>NC_136068.1:1224848069-1225448069 GCF_964261635.1 Lissotriton helveticus
CAGGGCCCAGGGCCTGATCACCCGGCTCGGGGCCTGCCGTGGCCCCTGGACCCAGCCGGGGCTCCCAGGCCTGGAGGCGCAGGGGAAGCCTTCCCCGGGCCTGCCGGACACCGTCCCGGGCACCCTCCCACGCGGCAGGACCCAGGACAGAGCCCCGGGTAGGGAGGCCACAGTCCCCGGGGCCCTCAGGGGCTCCGGACGGAGCTCCTGAACCCGGTCAAGCACGGGGAGGCTCCCCGGGCACCACGGAACCCCGTCCCGGGCCTTTGGCAGTGCGGCAGGCCGGGGGACAGGGCCAAGGGCCCTAGCAGCCGACCCGGGGCACGGCGGGGCCACTGGACCCAGCCGTGGCTCCCAGGGCCTGGAGGCGCAGGGGAAGCCTTCCCTGGGCCCTCTGGACCCCGTCCCAGGCACCTTGCCACGCGGCAGTCCCAGGGACGGACCCAGGTCTGGGGCGGCATCCTGGCCCGCCGAGCTGCCGGCTGATGACCGCTAGGCCGACAAGGGTCCCAGAGGACCTTGTCCCTAGTAATCCGGAGGAAGGCTACCCCTCTTTCTGGGAAGAAGTGCGCACCGCACGGCTCAGGGGACCCTAGGCACGAACGTGCCCGACCTCCTGGAGCCCTGGCTGGGATCCGGGAGGTGAATGGCACCTCATCGGGACTTCCAGGGAAGCCCGGCCATCTGGTCACCCCACAGGAAAGCATTGTGGGCGACCAGATGACGCCAATCTGCCTGCTCCAGGGCTCCAGCGCTCCGAGGCTCCGAGGCTCCAGGGCTCCAGGGCTCCAGGGCTCCGAGGCTCCAGGGCTCCGAGGCTCCAGGGCTCCAGGGCTCCAGGGCTCCGAGGCTCCGAGGCTCCAGGGCTCCAGGGCTCCAGGGCTCCGAAGCTCCAGGGCTCCAGGGCTCCAGGGCTCCGAGGCTCCAGGGCTCTAGGGCGCCAGGACTCCAGGGCTCCAGGGCTCCAGGGCTGCAGGGCTCCGGGGGCTGCAGGGCTCCGGGGGCCACAGGGCTGCGGGGCTCCGGGGTTGCAGGGCCCAGGACCCATGGAGCACTTCCTGGGTACTTACCCATGCCGCAGGCCGGAGGAGGGAGCCCTGGACGCCTGGGAGGTGTTGCCCGGGAACACAGCCCATCTGGTCCCCGGCAGGGAACCGCCAGCCCGGGAGGGGTCACAGAGTACCTTGTCCCTAGTAATCCGGAGGAAGGCTACCCCTCTTTCTGGGAACAAGTGCGCACCGCACGGCTCAGGGGACCCTAGGCGCGAACGTGCCCGACCTCCTGGAGCCCTGGATGGGATCCGGGAGGTGAATGGCACCTCATCGGGACTTCCAGGGAAGCCCGGACATATGGACGCCCCATAGGAAAGCATTGCGGGCGACCAGATGGCCGAGGGGAGAGGGGCGACCAGATGGCTGGGACCGAAATTACGCCAATCTGCCTGCTCCAGGGCTCCGAGGCTCTGAGGCTCCAGAGCGCCAGGGCTCCAGGGCTCCGAGGCTCCAGGGCTCCGAGGCTCCAGGGCTCCATGGCTCCAGGGCTCCAGGGCTCTGAGGCTCCGAGGCTCTGAGGCTCCGAGGCTCCAGGGCTCCAGGGCTCTAGGGCTCCGCGGCTCCAGGGCTCCAGGGCTCCAGGGCTCCGAGGCTCCAGGGCTCTAGGGTGCCAGGACTCCAGGGCTCCAGGGCTCGGGGGCTGCAGGGCTCCGGGGGCCGCAGGGCTGCGGGGCTCCGGGGTTGCAGGGCCCAGGACCCATGGAGCCCTTCCAGGGTACTTACCCATGCCGCAGGCCGGAGGAGGGAGCCCTGGACGCCTGGGAGGTGTT
Organism: Lissotriton helveticus; assembly: GCF_964261635.1. Classification (NCBI taxonomy): domain Eukaryota; kingdom Metazoa; phylum Chordata; class Amphibia; order Caudata; family Salamandridae; genus Lissotriton; species Lissotriton helveticus. The sequence continues at coordinate 1,224,849,892 of NC_136068.1, forward strand.
GCCCGGGAACACAGCCCATCTGGTGCCCGGCAGGGAACCGCCAGCCCGGGAGGGGTCACAGAGTACCTTGTCCCTAGTAATCCGGAGGAAGGCTACCCCTCTTTCTGGGAACAAGTGCGCACCGCACGGCTCAGGGGACCCTAGGCGCGAACGTGCCCGACCTCCTGGAGCCCTGGCTGGGATCCGGGAGGTGAATGGCACCTCATCGGGACTTCCAGGGAAGCCCGGCCATCTGGTCGCCCCATAGGAAAGCATTGCGGGCGACCAGATGGCCGAGGGGAGAGGGGCGACCAGATGGCTGGGACCGAAATGACGCCAATCTGCCTGCCCCGAGCCTCTGCGGGAGGGCTCCAGGGCTCCAGGGCTCCAGGGCTCCAAGGCTCCAGGGCTCCAGGACTCCAGGGCTCAGGGGCTGCAGGGCTCCAGGGCTCCAGGGCTCCAGGGCTCGGGGGCTCCATTACTCCAGGGCTCGGGGGCTCGGGGGCTGCAGGGCTGCCGGGCTCCGGGTTTGCAGGGCCCAGGACCCATGGAGCCCTTCCCGGGTACTTTCCCACACCGCGGGCCGGAGGAGGGAGCCCCGGATGCCTGGGAGGTGTTGCCCGGGAACACAGTCTATCTGGTCCCCGGCAGGGAACCGCCCTCCTGGGAGGGTGTCCGGGAATACCCTTGCCCCTAGTAATCCGGGGGGAAATTACCCCCCTTTCTTGTAATCCGTGCACTCAAGGTGACAGAGGGGACCCAGGGCGCAAATGTGCCCGACCTCCTGGAGCCCTGCCTGAGATCCGGGAGGCGAAAGGAACCTCATCGAGACTTCCAGGGCAGCCCGGCCATCTGGTTGCCCTATAGGAAAGCATTGGTTGCGACCAGATGGCCGAGGCGAGAGGGGCGACCAGATGGCCGGGACCGAAATGACGGCAATCTGCCTGCCCAAGCCTCTGCGGGAGGGCTCCAGCCTGCCCTTGCGGGGCTCCGGGACTGCAGGGCTCCGGGGCTGCAGGGCTGCAGGGCTCCAGGACTCCAGGGCTCGGGGACTGCAGGGCTCGGGCTGCAGGGCTCCCGGCTCCGGGGCTGCAGGGCTCCCGGGCTCCAACCAGGCCGGGGAGATCAGGGAGTCTGCCCAGGCACGATGGACCCCTGTCCAGGGCACATGGACCCCCAGGACGCGCCCCCGTTTTCCACAATTTTTTTCTCCAAAATTTTGTGTAGTGTGCGTAGTGGCACTACGCCCAGCCCTACCTGTAATACTAAAGTGCAAAGTTCAAATTCGAGTTTATTACCAAACTTTGATTTGCCTCACGGATTACATGTAACTTTTACTTTACACAGACATTAACTCTCTCAAAAGTCACAAGGGGGCCAAATAGGATGACAGTGGGACTGCCACCGACATTGCTACCATGTATTCCGTCCGCCATATTACCATGGCGGGCAGATGGTTAGCGGTGGGAAAGACCGACCACCATGCATCCGACAGGCTCCTTGAGCTCGCTGTTGTGTCAGAGGGACATTCAATCCCTACAAAGGTGGCAGTGAGTAGGGTTTATGATGTCCCTTTCCGCACACCTTTTCATGGCGGATAACCGGCCATGAAAGGGCAGGCGGAAAGGGACTTTGGGGCCCCCCTACCCCACTGACTGACTGACTGGTACTAAGTTGTGGGTTTTATAACTGCACCATGTGGCAGGCACAGCATGGTGTCTGCCAGGTAGTGCAGAGATATGTAAAGTGTCCCAATTTTGCATTGCGGCATGTGCTAAAGCCAGCAGCACACTCCGCAATGCAAAACATAGGCATTGCAACTGCCATGGTGGCAGTTGTATCATAATGCCTCTGTCGGGACCGCAAACAGCCTGTCAGGCGGTCCAATTTTGATAGGGTTGGTCCGCCCACCATCCTAATCAGCCTCCGAGGTCTCTTCTTTGTGTTTTTACCATATTTATACAACCCTTTGCCAAAAACAACTTGGGAGGCATGCACTCTGCTGGAAAGCAGTGATGTTTATTGAAAAGTAGTGGTTGTGAACAAGGATCTTGTTTCAGCCAAAACACGCTAACCACTGCCCGCTACTTTGCAATAAATGTTACTGCTTAGCATCAAAGTTCATAGTATTTGGACAAAATATTGATTTGTAAATAACGGGAGACAGAAATATCAGCAAAAAATGATGTACCACAAATACATCGTAAACCAGCAATATCTGTCAAAACTCAACTTTGTTTCCGCAGGAACGTCATGAACATGAGGACAATATCCACATCCTCCCCAAATCACCCACTGCACCCAACAGAAAGAAAGTAACAGTGGTAATCAGGGGAAGAAGGGAAACAAAACAAGGAGAGGTAGGGATCCCATGTCAAACCCCAAGCTGAAGCAGAACTAGGCAATCAATCAATCAATCAATCATGGGCATTTATATAGCGCACTACTTACCCGGAGGGTCTCAAGGCGCTTGGGGGGGGGGTGCTGCTACTGCTCGAACAGCCAGGTCTTGAGCTTCTTCCTGAAGGAGAGGTGGTCTTGGGTCAGGCGCAGGTCGGTCGGGAGGGAGTTCCAGGTCTTGGCGGCCAGGTGGGAGAAGGACCTTCCTCCTGTTGTCGATCTTCGGATGCGGGGGACGTCGGCGAGGGCGTGACTGGCTGATCGGAGGTGGCGTTTGGGAGCGTAGAAGTTGATGCGGGTGTTGAGGTAGCTCGGGCCTTGGTCGTGTAGGGCTTTGTGTGCGTGGGTGAGGAGACGGAAGGTGATTCTCTTGTTGACGGGGAGCCAGTGCAGGTCTCTCAGATGTCCGGAGATGTGGCTGCGTCGGGGGATGTCGAGGATGAGTCTGGCTGAGGCGTTCTGGATCCGCTGGAGTCTCTTCTGGAGCTTGGCGGTGGTTCCGGCGTAGAGGGCGTTGCCGTAGTCCAGTCGGCTGGTGACGAGGGCCTGGGTGACCGTCTTCCTGGTCTCGGTGGGGTAGGCAGGGACTACACCAAAAAGCTGTAGGTAGGGATAGAAATAGAAATAGAAAACAGCTAAGTGTAATGAATAGTAACCTATCTATACCTATGCTCTCTACATGCTGTTTTCGTACCTTAATTTTTCCCTTCTTCTAAAATGTTCATGTAGCCAGCCTTAACAGGCATAATCTGGGTCTATAGGAAAAACAAGGAGCTATTTAGACAACATAAAAAATACCAAATGTCTTAAAATAGACGGTAAGCACACTCCTGCTGTTACATCCACCTAATTATAAGTCTTCTGTATTCACAATAAGGTTCCAAAGAAAAATCAGAGCTTGATTTGTGCCGGTGCTTTCTGGTGCATAGGCCCGTCACTTAATTATCAGGGCCGGGTCTACGCATCTGCTGCGCACGTCACACATTGATGTTTTTTTAAATGTATCATACTGTACTCAGTGCAGGCCATGCAGAATGTTTACTCTGAGTCGCGGCGCTTAACAGTGACTGGCTGCGGCTGTGTAAGACTTCTTAATCACTTAGCCTGCCCTGAGGCCAAGCCCAAGCCCAAGAGAAGATTCATAAATTAGATCATGGCCGCCACCCTTAGTTCACTTCACTTCACAGTGCAGTGCTGTTGACTGTTGCAGACGGTGTTGCTCCTTGCTGGCCGCAGGACACACACACTGATTTATTTGGGTGGGCTCAGCCTCCACAGGCTGGATTGTGGTTCTGATGGGGGGTAGGGGCTGTGCGCATTACTGGGGGCATGGCAGCGCGCGCAGATTTTTATCACATGGCCACGCCACACCCCATCATAAGCACCGCAGCTCATCAAGAGTTATCATCGTAGTTCAAGTTAGCCACTGCCCAACCTGACCAACGACAATGTTGAGGGTAGGGCAGCCTGTTCAGGCAGCGATCAGCCAGTACTAGTAGTACAGTTAGAACAGAACCGAACTTCATCGCCTCTGCGCCAGAGTAGGCGTTTGATAACATGCACAGCGCCGGCGGCAAAGAAAAAAGTGTACAGTAAGTTAGTAATTTCATGAGCTGTTATCAACAAACCGAACATGCTCTTTGTATAAAACCAAAATATGTTTAGTTTCTACCTTCGAGTTTCTGACTCAGCTCACCAAACAACTCACCAAACAACAGGGCAAATAGTGGGTAGGTACGTACGAGGTAAGGATGGGCGTCCTACATTGGGTGCTGAAGCCGTATCCTTGTTCACCTGTGTGCAGTGCTCCACAGTCCACTCCATATACCGACCTGACCCCTATATAGCACTCCTGCGCAATACAGCCCTGCCTTGTGTATACAGGTGCTCCACTCCATTCACCGCTCTATCCCCTATAAAGTTCTCCAGCCCTGCCTTGTTCACACAGGTGCCCCACTGCATACACCACCCTTTCCCCTATAGCGAATCCGCATTCAGTAGAGCCATGTCTCATCTATACAGGAGCCCCACTCCACACACTGCACACACCACACTCTCCCATACACAGAGCCCCTGTACCACCCTCCCCACGAAAGTGTCGGCGGCCACCTCAGCATCTCGCCCCACAGCAACAGTGTGGCACTCTCCCCTCTGGAGAGCTGGCACCTTCTAAAGCCACGCATGCCTCACTGCACTAGCTCTTCCAACCATGCACCCACCAGAGCTCTCCCTCCTCAGGGAACTCCCCGCCCTCCCTTGGTACATCTAGCCAGTCTGCCCACCAGGGCAGGAATAGCAAGACCTGTGTCTGTCCCCAAGTGACCTTGTTGTCACTGAATACATGTTGCCAGACTAGGAGGAGAATAGAGGGAGGGAGGGAGAGGCAGCAGGTCCAGGGAGCACTGAATGCAGAGTCTCACAGGGCTCAGAATAGTCCTCCCCCTGTAGAAGGAAGTACTGCCCCCTCGGAACTCTACAGACAGCTGGAGAGAGCAAGAGAGAAAGGCGGCTATTAAAAGAGGCCTGCGTAAGGCTTGTGTGCCCAATTCTACATGGGCATGCCATCAATATTTATATATAGGTGGTACGGTACCCTTACCCCCTCAAGCACCGGAGAGCCCTGTACACAGAGGTGGCTTTGCCAAAACGCCCAGGGTACTGGAGGCAGCATCGCCCTCAAGTCTGGTTAGGCTCCTCAAGGTTAACCTGTGCGCTCACATGCAGACTGGCCCCGAATTTGTTTCCTCAAGATCTTCTTTTCTACTTCAATACGGGCTGTTGTGGCTTCCATCACTGTTATTGAGGATAAAATGACTTGTGCAAAAACTTCATTGGGAATTTTTAACTGCAGTTTCTCATGACGTACCGTTAATTATAGTTTTTTTGGCCTAATGCACTCAGTGCATTTTACACCGCCTGAGTGCTGCTTCAAGACTCAGTAGTACTTCTGTGGTATCTCTTTTAGTGAGTTTCTTGTGGCTGTAAGATCCCATTCGGAGCGCTGTTTTATCAGAACCTCATGCTTGTCTAACCTGCCTGCAGCTAAGCAATAATGTTTTAAGTCACACTGCATGTGTGATTTGAGGCAGATGAAATATTGATTGCCAGGTGTCCAGCACTAGGCTGGATGTACCTAGAACACCTTTGGAATGCTGGGCTGGTTTAAAGTTAGACCTTTACAATGGTTAGACAACCAGGAAACCCCAATTGGGTGTTTTCCTGCCCCACTACAACATAAAATTACCCAACATCACCGATCCTTCTAGCACCACAGGTTCTTCCCCTAGATGCTAATCTATGAGGAAGGCTTCTTTTCTGAAATTCAGATCTGGTATTACATCTGACTTTTATCAGTGCCAGTTGAAGATGTGGGTTGAGCTAATAGAGTAAGTGGGTGGAGCCAGTCGAGGGAGTGGGTGGGGCCATGGAAAAGTAGGTGTGGCCTCCAATAAACATTTGAGCACCTGCACTTAATATTTTACAAATTAGGCACTGAGAAAAGTTCACTACTAAAGAAACTAAATGCAACCTTAATTCAGGCAAATAACTAATGTCCCTTTTTGTCTATGTTGTAGGTGTGTCCCTGTGAAACTGAAGGAGCGGAAATACACAAACAACTGGAGCACTACATCAGATAAGTGCACATTGTAATTTGAGTAATGTAACACTTGACAGCGCAAAGCGCTATCACCCGAAAATACTGTGTCACAGCTTGTCTTGTCTTCTTTTCTTTGCAGGTGCCGACTTGAAGAAGAAACGGGAACTCGGAGCAAGAATTGGGACGAGGTTCAAGAATGAGGAGTGCCGTCACAAAGCTAAATGCCAACAGGAGCCCGACGCCGCAGGAAGAGACGCAGGAGAAAAACCAGAAGGAAGGCCCGAGAAACCGGCGAGCTAGAACGCAAAGCATTACAGCTCGGGAAAGGCTGCTCTATAACCCGACGAGTCTGCCATTGCGCATGCGCGGCCCCCGAGTGGTAGCCAAATTTTTAGTTTTCACAACGCCCAAGCCTGGCAATCAAGAAAATTTCTTTGTCAAGGACATTGTTTCTTTTTAAATGTACTATCGTTGTTAAGAATAAAGTTTTGAATAATATAGTCGTAAAATATACGGCTTCTTAACTATCTTAATGTGGTTTAGTTTATATATTAATTTTATGTGTTATTATTGTTTGAATCATTGTTAAAAATACTTTTAAAGATAATTTGTAATTTTTAGTGATTTATAATTTTTTATTTATTTGCTAATAGTCATTTATAGTGTTGTAGGTTGCTAGGTTTGTAGATCTATACAGTGGAAAGTTAATTAGGTAATAATGAATTAACAGCTAATTGTTAATTTATTACTCATATTTTAATTGATTATCAATTATGAAAATGACATATTAGGTCTATTTTTTTGTTATATTTTAGGTGCAGGGCGTGGGTTTGTAGGGGTAGAGGGCAGGACATTCGCTAAGTAATAGTTCCTAAACTATTATTTTGTATGTATTATTAATTATCGTATTGAATATTAATTATGTACATTGTGCAATAATTTTATTTTATAGTTAGATTTTAGCTGTGGGCTGCTGGATTTGTTGGGGTATGGGGTGAGAAGTCATTTATGGTATACTTAATTAACAATTAATTATTATTTTAATATTAATTATGTGATTGATTAATTACATAAAAACGTTTTTATTTTAAGTGTGGGCTCTAGGGTTTGTGGGTATATAGGATGGGAAGTTAAGAAATAGTTAATTAACAATTGAGGGGCCCATTCCGATGTCGACCGGAAGGCCTCCGACAGCTAGTTGGAAGCTCTCCGTCTGCGGTCAGTGGCTTTTAGACTGACAATGATCGGTTTGCGGTCTGACCGTCAGATTATGATGTCGGTAGTCGGAATGTAAACTGGCCAGTCATATCGACTCGGTTGCGACCGGATCTTGGAGTCTTCTTGCTGGTCGGAACTGTAGCATAATCCCCTATGGATGGTGTTTCCGCGGATGGGATTTGGATGTTGGTTTCCCACAGCCTTTCCGTGCCGGCCTCTCCGACATGGAAACCATGTCGGGGAGAGACTTTGGGAGCCCCTAGCATGGACCTCTTGCTTCCGCAGCCTATGGTTGGTGGACGAATTGTGTTCAGTCGCATCGTAATCAGGCAGTCTGAACCGCTGACCTGAGGTCGATCGGTCCTGAGACTGAGACTGTGTCAGTCGGAGACAACTCCGACCAACATCGTAATAAGCGCCTATTTGTTTAATATTAAATATTGAATAAATAATTAATTATGTACATTATGTAAGACTGATTTATTTTAGTTATATTTTAGTTGAGGGTTGATATATATATATGTGTGTGTGTGTGAATCCTGTAGCGCCCTCAGTTTGAACACCAGCACTCCCCTTGTGGCGCGGTGCAGGTTTCCTCCGGCAGGGCAGCCGGTAACTATGGACACAAGTGATCCCTGAGCCCAAGGATAGATTGGAAATGCACTCACTCGGAATCTGCTGCTTTTCAAGTTGCTTTTATTGCATATTCGTCAACATTGCTATGCCCAACGCATTTCGGTTCTTCACTCGAACCTTGATCACAGGAAGATTGCTACAACTAGGCAAGACCAGGCATTATTTATTTCTACTACCACAGCTACTTCCTGTTTGTGTGGTTACACAGCATTCTGGTCCTAGTAGTGCACAAAGTGTTTTTTTCGTGTCATGAGATTTTTTTTAAAATCCATAAAAAGGTGCTAAATATAAAAGTGCTATTTACAAAAACATTTGTAAAACACGGTGCTTAGTGATATAATAATAATATTTACAGTTGCAAAACAGCCAAACAAATTTTTCTCTTGCTTGCCTGCCAGACATTTCAGCAATTTCTTCCCTCTAGTGGGTGATGGGATTTGAAACCATTGTTACACTCACAAAAACTGGTAAATCAAAATGTATGATTCTTAACCCAGATTATGGTTGCATCCTGTCTGGTCAGGGATGCAGCATCTAATTTACTTAGTTTACAATGGTTCAGTCACAAATAAATACTTTACTGCTCTCTCTTCCCTCCGGTGGGTGTATATACTTATTATTGTTAATAATCATATTTCCTAAATGCGAAAAAGAAAGTACAAGATTTATACTACATTTGTAATTACTTTCTATTCTATCGAAATTAAAGCATAAAACCTCCAGTATTTTCCTCGATTGAGTCGTGATTGAAATATTATCAGTCAAGGTACCCTTCCCTTAAGTGAAATGATTTTATATTAGTGTCCAAGCAAATTAACCATTCAAAAATTAAAAAAAATGTAAAGATGTACAAATGGTTCTTCATCCTGGTTTAACCCTAAAGGAGTCAAAGTCCTGAACGAAACAATGTGCTTTGACTCCTTCTGTTTTAGGTGTCTCTCACGATTTCCTCCTCGTTCTGGATTTGGTATTTGTTCTATTGCGTAGAATCTCAGCAGCTCCCGTTCAGTCTCATGCATTTTCTCCACGTGCTTTGCGATAGCATTCGAACGGTCCTTATTGACAGTAGCTCCTATATGCTCGAGGACACGTTTTTTAATCTCACAAATGGTACTCCCTATTTATTTTAGTTTACATGGGCATTCCACTATGTATACCATGCATTTGTTTTATCTTCCACTTGACACCCTTTTTGATTTCCACCTCTTTCTTTGGAATTGCTTTTTTGCACGCTTTGCAATTTTTGCAAGGCCAAAACCCATCGATTTCAGTTCAGGTCTTTTGTTGTTTTAGCTTGAAGTAGCTATGGGTCAGTTTGTCACCCAAATTCGCGGCTCTCCTATAAGTGACATCAGGATGATCGCCTATGAGTCCACCAATCGTCGTATCTAGTTTCAAATGAGTCAAGTCAGTTGTTTCAGTGAATACGTTGTGATTAATCTTATTTTTGTGAGGTCCTCTTTCTTTAATTTCTCTTGTTTCTCTTGTTTCTTGAGCATTTCACTTCTCTTTTTTAATTTCGCCTTCTTTAAGCTATGGTATATTCTATTTTTGGTTTATGGGGTGGAAACTGTTTGCATTGAGAACTGCGTTGGTGGCTGTTTTTTTCCTGAAGAGTGTGGTTTGCAGTGTGTTATCTTTCACATATATTTCAATGTTAAAAAACATGGTATTTTTTTGGGCTAATTTCATATGTGAATTAAAGGTTTGCCTCGTTTTTGTTTAAGATTTGAAAATATTTTGCAAAATCCTCTTCCGTTCTGTCCCATATAATGAATAAATCATCAATGAATCGCCACCAAGCAACTATGTTTTGCACATGTTTGTCATTTTCGCAGTTCCAAGCTATTTTTGTTCGTACCAACCCATCACAAGATTAGCAAAGTTCGGAGAAAAAGAAAAGCCTATGGCTGTACCTTTCATTTGTCGATAATGTTTTTTATTGAAGGTGAAAATGTTATAATGTTATTATGTAGACATAGAGATATCATTTCAAGCAACATGGTGTTATGCTGTTTATATTGGATATTCCTTTTACCTAAGAAGAAACTGCATGCTTTTAAACCTATTTGATGTTCTATGTTTGTATATAGCGAGACTACGTCCATTGATATCAACTTGTATCTTTGATGCCATGGTATCCCTTCTAAATTCCATTTACCATTGGTGCCAGGAAATGATCCATGTAGTTTGAAATCGGTTCTATTATTGATCCATTTGCAGATATGATTGGTCTGCCCGGTGGTTTATATAGACGTTCGTGCACTTTAGGTAGAAAGTAGATTGTTCGTTCTACTGGATTTGCAACAGTTAGATATTTCGTCTCATCCTCGTCTACCAGACCTTTTCTAGCCACTCATTTAGGTGTTTATTTATGGTTATCTCTATTTCCTTTGTTGGGTTATGCTCCAGTAACTTATAACATGACTCATCCTGTAGCTGGCTATTTGCTTCCCATATGTAGGCTTCTTTGTTTTGAATTACTACATTCCCACCCTTATCCGCAGGTTTAATTTCAATTACAGGGTCCTGTTGCAAATGTTTTAGTGCCATTCTTTCTAGAACAGATATATTGTCTTTGACTTTTCTTAGGTTAAGTTGGTATAGGTCATTTATTACTGCTCCGTGGAACACATCGATCTTATTACCTGGCGGTAGGGTTGGGTAAAAATAAGATTTCGTTTTTTGACACTTGTCCCTGCCCCCAGGGACAAGTGGCAAGTGGCAAACAAACGAAATCTTATTTATCCATCTGTTCTAGAAAGAATGGCACTAAAACATTTGCAACAGCAGAGCAATGGAAGGAAGGTTTGAAAAAAGAACCTATCCCAAAAAAGAGGTTGAGAAAAGCTTAAAGAAATCATGACGTGGGATGTCATACTTCATCATTGGGCAGTTGCTCCTCGTAGGGCCGGCGTTGCAATTCTCTAAGGGTCCCCCGAAGGGTCTCTTTATCGGAGATCTTTTAAAGGACTGCCGGATGGTGCCTGTGGATTGGTGGGGTGAGGGTCCAAATGAGGGTGATAGGAGTGCGTGCAATGTGATGAAAGAGATTAAGAAAGGGTAAATATGCAGCAAATGTTCAAATTGTATACCCTTAAGCATACATACTGCAAAATAAAATCTGGCCCCAAAGGCATACTATGCCCGGGAGTCAGGGGTCAAAGGTCAACAGGTTTTGCGCCTGCGTTGCCATAAGGGTCGTTGGCGCGTCTTCAGGACCAAAACAGTAAAATGTAAAGTGCACATGAAAAATACGTTGAAAAAATTCAAATACCCTCTAAATCAATCAGGGCAGGGATGTCAACGGTATACCTATAATGTGGCCACAGCTGCATGATGAACAGGGCTTCTGATCAATACCTAGGAAAAGAAACAAATGACAGATATGGGCATCAATAACAACTGGATGTCTCATAATGTGCCACTACTGTGTGCACTTCGAAAACATAAGGCAATAAGAACGAAACAGGCTCAAGAGACATATATGCATATCTAATGGGACCGCAGCCCAGTACGATGTCACAGACAGTGTCTTAACACATACGTAAACACTGTCATCTATCCTTCGTGTACATGATATCTCTAGTGACCCTATATATGTCCACATGGGGCACTATGCATGAAGAATCTCAGCAGCTGATAATATGGTACGAGTGTTACACCCCCTGACAAAAGTACCATGAGGTCATAAGTTCTAAAAGAGGGCTTACCTCCCACTGCTAAGAAGCTACCTCCACTGGTGACAGCCATGGACGCCCGCACATTTTAGCAAGTTTAGCAATGTGTTGCTGGCGTGTTTACGTTCATGGGCATTTCTGGTGACACCGCATTGAGCTTGAGGATTGGGCCTCTAGTGGGCAATGTCATTCTCTGGTGCTGGAGTTGTGAGGTTGATGCATTTTGTGGGGTCGCTATGTTTGTCTGCGCTGCCTCAGTGTTGGTCCGGGGGTGGTGGCGTTGGGTGTTGTGGTCCTGTTGGGGATCCGAGCTGCATGATCAGGGTCTCCATGGCATCTGTTGCCGTTCAGGTGTGGCTGTGGGCTGGGCTCCCTTTTGTGGTGCAGGATGTGGTCTTACTTTGTGCCATGTCAGAGCAGGTGTTAGTTTCCGGCTGCTATCTCGCCTTATCGCATATTTTGTGGTCGTATTGCCGATCTGGCTGGTCGTTGAGAATGTTGCGGAGTGGTGTTGTCACAGCTTTTTGCATGGGAACGCCTACTCTGCATCTCATTAGAGATAGTTGCCGGGGTCGTCAGTGGCGATGTTTTTTGCGGCTGCTATTACGGGTAAACTGATGCTATGGGCTGTTAGCACCAGCTTGTGAAAGGGGTGATATCTTTATCGCGACTTTGGCTGCGATAAAGCACCGTTAAGTCGACGATAGCTCCTTGAGAATATGCCCCACTGTTCTCTTGAACACATTAAGATGAAGTTCCACACGTGGCATGATCATCAATCACAGCATCTTGTATTTGTTTTCTCCATTACAAGGCAGCAAGGTCATGATGGAAATAGGAAGCACAATCATGTTGAGAGAGACCATACAGTATCATTACATTTGCAATTTGCTCCAGTTGAAGTTGTTTTAGAGAACAGTGGCAAAACCAAGTAAAAGTGCAGGAAATAGGGCATTCCATGTGGATGGCTGGGGTTAAGAGGGGATGTTCTTAATGATCCTTATCTAATGTAAGCAAGATTGAATGACTGCTTTTGATATGGTACAAAAGGGGGTGGTGATGGACGGAGCATCTGAATCAATCAAACACTCACACCCAGTCAAAAGATCTGGGTTTAATCCATCACCGTTCTTTAGCCCACTGTGCCTCCCCAGTTCAGACATGGCTATATGCAAATCAGTCTGACCCTGTGCCTCATGGGAACAGTCCAGCCCGAACTGCCAAGCCATGCCTTCCCTGGACCGGAAACAAGCTTCCGAGGACCGGTTTCTGGCATTCCAGCCGTCTTCAGCCCGGCTTGCTTGAATCCAGTGGCAAAGTGAGCAAGGGACTCACGTCTGAGCATACCCTGCCACACTTATGGCGGCCAAAAGCGGTACAAAAGGGGGTGGTGATGGATGGAGCATCTGAATCAATCAAACACTCACACCCAGTCAAAAGATCTGGGTTTAATCCATCACCGTTCTTTAGCCCACTCTGCCACCCCAGTTCAAACATGGCTATATGCAAATCAGTCTGACCCTGTGCCTCATGGGAACAGTCCAGCCCGAACTGCCAAGCCATGCCTTCCTTGGACCGGAAACAAGCTTCCGAGGACCGGTTTCTGGCATTCCAGCCGTCTTCAGCCCGGCTTGCTTGAATCCAGTGGCAAAGTGAGCAAGGGACTCACGTCTGAGCATACCCTGCCACACTTATGGCGGCCAAAAGCGGTACAAAAGGGGGTAGTGATGGACGGAGCATCTGAATCAATCAAACACTCACACCCAGTCAAAAGATCTGGGTTTAATTCATCATCGTTCTTTAGCCCACTCTGCCACCCCAGTTCAGACATGGCTATATGCAAATCAGTCTGACCCTGTGCCTCATGGGAACAGTCCAGCCTGAACTGCCAAGCCATGCCTTCCCTGGACCAGAAACAAGCTTCCGAGGACCGGTTTCTGGCATTCCAGCCGTCTTCAGCCCGGCTTGCTTGAATCCAGTGGCAAAGTGAGCAAGGGACTCACTTCTGAGCATACCCTGCCACACTTATGGTGGCCAAAAGCGGTACAAAAGGGGGTGGTGATGGACGGAGCATCTGAATCAATCAAACACTCCCACCCAGTCAAAAGATCTGGGTTTAATCCATCACCGTTCTTTAGCCCACTCTGCCACCCCGCTTTGGCCGCCATAAGTGTGGCAGGGTATGCTCAGACGTGAGTCCCTTGCTCACTTTGCCACTGGATTCAAGCAAGCCGGGCTGAAGACGGCTGTAATGCCAGAAACCGGTCCTCGGAAGCTTGTTTCCGGTCCAGGGAAGGCATGGCTTGGCAGTTCGGGCTGGACTGTTCCCATGAGGCACAGGGTCAGACTGATTTGCATATAGCCATGTCTGAACTGGGGTGGCAGAGTGGGCTAAAGAACGGTGATGGATCAAACCCAGATCTTTTGACTGGGTGCGAGTGTTTGATTGGTTCAGATTCTCTGTCCATCACCACCCCCTTTTGTACTGCTTTTGATATGGGGCACCAGAAAAAGCTTAGCACTGATTTTTAAGTGCCAGTTCTAATAGCAGGTGCAGTGATGTAACAATTTTCACACAGTCAGGCTTGCCATTGTCACACACCACTACTAATTTGATCTGGTCAGTGTTTGGTTTTCGACAACATGAGGTTCATATGGTTCTGGAATGCGATAATTGATTAGGCAGAGATCAGTAGCCTCCAAAATGACATAGAAGACTTAAAATTTAGGCAGGATTCGCACTGGTCCCGCTACTCCTGCTGAAATAAAAAAAAAAGAATGGCGGCCTCCCGCTCTTACTTTGAAAATAGCCCCCAGGTAAGCCAGGTCCCTGGGGCATTATGGGGATGTAGGAGGGGGTGCATGGCCCCCCTCCACTGGATATTCAAAGTCCTCGGGACCGCCACTTCCCTGGGGCATAGAAATACATAGAAAATAATGCAGGGGAGGCCCAATGACCTCCCCACTGCCCCAGGGAAGGCCACCTTCTGGGGCTAAATATGAGAAATGCCGGGGTGCCAAGCGGCACCCCTACAGCCTCGGGGACTGCCACCTCCCTGGGCCATAATGAAATAGTAATGTGTGCAGGGGCCCGACCCTTCCACGCACCCCCAGGGACCACCACCACCTCCATGGAGCAAACATATTGAACGAGATTCAGGGACCCGCATGGGCCCTTGGCCAGGGGACCGCCATCTCCCCTGGGCTAAATATTAAAACCGTGTGGGGGAGACCCTATTGCATCCTTCACAGCCACCTCCCCAGGGCTAATGTAATGAGAGGGGCTTGATGGACCCCCACTGCCCCGGGGACCACCACCTGCCCGGGGCTTTTATATTTTCATGTGGGGGGCCTCACCTCCAACTCCCTGGGGCCAAAGTGTTTTATATAGAAATGGGAGGGGGCTGCATGGCCGTTCTCTGCACCGGGAACCGCCACCTCTTCGGGGCAGGCCACTAGTCAAGGAAGGAGGGCTGGCTCCAGCAATGTCCTGGGTGCTCACCCCGGGGACTTTGCAGTTTGTCATGTCATAGCAAACAGTGCTCCGCTTTGCCCAAGTAAGAGCATTTTGCTCTCGCTTGCTCAAAACAGGGCACACTATGCTTTTTACACACAGGGAGCAACATGTCAGCAACTCCATGTGTGTAAAAAGCAATGCCGGCTCCCCCAAGGTCCCAAACGTGTAAAATGTGAGTGTCCAGGGTGGGGCCAGGGCACTCACACTACAGGCCGGTCCCAGAGGGGATGGGGTGCCTGGAGCCAAAATCGGGCCGGGAGAGGGGTCATGTGTCCCCCCCCTTCCATTTTCTAGACAAAAATATATAAAAAGGGGCAGGCTCAGGTGGTTGGGGTCCACAAGGCTGTAAATGGTTCAGCAGGGGGACTGCTCAGCCTCCCTCCCTTTAAATAAGAAAAAAAAGAAGAAAAAAAGGCAGTGACCCGGGGACGGGGTCCCCGGTCCGAAATTGGCCCTGGAGGGGGCCACCTGGTTCCCCTCACCAATTGAAAAAAGGCCTGGGCCCAGGAGATGGGGTCCTTGGGGCCGAAAATGGCACAGGGAAGGAGGGCCATGCAGCCCCCCTCCTTTAAAAAGATAAATACATTATAAAAGAACTCCGGCAAGCCACCGGAGGCCATGCCCCTTTCACCACCACTCTGCAAATGCGCCTCATGGCTCAGTGGTGTTTGGGGGATGAAGTCCTCTTGGATGCTGAGGGTCCATGGGGTCCAGGAACCCCTTTTGTTACATCCAGTAACTCCCAGACAGTGGGATTGCTGAGAGAACTTGGAGGCCATACCCCCTTTCTCCACCACTCTGCAAATGTGCATCGTGGCGCTCTGCTTGTTGGGGAATGAATTCCACTTTACTCCTGAGAGTGGAGAAAGGGGGCATGGCCTCTGATGACATTTTAGTAATCCAGCTGTGTGAGTCTTATTGGAGGAAACAGGAGGGCTAGTTGTCCTTTAATGACCCTCAATAGCCAAGGGGACTTTGCTTGGTAGTTACCTCCACTTTAAGGATACATTTGGGTATACGTATTGGGTCTATAACCCCCTATCACTAGTATACTTTGGGGTCCTAAAGAGACTTTGCCAAGAAGAGATGCTGTGCTACAGGAGCGACTGCCACATTGCTCACTGCTTTGCTGTGTTGGTCTGCTGCCTGTTGATTACTGGGCTACAGTAGGGACTGCCACTTTGCTACATGCTCTGCTATGTTGGAGTGCTGCCTCTGACCTGGGGGATGAGAAGGACTGGACCTGTTCTCTACAACCTTATATGACCTAAGTAACTGCAAGCGCTTTTTGGCTTGCACCCTGTTCAGGAAATCTCAGGGTCTAAAAGAGGGGCACAAGTGGCGAATGAAGGTCCAATGTACACGCCGCCAAACAGGCTATGTAAATCGTAGAATATGCAGTTCCTAACAGGGAAAGAAAGGGCAGAGGAACCTGAGGCGTCAGATCAGCGGATTTATTTCCTCAGGGGCAAGAGCCCTCATACACCCAAATGGCTGTCATGATTCATCATCGGGCAGCTCCTCATTGGGCTGGTGCTCCAATGCCCAATGGGCCCCGCAGGAGGGCTCTTTGCCGGGGTTCTTTTGTTTTTGCCGATGTGAAGAGTGAGGTGCGGTGTTGAATGTGAAAAGCTGAATAGATTAGTGCAATGTGAGATTTCCTGTGCGTCCCCGAACAGATGAGTAGATCAGTCTCCCGCAAACTTGACATTGCATTTTAATTGTAATAACTTTGGGACTATTGCTTTGCGCTGACCCGGGGAGAAAGTCTGTTCCCGATCCATGGCGTGGATCGCTGCCATTTCCCAAAGCGTAACTGTAAAGAACCTACTGAAAGCGCATGGTATCTTTCAGCATTGTGCATTCTTGACATATTTGTAACTTGAGATGCTTTAATTGGATTTTTATTGTGTTTATCTTGTTTCAAAGATTAAAAGAGATTCTACTTTCATACCTCATTGTGGAGTCTTTTTTGTGTTTTTTTTATTGTGATACTGTACCATGTATGCACAAATGCCACACACATTGCCTCTAATGTTAAGCCTGACTGCTCTGTGCAAAGCTACCAGATGTTGAGCATGGGCTGATTTAAGTGTGTGACTGACTTACCCTGATTAGAATTGTGGTCTCTACTTGTACAGGGTGCACACCTGTCTCAACTAGAGACCCAATTTCTAACAGTCAGCTTTACTCATGCCCAGCGGTCAGTTGCTGGGTCCTTCTCTGCTGGGTCAAGGGCCCCCTTGGATTGTAGGCATGACCATGCCTCCACTGCTGTTGTGAAGAAGTGAGTTACTCATAATGTGGCTGGGAAAAGGAGAGCACATTTCAGGCCCATGTGCTTCAGTTGTTGTTTTATCATTCCAAAGAATTGGCATTTTTGGACTTCTGCCATATAATCTGGGTAGGCGTTATTGATTGTTGCACTTTCAAATCGTCAATGATCTTTGGTATGCAACAGTTGCAAGATGAGGTCCCTATCTCAGTAATTTAGTAGTTTAGCAATCACAGGATGTGGACAATCCCCTGTCAGCAATGGACAGCCCGACAAGCAGTGGGAACTTCCAATGATAAAGTCTTTGGAAGACTCCTGACTACGACTGTGTCCATTAACCACTTTTTGAGAAAGAGTTCAATTTTGGGCCCCTATGCTGTTTCAGACAATCCCAAGAAATGGATATTGCTCTGTCTGGATTGGCCCTTTGCATCCTCCACCCACTGCTTGAGGTTCTTAACTTCCTTCTGCAGTCATGTAATTGGTGATACTTTTTCTGGACTACTGGCTGCATGAAGTAATGGCAGATTTCGCGTTATCCACTCGATCTGTCCGTTTTGTGTGATCTGCTTGTAGCAGTTTCACTTCAATAGAGACTGTCTACATTTTTGCCTAAAGCAGAGTTTTAGTAATGTTTACTGCTTGAAGAATGTGTTCAAACTCTCCTGTGTGTTTCTCCAGTGTGGATTCCAGTTAGTTCAGGAGGCCTTTCCCTGATGGATGTGTGGTGACTATCTGCACTGTGTCCGTCGAAGATGTCTTGATGGTTCAGGTTCCTTGAGTTTGACCATTGCGGTGGTCTGCAAATGGTGTGGTCTGTGAATTCTGGTTAACAGCAAACATCCATGGCCCTTCACCTCTGGCTCTACAGTTTAAATTTGCTCAGTTAGACGGGGCCATTATGCTCGTGTGAGTCTCTCAGGTCTTGTGTGTAATGCCATTGGAGTTTCTGCCAGCTAGGGAAACTCACCAGTGTGCCTATGGGTGTGGTGCACTTTTCCTCCCATTCCTGAAGCTGGCCCAGTCTTGTGAAGCTCGGCCTGACTGAGTCCTCCAGAATTACGGGCCTGTTGCAGTGACCCAGGCCTTAATCCATTCATCTCCCGGGGAGGGGCAATTTAAAGGGTTCTGTGCCTGCAGGTAGCAAGCAGGGGGCCTCATCAACTCTCGCCTCTGATTCTCAGGGGATCCAGAAAAGATCCTGTGTTAAGGAGTCTCTTGAGGCGCCAGACCGCAACCTCATATCATGGCAATCCCACCCAGTTCGTTTTTGGCGCCCTCACACAGACACGAACGCCGGAGATACCCCAGCCCCCTGCCTGTGCCTCCCAAACAATAGCCAGGGCCCTAGTCACTTTGCAGGTCTCTACACCTGCTTCAGCCGCTGCTGACGCACCTCTGCTGCGGCCCTTCCAGCTTCCCTAGGTGTCCTCTCACATCCTGGGCTGCCCGGCTTTCAGTATTGGTTGAACTCGGTCAGACAGGGAATGAGTTTGCACCAGTGCAGTAGGCCGGGCCGCAGCCTGCAGCGTAGCTACCAGCTGAAATTCCCATGCCCCCGGGGGCTGCACGCAAGGGGTGCTGCACTCCTGCACTCAATGCCACTTGTGTCAGCTACAGTTGATTTGGATTCTGTGGGTCATGCTGTAGATGGAGCTCAGTACTACAGCGGCGAATTGGTAAGGCGGGCACTCGGGCAAAGGCCGTGAAGCCGGTATCCGTGTTACAGGTGTGGGCTGCTTTTATGGGCAGCCTGAGGGCCGATTTTTGCTGTGTCTGTGTTGTTCGGATGATGCTAGCGGCCCAGTGGGTGCCTGATTGGCCTTTCTGGAGGCAGATGGGCACACATTACCTCCCTTTTATCAGCGGGCAGAAATATTGATAGAGCAAGGATTCGCATATTACGCGACTTGCTTGAATTCATGAACCTCGAGTAATATGTAACAAATAATCCAACCTGTTTGTTTTACTAATTTCCCTTTTATTCTGACATTTGGGGTATCCGAGCGATGCTTGTATATGTGTGTATTAACCTTAATAACGTTTGTCACTAAAAATGTCCGCTGCTTGGCGGGTTTTCTTCTGCGCATGCGTTAGTCACACTCACGTGACGTGACGTATTTGCAGTTCTGGTGGGAACCTTTGCGCTTGCGCAATTGCAATTATATGGCCGCTTGGTGTCCTCACATGGTGAAGCTTGCGCTGATGTTTTCGTGTTGTAATTTATTTGCACTAAACCTTAATGCCAATAGTTTATATAAAGTAAGGGGTATAGAGTAGCTATTCATGGTATACAGTGTAATCATTTATTTCTATGTTTTAATTTGTTTTCGCTTACTTTTCATGTACCGCGATTTTGAGGGTCTGAGAGACACCCGTGAATCCATATTGAGCTACCTTTCTGCACATGACAGTCTTCTGCCGGTGGCATTGAATCCCTGCCAACCAAAGGTCCTGGCCAAGATGTGCCTGGGAAGATGCACCTTCACCCAGCAGAAGAAGCTAAAATATCCTGCAAAACTGACATTTGTATAATTTGTATTGTATTCCGTAGAGTATGTCATGGGAACCCCAAAATCAATAGGCGGTCCCAGAATATGTTAATATAGGCTTGTAGAATTGAAATGTGATTGGTGTGTTGACCTATCCTACTTGGGGACCAATTGAAATTGGGGATTCTGACACTTGCAACATTTGGGGGGTGGTACACTGACCCGAAAACAGTATAACTAGCCTAAGTTTAGCTAGAGAAATTGTCCGACTTGTCTGAATAGCTGACCTGTCACTGACCCAACGCACTCAATAGGTGACTTGATACAGAGGGCTGCGGAGCACTCTGTTCGAAATTTCCATAGACTCGAGAGGTTTTAAACCTTAAGTGCTGGCGGAGCACTTTGCTGGGGAAATCGATAACCCAATCGGGGTTCTGGCCGATAGCTGCAGAGAGGGTGGAGCGCAGGTGTTTCTTCCAAACTGCGGGTGCTGGTCCTATCCTGGTGGTCCTGTCCTGATCCTAATCTGGGTTTCCTGTCCTGTCCTGGGGTGTCCATTCTGCACCTGCTGTCCTACTGATGACGGGTTTCCTTTGGGGTCCCTCCTGTTCTTAACTGACCTGTGGCCAGGGTTGGTCTTCACACCATTCTAGGTAAATATAGTGCTGAAACTCTATACTGCACCTTTCTATTTTTCTGTCTTTTGCTTCAATAAAGACATATCTTTGCATATATTGATTTCTATGCTTTTTCGCAAACCACTGAATGAAAAGCTCATACGTTATTGGTGTTATCTAGCATGTTCCATTTTCTACCCATCCTTTGAGTACATTTCCTTTTCAGGTCATGATATATTGATGTTCTTTGTTTTACCCATCTTTTAGTTGATTCAAGTAATTGCACCAGTTTATTAGTACGGTCTATTTTCACCTTACCTGTAGTTCCTCTTCATGGGGAACTATCTTACTGTGAAGTTTCTAGTATGCTCTTTATTCTTCCCCGTCCTTTAGTTTGAAATTAGTTGCCTAGCTGTTTCCTCATTTTCACATTATTGTAGACTCATAAATGATCAGCTTGATATATTTCCTTTATGGATATGTACTCTTCATTATCTTGATTATTGATTGTTTACTTGTTATAAATCTCATGCTGTCCGAATCTGAAATCTAGATAAAATCCTTAAAACTTCCCCGGAGTCTGTGGTCTTTATGAAATACAGAAGGATATAAAGTTGGTATTGTGTTGTTTGCCTTTTCTTCACAGCTAGCTCCCTGATTCATCGTGGTCATTAGGTACCCGTGACGGTGGATTGGTAAGTCGGGTACAATAGAAATATATAGGAAGGAACTGGGTTACTGGTAGTAGAGTGTATGGTCGCCCGATTAATAAATAATGGTGTATTGAAATATATGGGCCCGATACGTGTATGGTAAATTTGTTGGTTGGGTGACCTGTGCGCTCTATCAGTAATTTTCTGGTAGCCAGAGGATGGTTAGGGACTAGTTAAAGAAATGGTTAGGGACTAGTTAAAGTTAGGTAGGACTAGTTAAGATAGCTAGGTAGGTCGGATGCTGCTAAAAAGTTAGTGCTGCTAATTGTGAAAATTTTGCTGCTAAACGCAATTGCTAATGTTTTATTGCTTTTAAAATTATGAAATGTTTTAAATTGTTTTTCTTGCTGCTGTATTGATAAATGTACTAACCTACTCGTTAAGTGAATGTTATATGTTGTCTGGAATCCCCGGGGAATAGAATAACGGGTGGTGAGGAGAATCCACGCCGTATTGAGGTCACTGGCTTGAGGAAAATTGGTGCAGGTTAGGCAGAACTGAAAGCACTAATTAGGGTTTTTCTGAATGTATGTTTGAATAAATGATAGCAACGAGTTCGCTAATGAAACTTCAGTTGTGATATAACCTAGTAAGGGTCACACGAGAAAGGAGTAGTAGGTTCATCGGAGTTTGAGTGATAGCAAAAGGGTTCGCTAGTGAAACTTTAGACTTAGTATATATCCCGAAAAGAAGTGGATGAGTCAAAGAAGTAGCAGGTTCCTTAGCGCTTGAGTGAAGGGTAGGCAGAAGAGATCTACTCGTAGTATTTGAAAAGTAGACAGAAGAAGTTTACTTGCAGTAAAACAAATCTTTCTTTCTAGACACTCGAGTACAGTGGCGAATGTGTTCACGTTGTTAAATAACTAAAGCACTTGCACTTTAAGAAAGAAATAAAAGTTTCCGTTACCTTGTAAAGGAGGGAGTCAGTTGCGGAGCTGCTCTGACGTCACTCTGTGCCGCGCTGGTATTTGCGAAACAGCGGGTGTGTAGCGGAGCTGGAATTGTAAAGGAGGGGTGAGTGCCGAAGCGTGAGAACCTGTCTCGCGAAAAGGCCCGCACCCATTGGTCGAGATTATTTGAACCCGTGCATTTGATTGGTTGCACGAAAAATAAAAGCCGCATTGGGATTGGGAGTGATTTTGTAAACAGAATCGCTTGCGGAAAGATATATGTGGCATACGTATACTCCGGAAACTAGACCTGATCCAAGATATCTAGGGTTTGGAAAAGATAAGTGGAAAAGTAATAGATACGACATTATGTACGGAAACAAGAGGAAAATGACTTTAGTAGACAAAGTGAAGAATTATTTCAAAAAAGACAAGCCTATCAAAACTAGAGAAGGTGTTGTCATCCCGCGACCTAATACCCCCGCATCTTTCATGATGTTTGATAAAGTGTATCATTCATGTGTATGGTTGGAAAACTGGGCGGAGTACACAAAAGATGATGGAATTTTGGCTTTCCCATTGGAAGGTACATTTAATGGCAGGATCCTTTTTAATTTGAGAACGCGAATGAATGATTTACATCCCAGACCTAGATTGACACAGTACGAAGCACTAGAGGAGTGGGAGATAGAGGCTTTTGAAAGAGATAAGCCCCGAATGGATAAAGGGTTAACCCAATGGTATCCGAAATTAAAGCAAGAGACCCGAGATAAAAAGATGAAACAGTGGAGACAGAATATGATTGTAGAAGGACTGTATCCAATGATGGCAATGGGTGGTCCTGCGGGAGAGAAAAAGACAGAAAAGAACAAGCATTGGGTGTCCAGTGGGGATTCAGATGACGATTTATTGGATGACATGTTTATGAAAAATCCGCCTCCTTATAATGATCTAGTGTAGAGGATACTTCCCAATGACCCCCGTGTCAGGAAGGGAATAGATCTGTAAACACAAGAGACAGCTGTCAAATACCTTCCTATAACGAGGGCCTAGGACCCATAGGTGCCAGAGACACCTGTCTAAGACCACCATTTAGTGGAGAATCAAGATATTCAGGTGAAAGAGACTTTTGTCCAAGACCTCCTTATGAGGAAGGACCAAGTTCCTTAAACACAGGAAGCCTGTTCCCAAAACCTAATTATGGTGAAGGACCTAGTATGACGCATCCAACTGCCCCAACATTGACTCCGCAAATAGAACCTGAAATAAGCCTGGAAAGAATACTGCAGGAAAGAGAGCGCGAGGCTCTAGCCAAACAAAGAACCAAAATAATTCAGAAAATCTCCCAGTTAAATACAAGCCCCGAAGCCTTGACAATCCCAGTAACTATTGGACCAGTTGTTCCTTTGTATGGGGATAGACAAGGGAGTCCAAAGGCTCCGATCATTACCCCAACTGTAGTGCAGCCAAGAAAAGAGCCCTTAATTGTAGATGATCAGACAAGTGAATGTGAATCTGAAGTTTCTTTAATGGATTTGCCGATTAGGAACTCAGGAAGGAGTTTGCAGAAGAGACATAATCCTTTCAATACGAGAGAGATTCAAATGGAATCGACCTCAGGTACCAAGAGTGTCACGTTGGTGACTCCTGAAGAGATTGAGAGATGGAGTCGAGAATTAGAGAGACAAACTCCTCAGACAAAACCCTTAGATATTTACAAATTGAGAATTGAAATGGAAGAACTGACGGCTGGAAATGTGGGGTTAGACAGATTAAATACTTATTCTGAAGAAGAGCTGCTGTTTATCTGCAAGAGTCTTACCCATAATACCAGAGTGCTCCATGAGAAATTAACAGACACTGCAGCTAGTATGGGAATAGATATTTCGAAATCAAAGCCATTACAAAAACCCTATAGAGCTGAGTTCTCAGACAAAGATCTGGAAAATATGAATGTGTCAGGGAAAAAGGTGCAGATCAAATAATTGTTGACCGTGTTGCAAAAATGGGGAGACGTAGAAAAGTGGAAAGCCAGGTGGGCAAAGAAAAAGGAAGAGGTTAGATCCAAACAGACGACTTCTGAGTTTGTTTTAAAGGAAGCAGACAAGCCAGAACAGTTATACCCCATGCGAGAAGTGCCAGGTGGGAAGTATGTGCACGTTCCATGGTCCCGACAGGATATCGTGTCCTTTACTAATGACTTTCCAAAACTACGAGAGAAACCAGTGGATTGGTACAGGCAGGTAGAAAGGTTTGTGAAAGTACAAAAATGCCTGTGGAACGATCTGGATGGGTTTTTTGATATAGTTGTTCCCGTAGATTTGTGGACAGAATGTAAAATTGACGTTGGTTGGCCTAGTGAGTAATACCCGAGGGACTCTAATACAGGAGCACCTTCTGATGAGGTAATGAAAAAATACGATCAGGTAATATTACACCTGAAAGGAAAAGTGCCTGCGAAAGAAACTGATTGGACCAGAATAGATAGAACTACACAGGAAAGAGATGAGACTGTGCATTCCTTTTATGAAAGATTGCTACAGGTGTTTAAAACATATAGTGGCATAGATAACATCGAGATGAAGGATATGACCAACTTCATTTACAGGTTTGTAAACGGTTTAAGACCTGAAATTTGTCAATGGATCAAAGACAATAAAATCTGTTGGCAGTCTAAGAAAATGGATGAAGTCTTGCGATACGCAAAGTATTGCAAAGACGAAATGGCTGATAAGCGAAAGGCTTTGAAGGAAAAGGTTATGTGGGCACAAGTCAAACTAGCTGAACAACAAGAAAAACAATTGGGTAAAATGAATAGTAAATCTCAAAACCAAGGTTCTGGGGGTGGAGGGAAGTCCAGAGTAAAAATGAGTCGAGAAGAAGCCAAAAAGAAATTGCCCTGTCAGGGGTGCGGACAGATAGGGCACTGGAGAGACGAGTGTCCATACGCACAAGATAATAACCCCCAAACCCCTGATTTAAATCCACAGACGCAGAATGAAAAACCAAGAAAGAACCAGCAACAGGTAAAAGCGAGTCAGTTGCCTCGTGCACCTAGACCGAATTTTAAGGGAAAGACACCGCAAGGTGAAGACAGAAATTTGGGGAGGAAAGGAGGATAGAAATGCAGCAACTTCGCAATTTCTGTTGAATGACACTTTCCTCTGTGATGAACCTTACTGACGGGGCCTGAGGGGGGAGGACGAGGAGTGCGTACTTGGCGCCTCCTTGTCGGTAGACCAGTCAGGGCCATACATTGAAGGAAAGGTTGAAGGCAATGATGTCACCTTTCTGTTAGACACTGGGGCTACCCGTTCTACTGTAAGAACAGCAGACGTTCCAAACCTACCCCTCTCGGGAGAAGCAATCCAAGTAGTGGATGTATCTAATCAATTGATTAGTACCCCAGTTACTGAACCCATGGAGATTACAATAGGGAATTTCAAAGAAATGCATAGATTTGTTGTCTGGGATACCAGTCCTGTAAACTTATTAGGACGTGATTTCTTGTGTAAAATGAACTGCAACATCTTTTGCACACCAAAGGGCGTCGAAATTCAAACCCAAGACGAAGATGGAATATACAAATTAATGTTAATCAGACCTGACTCAGTAATTAAACGACTGACAATACAAGACTTACCTGAAGAACTCCAAC
Source organism: Lissotriton helveticus (assembly GCF_964261635.1). Lineage (NCBI taxonomy): Eukaryota > Metazoa > Chordata > Amphibia > Caudata > Salamandridae > Lissotriton > Lissotriton helveticus. The sequence goes on from NC_136068.1 coordinate 1,224,875,565, forward strand.
AGACCGTGAAACCAGAAGTATGGGACTTTACTGGAAAGGATGTAGGATTAATGGCAAATGTAGACCCAATTAAAATAGCCATAAAAGAAGATGCAGTTTACCCCAATACAAAGCCATACAAAATGAGTGCAGAAGTGAGAGCAGGAGTGGCCATTGAAATAAAATGATTGCTAGAAGCCAACATCATACAAGAAGTGATGAGTAGCCCATGTAACTCACCCATAATTGGAATCAAGAAACCTAGTGGCAAATACAGGGTAGTACAGGACCTGAGAAAGGTAAACAAAATTGTTGTTCCTTGCTGTCCTATTGTTCCGAACCCTGCAGTGATCCTGTATCAAATCCCCTGGGATGCTGAGTGGTTCACCGTGATTGACCTATGTCACGCATTATTTACGATCCCATTGCATCCAGACAGCAAATTTCTTTTCTCATTTGCATTTGACAGTCACGTGTTCCTTTGGAATCGCGTCCCCCAGGGGTACACAGAAAGCCCCTCAATCTTTAATCAGATTCTGAAAAAGTGCCTTGAATCCCTAGTCTTGCCTGGAAATTCAGTTTTAGTGCAATATATAGACGACCTCTTGGTGGCGTCTAAAAGTCAGAAAGATTGTGTTGTTGACACTATTGCCTTGCTGAACCATTTGGGTGAAGGAGGACACAAGGTATCACCTGACAAACTACAGTTCTGTACCAATTCAGTAAAATATCTGGGACACCAGATAGAGAAAGGTATCAGGAAAGTTACTTCAGAAAGAATTAGGATAATTCGAAACATGCAGTTACCTAAGACTCAGAAAGAAATCAGAATGTTCCTTGGAGTTTTAGGATACTGCAGGCAATGGATTGTGGGATTTGCAGTCCTAGCAAAACCATTGATAAAAATGACAAAGAAAGGAGCAAAAGACCCAGTAGAATGGGACGAGGATAGCCTGACAGCATTTACTAAATTACGAGAATGTCTGTGTACAGCCCCAGCATTGGGAATGCCTGATTATTCAAAGGAATGTGCACTGTTTTGTGACACACGAGATAATTGTGCATTGTCAGTCCTAACCCAAGAGCATGGTTTGACTTGACGTCCAGTAGCATATTTCTCTGCTACTTTGGATCCAGTGGCTGCTGGATTACCTGGATGTCTGAAGGCAGTAGCTGCAACTTGCATGAGTCTTGAACAGAGTGAATCCATTTTTATGGGACATCATGTAACTGTGTATGTTCCACATGCAGTTGTAATACTACTGACCAGAACTAAGACCCAGTATCTCACACCTAGTCGGCTGACTAAGTATGAGAGGATCCTTGTAGGTGCTGCAAATGTAACCCTTACTCGATGTAACATATTGAATCCAGCAACATTGTTACCTGAGTCACTGATTGCAGAAGCAAAGGGAGAGGTCGAGCATGACTGCATTGACCTGACTGAATTTAGTACCAAACCACGTCCAGATATCAAAGAGATGCCCCTGCCTGTAGAAGATTACGAGCTTTTTGTTGATGGCTCATGTCTGAGACATGAAACTGTAGGCCTAAGTGCTGCTTATGCTGTAGTCACGGTATCAGGCACTATAGAAGCATCCTGTCTATTTGGAGTAAAGTCTGCACAAGTAGCCGAATTGGTTGTATTAACAAGAGCATGTAAAATTGGGAAAAATAAAAGAGTAACTATATATACTGACAGTCAGTATGGGTACGGGGTTGTGCATGACTTCGGCCAATTGTGGCTACAAAGAGAGTTTCTGACTTCTTCAGGTACTCCTATCAGAAATGGAAAAGTGGTACAGGAATTACTGGACGCCATCCAGTTACCAAAAGAATTGGCAGTGGTCAAGTGTACTGCTCACAAATCAGGTGACGACCATGTGACAGTAGGTAATCGATATGCTGACCAAGTAGCCCAACATTGTGTCAGACATCGAATGTCTGTCAATATCAAATTGGGGGGATATGGAAACAGCTGCCAACTTATGGTGTTTGAGGATGTGCCTACATGGGAAGAATTGAAAGATTTACAGAATGCAGTGACACCAAAAGAAAAGGAACGATGGAGAAAATTTGGTTGTCGCCAAAGAGGCGAGGATGGTGTCATTGTTGGCCCTGATGGTATGCCTGTGTTGCCTGTCGGCCTGCTTGCTTCTGTGGCCAAATTGATACATGGAGATACACACATTGGTAGGGATGCCATGATTCGTGTTTTCCAACAGACATGGTACAGCTTGAAGTTCAGGAAAGTAGCAGAGTCGCTCTGCCAGAGGTGCTTGACATGTCAACAGTTCAACGCTGGGAAGAAAACAGTAGTTGAGATGGGAAGAATTGGAAAGTCAGGAGGTCCTTTTGTAAGTTTACAAATCGACTTCATCCAGTTACCCATTTGCAAGGGAATGAGATATGTTCTTGTCATTGTCTGCCTATTTTCAAAATGGGTAGAAGCTTACCCAGCCAAGAAGAATGATGCCATCACTGTAGCCAAGTTGTTACTACGAGAACTAATACCTAGGTACGGGGTTCCGGTCACAATTGAATCAGATAGAGGTGGGCATTTCCAGAATGAAATAATTGACCAGCTCTGTAAAGCCTTCAAGATTACACAAAAGCTGCACTGTGCATATCGTCCAGAGGCTTCTGGAGTGGTGGAACAAGTAAATGGCACTATCAAGTCGAGATTAGGGAAAATGTGTGAATCTACTGGCATGAACTGGATAGAGGCTTTACCTCTTGTTCTGATGGGAATCCGGAGTATTCCCGACCGAAATACAGGCCTGAGTCCCCATGAGATCCTAATGGGAAGAGTGATGAGACAAGCATGGGTACCAGGACACAAACTGATAAACATTTCTGATGATTTGGTACTTGAGTACTGCAAGCAACTGGGTGACCAAGTGCGCTCTATCTCTCGCCCGATTGGGGAAGACACCGTCGCCAGTCCAGCAACTCCAGTCCATAAATTGATTCCAGGCGATTGGGTGGTACTCAAGAAGCACACTCGTTTGAATTGCCTTGCACCGAAGTGGGGAAAGCCAAGACAGGTGATCCTGGTGACCACGACAGCGGTGAAGTGTGCCGGTGTGCCGAAGTGGATCCATGCCAGCCACACCAAGAAGGTGACCGAAGACGAGAAAACTGACGCTGAAGGTTGTCCAGCTGAGGGGTCTCCAGACGTTGGTCCTGAAGTAGCTGATGACGAACAACCGAGCACCAGTCGAGATGAGTGGATATCCATAATCGACCTGACAGATGATCCCATAAGAACAAGAAGTCAAACCTACTCAGACAGAGAGTGGAATAGTGAGGAAGAGACAGGAATAGGTGAAGACAATCAGATTATTGAAATCCATGTAAAATCTGAAGAAGAAGAAGATCAGATAGGGACAGAACAGGTGATCGACACACCTCAAAGAACTCCTGAAATTGAAAAGGGACAGACAAATATTAGGGCGAAAGTTCAAGCGGAAGAAAATCAAAGGTTCGAAGTGCTTGAACAGGATCAGATAGAAATAGACGAATGTGTTCAGGATACAGAAATTGAAACGCTCAAAAGTCAAACTCAGTTTACACCTGAACAAGGCCAGATTAGTGACAAGGCAGAAGAAACAGATATAAGACCTGGGACTAGTCAGACAGGAAGGGAAGAAGCGGAAGCAGAAGTGTCACAACTGAACGAAAATAAAAGAGCATTAGACGAAAGCCCAACCACAGTGCCAGTTAAAAGACTCAAGAAAAAGAATAAAGAGCCAAGATATATTAAGAGACTGACACTGAGACTGAAAACAGTAGAAGAAAAGCTTGAGCAAAGGAAACAAGCTTTAAGTAAAACAGAGCCAACTGGAGAAAGCAGTAAGCGAAGAAGTACCCGAATAAAAAGACAGAACGAAAAGTATCAGGATCCTGAATGGACTTTCCTGGTGTTGGAGGAATTTGAGGATCTTGAGATAAGTGACGAAAGTGACGAAGAACAGACTACTGACCAGTCTGCCGAAGAAGACGAACCAACCTGAGATTGCCCAGTGTAAGCTACCTGTGCAAAGTTACAAAGAGGGGTTGAGAAAAGCTTCTTTTGAGCAGAAATGTCTGATTCAAATGTGAATGGAAGACCTAGACGTAATTGCTGTAAAACATGCTGTAAAGTATGTATATGTAGTGTAGCCTTAGTGTTAATATTATGGATAGGACTAACAATGACTATTCCTTATATGATGAGTAAAAGTACTAATACTGACCCCACAGAGACTGTGACGAAAAATGCAGGAAAAACGACATCACAAAGTGTAGTAGGACATGAGAAAGCACTTAGCATTAGACAAACTAAACCGGACTTAGAAGCATCAGATGAGGAGGGACTGCATTATCATGGAGTCAAGAACCAGACTCATTTAAACGTATTCGCTAACCTTTTAGTGCATTATGTAGAAACCATGGAAATAGAGGACTGTTATGTTTGCATGAAGCTACCTACTTCTGTAGCTGAGGGAGTGACCTACCATCACTTGCCACTAACATATGGAATTTCTTGTAGTATTTTAGCTAGCTTATTCTACAAAAGAGGACCGTTACAGTACTATTACTCTAACTCAGACGTTATATTTTCTGAACTTCCTATACGTGGAAATCTGAACCCTGTACATACAAAAAGTGACGTGACACGTTATATGGGAGAATATTTTCTGACTATAGGTACCATAGATTTATGTGAAGCACATAGAGATAACTTGACCTGTTCATTACATGAACAAGAGAAAATGTTTCTAAACATGGCAGAGAAAAGAAGAGAAAGTTCCTAAAGAAAGGCGAATGATAAAAAGCAGAGAATTCCTAAGTGGGCTGAAAACATGGGAAGCACCTCAAATGGTGGGGCTAGTCCTGCTTTGTTGCTGGATTTCGAGAGAAAAGGGAAGCTTTGTCTTCACCGAGAAAAGACTAGTTATTATAATAACATTTTCATTGGTTCCAGTCAATGTGAACACAATTACAAGGTAATTGGAGGTTGGGGTTTCAAAAATGGGTCAGAACCTGTGTTTCCCGGAATTTATTACATATGTGGAAACAAGGCTTATTTCAAACTGCCGGATCACTGGTATGGAAGCTGCTATTTTGGAATTGTCTTCCCGAAAATATACCATGTGAATGAAATTACTGGAAGCAATGAAAACACTAACAGTTTAGTGCGAGTAAAAGAGAAAGTGTAGGTGAAATAATGGGTAGTATATTTAGTGCATTGATACCTGCAGTGGGAGGGGTTCTAAACACACACAGAATTTGCAAATTGTCAACTATAGTGGATTGGTTGTCTACTGACACTGCTAGTGGATTTCTGATGGTCAATACTGAAATGGTTGCGATCAGATCTATGGTTTTGCAGAACAGACTTGCTCTTGACACCTTATTAGCAAAAGAGGGCGGAGTCTGCCGAATGCTGAAAGCGCAACATTGTTGCACTTACATACCAGACAAAAGTGTGCAACTCAAAAGGTATGTAAGGAACATTACTAATTTGGAAAAGGAACTCAAACCACTGGAGGTTGATAGTGCCTGGAAGAGACTCGCTGATGGTCTCTCCGCTGTAGGTCATTGGTTTTCTAATTTAGGTAGAGGTTTATTGTTTAAGGTACTGATGCCAATTGCAGTAGTAGGTTTTATCATATTTCTTATATTTGTCTGTTGCAAATGTCGCAAACACCAAAAGAAGTATACTGTGAACAAAAGAGGCGTGAAACGGAGTGTGGATGAACTTGAATTAGAGGAACTGAATAATCAGATTTATAAAAGGGTGAAGAATTCACACCCTAACAAAGAAACAAAAGAAAAGCTGAATAGAATGTTGGAAGAGATTGAATTGGGCAAAGTGTAAAAGTTGGCATCTGATTCCATTGCTTTTGTGATGATAGTAAATATCATCAAAGAGGGGATTGATGGAGCAAGGATTCGCATATTACGCGACTTGCTTGAATTCATGAACCTCGAGTAATATGTTAAAAAGTAATCCAACCTGTTTGTCTTACTAATTTCCCTTTTATTCTGACATTTGGGGTATCCGAGCGATGCTTGAATATGTGTGTATTAACCTTAATAACGTTTGTCACTAAAAATGGCCGCTGCTTGGCAGGTTTTCTTCTGCGCATGCGTTAGTCACACTCACGTGACGTGACGTGACGTATTTGCAGTTGTGGTGGGAATCTTTGCGCTTGCGCAATTGCAATTATATGGCCGCTTGGTGTCCTCACATGGTGAAGCTTGCGCTGATGTTTTCGTGTTGTAATTTATTTGCACTAAACCTTAATGCCAATAGTTTATATAAAGTAAGGGGTATAGAGTAGCTATTCATGGTATACAGTGTAATCATTTATTTCTATGTTTTAATTTGTTTTCGCTTACTTTTCATGTACCGCGATTTTGAGGGTCTGAGAGACACCCGTGAATCCATATTGAGCTACCTTTCTGCACATGACAGTCTTCTGCCGGTGGCATTGAATCCCTGCCAACTAAAGGTCCTGGCCAAGATGTGCCTGGGAAGATGCACCTTCACCCAGCAGAAGAAGCTAAAATATCCTGCAAAAGTGACATTTGTATAATTTGTATTGTATTCCGTAGAGTATGTCATGGGAACCCCAAAATCAATAGGCGGTCCCAGAATATGTTAATATAGGCTTGTAGAATTGAAATGTGATTGGTGTGTTGACCTATCCTACTTGGGGACCAATCGAAATTGGGGATTCTGACACTTGCAACATTTGGGGGGTGGTACACAGACCCGAAAACAGTATAACTAGCCTAGGTTTAGCTAGAGAAATTGTCCGACTTGTCTGAATAGCTGACCTGTCACTGACCCAACGCACTCAATAGGTGACTTGATACAGAGGGCTGCGGAGCACTCTGTTCCAAATTTCCATAGACTCGAGAGGTTTTAAACCTTAAGTGCTGGCGGAGCACTTTGCTGGGGAAATCGATAACCCAATCGGGGTTCTGGCCGATAGCTGCAGAGAGGGTGGAGCGCAGGCGTTTCTTCCAAACTGCGAGTGCTGGTCCTATCCTGGTGGTACTGTCCTGATCCTAATCTGGGTTTCCTGTCCTGTCCTGGGGTGTCCATTCTGCACCTGCTGTCCTACTGATGACGGGTTTCCTTTGGGGTCCCTCCTGTTCTTAACTGACCTGTGGCCAGGGTTGGTCTTCACACCATTCTAGGTAAATATAGTGCTGAAACTCTATACTGCATCTTTCTATTTTTCTGTCTTTTGCTTCAATAAAGACATATCTTTGCATATTTTGATTTCCATGCTTTTTCGCAAACCACTGAATGAAAAGCTCATACGTTATTGGTGTTATCTAGCATGTTCCATTTTCTACCCATCCTTTGAGTACATTTCCTTTTCAGGTCATGATATATTGATGTTCTTTGTTTTACCCATCTTTTAGCTGATTCAAGTAATTGCACCAGTTTATTAGTAGGGTCTATTTTCACCTTACCTGTAGTTCCTCTTCATGGGGAACTATCTTACTGTGAAGTTTCTAGTATGCTCTTTATTCTTCCCCGTCCTTTAGTTTGAAATTAGTTGCCTAGCTGTTTCCTCATTTTCACATTATTGTAGACTCATAAATGATCAGCTTGATATATTTCCTTTATGGATATGTACTCTTCATTATCTTGATTATTGATTGTTTACTTGTTATAAATCTCATGCTGTCCGAATCTGAAATCTAGATAAAATCCTTAAAACTTCCCCAGAGTCTGTGGTCTTTATGAAATACAGAAGGATATAAAGTTGGTATTGTGTTTTTTGCCTTTTCTTCACAGCTAGCTCCCTGATTCATCGTGGTCATTAGGTACCCGTGACGGTGGATTGGTAAGTCGGGTACAATAGAAATATATAGGAAGGAACTGGGTTACTGGTAGTAGAGTGTATGGTTGCCCGATTAATAAATAATGGTGTATTGAAATATATGGGCCTGATACGTGTATGGTAAATATGTTGGTTGGGTGACCTGCGCGCTCTATCAGTATCACTCCCTTTCTCTTGCTCGGCCGGCCCATTAATATATGCATATTGACCTGGGGAAGGAGGCCTGAAAAAAAGTGGCCTCACTTGTTTTCAGGTGTGTTTCACCAGTGTGAACTAATCTGTGCATTTTTTTTTATCTAAGTAAAGTTAAGAAAACATATCTCTATCACAGACCCCGCCATCACCCCCTTCTTTTTTATAAAACTTCGCAGTAGCAGTGTTTTGCAGAAAGGCAATATGCAAATGCGGGCCACTTTTTTTAGCTTACCTGGGCCGACTTTTAATTCCAATCCAACCCTGCTACACATCCATCTCGGCAGTCATCTTGGATACTCCCCGCTTTGTATACTTTAATGAACAGTGTCAGTCCTCAAAAAGTACAAAATACTCTCAAGCCAATTTCTATTATTTGTATGGCCTACTATTAACTCAAAAACTAGATCTGAGGTCCTTGCGGACGTCCTATTAATGTTGGCATATCAGTGTCATCCAAGTATGTCTTAACCTTGTCAGCTGAACTAGGGAATTCACTTTGTCCCATGTTCATGATAGTATTGCTGTAACCCTCCAAACTTAAAATTTAGTATCTTTACAACTTCTGTTGTTGATAACGTTGACCACGCCTCGACTGCAGCAAGTACATAGAGATCATTCCATATCTTAAAGAATCCCGACAAGTGGCAGAAGTCAGTTCAGCATTAACAAAAGTTCTTCCCCAGAAAATGATTACATTGCCTGGAGTTATTCCTTAGTGCCCCCACTTGTTGTTACCCACCTGAAAGGCTCTCCTCCAAACTGCCATGATCTTGAATAATCTTCATAAGATTTTTTAGATGAAAGAGTTGTTGATGTGCATACCCAACGTGAGTAATGAAGATACAAATATTTGTTGAAGTTGATCTGCTTTCAACTCAGATGGAACACAAGAGAAAACACGCATACCAGACACGAAAGCTGATCCCCTTTCCTTGTTTCAAGATGTTTCCTAGTCAGTTTCTATACTGTGTGTTTGCATGAACGTTATTAGAAATGTCATTTTAAATACAGGACAAATACATGCGATTACATGTTTTCAACCACTTGGCAAACGTATGAAAAATAAAATGGAGTTGGCCTGACGCTTATGAGAAGCACTACTTTGTAATTATTCATGGGTTCCACATCAAAATGGCACTATTAAAGTGCTTACTAGACTTACTATACAACAGTCGCTGCAATCCTTGAACAAGCAAAGGCTGCATCGTCAGGGACAGCAGACTTGTGTAGAGTTATGTGCTCTGTCTCCTTGGCTTGTGGGGCCCCTCTCTCATTTATTTTCATTACTTTGTACAGAGTTAGACAGAGACCTTACCAAGAGCACCGCAGTGAGAGCGTAGGCCAAACTTGTGTGCTTTCTGGGGAAAAATGATGGCCGTCTCTAAAGTAACAATACTCTCAGTTTATGTTTTCGAATCTCATACTCACCATACCAGTGGAAATAGTCATGTGGGATAGAGCAGTACACAAGGAAAACGTTTGGAGATCGTCTAATTATCATTGGCTGTTCCTAAATAAGGGTATGTTCGTGGTTACCCGAGAGACATTTCTAACGCTCCACAAAAACACTCAAATGCCTTTAAGAGTTTATGAAAGGAAAGTTCAAAATAAACAAAAAAGATTATTCATTTTATAACATGAATGAAGCCCATGAACAAAATAATTCCCAAGTAAAAGGCACTAGATGGCAATATGCTTAACAGAAACTCTTGATTCCCTACTTAGACCAGAGGTAGCCAGGATTGTGGAAGAGTCTACAAGGCTAATCACACTATCTGAAAATGAGCAATGGTCTCCATGGTGACACTCCTAGCAGACAACAAAAGTTTCCGGATAGCCTCTAACCTGGTATCTTCCATAGAGGAAATAGGTAAACCTTTTTCAAATTCAGGTGAAGATTTATATCTGTGATTCTAAATACTGCTCAGATTATTGATGAGTCTGTTGTTGATTCCATAAGGTAAATAAAAAGATCAAGGAACATTTTGAGTACAAACTTCAGCAAAGCCCATAGGTATGGCGATCACCAGAAACAGATTTCCACTGTTCAGTCATAAATCTCGGGCATCGAAATCTGGTCATTCTTCAGTTGCAGTAAAATCCCTAAACATTGGCGTTCCTCAAACTGTACATATCTTGTGAGATTTATCCGTAAGATGCAGACGTTTTTTTCTGTCATGAAAACAATACCTACCGTTTTTGTTAGTGTTGGAAATGGCAAATTTTGCAGGGTTACACCAAACTTTATGCCTTCCTCCTCCTCTTTGCTGTGTAGCTGATTGGCATATTTAGTTAACCTGTAACTCCCTTCTAAAGGGATATATCATATACCCAGGGCCTGTACTGTCTGCAGCACTTATTGTTCTTCCAACACAAGTAGCCTTTCAAACCTGTCTCAGGCCTGCCATTGCAGGGCCTGTGTGTGCAGTTTACTGTCACTTCGACCTGGCATCTAAAACTACTTGCCAAGTTTAAACTCTCCTTTTATTACCCATAGGTCACCAACAGGCAGGACATGTACTTTTAGGTTTTACATGTCCTGGCAGCAGCAAACAGCTAAATAAGTTTTTCATTACTGTGACGCCTACTCCTTCCGTAGGCTAATATTTGGGATTCCTCAAAATACCTTTTAAGCTGTAATTCCCGATTGGAAAGGAGTATCTACTTCATGTTTAAAATCTTTGAAATGGTGGTTATAAATCTTCTTTAGTGGTAAAGTTGGATGTGACATTACCCTTTTAGAAATTCCACGTTTAGAAAGTGGACATTTCTCTGCTCTTAACTTTGCTCTCTGTGCCTGCACCCTGCCACCAGTACATGTTTGGGCTGCGTGACAGCCATAATTTGTGCATTTTCTCCTGACAGCCACAACACAGGTTTTTAATGTTGCTGAGAATGTGAGCGATGAAGATTGATACTGCAAACATGTTTTTCATGCCTTATTGTAGAGAATTGACTGCTGAACAAATGAATAAAATGAAGTGAAATCCATTGATCCATTCAGAAATTATTAGTGAAAAAAGTATTCCGGTTGTCATTTTTCAATACAGTCGGTCATGGTACCTAGTGCCAGATGTACAACCCTAAATTGCATGTGCAAACAGGTTTGCTACCTGTTTGCACATGCAAAAACTAGTAGGGCAATGTACAAACCCTACTTAGTGAGTCAAAATTTATTTGCGACTAGCAAAATAGGATTTGCTACTCGCAATTAGGAAGGGGCGTTCCAAGAGTGTCCCTTCCTAATGGCAACTCTCAACCCTATGTAAGAATGTTTTGCGACCGCAACTGCAGTCTCAAAACACTTGCCATAAACTGCACCCTTCAAGAGGGTCGTAATGCACTCGCAAATGGGAAAGGGTCCTCAGGGGACCCCATTCCCCTTTGCAAATGCAGGGGAAAATATTTTTAGGGGCAGGCAGTGGTCCTCGAGACCACTACCTGCCCTTAAAAAATTAAACAAAAACGTTTCAATTTTCTTTTTTTAAACGCATCGCTGCATTGAAAATAATTGCTTTATTTAACAGCAGTCCAAGATATGGAGGTCTGCTTTGCCCATCTGGCCACCATACCTGGGTGGGCCAGCCATGCGAGCGCCTCATTAATATTCATGAGGCATGCAATTTGTGACCCTATTGCGAATCGCAAACAGTGTCTCTGACTCTGTCGTATTTCCCAATTTGTGACTCAAAAAATTGTGAGTTGCAATTGCGATGCAATTTGCGACTCGCAAATTTGGTGGTCGCACATCTTGCCCATGGTCCAATGGCTGTAGGGCTTAAAATTACAATTAGGGTTTGACAAAAACTTCAACTCAAATTTCCTATGATTATATATAATCTCTAGCTCGATGCATAACATAAAGGGGGCCAAATGACACACCCTCACAGACTAGTAATGAAGCCAATGGAGCTGTCCATTGCCATTCCTTTGTCACATAGATGATATTGACCTCTGACACACTGATATTGAACATTTGCTCATGTACCTTTCATTATTGCAATAATCCCAGCAAATCGCCCCAAATAGGTGATAGTTCATTCTCTGTACAAACCTACAAGGTATGGAACACCTTACCCATGAAAATAAGTACACTCAGCAAATACCTAGAATTCAGAAAAGGGAAAAAAGATGGCTTTTTGCAAAAATATGTCTCAATTTCTAAATTATCAGAAGTGATCTGCAGTTCAGTACACAGCATTAAATGGTCCAAATGACACACTCCAAAGCGCCATCACTTCAGCCAGTGGAGCGGAGAACTGCTATTCCTTGTCACTTACATCAAAATTATATTAGACGATTCTTTTTGCATCTGTAGGTAAACCCTATGAATGGACCTGAAATTATTTGTATGGTCTATATTTCTTTCACAACACTGTGCATTGTGTAGCATCCTTCCTAGCCTGGTAGGATGCAAGTAACCAATCCACACACGAAGCTCTGTGGTGCATGTCTTGATGCTTCAGAGTGCAACCGTTAACTAATTGTAGGCATTGCGTCATCAACTGTATTAACCACACCCAAATGATGACGTCATTCTATGTAGTCCATCAGGGACCAGAAGGGTCCCGCTTTACATATTTACAAGAATCTACCTCTCCTCCAGAGGGTAAATGAAAAGTACAAATATTACACATATAGATGATAATTCCTCAATAAGCCATTGAGATGCTTAAACCAGTCTTCCAGACTTGTTGTGTGAGGTTGACAAATAGAGGAGCAGGGTCTGTCTCAGACACCGGGGATGCAGCAGCAGGCACAGGAGGTTGGTTCTCTGGACTTTCAGGTGGGAATGTCTCACTTCTGACATCTGGAGCTGACGAACATCGAGGTATGTGCTTGAAATGCGACGAATCTCTTGTTCATCACAACCCTTAGGGTTTCAGCATCAAATGGAAGCATCAGGCTTACGCTTACGTTTCTGCTTGACCAGGACTCAGTCTCCTTCCTTGAAAACCGTGTCCAGAGCACTTTGACGTTTATCTGCATAGGTCTTCAGTCTGGAGTTGTGCAGGGAATCTGTCGTAAGGACATCGTCAGCATTCATCAACCTATAGCGGTTCATTGTGGCAATTTGGTTCTGATGGCTCCCCCAAACATCAAGGTGGCAGGGCTTTCACCTGTACTGAAATGGGGAGCTGTTCTGTAGACATGAAGGTTTGAACATAGGGCTGATTTGAGATCTCTTCCCTTGAGCTCAGCGGGCTGGACTACTCTCTACAGAGTTCCCATGAAACTTTTCTGATGTTTGGCGTTCATGTTAGTGAGAAATTCTTTAAACTCTCAGCTGTTGAACAGTGGGTTGTTGTCGGATTGAACAAGGGAGGGGACAGCTCATGTCGTAAAAATGTAATTTAAGGTACTTTGTCATATGTGGTTGACGACAGGTCTTCCACCAGGTGAAATCATAAGTACTGGTCAGAAACTACCAAAAGTTCAAAAATGTGAGTGAGGAACTCTCTATAACACAAGAAGGCCTTATATTATGAGGTTCAGGACTTGTCATTGCAGAGAGCCATTGAAACTACCAAAAGTTCAAAAATGTGAGTGAGGAACTCTCTATAACACAAGAAGGACTTGTATTATGAGGTTCAGGACTTGTCATTGCAGAGAGCCATTGAACTAGCCCACGAGGGACTTAATGGCATTGTCCCCCAGAAAGAGAATTAAAGGCCTGCCATTTGTTCAAAGTAATCCACTGCAATCTAAAGAAATCCACTGCAATCCTCTCCCATTCTTGCTTGGGAAACAAGTAGTTGAACAAATGGCAGGCCTTTAATTCTTTTTCTACTCCTTCATCAAGGCGAGGAAACTTTGCCTGTTCTCGAAGAGCACTCTTGGTGGCGACAATGCCATTAAGTCCCTCGTGGGCTAGTTCAATGGCTCTCTGCAATGACAAGTCCTGAACCTCATAATATAAGGCCTTCTTGTGTTATAGAGAGTTCCTCACTCACATTTTTGAACTTTTGGTATTCAAAGTCATCCGTAGGAGGGTGAGTGTGTTTCTTCCAGGAGTGCTGATTAATAATGCCTTTGAGAATACACAGATCTGTATTTGTAGCAGCAACAATGTGCTCCACTGCTAGAGCTTCAGGCATGCTTAACTTGACTATAAAGCACCTTTAGACATGGTACTATGATCCTGTACTGGCACTCGTGTAAAGTAGTCAATGGGATTTTGATCTTTCCCTGGCCTGTGCACATTAGTGTTATCATAGTCTTGCAATTGGAACCCCACCTTTTAAAGCGAGGGGGCACCTTGGCTTTTGGATTCACAAATATAGTATGTATAGCATGGCGGTCAGTGACGTGGGTGAAGTGTTATCTGTATCCCTACATATGGAAGTGTTCACAAGCCTACGCCACAGGTAGACTTTCTTTCTCAGGTTGGGAATAAGCACATTCGGTCTGGGGAAGACTCTGGCTCGCATAAGCCACAAGGTGCCCAATGTGCTGGGCAAGGATTGCACCAAACCGCGCTCTGTAGATACTACAATCTCAGTGTGACGTTTTGGATCAAAATAAACCATTTCAGTAGCGTTCTCAATTGCATGTTAGATTTTCTTAAAGCTTCAGTCGCATTCTGGTGACCTATTGAACACGGTGTTTTTTTTTTCAAGTCTCTCAACGGGCTCAATGACTGTGGCAAAATCACGGATATACCTGGAGCAGAAACTGGCCATGCCAAGGAAGGATTACAGTATTGTCATATCTTCTGGTGGAGTAGTGGACGACAAGGCATGTACTTTAGCAGTTTCTGGAGTTATCTCCTTTTCAGAAAAAATATGCTCAAAGAATTTTAGTTTTGTTTGGTGAAACTCACACTTTTTTCTGTTCAAAGTGAGACCAGCATCAGCCAGCAAGCGGCATGCTTGTGTAAGGACTTTGTCATGTTCATTCAAGAGATCCCAATTACCAGTATATCATCACTGCAATTATAAACATGTGTGACTAGCTGTATTATGTGATGAATTACATCTTGAAAGACTTCTGCAGCTGACGAAACCCCCAAAGCTTAGTCTTTTATATCTAAACAAGCCAATATGTGTTGAAAAGGTAGTAATGTGCCTACAGTTTTACTCCAGTATGAGTTGATGATACCCCTTATTCTGATTGAGACAAAAAAAAGACATTGCCACTATTCGCTGTGTGATCATATACATAATGTGCAAACTGGGATGCTATTTTTTCTCAATTACCTTGCTAACTTGACCCATGTTAACGGAGATGCGCATGGTGCCTCCACTGTTCTTTTTGGGCACTGTTACTATGAGTCCAACCCATTGTGTTGGGCCAGTTGAAAGTTCAATGATATCAGGTTTTGACAACGTTTCCAGTTCTTTCTCAACAGCTTCCTGCAAGAAAAAAGCAATTCAACAATGTCGTTCAGCAGCACAGTGAATGTCCTCATATGAATTTGCCTTTTCATGGTCTTAAACTTTCTTAGTCCAGGAAACAATGATGGGAACTTACTTTGTCTGTATGTGCATTTCTGCTATAATTGATGGAAATCAGGACCATGTCCGCAGCAGTACTGAAGCAGAGTAAGCATGCAGTTGATGAAGTACATTGAAGAACATGAATCAGTGTTTGTACCTTCATCTTCTTATGTCCCAATATTGCTACAAATCTTCCTTGACTTTTTAATGACATGGAGGCAGTCTGCATGTATATGTTCGACTTCGAAGATGTGAGACGTGGCTCAGGCAACAGTTTGTTGTACTTCTCAGTGGGCATGATGTTTAACGATGCACCACTATCGATAAAAGGTATGGAATGATCATTCATCTTTAATGTGATCTTGGGAAAATGTCCAAAAGAATGTGGTTGTTTCAAGTGGTGATCTCTCTTGGATTTGGGCTCTTCTCTGCATGAAGCCAAACCCACGTGCTCCTGATGTTTACCAGTCAACACCATCATCACAAAGCCATGTTCTTCACGGCCGCTTGACAGTGACATTGAAGATCCTTTGGAGGATGATTTTGATGATGATCGACTTTTTTTGGTTTCCACTTGCCTTGATTGATGTCGTTGCTTGCTCTTGAGAGCATGGCTGGAGGATTTCCAGAACTTTCCAGAACTTTTGGGCATCTATTTTCTCTTCTCGGTGTGATGCAGTCATTTTCTCTCTCGTTTTACAAACCTTTAGAAAATAATTTTCTTTTTCGCAACACTTACATGTTTGCCCAATGGCAGGATATTTACTTTTGTGTGGAAAGGAGAATCTGCATCGGAAACAGAATTTCTTTCTCATCTGAGAAATTACTTTATGGCCCGCGACCTTGTGCCTCTGCTTACTTTTCATGTTAAATGCTGATTCACTCTTGGTGATTCAAGCTTCCATATCAGCAGGGTGTCGATCTGCACATTCGTCTGCTCTCACAGCTATGATACTCTCTCCAGACTGTCTTGCACAGCAAACTTTGTCTAAATGTGTCGGAAAGGCAACAATCGACTCTGAGACAGATGGCTTCTTCATGGTTGAATTTATTAAACTTGCAATGTTTAATGAGAGCCTCAAGTATTTCAGCAAACTCAACCATCGTTGCTCCTGCTTCCTGTCTGGCTTGGTTGAAGATGTACCTTTTATAGTCAATATTCAGCATTGGATTGAACTTGATTCCTAATGCCGCTTTAATCTTATGGTAAGACTAGCAGCCCGTCCCGACGTTGTCCGTGTATGAATTGCTGCCGGCCAGTAGTATATTGTTTTGTAGGATTTCATTTTGATAGCATTTCTTATCTGTGACAGGCCTGTGAAACGCTCCGATTCACAGTGCACTGCTGATGCACTTAAGAGTGCGCGTTCAGTAGTGTGTGAACTCGAGTTTCCCTACTTTATTTTTTCTTGCAATATTATATAGCGCGAACTCGACAACATGGCATGAGCACAATTTACATTACAGAAGAACACATTCATTTGTGGTAGGCACGGGGAGACAAAGCGATTTGCCTGGAATAACAGGATGATGAGCTGATGCCGAGATTCAAACGTAGCTCCCCAGCTCTAAAGTTCGCAATTCTAGAACTTTTGGCGGGAGGTGTGTCTAAAAGTGTATGTCAGTGCTGGCCATCAATGAGAGAGACCTGTGCATTTTTCAAATCGGTGGTGAAAAAATATGAGTATGTTGCTGGAGATGTGGGCCGCCGTGCCACCAATGTACTTACCGGGGGAGGGTAAACACCCATTATTCCACAACTTTCTTTCCGCATACCATCACTCCGCATACTTTCATTATGAAAGTACCATGACTCTGCAATGCCATTAAAACGCCTGGCATTATATTTTATATGCTTTACCACGCATACATTTACAACGAAATTCGTTGAAAATGCATGAATGGTAAAAGCATGGTTTTTTTTAATGTTTGGATAAGGTAATTATGGGTATAGGGGTATATGTTTTGGGGTACTGAGGTATATGTTTTGGGGTGTTTGGGTATTTTAAGGGTTCAGATATAGTTTAGGGTTATGGGGTACAGGGGTAGTTTTAGGGTTTAGGGATAGGAATGGGTTTTGGGGTACAGGGGTATTTTTAGGGTTCATGGGTAGGTTTGGGTTTTGGGGTACAGGGGTATTTTAAGGGTTCAGGGCTAGGTTTGGGTTTTGGGGTACAAGGGTATTTTTAGGGTTCAGGGCTAAGTTTGGGTTTTGGGGTACAGGGGTATTTTAGGGTTCAGGGGTAGGTTTGGGTTTTGGGGCACAGGGTAATTTTTATGGTTCAGGGCTAGGTTTAGGTTTTTGGGTACAGGGGTATTTTTAGGGTTCAGGGGTAGGTTTGGGTTTTGGGGTACAGGGGTATTTTAAGGGTTCAGGGCTAGGTTTGGGTTTTGGGGTACAGGGGTATTTTAGGGTTCAGGGGTAGTTTTGGGTTTTGGGGTACAGGGGCATTTTTAGGGTTCAGGGCTAGGTTTGGGTGTTGGGGTACAGGGGTATTTTTAGGGTTCAGGGGTAGGTTTGGGTTTTGAGGTACAGGGGTATTTATAGGGTTCAGGGGTAGGTTTGGATTTTGGGGTACAGGGGTATTTTTAGGGTTTAGGGATAGGTTTGGGTTTTGATGTACAGGGTATATTTATAGGGTTAAGATGGGTTAGTGTTTAAGGGTGTTGGGGTATTTTAAGGAGTAAGGGTGGGTTATGATTATGGGGTGCAGGGGTATTTAAAGGGAGCAGGGTGGACACCCAGAGCTGGAATGTACAGAACCTGGGAAGAAAAAACAATGAAATATTGGGCACAGCGTAATCCCGCGCCCCGCACACGCCCACAGCACACGCCCACAGCACACGATATGAGACATGGCATGGCATGAAGGGCGGAACGTACCACATGCCCCCAGCGTTTGTCACGCCCCCAGCACACGCCCACAGCACAACGCAGACACGCCCACAAGGGACTACTTTGCTGGCATGGTTCTTTTACCTTTTAAATGTATATGGTGGGCGTCTGCATAGCCTATGTCCTTCTGCCTCAACTGTCCTTTCCAATGCTGTATTGGGTGTTGTGATTGGTGCTGTGGTTCCTGAGATTACCCGCCTCAAAGGTTTGGGCTCTCTCTTTATTATATTAGTATATATATTTCATCAGCCTGTTGTATTTTCTTTATCGCTGCTTTCATGCCTTAACCTGCAAGGTTCTTAAAGTATTTCATGATCTTCTTGTCATTTATTTCTTCTAACGCATTGAGGAAATCCTCAAATTTTTCTATCCAGGCGGTCAATGTAGCTCCAGTTTTCTGGTTTTTGGAGGTATTGATTAGAACACGAGGTTTCAAAAAGATTGTGACCTTTTAACCACATGTGGGTCTTCTTGCTGTTAAGAGTAGGGTTGCTCTGGCAACTTCGGCTGCCCGCTTGGTACTAGCTCCATTCATACCATCTCTATGTTCCAGCCACTGGCTTGCATCAGTTTAGTCGCAATCGTCATGATGTTAAATGGACCCTTTTTAGGTTTCGCCTGAACAGCACTTGCGCTGTGCTTGTGAAATCCATTGTAATCAATTTAAAATCTTAAAAGTGACTTACATCATGCCCTAACTTTTAATTTGTTTGTGTGCCTGCTGCTTACTTTTTCTTTGATTCTGTTGGCTGTAGCATGCTATTTCCTGTTGTTCTTCATGTGGTTTCCTTATCAGTGGTGCTTGGCCCATGTTCCTCCTTTTAGGTTTTCATATGCTTTTTCCGACCTACTTTTTTGTTTGTGAGCAATCTTGTTTGATGGCTGCATGTGATTTGTGCTACTTTGCTTCTTACGATATTTAATTATTCGTTTGGAATTTTTTTAATAATTTTTTTACTTTTTTCCCACACTCCATACAATTGCCTATGGCAACGTCCTCTATCCTGCACCAGGTAGCTGTGTTTTTGTTTTTGAATGCACTCTGCCTGCCCTCCTCCGACTCCCCAGTGCTACATTAGCCAAGCCCACAGTACCCCCTACCACTTGTTGATGTGCAGTACTGAGACTTATCTGAGCAACCTGTGTCTACATGTCAGGGGAGGGATGAGAAGGCACTCCTGCTGTAAAAGGAGGGTCTCCTTCTTCACCATGGCCAATGTACACAGACTAGCCATGTGCATCAGCTGCTGTCCAGTGCACAGTAAACACTTCTCACTCCTGAGAGGTTCTTAAGATAAGACCTAAACTTGGTAGCTTTCTTTCATTTATTGCATCTTTACACTGCTGTCCATCAAAGTGACCCCTGACAGGAAAGCAGTCTCTGGACCTATTTTGCTTCCCTCTGGGCAAGTTTGTTTCCAGGATGTTATTCACTATGATAGCTTTTGTTATTTTATTGACTTTACCATTCTTAATGGCATAAAAGCTAGAGCGGCCGACTTCCAAGCAGGGGAACAGTTTTCGAGTCTAAGGTGGAACCCTTTTGTTTGCTTTTAATTTGCTCCCCTGTTCATGGATTTTGACGCACTCTTTCATTGACATGGAAACAGATTGCACCAAGTGGTTTTTCTCAATGTTCCATCCTATTTAATGTTTGTCTTTCTAAGATCACATGGGTTTATGCTACCATATAGATGCTGGTGCAGCTTCGGATAGATAATGTGATAAACATCAGTCCCAGTAATTCCCCAGTTTTGGCTGCTTTCTGGAATATCAGTGGTTCATTAGAGATACTGAAGCCTTCCTTTTCTTGCAGCAAGCCATGATAAGATATGTTTCTAATGTGTTTAAAGCCTTAAACATTGTGATGTCTCTACAATAAAGATTTCCATATGCCATCTAAAACAGCAATAGTCTATTTTTGAGTTTAGCATAATGCAGGACAGGTTCGTGAGCAGTCGCGGCCGGCATGAATCGCGAGTGGGGGGGCGGGTGATGCGTGAGGAGGGGGTGGGGAGTTAATTTCGCGGCCGGCATGAATCGCGAGTGGGGGGGGCGGGTGATGCGTGAGGAGGGGGTGGGGAGTTAATTTAATAAAATTAAAAAAGAAAAACTTACCTTCGCCTCCGGTCCCGGACTCCAGTGTCGCGTCTCCTGCTCTCTGCTCACAGGAAGCAGAAGCAGGCAGCCTCCCTCTTTTCCCCTAAGCCAATCACAATGCTGCATTGTCCGCGTTATGATTGGCTAGGAGCAATGGTTGAAGTGGGGGGAAAAAAGTAAGGGAACTGTGGGTGGAGCATCAGGAGGCGATAATAACCAGAGGATTGGGACAGTGGGAGCAGTCAGAGGTGAGGCTAAAAAGAGCAAAACATACAGATTTTTTGTATATTTGGCATCCACAACCAATGCATACACGTTTATTTGAGGTTTAATACATTAGTTAATGAAATTAAAATACATTTACAACGTGGGATACATTTTCAATCACAGAATGTCCCAAATACGCTTATAAGAGGAACCAGGTGCCGTTTGTCTCCGAGCCATGTGGGTTCTTTCATCAGCACTTCTCCCATTTCCTAACCATTTGTAAACATAACATTTGGGAGTAAATTCTATGACAGGAGGGCCCACTTGTTGGGGACCACTGTTGAGTACATCATTCAGTGCCCCTCGGTCAATGCAAAATTGTAGTCCTACATTTTTTATGTGCTTCACACAACAGGTAATGAAGCCAGCATTAGATTCCTTCTGGTTTCCTGTTATTGTACCTAGAAATCGTACTCAAAAATGAATATGTACACCTAAAACAACCCAGACCTGATGGTTTTGCATATGCTTTTAGCATTATCAGATGAATGAGATACAAATATTATATTAGTAGTTTGTGTAATTACTACTCAAGTTAGTTAGCAATGAGAATTGAAAATGCATCAAATCTGAAATTATGAGACTCAAACAGTGGTAGAGTCAGAAATAGGTAGTATTCCTCAGATTGTCTCAATCAGTTATTTTCTCCCCTTGTGACTACTATCCTCTGCAATCACTATTAGACACCTTCATCCTTTGTCTCTCCAAAAGCACTGTAGGTGTCTAGAAATACTACCCAGCAGAGACTGCATGAGGAAAGTCAAACACGAATGGCAAAATATCCTAATTTGCAAATGTTTTCCACATAATTATAGCTCTGCCATATTATCCACATAATACATCATCGGCCGCATAATCTGATGGTTCTAACAAAAAAATTGTATGTAGCTCAAATGGATCAAAACACGTGACTTGTGTTGCTGTTAAGCAGAAAGCCCTTTACAAAGGTTGACTGGTCACCGTTCTCACTGCTGCACTTGTATGTTAAACTAATATTATTGAGGCAAAAGCTTTGCAGAGACTGTTGGATGTGTAAAAAAGTCAAAATAATAAAGTATCAGAAAATGTACCTCACATTACGCTGCAGCCTTTCTTTGCTGCATAATTTAGCCAACACTGCAGCATCATTTTGTCCTCCATTGCTGCATAATTGCAGTGGCCCCAAAGCAGGCAGCACATGTCACATGTTAAAAGTGCTTGTGCATGAAGCAGAGATGCCTGCACGTTCCTGAGACCCGCAATCCCAAAAAAATAACAATAAACTTTAAAAAAAATGTAGCCCACTTTTCACAAAGTGCAAATTGCACAGACCTTTCGCAGGCAACTCCCATAAAGAAAGGAACACCCCTCTTTTGTGTGCATCAAATATCTTGTAAAACACACTGGTTCAGGAACCCCTTTCTATAGTTGCATAACATCCTTTCTGTCTGACAGCATAGGAGCCTCTGATAATTAGATCTATGAAGCTGGTTTTACAGGAGCTCACGATTTGCAGGTGAAGCTCAGTTCGTGATATAATAGTCTAATTCTGCTTTAGTCCGTTACTCCTATAATCAGGGGCCCATCTGGTTTTACCACTTGTGCACTTGCTTTACGTCTCGCTGACATCTGCATGTACTGCACTGTGCACTTAACTATTGTTGTAAATGCTAGTTTAAATCTCTGACACCTTTCCACTCAGGGCTTTGTGTACTTTTCAAGGCACACATTTTGTGCAGCGATTCAAGATTAATCCAGTCATTTAAGCCCTGCACTCAGCAACAAGGCCTAAACAAAGGCCTAAAAGACACAACGGCATTCTCACCATGAACTGAAGTGAGAATGCACAATGGCCATAAAATCACCTCTTCTTTCAGCCTCCCCCAGGTAGGCCCCTTGCTATTCACACTTTCCCATTGTCCCCATAACCTGAAGGTGATGGCCCGGCAGGGGATGACACTGCTTCTGGCCAGGCAGGCCCCATGAAGCAGGGGGTGAAACTAGACTGACCCAAAGGCCAGAGCAACACCGAGCTCCCAGCTTCAAATTACAGAGGGTCGGGAGAGAGCCTCATTACAGTGGCCTGGCAAAGAGAGTAGGTATAGTCTACCAGTTTACAGAGGCTACAAAAACGGCCCATAGGTGCCCCTGAAGCACCGGCCCATCGCCCCATGCACGACTGATTGCCTTCCCAATCTGACGCTGTGACTCAATGAGGTGTAAATCACATTCTAACAGCAGGGTCACTAAAGATAGACGTTTTTGCGTGATGATCTATTGCTCCCACAGTGTTGCTTTGCAGGCCCCTGCCCCAAGACACAGAGGGGAAGAGGGAGGAGGTCGTGCCAACTGCAGACGCCTTCCTTAATGTGCAACACACATGGCTCCACGATCATGCAATACTTTTTAATTTGGACCATTCCTGCCGTCCTGGGACGCATTATTAAAATACAGAAGTAGGGGAACGGACTGTGTTAATTCTAAAAAGTAGGGACCCGCCGTGCCCTACCGATCCCTCCCACTTCTACCACTGGCTAGGAGACCGTCCTTTACAGGCGTCTATGGGGAGGCCCTTTTCTTCATGCAGGCTGCGCAGCAGCCTACATGAAGAAAACGGAGAGTGCTATGACTGGTTTGGTCGGCCCTGGGGCCGACCAAACAGACAGCACCCATAAAATTGGGCTACCCACACCTCCCTGTCCCACCTACCTGCCCGTCCCCAACCAGGCATAGCCTTCTACTGCTATTTATACCATTTTCCGTTTCTGCTTCTCGCACTGCAAAAAAGCAGTGGGGCAACGCTCCAACACCCTAATGGAGGAGCCGCCCCTGTTTGCGAGATTAATCAGGAGGTCAAGAGAGCTGCGAAGCACTTTATCAATGGTGGATAAAGTGCTTTAGATCTTGCCTACAGGCTTTGTTTCACTTTTCTTGCCTCTATAGTCCCTCTGTTTCACACCCGCTTTCCTTCTGCTCTCCGTGGAGTCAGCCTCTCCCATGTTGTCACCACCTCCTGACTGCTGTTTAACCAACTACCTTAACCACCTCAACCCCCCTCCCTTCCTCTGAGGGGTTTCCTATCCTGATAACCTCGAAGGACAGGGCATTACTCACAGTCTAAGGCCACCTTATGTCTGATTGAGTCCTCAGTAGGTAGATAATGACAATTGCTTCCAGGTAATTTCTAAGCATGTTTGCTTAGCTTGCATGGTGCTCAGCATTACTGCTGTCATTTAAGTTTACTATAGTTTCGCAAGTTATGCTAGTAAAACACTTTTGTATTGTGTACTTTTCCTTGTACATCAGAATATTTCCTTATTTGTTCCCCTTTTCCTCCCTCTTATTCTGGATGAGCGAATGACTGCACCACACATATCTTAAAAATTCAGAAATTGTCGATACATTTTTTTTGTGAGAGGAATTGCTTGTTTTTGTCTCGAGGGAGGACACCTCTTCTTGAGTGTCTTCGATCAATTTATATTTTTTTCTGCCTTAGAGTGTACGGAAATTAGGCGCCAGAGGAGAGGGCGCGGGGCCAGGTTGTTCTCAGTGTTTTGGAAGTATGTCGAAAAATTGAGGAACCTCCTTCGGGCTGTGCAGTATATTCTGATAACTCTACTATTAAAGCTCTGAAATATGCAATCCTTTTCTGGCGCACTTTTATTTAATCACCTGTTGCTGCCTTTTGGTGAACTGTGCGGTAAAACAGTGTCCCTCACCTATTCTCCCACATATATTCAATTCCGCTAATTTTTGCAGGGCGTCCATTCCTCAGCAGTACAGACAATTAGCACCTCGTCTTTTGACGAGATTCCTGTTGCATCGCTACCTTTTGATCTCTTTTTTTAAGTTCAAGTAAAATTTTATTAGGAGAAAACAAATTTGGCAGTACAAAAAAGAAAAGGTAAACAGTATCATCAATAAACATAATGGAATAGAATGGTACATTAAGGATCAAAAGTTACAAAATGCGAGAAAAGAAAAGGAAGAAAGAGAAGAAAAAAGGAAAGAAGAAGGAAATGAGGCTAGAAGCGTAAAATGTACATCATAAGAGGCATAATAACATGTGAAGTGATGCATATGTACGCAGAGAAATAAATACTGGAGAAAAAAGAAGGAACGAAAGGCAGCTCAAGGGGGTTTCGAAACTTCTTGCTGAAATGGGGACAGTGGAGAGGTACGCTTGGCACAAACATCCAGATAGAGGGTGACAGGAAGCCATAACGCATGTCTCTTCGGGGCCAAGTTAATGGGATAAACAAAGGCAGTGTCCAGTCTATGATTGTAGCACACATTAAACCACCAAGCTTTGAAAGTAATGCCCTTTGAGTCTTTCCAATTCACAGTGATCTGTTGAAACGCAACAGCTAATAATAAATCGATTATATGAACATTCATGTCAACTGCAGACCAGGAGGAAGAGAGTGAGCCAAGGAAAAGATCAGGGAGAGAGAAGGGGATAGAAGTGTGGAAAATAGAGTTAATTTGGTTCCATACCCTAATCCAAAATGCGTGTGTAAGAGGACAAAGAAAGATCATGTGAAAAAGCGTGGCGTTGGGAGTAAAGCAGGACCAGCAGCTATCCGGGACCAAGGGGAATCGCTTGTGAAGGGTAGATGGTGTGTAAAGGAGACGGTTGTAAAGGAAGAAAAGTGTTTGAGTAAGAGATGCAGCTCTAGAAGATTTGCGGAGCTTGATCCATATTTTGTCCCACAAGGAGGAGGGCCAAGAGACGGCTAAGTCATTTTCCCATTGCTCTTCTACTATAGTTTTCGGTCGAGGCGAGGGAGGATGATGGAAAGAATGGTAGATGGAGGATGCTGAAGAATTAGAGCGCAGTTGAGAATGAAGAGAAGAGAATGCGGTATTAGAAATGGTAATTGGAGAAGAGTGAGGGAGGGATTCAAATGCAGACATAACTGCAGTCTTAAGTAAGGCGTACTTATGAATAAAGGAGGAGGGAAGGGAGAAGGTGCGACGAAGATCAGAAAAAGTGGTAAAGTCAGATCCCGTGAATAGTTGGGAAACCCAGATCAAACCGCGTTGCCTCCAGGTTTTCCAGTAAAAAGGCTTTGATTTGATGAGAATGCTATTATTATGCCAGACAGTGGTGTTAAGAAGTTCAGTGGTGGAAGAGGGAGGACCTGGAGCGGAAGCCAAAAGTAGTTTCGCTGTATATTTGTGAA
Organism: Lissotriton helveticus; assembly: GCF_964261635.1. NCBI lineage: Eukaryota > Metazoa > Chordata > Amphibia > Caudata > Salamandridae > Lissotriton > Lissotriton helveticus. The sequence goes on from NC_136068.1 coordinate 1,224,901,459, forward strand.
TGGGAGAGGATAAGAATTGGGGTTTACGAGAGAAGGAAAGATATTCAGCAAAAGAGAAGGGGGAGAGAGAGAGGCGTTCAAGTTCAGCCCAGAGGGGAAGAGGCTCGGTGGGATCTTTAAGCCAAATAGAAGCTTGTTTCAGGAGAAAAGCTTTGTGATATGCAGGGAAGTGTGGGAAGTTAACCCCGCCTTCTGATTTGGGGAGGCGCAATCGTGACAAAGACATACGCGGTTTCTTGCCAGACCATAAAAAGGAAGATAAAGTGGAATTGATTTTTGCAAAAAATTTGGCAGGGATGGAAATAGGGATATTAGAAATGGTGTAGAGAACAATTGGGGTGAGCATCATCTTTATGGTGTCGAGGCGGCCCCACCAAGAGAGATAAAGCGGGTGCCATCTGGAGGTAAGGTCAGATAATTTCTGGGTACATTTAGTAAGGCATAATGAAATGGTGTCTGGAATAGAAGGGGTGATGTACAAACCGAGATATTTGATGTGGATCGGACTCCATTTGAAGTTGGACATTACAAAAGTTGGACATTACAAAGTCTGGCTTAAAGGTGAATTTAGTGAGGGGAAGAATTTCGCATTTATCGTGGTTCAATTTATAACCTGAGAGCTGAGAGTAAGTGTTAACTTCGGCAAGGAAAGCTGGGACAGAAACAGATGGGTTCGAAATAAATAGTAAAATGTCATCTGCGTAGGCAGCCAATTTGACTTGTGACTGAGATAAAGAAAAACCATGAATATTTGGATTCTGACGTATCTTGGACAGAAAGGGTTCTAGGGCAAGGTTAAAAAGAAAGGGAGAAAGAGGACAACCTTGTCTAACGCCTCTGCCGAGAGTAAAAAAGGAAGATATCAGGCCATTAGCACAAACTGCTGCTCTGGGATTGGTATAAAGGAAGGAGATGAGGGAGATAAAATTAGGACCGAACCCAAACCATTTTAATGCGGAGAAAAGAAAAGACCATTCAACCCTATCAAATGCCTTCTCGGCGTCTAAGGCGATTGCAGCTAAGGAATCATTAAATCGGGACGATTTAGATAAAACATTAAAAAGGAGTCTGGTGTTATCTGAGATAAAGCGACCTTTAACAAATCCTGACTGTTCAGGTCCTAGGAGATCTGGGAGGAAAGGGTCCAATCTGATGGCTAAAGACTTGGCATATAACTTATAATCAATGTTGACGAGTGATATCGGTCTATAATTCTTGCAGTGTTGGGTGTCCTTCCCTTCTTTCGGTATAATACATATATAAGCGTCAGAAAAGGTGCCTGAGGAGGTGCCACATGTTTTAAAGGAATCAAGGAGGTGAAGTAGCTTAGGTAATAAAATCTGAGCAAAGTGTTGGTAAAATTCGACCGTAAAACCATCCGGACCAGGGGCCTTGTCTTTTTTTAGAGAGTGAAGTGCAGTACGTAATTCTTGAGTAGTAAGGGGAGTTTCAAGGGATGACAAGTCAACAGGAAAGTTAGGAGGAGGTTGAATGCTCGTAAAGAAGGTGGAAATAGATTGAGTAGAGGGTTGAGTTTCAGAAGAGTAAAGTGTAGAGTAGAAACGAGAAAATTCCTCCAGGATAGCAGTATCTTTATGTTGCAAAACAGAGTTAGCATCAAAAACAGACTCAATATTCAATTTGTTTTGTTTAACTTTCAGATAATTTGCAAGAACTTTCCCCGCTTTGTTTTTCCCCCCGTAAAATTTAGAGCTAGATTTTAATAAATACAACGATGCATCTTCAGTAGACTGTTTGTTGTAATTCACTTTTGCAGTCACAAGAGCAGTTAAACTATTCTGGGTGTGTGAAGTATAAAAGGAATGTTCTAAAGCTTTGATCTGAGATAGCAGGTCAGTGGTACGTTGACGAGCAAGCTTGCGCTTAGCGGCAACATGTCTAATGATAAAATCTCTGGCCGCCGCTTTGTAAGCGTCCCAAATGGTATGAATGGCTAAGGAGGGGGTGTCATTAATGGCAAAAAATTCGGTAGTGAACTCGATAAAGGAGGTAGAGAATTTGGGATCTAGCAGGAGGGTGTTGTTGAAACGCCATCTTTTAGGACCGGTGGATTTGGGTAAAAGATCAATCTGAATTAGAACTGGGGCATGATCAGAAAAAACGATGGGACCAATGTCAGCATGGGTGAGGGATTGAGAGACATGGTGAGAAAGAAAAATATAATCAATACGGGATTGAGAATGGTGAACGGGGGAATAGAATGTGAATTCCTGACTGGTAGGGTTACAAATGCGCCATGCATCAACTAGGTTATGTTGAGAGATGGCGTGTGTGAAAAGCTTATGGGACTTGTTAGGGGTAAAAAAAGATTTGGAGTGTCTATCCAAAAAGGGATCCAGTGGCATGTTGCAATCACCTGCTAAAATAAAATTATCTTCAATACATTCAGTAATACGAGAAGCAAATGCATTCCAAAAAATAGGGTTCCCACCCGTGGGGGCATAAACATTAAGCAGAGAAATAGGTACACCTTTTGAAGACAATTTGACATTTAACCATCTACCATCGGGGTCAGCTTCAGAGTGCAGCACAGAATGAGAGAAAGTCTTTCGGAGTAGCAAAGCAACCCCATTTCTTTTGCCATCACCAGGAGCTGAAAAAACCTTTCCAACCCAACCTCTTTGAAGTTTAGCAGACTCAATATCAGATAAATGGGTTTCTTGCAGGAAGGCGATATCAACATTCAACTTAGCCAGATGAGAAAGGATTTTTTGTCTCTTAATGGGTGAATGTAAACCTTTAACGTTCCAGGAAACAACGCGTACTGACATTAAGAATAATTAGGAAGTGAAAATGAAAAGAAGGGATTTAAGAAAGCCTCAGAAAAGTAGAAAGATGAGAAAAAAAAGATAAAAAAGGAAGGGAAATATAGAGAAGAGGAGGGAAGAATGTTGGAAAACAAAAAGTTTCGTAAGAAAATGCAGTATAAGTAATAAAAGAGAAGATTCCGGATGAGAACAGAGGCTGTGGGAGAAGTGGAGAAAATTGATGGAGTAAAAAGGAAGAAAGGAAAAAGAGCCAGAGAGAGAGAGCAACAAGAAGAGCCATAACGAAAAAGTTGAGAAAGAAGAGGAAGAGATTGGAGCGATACGGTAAGATAACGGGATTGTGAGAGGGAAAGAAAGAAAAAAGCAAACCAGAAGGAAGAGAGGTCATTGGAGAAAAAAGTCAGAGGAAAGTATGTAGAAAGATCACTAGCAAAACAAGTAGAAGAGAAATACAAAATTGACCAAAAGAAGAAAAAAAGGAAGAGAATACAGAACGGAAGCATGGAAAGAACAGGTATAGGGAAACAAAACCGAAGAACAATGATAAAGAACTAATAATTAGAAAAGAAGAGCGATCAGATACTTACAAGGGTGGAGAAATGGGGGTACAAAATCTGGAAAGGAGGACGAAGGGGATGAAAACGGAGACGAGACGAGGGGGGTAAGGCCAACCAACGAAGGCGGGAAACGGGGCGACGAAACGTCCAACCAGGGAGACATGACGGGCGCTAGAGTAGGGATCTGCAAGAAGAAGGAAAACAGCACAATCAATTGAAGAGAACTATCACAATGAGAACATTGAAATAAAGACAAACATGTAAAAAAAAAAAAATTTGCAATAAGCTTCAAAAGAGGGATACTGGCAAAAAATGCCAGTCATGAATGAACCAGGTAAGTGCGAAAAACATCAAAACAGGGAGTCTGGCAAAAAAGGCCAGGAACGAATGAGCCAGGTGCAGGAATACCAAGCAGAATAACAAGAAAAAACAGGGATATAAACGGTAGCAGAGCGTCAGGAAATCCAAAGACAGCTATGCAAAAAGTCACGGAGGAAACGATGATGAAGGAACGGAGCTGGAAAATTCCATGTTGCCAGGACCGCAGGAGTTGAGAAAACTACGGAGGCGGACTGGATCCTCATAGGTCGTGGTTTTGTTGTTGTGGGTAACCTTGAATAAACAGGGGTGGAATAGGCCGTATCTAGCTCCAATAGATCGAAGTTCTGCCCTCATGTCCAAGAATGCTTTACGTCGACTTGCTGTGGCTTTGGCGTAATCTTGGGCGAAGAAAAGGGTGGAGTCAGACCAAGTTAAGCGTGGAGAGGCCTTAGCTGCTAAGAGTACCTTCAAAAGATCTGTGTATTCCAGAAAATACATAATGACTCCCCTGGGCTTCGCATTTGGAGAAGTAGAAGAGGGAAGTCGGCCAAGCCTATGGGCACGCTGGATGTTGAGCGTGGTGTCTTCGGGGAGATGAAGAAGCTTGGGCAAAAAGGACTGGAAGAAAGTGATAGGATCAGTCCCCTCGCAACCTTCCTTCAGGCCGTAAAGACGCAGGTTATTGCGCCTATTTCTATTTTCGAGGTCTTCCACCTGCTTCTGGAGAGAGGACAACTGCGCATCCATGTGGGGAATTTTGATGGCCGACTCTCGGAGAGTTGAGACAGATTTTTCCACAGTGGAAACTCTAGCGTCCATCTGAGACCAGTTGTCAGTGAGCGTTTGCAGCTTGGCATTAGTCTCTTCCATGTATGGGCGCAGTGCCCTAATCTCCTCAAGTAAAAGCTCCATGGAGATGGCTGAGGAAGGTGTCGTGGGAGAAGGGGGATTTTTCTTGAGTCTCTTTGGAGTGGTTTTAGAGGAGGTTTGTGAAGAAGGATCCATCGCAGACATGGAGTCACAGGCGTCGACGGATGTGGAAGCTTCCAAATGAGCTAGCGCTGAAAACAATTTAGAGTTTTTGATATAGTTGCGCTTGGGGATCTTTCCGTTATTATGCGCCATGCAAATGTGCGTTGAGAGAAGTGCAGAAGATGCACCAACAAAGTCTAGATATGCAAAAAACGGGCACTAGAAGCAGAAAGCGTCCAACAAGAAAAGCAGGAAGCTCAAAAAAGAGTCAGCGTGGACATATGAGCAGTAAAAATATCAAAGTGGCCAGAGGATAAAGTAAGCTCCTAATACAGAGCGCAAAAATATTGGCAGGGAAAGAAGCGCATAACAAAATGGCGCCTTGCTCTGAGGAGAATATGTAAAGTCAATTTTGTTCCTTTCATGGAGCCAGAAGTGAAAAAATAGTCACCTGAGGTAAAGTACATGTGGTCTCCATAGCCGCCAACAAGGTGAGGAAGAGTCAGGGAGCTGCGTTGAGCCGGAGAGCAGGCGCTGATAGAGGTCGCGTTGGTGCGCAGCTTCACGGCGTCAGACAAGATGGCGGTCGCGGCCGTTGCAGAGCCGCGACCGGGACGAAAATGCAAGCCTGCGAGAATAGGGGCTTCAGACCGCCGTAAAAGAACTCATGGCGGGACCCCGGCACCTTCCTATGTTCGGCGCTGTTCACCCGGTGAGAATTGGTTAGCGCAGTCCGCCTGTCAGTCCCTGTGCGGACGGAGCGCTACCGCCGCACCGCCATTCAGATCGGGCGCTTAGCCACGCCCCACCTTTTGATCTCTAAACATAGAGATCCTTTTAGCCCCTTCTTTGTTTGGCTTCTCACTTTTCATCCACTCGAGGTTGCTGCAGTTTTCTCCCAGGGACCTTACCGCAGGTTGTGTTGGCCTGCCCCCATTAGCACCTCTGCTTTGTTACTGCTCAGGTGATTCAGGTGATATATCTACCACCACCACAATTCAGAGGCTGCATGTTTTGTTCAGTGTTGCCAATGTTACTTTACATTTTCACCACTTGCACCTCGTTCCCCAGCTGCAGGGTGCATGGCCTGGGAATCATGAGATAATTAGCGCCTTTTTAAGTTTGAAAACACTGCAAGGCAAGGACTGGATATGCCAAACATACTGCTTTTTATATGGAATTGCGCTTAGTTAGCCTAACAAAGGTATTGTTGAGAGACTTATGTACGGTTGTGGCAGGCAAAATAATAAAATAATTACTCTATATAGCAGCAGCTTCCATTTTTTGTGTAAAAAGGAACTGATGACAACTGCTAATTATTACCCACTTCATTAGTGCTCATTTTATCGACTTCATAAGTATAAAGACTGAATATGGGAAAAGTTATTTCTACAATTGATGTATTAAACTACAAAGCTATTTACAAGCTTCCAAGCTGAGACTTGACTTCCGCTTTACACATGTTCTCCATAGAAGATTGCTATTGTTGTCGGGCATTATGACTGAATAAGATTTATATTCTGTAGCATTAATAAAAGGCTGCAGCTCAGTGAAAAAGCAATACTCGATTCATGGGCTTTCCTTTAAAAAACACACCTAATCTGGAACTTTGGTCAAATTGCTTGAGACTGTTATGTCTAGTTTCGAGTGAGCATTAAATCAGTTCAGGACTGCAGCTAACAATAGTGTAGCAGGGGCCAACTGCATCAGGGCCCACGGTTCTGTGGGGCCCACAGCATTACCTGCTATTGCTGTCTTTTTTACTGCCAAACCATGGAATAGTAGGCTCTTTTTCTGACTAGCATTAGGGCCCATGGCACCCTTGTTATGCCACTGAACCACTGGTGAATTTATCTTCAGATTTTATAGTTTGAGGATGAATATAGAGCTTATCTTCATGACTAACTCACATAGTACATGTCCTCTCACAGAGTGCATATCTCTGCAAATCGTATCGTGTAGCTTACTCCCCTCTCCTCCCACTGTCCATTATTGGTACTCCCTACCACCACCTCACCTCCCTCTGTCCGTTGTTGCTTCCCGCAGCTCGCTCATATTTGTTTCCCACCCCCTCCTGTTTTCTGTTCTTGCTGCTCCCTCCCTTCTCTCCAGCACCACCTTTGTGTGGCTTGTTTTGTTTATTGTCTTGTGTAAATCCCCTTTATGGCCCTCCCTTCTGCCACAAAGAAACATTAACAAAGTCTAATAGCTCTCACATAGATATTTGGTTTTCTTCATGGTTTTTAAAAATGTTACACAGAAACGTGGGCTGCTATGCAACATGTCTTAAAGCAAACACAAAAGCACTATGTTGCCATCAACACTGGCATTTGTATGGTGCTTTGTTTTTATTTACTTTAAGCCATGTTACACAGCAGCCAGTGCTGTTGTGCAACCTTTCTAAATAATCATTGACAATGCCTATAGCGCTTGCTTAGGTGAAACCTAATGCTTTTGACAATGCTTGTTTATCTTTGTCTGTGAGTGGCGGCTTTGTATTCTGCATAGGTTCACTTCTGTTCTGAATCTTCTGTATCGTACCTGTTTTTCACTGCCTTTAGCATTTGGTGGGACTTGGATGCTTCTGCTTTGATGCTGTTTCTGCACCTGACTATTGCGGTCATCTGTGCTTCTCTGTACCTGGTTGTCGCTGCCTTTAGCACTATTGTACTGTGTGTATGTTGGCTCTATGCTATGTTGCGGCACAGTACCTCTTCTTTCTGTCTTACCAGCAGGTTTTGGGCCGACTGTGACTGTTCTTTCTGTAGGGCTTCGGCCTCCTCGAAAGCCTTGCACTGGCTGAGTGGCACATTGGCTCCTAGGAGCAAGGAATGGAATAATCAGTTTGCTGGGCCTTGGAAACTGATAAGGGAGAGCATATTGTACTTTCGGCTGGCAGATCTCCTAACTCGTCGCCTTGTTACTTCGGTTCGAGGTAGTCCTAAAGCAGGGTAGGGCGAGGACAAGTCCTAAAAAAAGAAGTGGGGTCACTCCAAGTTAGTGGTGTCACCGGAAGTGACGTCACAAAATTAGCCCGTCTCCATCTGAAATGCGTGAATACATACATGATACAAGTAGAGGTATAATGCTGCAATAAGTGGCAGTCACTCAAAACACAAGAACACACTTTACACAGGACCCATTCTTCGGATTACATGGTTATTACAGACTCGGGCCATAGGCACTACGGGCATCTGTCGGGGTCCCTGGAAGTGACATGCTCGGCATGTAGACAGTGCAGCTCCTTGAAGCATTAGCGCCTCAGCTGTGCTCTGAGAAAGACTGGCAAGGGGAGGGCGCAAGGTGGAAGGGGAGATTTAGCCTGAGCCTCGGGTGCATTTGAAAGGCTATCATTCACGCACAGGTGCAGACTCGGGTACCAACTCCAGCTTTTGGGCAGGGGGGAATGTGTCCACCCAGTAAAAACCCGGTAAAATAAGTGGGGGGACACCGTCCACCCACGTGGTACCCCGACTCGAGCCCTGCTTCCTCCCTAGCCTGGTCCCATGCAAAGGGCTATGCCACACACAGAGCTCTGTAGAGCACGTCTTTATTCTTTAGAGTGCAACCGTTAACTAACTATGAGCATTGTGTCATCAGCTTTTTTAACCACATCCAGACACACCTAAACTATTACATCATTCTATGGAATCCATCAGGGTCCAAAAGGGGTCCAATATACATATTACAAGCCTTGACACACGGCACAAAATAGCCTAATAATATGCAGACTATTCTAACATCATCAATAACATCTCTTTTAATGCCCTTTGCATCAACCACCCGTATGTTTTCATGCATTGCACCCAACTTTTCCACAGAGGCCAAAATACCAGCATCACTCGTTATGCACTTTGAAGGCGCCCAGAAACCCACTGAAAATCAGTGTCCTTTATGACTTCATCAGGATTATGAAGCTCTACATAAAGATGCATAGGGAATATTTACTTAATTAACCATCGAAAAGAGATGTATGCCTCCCAAGGGGTATAGAAAATGCTGTATAAATTCCACTATAGTACAATGATAGGTGTTGTGCCTAGACACTGTCAAACTGCTAATATATGCAACTATGTCACAGGAAAAGAGTTTTGCATGCCATGAAAATTATATGAATCCTAAAGAACAAAAACAATATTTTAAAGAAACGGTGAAAGGTGCCTACTTCCAGATATACACGGCGAGGCAGCCTAAACTACACTAGCTGTATCCATTCAACACATTTCCTCCGGTGCCTAAAGAGTCTCAAGTCATGTTTCGCACTTTGCAGACAGTCCCTGGCAGTGATTTGCATCCCCTCACATGTTCCTGCTGTGCAAGTGTCTGCTTCAGTTCCCTTCTGGTCTCAGAAAGGTAAGCACGGAGTTGGCTGAATGGCAGCGGTGGGGGAATCCTGGGGGAAGACGAACAAGTGGGCTGCGGCTGTGGTCCTAAACTCTCCGTCCGCCGGCGGAGTGGGAGACTAATAGCAGGCTAGCGTTTTCTTTACAGATCATATGAAATGTGTTTAAAGACTAACAACGGTAAAGGGGGAAAGAGAGTGTGGTGTGTTAAAGCACAAATTTAGGTTTTAGGCAAGCGAACGCGTATTGGATGATATTTGTACAGGGAATCATAAACGGTGAATGTCGCCCCAGTGTTTCAATAACAAGATTACAAAGTTTGTTTTCTTGCCGTGAGGAGACAGCGTCAGTGTTGCATTGCATCTTGGAGATAACTAAGAGGAATCGGTGTTTCGTGTGCTCTGCACTTAAGTTCCGCTCGGGGAGGTGTCGTCATTTTTAAAATTTAATGGCAGAAGTTGGGAAGAGGTTATTGATAAAAACACTTTTTTTCCGTTTTACGAGCATGCATGTCAGAGCTGTCTCTCGCATGGGGTGTATGGGCTACGATGGACACCCCCGTGCCTTCGGTTCTGATTCCCAATAATTCAGGACTGCACCACCACTGCCCTTTCAGCACGAGAGGCGCCGGCAGTGGGGTCGGGGGAGATGGCTTCTCAAACAATATTTGTCGCCTCTTGTGTTTGTTTCAATGTTTTGCGATATAGAATGTAGTACTTTTTAATCTCTGGCGACGTTTGGCGTGCGGTACCACGTCCTTCACACGCACAGCCTCGCGCACCCACGCGTAAACAACATACCCACACACGCTACCCTGGATGTGTGAGGGACAGTGCCAGCTCCAGGCATTGTATAGATTTGCTGTCCTCGCCTTGCGCTGCATTTGCTAATATCGCTGGTCCGGTCCAGAGAAAGGGATTACTTTTGATATATTCCAATGACAAGCATTGATGTTTTCTGTGACTTTCCTAATGTAAGCGTCCCTTTAAAAAAAATATTTGTCTAACATGTGCAGTCTCAGCAGAGGGTGCCATAATAGCATAAAACTACACACACACACACACACACACATATATATATATATATATATATATATATATATATATGTGACGAAAAAAGCTACATGGGTAAGGACAAATGTAAGAACACTGAATTATACAGTTAGTGTCTTGGGAGAAGGCCGGGGTTATATGCAAAGTTATCAAATTTGAAATTAGTGATAGTGATTGACTAGGAGAGTCGTTACGTTTCTTCTGGTTCAGGTGTAAGTAGTGGGAGAGTAGTGTCCAGAATGGGTTCCTATAGGGTCTTTGTTAGGAGCAGCTACTTTTGGAGGTGTTCCGTATAGCCTAATATAGCTTGTCTAGTTAATAAACTCCCCAACAAGTCACTTGTCCTGTTAGCTATCCCTATCAGTTTACAGGTGTCTGTGATTCTCTGGAATTACTAAGATGTAAATTGTTAATCAGTGATCATGCAGTGCACTCAGTGACACGTCCTGTTTTAAATATACTGTGCTCAGAAAATGAGATTGCTTGGCCTCGAACATCCTAGCTGGTGATTCATGGAGACTGAACCTTTTCCCTAGCAGAGAAAAGGTCAGCCACATTTTCTAGAATGAATATGAATTATTGGTGATATTAAATTCCTTCTGCATATTGAATTATCTCCAGCTGGCTGCAAATGCTGACATTTGAATAAATACACATATATCTCTCAATTATAGTGTGTCCAGACCTCATTTGTACCAAGGACCTAGAGCATGACATTTAAACTGGCATTGTTTGTGCAGCAATTCTAAACTAAGTAATTGAGATATACAGGGTAACATGTTACACCTAGTACCCTATCCAATGACCACGGATCGTAGAATAGCTCAAACATATAGAGTGGTCTTCTTAAATGTATGTGACCATCAGATTTTTAAACTATGCGATGAGAAATAGTTTGTCTATACTTTAACATAGTTTTATTTAAATGTTCTATGTGATCTAATCTGATAAATGTACATATAAATAACGTTATTGAATTGCTTCAGACCATAAAACATAAATTCATGGCTATGTTTGTTTGTGTATAATATTGATATGTTTGGTCAGGAGAAATAGAGCTAAAGGCAGTTTAGCAAAGAAATGAGAAAAAGAAGAGGGTAAGGGGTGAAGGAATTTTAGGAGGACATTTTCTGAAAAAAAGTAACTGTGAATAGAGGGTTAACCCTCCTCCCCCCAGCGAAAAAAATAGAAATTAGGGTTTTAGATATCACGCCCCTTTTGGATTCTAGTATTTTAGTTTAGACTAAATGACATATGTATAGGTATACTTCGTTAACTTCTAATCTTGGAGATATGCATTATTCGGGATAGGGCTTTGGCGTATAAAATTACCTTTGGAACCTATCCTTTTTTTTCATTGAACCAGTTTTTGTATGTTCGAGGTCCGCATTCACGCGGGAAGCAGGTAAAATGAACTTTTTGCACTTTCTGCTCATTGTGTAGCAGTCCGAGCCAAGAGTCACAGTGCAGAATGCATACGTTCAAAACACAGCAAAGAGTTCCACACTGAAGTGCTATTGCGTGAAACTAGACGCTTAACTATGCCCGCTGTTAGTGTTAGCGGACGTGGCTGGGGTTTAGCAGATGCTGTCGTCAGAAGCGGCAGTTTCCAGGGTCTGCCCTGCCTCCTGCCTCGGGCTGAGGCAGCCACTGAGCTGTTTACTCCCCGGATCCCTGGCCGAGCGCTAATGAACCTACCATCCTGCCGCAGCTGCAGTCACAACAAGCTGCTCCTTTTAACGTGAGGTTAACCCCGGCCGGGAGCTTCCTTTGCAAAATCACCATAGCTAGAAGAACTCAGATGGCAAAAATGCGCCCGGGGCTGGAAACAGAAAATGAATACTGCCAGGCAAAGGGGCAGTGTTAAGGGAGGGGCCTTTCTCTCTCAATTGCATCGCATCTGGAGTCACTTCAGAGAAAAACAATGTCTGCAAAATGAAACCTTAGTGAGCTGAATTCTTTCCACAATATTTTTCTAGGTGGTGTGTGTTTCAGCAGGGTGGGGCCGTGCTGTACAGATGTCCGACCATCCACGGCCACTTTTCATCTTTTGTTTTTTTGCTCTTCAGAAACAAGGCTTCCGGGTGAACTTTGCGACGTGATGGCCCAGTCCTGACTGCACATCACACCGAACAGACTGTGCTGAAATGGACTATGGACACCCATGGTAGGTCCTGCGCAGTTGTCACCAAGGGGGAGGGGGGCTCTTCAGAAGGTTTGAGGATATGGAAGGAGCGTGTTCCTTAGCTGGGCCTATGTTTTTAAATGTTTGAGCATGACTAAACGCATGAAACATGAGCACCATGTCTTAAATCCGTTTTTATACAAGCATGTCATGGATAATTGCCCCTCATGTCTCCTGAAGGCATGTTTTCAGTCTTGAAAAGTGTTCCACAGCTCACGCCTGCTTGTAGAGGAGCCACAACCCTCTCAGTTTTGGTTTGGTACAGTTTATGTACTCAGATTATTACAATTTGTGGAACTGGATTAAATACATTGTTTTGATGTTTATTTTAGTATTGAAAAATGGGCTCATCACTCCCACCAAATACAAGAGTTTGGTTAATTTGCTGCTTTTGTAAAGAATCGAAGTCCTGGATCTATCACTCTCAGTCAGCCATCATATTTACATTCCTGATTGTGTACACATCTTCAATGCAGGGTGCGTGGTAATCGCATTCTTTCAGAGCAGCAACTAACCGTAGACTTAAACTCTTGTTTACTGAGAACACATCTTACACTACGTGCAAATAACATGCTATGTAAAGTAAACAAACCCTGGCAGCAACAAACCCGTGGTACAATAAGTATTTAGCACATGTACTGAAAGTGCCATGGTTATTCTTTCTTCTGTTCTTCACCTTAGATCTTGAGCGCACCAGCCCAGAACTCTTCTTAGAAGCCACCTGGGCGTTCCAAAGATATTCTGCAAATTCATGAAAAGTCTATGCCATTTCCTGTGAACCTCAATTGCACCATTACTTCAGCTAGACGTTTCTGTATTTTTAGAATGATACGCAGGGCTCTGAACGTCATGATCAAAGTGTTTCCCTGCAATGCAGCAACAAGAAACAGTGCACCACACGAAGGAGAATAGGAACCGGTGCCAAATGTAATTAGAGTTTGTGCATTAGAAATTTAGAAGTGCTTCAGGAAGTGTAACAATCTCAGAACTAGTTAATAACCTCTGGAGTTACATTTTCGACTCAAATATCACATAAAATCGGGGGAAATGTTCACATATTTCACTTATCCTGTAAGTACTGCACTTTGTTTGCAGTTGTAAGTTTATGAGTAGAAGCTAAAATATGAGTGTGTTTAGGAGAAGAGGAAAGGTTATAATTAAACCTTCCCAATAGGTTTCCTCACTGCACACATGCTCTTACAATGGAGTAAGGGTGTAGATTAAGCATGAAAAATGCCCATAAAATCCCACAATGTACTTGCCTGTAGGAGAAGGCGTTTTCCAATTTAGAAAAAAAACAGAACTCAACTGTAATAACATATTACAGTTGAGTTCTGATGTCACAATCCCTGCAAGTAGAGCCAGCAGCCGACGGGATAGGGAGGTCAAGTCATGGAGCATAGTTAAAGCAGTCGTTTAAAGAATGAAAAAACGAAATGCTGCTTTTTTTCTTCTCTGTTTTTCTGGCTGTAAAGTGATAATCAGAAAGTAGATATTTAAGCTATCGTGTTTATTTATTTTTTGTACTCCTTGGGTAATTTTATAAAAGTGAGAATCTTTCTGTATGTTTCTACAAATTCCAAGCTAGTGCTCTTTTTTATTCCGAAACACCCCAGCCTTTTATTAAACTAAATATAATAGCTTTTTGCAACAAATATCTAACAGCTTTTTTGATGTTAAATTTTACATTTGAAATTCTATTTTTATTGTTCATGTTTACAAACAATCTTTTTCTTTCATATGAAAGTGCTGCACAGCAAGAATTTAAATGGTTTGTGGGAAAGGTGATGGTGTGACAATGTATTACATGAGATAATGTACTCCCTGCAGTACATGAAAAAGATAATGCAAGTCACCCTGGAGCTCCATAACTTTATAAAGGAACTTGGACTTTGGGCTCATTCCTCTGTATGATCATGGAGCTCCTCTCTGACTTGCAAAATCCGTCTATCCTTTTAATGTTTATAATGTGCCACAATACCTCTGGTTTAAGTATGCTCTTCTTTCCGTGGCAGTGCTGAAACTGTTGAGTCTAACCGAATCCTATTCCAAAAAGAACTTCCATACCATGCACTTGTCACACCACTCTGGTCCGCAATATAGCAAGAGTTTTAACCGCAGGCCTGATACTGGTGTAATTGCTTTATTTCAATCCAGTTGTAAAAAGAGACACCTCAGACACAATGTATTTTGTTTCATTTCCCTGAGCCTTGTTCATGGACGAATCCGATTAAAACTCTTGCTTTGTTTCAGACCAGAGTGGCGTCTTTCAGGTACATAGCAAGAGTTAATTTCCCACACACTGAGGCCGCCCTGGGAAGTTCAGAAGCCAGCCAAATGGAATTTGACTCTATTTTCGTGATATATAAATGTACTCACACTTGTCTAAATATATATATATATTTGTCTAAATATATATATATATATATATATATATATATCACGTTGTTAGTCCCAAGTTCCTGCTAACCGGCGATCCTTTTGCGGTGCGTTTTCCAACGGCAGGACCACGCCGTTTAAATATTTCAACAACTTCTGGAAACCAGAAAAAGAGGGTCGCACTCACCAAAGGTACTCATTTCAATCAAATTTTCTTTTTTATTCCAATTTCATTTCAAGTAAACACTCCAAGACAAGGCAGACAAAGCCGACGCGTTTCGCAGCAGCCGCTGCTTGATCACGGCATGATCAAGCAGCGGCTGCTGCGAAACGCGTCGGCTTTGTCTGCCTTGTCTTGGAGTGTTTACTTGAAATGAAATTGGAATAAAAAAGAAAATTTGATTGTGCGACCCTCTTTTTCTGGTTTCCAGAAGTGCATTTTTATGGCACTATGTCATTATTTGCTCTAATGAACTGAGGGCGTTTCTTCACAGTGTATTAGGTGGATATGATTCCTGTACATATAGATTATAATTCTGCCATGTCTAGGATTTCATTTTTCTTCATTCAGAATGTATTTCTGTTGGTTAGAATGATTATTGAATTTTCTGCTTAATGAACTCTTTATATGAACTGCTTTACATGCTTTTTATTATGGATTCCACGTCATTATCATTTTTTTGTGCACTTTTTAGCTAGTGAGTCTTTTCACTATGTTTACTGTGAAGTATACAGAAGGCGTTCACCATTGGTAATTTTTGTATTGTCCTATTTTTGTTTTCACTATTTAAATGCACTGTTTGTTCCTGGCGCGCTTTGTGAACAAGCTCCCTTGTGGAGCGAAACGCGTCATCCTTATTTCAATAAATCGTCTTCCCTGCTATCCATTCTTGGATTCCTGATATTTTTGAGGCTGTATTGCATTGCTGGGCGTCTGGCTTCTGAGGTCTGGACCTGTTTGGTTCCGCCATTATCGGACGGGACTTGGACTGCTTCTTTATATATATATATATATATATGAGGTATGTAAAGCTCCTATTGTCCACAAGCGCTGCAATTCGCCACACAAACAAACAGGAACCAGCGAGACCCAACTTCAGGTGCAAAGTTATTTTATTGTTTCAAAACCCAGCACCAGTCCGCCACGACGCGTTTCGGCTAAAGATAGCCTTGTTCACATGACAACGTCACGAGGGCTGGCCACCCTTTTAAAGTGCATAATCGCCATCACATGACATAGAAATGGAAAAGTTACTATAATGTCATAAAGTAACTCACACATACTTAAAATTGCAGCTTGAATGCTGTTAGTTTGCACACTATTGCACATATTTAAACAGTGTCAATATATTTCTGTACACTTGTTTGTAAAATACAGACTAAAACCCCAAGATGATAAAGCTCCATAAAGTCCAGAATATCCAACATTTCATGTGTAAACATTAGATGACAATGGTTAATCAATATTTACTAAAACCTCCAAAAGACATATAAAAGTTAAAAATATAAATATTTACACTTAAAACCATGTCCTAATGATGGAACTAACTCCTGGGTTTATGTGTAATTGACCACACTAGCAGCTAAGCTCATATAAAGGGTATACAGTACAGTTAATTAATGTGCAAAATAGCAAGGTTTGTGCAACGTATTTCTATATGTACAGATGGCAAAAAAGTGCTACCATATAAAGTGCAAAATTGTGAGTAGAATCATTAAATGTGATTAAAAATAGTTACATAATAATTCAGAAGGCGTCCAGGGTGCATGATAAAACTCAATGTCCAATACAGCTACAGATAGGCATTCTAACCCAAGGTTACATCTCTCAATGGACAGAGGTTATTATAGATAGGTGTGGCAATCCTCCCCAGTATTCAGGCCCTGTGGCACCTTAGTATCCAAAAGAATAATATAGCGCGTTTCTAATTTGCGCAACAGGGACTCTCTATCTCCTCCTCTCCTCTGGGGAGGAACACAGTCTATCACATAATATGACAAGAGGGAAGCATCTTTCCCATGGCACTTGTCAAAGTGCCTAGCCACTGGGTATGAGGGGTCAACGTTGCATATGGCTCGTAGGTGTTGAAGGATGCGCTTGTGGACCTGGGGCCTCGTACTACCCACGTATCTTAGCCCACATGGGCACTCCAAAACATAAACTGCAAATTCTGTCTTGCAGTTGAGCTTATGTTTAATCTTAATGGGGAATGGCGACAGTGGTGTTTTTACTTCTGTTTTGCTAACGCCATTTTTACAAGCCTTACAACTCGAACACCTCAAAAAACCCTTGCTCTCATTTAGCCAAGTTCCCGTTACCACCTCAGGGCTGCTGGATACCAGGCTGTCTTTCATCGACCTCACTTTGCGGTAGGCTATGCTGGGAAATTTAGGAATAACTGGACCCAAAATAGGATCTTCAGACAATAAGGACCAGTTCTCCTTAATAATTTTATAGATGCTGTTGTGTTGGTTGCTATAACCCATAATCATCCTTATCACCTCTTGCGAGCCCTTGACCCGTGGTTTCAAGTTAGTCACTCCTGAGCCCAGGAGTGAAATTCTGTCCATTCTGTTTGCCTTGAGAATTGCCACATCTATAGCTTCAGATTTGTAACCTCTGAGAAGGAAGCGCGATTTACAGTGGAGTTGTGCCAGCCGGCACTCTTCCTCACTGCTGCAAATCCTCCTGACACGTAGCATCTCCCCATAGGGTATGCTCCGTATCAGGTGTGCAGGATGATGGCTCCCGGCATGCAGCAATGTGTTGCCCGCCGTAGGCTTGCGGTGCAATCCAGTTTGAAGACTGCCTGCCTGGACGTAAATCTCAACATCAAGGAACACTATAGAAGTTGCACTGATACTGCTGGTGAACCGGATGTTAAGATTATTATCATTCAGTTTATCTATGAAATCAATTACCTCCGTCTCAGTGCCCTCCCATACAAAGAACAAATCATCAATATATCTTGACCACAGTTTTACTTTGGAGTTCATAGTGGCAAAATGTTCTTGCCAGAGGACCTGCTCCTCCCAGTACCCCATGTGTAAACAGGCATATACATATTTATATACTGTCTCTTTCCAACACTCTGGTACTCCCAGTGCTTAATTTGAGCCAGTGGTTTCAGGTGCTGGGCACCGGTACTTAACTGTTAACGCCACACTTATGACAGTCTGCCACATGGTGGCACTACTATTCTGATTTGGAGATGAGCTGAACAATTGTTGTTTATGAATACAATATACATAAAAAAATACTAATACTTGCCTCCCCAGCTATTCCTTTATCTTTGGGGCCCTGGAATAATCTGAACTGTCACACGTGTAGGCAAGAGAGATGGTTAGTAATTGTTTTGGCAGCTTTAAATGGTGCAAGCTGCAGTGGCCTTCAGGTCAGGGCCCTGGCACTTATTATTTTACAAATTAAGCACTGGGTACTCCTTACTATCCCTTATGTTTACCCACCTTTAAACCTTAAAAAAAATTCTTAAAACAGTTATTACTTCTACCCTTTCCCAGCCCTGATCCCTAAAAAACCTATTACTACCTCGTACCTTTACCTATCCCTCACCCTTAAAAAACCCTTTCTACCCCATACCCCTACCCATCCCTGAACGGTAAAAACCTTGTACCCCTTACCCTTAAGCATCCTACTTCCTAAAAATTTCTTTTAAAACACTTACTACCCAGTACCCTTACCCACCCATAAACCTTAAAACCCTTTAAAGCCCCTACAAACCTTACCCCTGCCAGAACTCTTAAATCCCTTTTTTTGTAAGAGGCATAATAATTATGCCATTAAAAGCATGCTTCGTAAAGTACTGCATAGTGAAGTACCAGCTGCCTGCATGGTACTAACCTGCGTGATAAATGCATGTGTCATAAAGTCCTGTGGAGTAAAGGCCATGGGAGACAGGCTGTACACCAGTCAGTAGTTATCTAGAAAATCTGGTATGAATCGAACCTACTGGACGTATGTTGAACAATCGCATTCTAGTTTCGATATTCGAGATATTCCAAAATCCCTTTAAAGTTCCCACATATCTTGCTTCTCACCATGCACCCTTTTAAAATAGTTCTTTCATATATGTTTCACAATAGGTACATGTATTTTAAAAAGCTTCCCCTGATACTCTTTGTAAAAATGGTAAGACTTGACTTGAAAATTGTATGATTAGCAACATAAGAACACGCTTATTGAACATGCACAGTTTAACATGTTTTAAGCCACTGGGATTTTGCATATTGGAAGTATTTTACTTAGCACTGACTTCCTGTTGGTATAGCCAACTGCTACCAGCAGAAAGAAACAGAGCGGGCCTGGGCATGATTAAGGAAACAAATGTGCTTTGAGTAGTTTGTGTCATGCCAGAAAGCTACAGTGACGTCAATGATTCTTCAGGGCCTCTGAAAGGGAACATGGCGGCCTCCCAGGTTAAACATTAGGGGCCCATCTGGGACTTCAATGTGAGTACACACTTAACCCGAATTTGAGGAAATGAGACAAATACATGCACCTCTCTGAAATATGCACTTCCTTGAAAGGATTCTGGGGATCACTTGCTAAAAGTATACTTTTATTATGGGTTATTGATGCAAGTATCTGTGTATACACGGTTTATGAGTGATGTTGCACGTTTATTTATTTTTATAATTGAGATCCCAGAGCAAACCACCTCCACACAATTTGAAAACTGTGAGTAGTGTTACCTCTTACTGCTTCCGAGCTGTGCTGTCTGCAGCTCAGGGACGAATTCAGAGATAAATGGATAACCTTTAGATAGTGCGACCTCACAAAAACAGGCACCTAGAGCTGTGCTGTTTGCAAGAACACACGCATATGGCACGCACTTTTCAATTAGTAAACAAAGGACTGACAGAGGCAATGGAGTGAAGTTGCTTCTTGGAATGAAACGGTGGAAAACAGCAGTGTGCTGAACTCCTAACTGTGATCTCCATCTGTCTCTGGGCATGGGGCTTTAAAGCTCCGGGTGTTTCCCTTCCTTTTCGGTCAGTCGTCCGCTTTCACCACACGTCAAACATGAAGAAGCTAAGTACTGACACGTCTTTCCGATTCAGACAGTTTGTGTCTGTCTGCATGGGTCGTGTCAAAGGTTATTCGAGGTGTAACTGATGCACAGGTTTCCAGAATGCACTTTATTGGATTTCCTTTTGTGCAGCCTTTGATCACTGTGCCAGACTCACTCTGCCAAATAGGAAAACATGCTGGGCCGGTCCACCGACAATATGATGATTCATCGTTGCATTCCTCGCTGAAGTTGATACAAAAATCAGCACCATTTCAACTGTTAGTTTATTTTGTTTTAGCAAAAATCTACTTTAAATATGCAGAAATTCATGACATTTAACTTAATACAGATAATATCAATTTAATCTTTCTCCAGATTTTTGTCAATGAATATTCCAATTAACAATTTGACATATATATATATATATATATATATTCATATATATATATATATATATATATCCATCCAACAAACAGCGTTTTCTTTTCCGTGAATCAGGAATCCTCCATGCCACAGAATATATATATACACTGTCTGCATTTTACATCGTGCTGTCTCCAAAACCTTATTAGTGAGCAGCCTTCATCTAAGTGCAAAAGCTCTTGTGAGTAGATCGGTGTTTTAAAGTCACATTCCTGTACTGTGCCTTAACTGTGTGAACTATGGTAGCTGTGCCATTCTGTTTACACCGAAACGAGTCTTGTAGTTGAGACTGGTGCCCATGTTGACACCTAGTGACGTATCTGTCTTTTAAGTGAAACGTGAATCCATTTGGTTCTTTGCAGGCACCCATTCTTTAATTTGTTCTAGTTTTCAGTTGGCGAGTAATAAAATCTCTGCCTTCAGGAAATTTAACATCATGTGTGCAACTAACGTCAAAGTATGAATACAGACAAGGCTGTCTTTACTCTTTGGTGTTTATTCCATTGCCAGAGAACACCTTCAGATTGAGGTGGGTGTTTTACTGTATATATCGATGGGTCTTGAAATTCATGTCTGCCAGGAGCAGCACCTGGGGCTCTATGTTGTGGTTGAAGAGAGCCAAAATCGTTGCGTACGCCGATGATACGCAGCTCCTATTCACATGGGGAATTCTACATCCCAGGCTAGGAAATGCCTGTCTGCAGTTTTTAAATGGCTTTCCGCAGCACAACTGAAGTGCAATGAAGGAAAGTCTGAAATTCTCTTTTATGGAAGGTTTTCCGACCAGTTCAGGGAAGCTCTCTGGCCAACAGAATTCCCTATGCCGACCTCTACAGGACAACCTGCAAAAAATGTAGGAATATGGTTTGAGGAGGATCTTTCCTTTTCCACCCAGATCAAGAAGCTGGCAGGTCACTGCTTCAGAATTCTTAAATCTCTCCGGAAGTTTCTTCCACTTCTCCCCAGAACAGCTAAGGAGACTGTCACCCGGGCGTTGATACTCTTGCGGATCGACTACGCTAACGCTTTGTACGTCGGTCTGCCGAGGTATCTTCTAAACAAACTGCACGTTGTCCAGTATGCCGCTGTTAGACTCATCTTCAATATTCCTACGAGATGCAGCGCCAGGCAGCTGATGCGGTCACTCCACTGGCTGCCGGTGCTTCGGTGCTTGAACGAAGTTCAAAGCACTGACCCTGATCCACTGTGCTTTACATGCCAGTGGTCCCATCTATTTACAGAAGCGTTTCCGCTTCTATTCTCCGGTCCGATCTCTCCGATCAGCATCTCAGAGGTTGAATAAATGAATGAACCGATTCTTATCATGCGCAAACTTAGCCCAATGGGCGTCAAGGCGCCTAAGTCAAATATAGCAGCAAGATCCCCCATTCTACAGCCTACTTTCATTGATATGCTCTCTTGAAAAGGCAGGTTTTAACCACATCGATGCTCGATGAGTTCCAGCCCTGTGCTGGAATATGCAAAAACCCATTATTCATGACGAGCTGGGCTCGTCATGAGCGTGCTGGGAGGCTACTGCATGACGAGCCCAGCTCGTCATGAGTGTGGAAGGGGTTAAGAGCCTTTTTAAATGTCTCAATTGAGGGAGAGGTTTTTATTAGGATAGGGATAGAATTCCAGAGCTTCGGGGCAACCACAGAGAAAGCTCTGGCTCCCCATCTAGCTAATTTAACACGAGGAACGACCAGTTGACAAAGTCCCGAAGAGCGAAGATCTCGTGTGGGGACATAGCGCGTGAGAAGAGAGCCAATGGCGCTCGAGGGGCCTTCTGTCAGAGCTCTGTAGACCAAACACAGAATTTTGAAAGAAATTCTTTGGTGGACAGGGAGCCAATGAAGTTCTTTCCTGGCTGTGGTAGCGGAGGAGGAGGTTGGCCTGCATTCCTCGCTTCCGGCTCACTAGATCAGAAGGCAAGTCTCTTGCTGTTAAAGCTGCCTCTATGTGGAATCTGCTTCCCCTAGATCTGCGCAGCATTCATGACTTTGGCCTATTGAAGAAAAAGCTAAAGACATATCTGTTTGTATAAGCTCTCACCTCCCCCTTCCCCCTCCCGTCGAGCTCGCGCCGGGACACTCCAAGGAGTACCCATGCGCATTAAAACACTTAATAACATAACATAGCATAACAAGATTACTGCCCATAGGATATAGCTGTGCAGCATAAAGAGGGTTCACAGATCTTGAGTAGTTCATCTGGATGAACTGGAATATATTGTCTAGGTAGGGTGAAAAGCATTTTAGGAACAAGCCAACAAAGGTACTTCTCACAGAGTGGGTGTGTAAATGGACCTGATAAAATGCTGCTGAGATCTTGAGAAGGATTAGAAGATAGGATTTGCCATTGCTGGTACAAAAACCACAGAGCTATTCTTGTGTCTTCGTTGTGTCCTGGAAACTGAATCCTGATGGACAGGAGTGGCCTTGGTTTCCTCAGGAAGATGGGTGGTGAAATTCTTCTTGATGATTTTGTCTTTTAATGGGTGGCGAGTGATTAAATGGTTATTGGTGGCCTCGTTGAGGTTGAGATTGACCTTCCTAAGAAACAAGAGTGTGTATGTGGCTTTGAGGGTATAAGAGACGAGGCAGTGCTTGAGAGAGGTATTCCTGATGTTGATGTATGAATGCTTTGCCAGTGATGAACTTTTCTATAGAAAATGGGATGGGTATTGTCCTCAATTGATGTGGCTTTGAGAGCGTTGAGCAGTCTTGAGAGGCAGGCAATGGTTATCATATAACATTGTGTCGCCTTGGTCATGTTCAGGGAGGCCTAAATGAAAGGTTGGCTACTATGTGTCTGTTCTATGAGTTCTTTCTGATACTACTTGTATTCCTAATTTTGTCATTGAAAACTTGCTGATAGGTGTGCACCTTTCTCCTGAATGTGCTATAGGGTGTCCTGTGCAGGGGTGCTTCAGTGTTTGATGTCCTTGTCCTTGAAAATCTGCTTCTCATATTATTAATCTGGTAGACTCAAAATTTGTTTTGTTACTCACCAGCAGAGTGCTAGACATTTTGTGTGTAATGGGTCCACACAGTGTAGTACTGTTTATAACACGTGTAGCTATAGCACCCTCATCCAGACCATGACACTACTAAGAATTGGCGGCAACTGGTTATAATAGTTGGGTATGGCCTTTTTACCTCTAGCCTCGTCGAGAGACTGCCTTCTGGCTTTCCTTTTAAACCTATGTAGCATATAATAACAAACCCTGCTTCCTTCAGCTGGTAAGTGGTGTGTATGAGAACGTACATGAGAGTGCTTGGTTTCATCCCCCTACATAGGCATCCATGTTAGGGAGATGTATATAACTCATAAAGTTGTAGGTTGTCTGTAGGATTTAGTAATAGTTATTGATGCTGTTACCTCTTCCTGCTGCTGTAATACTCTCCCGGTACTACCCTCCCTATAGAATTCATTCTGAAGCAAATGCATATATTCAAATGATTTGAGTGAAGGAGGGAGGACTTACTATGCTCTTGGGCCAAACTATTTACATCAAGACAGCTCGTGACCTGACAAGAGCAACACCTAAACCATGCCTATGGCATAAGGCATGGACTGCATACCTTGCACAAAAGATGTGCCCATTCTCTGCTTCCTCTGCCCTTTGTTGGGAGAATATCCCAGTAAGAACACCGAGTTGGCAAATAATTCATACATGGAGACTCACTACTAGACAGTGACAGCTCCCATGCCACTTGATGCCAGGAATCACATGTGAAACACCTTAAAGGAAAATGCACTTTATCCTAATTGCTGCCTGACGTTATCAGTGCAGAGCAGCATGGTTCATGCTCATGAGAACTCACAATTGGTAACTGAATCTAGTATTTAAGTTAGCAATTGAAAATATTTCCATGCTGTACTTGGCGATGGTCACGTTATACCTGCAACTCTATCTCTTGTAAAGTGTGATTATGTTCTGTAAAGCACAGAGAAGTTACTGGGTACCTAGATACACACTCATGAGTATTGCTTATGGCATAACATTTATGAAAGCTACTATGTATATTTCCATAACATAAATTGAGTCTCATAAATCTTTCTGTAAAGAATAACAGCAGCCACGGCCCGTGGAGGGAGTTTCGGTGGGGCGGAGAGGCGAGGCGGGGGAGGGACAGGGTTGGGGGTGCTAAAAACCGGAGTATGGATAATTGAAGGTAAGTAAACAATTTAATTAATAAAACAAATTTCGTAGCGCGCCCTGCATCGTAAAATGTGATGCAGGGTGCGCTACGAAATTCGTTTTATTAATGAAATTGTTTACTTACCTTCAATTATCCATACTCCGGTTCTTAGCACCACCCATCCTGCCCCTCCCCCACCCCGCCTCTCTGCCCCACTGAAACACCCTCCACGGGCTGCGGCTGAATAACAGAGTTAAAACATTATGGTGACGATTCACAAATGTAAATTTGCAGGAGTAGAACTACTCACGTGTAGATCTACACCATCACCACTTATTTGCTTTTCCCTGCTCTTACAACTCATTTTTCAACAATAAATTTACTATTAATAATATTGAGGGTGTTTTTGAAGATGATTATCATCAGGCGGATATATTTGCATACCAAAATATAGGACAATGATTAAATGTTATTAATTTTGTAAACCATGGAATTATTTTAATGTAAAATATAAATGTAAATTAATTAAAATAATTAATATTACCCTAAAACTGATCAAATAAAAAGTATCAATACTTCACATCTTATAATTTATTTTCAACTACATTTTAAAATAAAGTAAATACATGAATTTACATTGTAAATAATATTTTTTAAACAATTAAAAAATGACACCACAATCATTTTTGCTCACTTAATTTGCAGTAAATGTGGTTAATATTATATTTTTATTTAATATTAAGATATTTATAATTTTAAAAATAAGTTTAAAAGTTTTTAAATTAAATGCATTATTAAATATATAAGAGAATGAATCAACAATTTAGCTTACTTTTTATCACTAAAATAACTAATTAATAATTTAAATGTAAAATTAATTTAAACATTTAACATTGTCTCTTATGAATTGTTAGTTTGTTTCCCTGCCTCCATTGTTTTATATATGGAAGTGAGTTGCAGTCCTAGAATATGTGTGGTACTTGACATACTACGTGGCTTGGCTGGAGTACATGTAAACCCATTTTTCACTGTTTGGATCATAGTAAATTTAGATGTGCATTTTGTTAATTGCAATGGTCTTAGACTTTGGAGGGCATGTGTTGTGCTAGCATGTCTTTCCCTATCCCCTTCCTTAAATTGCTCCTCTCCCCTTCCACTGAATAGTATTTAGTCCCCATTTTCTACCACCCCCTATTGTCTCTCCTACTTTTACCACTAAAATGTGTACTTAAGTGTGCACCTGTGCTGAGATCTCTGCACAGAAATTAAGGGAGAAGCAGAGGTGAAGAGATCTTCACACATAGGTTTGTGATTTCCATTTTGTAGTTCAAGAAGTAGTGCTACTGGAGTACTACTTTGCATATCCAAAATGCCTTTTGGATATAGGGATTTATAGGTATATAGTGAGAGATACATGTACTACCTCTGCTATATATTTCACCCAGCCGCCCTCAAGAGTAACCCTTGACAGTTAAACATTTCTATTATTTTTCAAGTGGTACCTTGATGCTTAAGAGCTCATAGGAGTCTGGTAGGATTCAGAACTTGAGTACAGAATAGTATCTCTTTAGCTGTGCACTAGTTTCCAGATTAACCTTGTTGTGTAATTGTGGGTGTCCAGTTAAATGTTAATGTCTGTGGATGTTTTGGAAATAGCTTCAGGAGTTTTTGCAAATTCCCTGAGAATGTCAGAGTGGAATTATTTATAGGAATATAGGAATTTAATAATTTTAAAGGTTAAAGAAGGTGGCGGAATGGTTGGTTTATTAGAGGACAGGGCTGACTGGAAAGAGGGTCGCTAGGCACGCTAGGCATGAGCAGATTAAACTTTTGAAATGCATTTAGTCCACAACATATTGACTGGTGTTGGCATTTCCTAGTATCTCTACAATCTTTCTTGATGGCAGCATTTCCTGGAAGGAAGACATATGATGCTGGAATAAGAAATTGTTGATTATGTGACGGGTGGGGGTGGAGTTAGTTCTCAGAAGATTGTAAATAAGATGCAAAGTTCCAGGGTTGGTTGCTGAAACTGGGAAGTGTCACTGTAGAAGTTCCCAAAAAATTTGTGAAGGGTATTGCTGTAGTGGTCATGACTTCGAAGGACCACATCATTTTGCAATAGGTTATGGAGATGCAAAGCACAGGTCCACTCATTTTATAAACATAATACACAAACACTTTTCCAAAATAACAAGTTTTCCTCATCAAATTTGTAGGGCTAAAGTAGAGCTACAAGCATTGGCAGAGCTATTAGGTCTGGCCTTGAAAGGCTGCTGCGATTTTAAAAATTTATATTTATTATTTTCAGAACGTACATGTAGCATGCTTAGTGTTAACATCCTCATTATATTGCAAGGCTTAATGTAACAAAACATTTTGGTGGACGCACACTTAGCCAGTGCATAACTATTATCCTCTTCGCGAGGACTACCCCCAATAACTGAAGTTTTGAAGCCAATTTCCCCATGTATCAGATTGTAGGTTGTGTAGCGTCCTACCCCAGCCTGGGTACTTGTAAATGATCACTCCACACACAGAGCTTGATATTACACGTCTTTATTCATCAGCATGTAACTTGAACTGAACATTCTATTTCATGAATTGTATAGCTCACACCCACACACTTACCTTACTGTTCTTCTGAGTTCGTCAGGAAGCAAAAGCGTCTCGTCATCTTTAACTCACAAGACACCATATCTCTCCCTTTGTTAAATAAAAATTAACAACAATACATAAATACATTAACACTCTTAAACAAGTCATTTTGGTGCCCAAATCAGTCACCCAGATCTGGTCATGAGAGGCTGAGGAGATACCGGAGAAGGGTCTATGACTGGCATTGGTGACAGAGACATCTCTGGTCTCTCAGGTGGGTAAGTGTCATTCCTGACATCTGAAGTTGGCGAAGGTCAAGGCAGGTGCTTGAAATGTGAAGAATCATGTGTGATGGACTTTCCAGGATCATGAGCAGTCATCATGTGTCCTTTACCTGACAAAATCCTCAGTGGGTCAGCATCAAAAGGAGCATCAGACTTGCGTTTTGTTTCTGCCTTCTGATCACTTGGTCTCCTCTGTTGAACACTGTGTTCCGTGCACAGCGATATCTGTCTGCATAGGTCTTCATGTGATGTTTGTGAGAGGTGTCAGTACTGCAAAGTCAGGCAGAATCAATTGATCTCTCATTGGTCCATTGTGACACCCTGGCTCCTATGGCTCTCCAAAACATTAAGGTGGCAGGATATACACCTGTGGTAGAATGCGGAGTTGACCTGTATGCTCGAAGCGCTGAAGAGCTGATTTGAGTTTAAGCTTTTCCAGCAGCGTGCGCTTACCGGTCTTTGAGGGTGCTCATAAATCTCTCAACCACATCATTCGTCTGTGACCAGAGTGGGGTGCTTTTCTGAAGCTTAATATTTATTTAATAAGTGGAAAGTCTTTAAATTCCCTACTATTGAAAAACGGGCCATTGTTGGATTTCAAAATCAAAGGAACATCCCAAGGCGCAAAATACTTTCTAGTCTTTGAATGACTCGGTCATGAGTCATTGACAATGTATCCTCCACCAGAGAAAAACAGGAATATTCATCAAAAATTACCATTAGATGATGTCCATTGTCAAGCAGTCCAAAGAAATCAATTGCAGTCTTCTGCCAGGAATGTTTTTGGAGATCAGACATGTGTTTAATGGATGTGGGGTTGTCTTAGATGACAAACAGTTGCATAAATGACAGGCCAATAACTCTTTTTCAGCTCTTTCATCAAGACAGGCAAACCACACTTCGTCCAGTGAAGCTTGTTTCATAGCAATAGCCCGTGGGTGTCTCTGATGGGCCAATTCAATAACTTGTTGTATCAGACTCTCGGGTATGACAATTCCCAACCCATGTAAGATGATTCCTTCTGGAGTAACTTAAATCTCTACTGGCACAATCTTGAATTTCTGGTATTCAAGGTCATCATGAAGTATGTGTTCGCCATGATTGGTGTGTAATAATTGTGAGAAGTTGGCCTGGTAGGGGATGTTTCCAATTCTGGAACCACCTACTACCTGACCAAACAATCCCCTTATGGTGTCTGGTTGTAAGTCAACCTTATTAGACAAGCTATCCTAGTGGTAGCATGGACTAAGCAGCCTAAAGGCTTAACTTAAGAGGTCGTGTTAAGCGAGCTGTTTTACCACATACAATCCTGTAATACCAAATGAAAGGACACCACACAAGTATATATTATAAAAATATATGTGTTTATTACTAAAAACAATCCCCAGTATTCTTTATGAATAAAGGGGCACAAGCGTTAAATCAAAAGCACTGTTTAAACATACAAAGTTGCACAATTATGGATGAGGGCAGGGGGCCACTCAAACCATATACTAAACAAGTGGTATAAGAAAGGCCACTCGAGCAGTGGTTAGGCCTAGGGCCTAGGGAATCGCTGGGAGCAGTCAGGACAAGCAATGCTGAAGTCGGGAATGGCCCTCGGGATTCGGGAGATGTGCGGAAAGCGCACGCATGCACCAATGTTAACCAATGGTGCGTAAAAGTCAAATAGTTAAAGTTTAAGGACACTTCCGCTGAACCTAGAGGAACAAAACTTAACACACAGACCCTAGAGGTGTGCACCAGTGTGGGAACACCGGCGGAGCAAAGTTACCTCACCCACAGGAAGTGGGTGCACAGGGTCGAAGTGGCGTCGGGTTTTGACACGCAGGCTCTTGGTGCTTGAAGCTGAAAGGGCTGCAGGCAGGGTGAAGACGAAGTGTCCGGTGGAGTCCAAGGGTGGACTCAAGTTGTAGAGTACCTGAAAGCAGAGGGGACAGAGTCTGGGTCACTCAGCAGTGACCAGGGTGGAACCAGGACGGAACCAGGCAATGTCGGGCGCAATCAGGTGGTCGTCGAGGCGCTTCTCTTCGCTGTCACGTGGGCTCTGGGGCATCTGCGACGTCCAGGAGCAGGTCACGATCTGTCCCACGCAGGCTCTCACCGTCGGTGCAGTCGGCTTCCGGTTTGGAGCAAACAAGCCTTGGTAAGAGCAATCCACGCGGGATTGGAAGATGGCGTCTCACTCGGACCAGGAAGGTCAGAGTCGGGGCTCCCTTTCAGGGGAGCTGGTGTGGATCTGGAGCAACCAGAATCACGAGTCTTTCTTTGTAGTTCGTCGGCACAGGGACCACAAGCCAGCTGGCAAGTGACCGGGCCAACGCGTTGAGCCAAATCGTGCCAAAGGGCCCCACGCAGCACTCGTCGAGTGTGGAGGGCTGAACTTCGGCTCAGGAGTAGCTCAGGGTGGGGGCTTCTCAAACCCCGGTGTACAGCTTCGAGGGTCACTCGTGGGCTGCACGGTCAGCGTCTCGTGGTCACTTCAAGATGGCGTGCCCCACGCTTCCGGTCGCCTCCACGGGTCTCAGCTTTGCAGGGACTGTGGATCGGGCTGTTAGAAGCTGGGCAGGCTTGATCTCGTCGATCTCAGTCGCTCGAGTTCCGGCGGGAACTGCAACTAAGTAGACGTCGAGGGCTGGATGGTGCCTGCTGCTGCAGGGTGGTCACTCCTTGACCACAAGGGAGATTCTTCGGGCTTCCACGTTGAGATGGAGGGCGAAGGGTCCAGAATATCGTTTCAAAATGTTTCTTCCAGGAAATCTGATGTGCATTGGCACTGCTCCCACTCTTATTCGAATCTGGTGGGCGTGATTACCTGCTAGGTCCCCTCCTATGGGTGGGACCCAGGAAGTGGGTGGATACACCCCCTTCCTTTGATCCAGGCCGCCCTGGCACGAGGGCTGGAGTGCCCCAGAACCGGTTTGGCCGGATTATGCAAGGGGCAGCCTTGTGCGCCCCAGGCAGTGTCTGGTTTCTTTCAAACCTCCCTGCTACAATACACTATCTCCTGTCTGGAGGGCGGTGACACCCTCCTGTGACAGGAAACCCTTTGTCCAGGACCCCCTTGACTGGGTTTCGGTCAGCTCCAGGGGTCCAGACATTTGTCTGTGGCAGAGGCATCCATTTTGGGGATCTTAAGGCCTTTGGAGAAATCAACCGCATTAAAGTGAAGTAACATGTCTTACCCCTCTAGAGGGGTGGAATGCCATCCCCGTCGCCAGAACTGGCGAGGGGATGGTATTCCAAAGCGTATGACACCTTACACGACATGTTTTGATAAAGCCAAACCAGAGTTGCTAAATAACCGCGAGGATTATAAGGCACTTAATAGTATATGGTATGGCATTATCCTGAAACAGCTTAGGGATTTGTTCCCGACGGCTGCAGACAGGCTCAGCTCATGCTAGAGCTCCATCTCACATAAAAACCAAGCACCCAGCCTCCAGGATTGGTGAGGCCTGTCTATAGGAGTGGCTCACAGGTTTACATGTGTCCAGATATAGGTTTTAGACATAGGTATACTATATCTAAGCAAGGGGTGTGTACACCACCTTACCCCAGCTGAGTGATCAGCCAGTTGTGTCAATTTAAGAACCAGCCAGGGGTGGCAAAAGATATGCTGCAGCCCCTGGTAGGCCTTAGTGGCTCCTGTGCCCTGTGCACCTATAGTGCATTCTACAGGGGCTGACAAGGAGTCCATTTCCAATTGGTATGTACCTAGGGTACATGGAATCCATTTTACAGAGAGAGCAGATGGCCTGGGGCCCTGATTAGCAGGGAACCAGGTCAACTAAGTCAAAAAACCAGCTAAACACAGGCAAAAAATCTGGGGTAACCATAGTCAGGTAGCCACCTTCCTACATAACCCCCCCCCAAACGAAAGGAGATAAGGCTATCCTTGGCCAGGTAAGCCTATATTGCCTGAGTGGCCATATAAGGAAGTACCTGCACTAGCATGGGTACCCCCTGTCTCATGGTCCACTAAGCAGTCCCTCACCCTTTGGGTATTAGAGGGTCTCCACCATAGGGAATCACTACCTTGGGTGTGTTTATGCAAAGTTAAAGGCTGGTTTGGATATGGAGTATTGAAGTTAGGCTCCACTAAGTTAGGGCTTGGCTTCCTCCAATTATCTTCCACCAGGTGTGCCTTTCTTTCTTTAACTGAGTTGCACTGTGCTCTCAGGGTCAACCTCTGGCTACCTAAAGCTGGAGGCTGGGTCCCTCTGTTTGGCTTGCTGGAGGGACAGTTCAGGTTTGGGCCCCTTGGGTCCCAGGTTTGGCTGTGCCCAACAGAATCCATCTGTGGGAGGTCCCTAACTGTTTTTAAGGGGGCTCCCTCAGGAGTTTTTAAAGTTTTCACCTTACTAGGGCTACTAGTTTTGGTGCACCTAATCTTTTGATGGGGGTGCTTTATTTGACAGGGGGCCCTCTGGGTCTCACTGTCCTTCTTGACCTCTGCAGCCCTGGGCTGGCTAAGGCAAGGGAGAGAGGGGCAGGTTACCTGCTCCAGACTGGGTCCCACCTGAGAAGGGTCCACTGACATCAGAGGTTCTGTCAGGCTAGGCCCAACCACCTCTGGGGCAGTTCCTTCATCAGGGGTAAGATCAGTTCCCTGAGGAGGCTGATCCTGTCCTAAAGTCTGGTGAGGGGGAGATTTCTCTTCCTCCTCCATGCTCTCAGTTTGTGTGGAGTTATCCATCATTTCAGGTTTCACAACACACGTGTCAGTTTGAGTTTGGGCTGTGGCCATCACAGCCCCACCAACCTTTTCAGGAGGAGACTCAGTTTGGGTTTCTGCTGTTATCATAACAGCTTTGCTATTCTGTTCAGGAAGAGCTTTTGCTAAAGATGGGGCAGGGAGTATCTCCGCCCTACCAACCTTTTCAGGAAGGACATCTTGAATTGGGGCTGTAGCCATTACAGCCCCACTAACCTTTCCATTGGAATTTACCATTCTTGAATGGATTTCCTGTTCAACCCCAGCCCAGGCTGAGATTTCTAAATCATTACCCAGTAGACAGTCTACAGGCAAGTTTGGGGACACTGCCACTCTCTTTGGGCCAGTGACACCTCCCCAGCTGAGACTTACTACTGCCATGGGATGATTCGTTTGGATGCCATCAATGTTTATTACCTGGTATGTGGCACCAGGTAAAAGTTGCTTAGAGGGGACTATGCCATCAGCCACCATGGTGATGCTAGCCCCTGTGTCTCTAAAAGCTTCAACTCTTAAACCATTGATGACGGGTTCTTGTCTATACTTGCTCAAAGTATTTGGGCAAGCAGAGAAGTTGGCAAACCCCATGCCAGCCTCATAAACAAGATCATTGGGTGATGGGGACCTGGATAGGCCAGGGTCCACCTGATTTCCAAAAGTAAACCCACCCAGATTCCTGGGTGTGCTTCCACTTCCTGGGGGATTACTGCTGACAGTAACAGGAGGTGTTGAAGCTGGCTTTGGAGGTATATTTTCTTTATTGTTATTCTTGGGACAACAGCTGTCTGTTTTGTAATGCCCCACCTGTTTACAGGGATAACAATAGGGTTTTTTCTCAGTTGAAGAAGTGTCTTGGGACCCACCCCCATCCTTGGAGTTTTGGGGCCCTGGGGAAGTCTTTTCTTTACTTTTATCCCCACCCTTATCTTGAGGCTTGGTAGACTCCTTCTTCTGGTTACTGTCCTGATTCTTAGGCCTAATCCTGGTTCTGACCCATTTGTCTGCCTTCTTTCCCAATTCTTGGGGAGAGGTCAGATCAGAGTCGACCAGGTGCTGGTGTAAGAGCTGGTTCTGACAATTACTTAGGATCTGCTCCCTCATAATCAAATTATACAACCCTGTAAAGTCATGTACTTTGCTGCCATGTAGCCAACCCTCCAGAGCCTTAGTAGCACAATCTACAAAATCAGTCCAGTCCTGAGTCTGTGTCTTCTGGGTGTCTCTGAACTTGAACCTGTACTGTTCAGTGGTTAAGCCAAACCCATCTATCAGAACACTCTTCAGGACTTTGTAATTGTTTGCATCCTCATGTCTGACAGTGAGGAGCTTGTCCCTCCCTTTCTCTGAAAAGGAGTACCATAAGATTGCTGCCCACTGTTCCTCAGGAACCTGCTGTACCATGCAGGCTCTCTCAAGAGCAGTCATCCATTTGTGGATGTCATCCCCTTCTTTGAAGGGGGGCACAATCTTTGTCAGGTTTCTACTATCATAGGACCTGGGTTTCTCTTTAGGAATATTGCTGCCACCAGTGGCATCTAAGCCACACAATTTCTGCTCTCTTGCCAAGGCAAGTTTAGCTTGAGCTAAGGTAAGCTTAGCTTGACTCAGGGCTACCTCCTCTCTCTCTATCTGGAGTCTGACAGCCCTCATTCTAGCCCTATGCTCAGCTTTCTGAGAAGCACTCATGCCTCTCTCTGATTCTCTGGAGGCACTAGAAAGATGAGAGTCCCCTGAGGGAGATCTCACTCTTCTGTTGCCTGGGAGAATCATTTGTTGGGATCTGGGGAGGTGCTGGCCCTCTCCATTTCCCAGTAGGTCCAAGTTGGCCTGGCTAAGCCTACCAACTGGAACCTGGCTACCCTGATCCTGTACTTCTAAGTCCCCAGCATCTGAGTCCTCATCCAAGTCATCATCATCCTCCTCTTCAGGGGGATCAACTGCAGGGGGGTTCCCTCCAGTTCCTGTATCTAGGGAAGCTGCTTTTGCCTTCTCTAAGTCATCCTGTTCTAGGAGTTCTACCAGAATTAGGCAGGTGGGGCTTCTGCCCCTTTTTAACCCTCTTGCTTTGCACAAGACAATCAAGTCTCTGCGGGTTAGTTTGTCATATCCAGAAGTTGCCTGGGTAGGGTCAACTGTCACAGGACTAGACCCTGAGGCCTTTCCTGTGTCGGACATGGTTACTAGTGAGGTGTAAGTGGTGCACTTACCTACACTAAGTGTTTTCCTACTGGACCTTGCTAGTGAGTTGTAGTCAGGGGTGTGCTACTCCCTTCAACCTACAACTACTAAGTTCAGTAGAACTTAATATGCTAAGCTTTTGATTTTATATGTACCTAGAGGTACTTGATGTGATCTTTCAATTTGATATAAAGATTGCAATGGTAAAACAACAGCAAGCTCAAATCCCACCGCTGCCACCAATGTGAGAAGTTGGCCTGGTAGGGGATGTTTCCAATTCTGGAACCACCTACTACCTGACCAAACAATCCCCTTATGGTGTCTGGTTGTAAGTCAACCTTATTAGACAAGCTATCCTAGTGGTAGCATGGACTAAGCAGCCTAAAGGCTTAACTTAAGAGGTCGTGTTAAGCGAGCTGTTTTACCACATACAATCCTGTAATACCAAATGAAAGGACACCACACAAGTATATATTATAAAAATATATGTGTTTATTACTAAAAACAATCCCCAGTATTCTTTATGAATAAAGGGGCACAAGCGTTAAATCAAAAGCACTGTTTAAACATACAAAGTTGCACAATTATGGATGAGGGCAGGGGGCCACTCAAACCATATACTAAACAAGTGGTATAAGAAAGGCCACTCGAGCAGTGGTTAGGCCTAGGGCCTAGGGAATCGCTGGGAGCAGTCAGGACAAGCAATGCTGAAGTCGGGAATGGCCCTCGGGATTCGGGAGATGTGCGGAAAGCGCACGCATGCACCAATGTTAACCAATGGTGCGTAAAAGTCAAATAGTTAAAGTTTAAGGACACTTCCGCTGAACCTAGAGGAACAAAACTTAACACACAGACCCTAGAGGTGTGCACCAGTGTGGGAACACCGGCGGAGCAAAGTTACCTCACCCACAGGAAGTGGGTGCACAGGGTCGAAGTGGCGTCGGGTTTTGACACGCAGGCTCTTGGTGCTTGAAGCTGAAAGGGCTGCAGGCAGGGTGAAGACGAAGTGTCCGGTGGAGTCCAAGGGTGGACTCAAGTTGTAGAGTACCTGAAAGCAGAGGGGACAGAGTCTGGGTCACTCAGCAGTGACCAGGGTGGAACCAGGACGGAACCAGGCAATGTCGGGCGCAATCAGGTGGTCGTCGAGGCGCTTCTCTTCGCTGTCACGTGGGCTCTGGGGCATCTGCGACGTCCAGGAGCAGGTCACGATCTGTCCCACGCAGGCTCTCACCGTCGGTGCAGTCGGCTTCCGGTTTGGAGCAAACAAGCCTTGGTAAGAGCAATCCACGCGGGATTGGAAGATGGCGTCTCACTCGGACCAGGAAGGTCAGAGTCGGGGCTCCCTTTCAGGGGAGCTGGTGTGGATCTGGAGCAACCAGAATCACGAGTCTTTCTTTGTAGTTCGTCGGCACAGGGACCACAAGCCAGCTGGCAAGTGACCGGGCCAACGCGTTGAGCCAAATCGTGCCAAAGGGCCCCACGCAGCACTCGTCGAGTGTGGAGGGCTGAACTTCGGCTCAGGAGTAGCTCAGGGTGGGGGCTTCTCAAACCCCGGTGTACAGCTTCGAGGGTCACTCGTGGGCTGCACGGTCAGCGTCTCGTGGTCACTTCAAGATGGCGTGCCCCACGCTTCCGGTCGCCTCCACGGGTCTCAGCTTTGCAGGGACTGTGGATCGGGCTGTTAGAAGCTGGGCAGGCTTGATCTCGTCGATCTCAGTCGCTCGAGTTCCGGCGGGAACTGCAACTAAGTAGACGTCGAGGGCTGGATGGTGCCTGCTGCTGCAGGGTGGTCACTCCTTGACCACAAGGGAGATTCTTCGGGCTTCCACGTTGAGATGGAGGGCGAAGGGTCCAGAATATCGTTTCAAAATGTTTCTTCCAGGAAATCTGATGTGCATTGGCACTGCTCCCACTCTTATTCGAATCTGGTGGGCGTGATTACCTGCTAGGTCCCCTCCTATGGGTGGGACCCAGGAAGTGGGTGGATACACCCCCTTCCTTTGATCCAGGCCGCCCTGGCACGAGGGCTGGAGTGCCCCAGAACCGGTTTGGCCGGATTATGCAAGGGGCAGCCTTGTGCGCCCCAGGCAGTGTCTGGTTTCTTTCAAACCTCCCTGCTACAATACACTATCTCCTGTCTGGAGGGCGGTGACACCCTCCTGTGACAGGAAACCCTTTGTCCAGGACCCCCTTGACTGGGTTTCGGTCAGCTCCAGGGGTCCAGACATTTGTCTGTGGCAGAGGCATCCATTTTGGGGATCTTAAGGCCTTTGGAGAAATCAACCGCATTAAAGTGAAGTAACATGTCTTACCCCTCTAGAGGGGTGGGATGCCATCCCCGTCGCCAGAACTGGCGAGGGGATGGTATTCCAAAGCGTATGACACCTTACACGACATGTTTTGATAAAGCCAAACCAGAGTTGCTAAATAACCGCGAGGATTATAAGGCACTTAATAGTATATGGTATGGCATTATCCTGAAACAGCTTAGGGATTTGTTCCCGACGGCTGCAGACAGGCTCAGCTCATGCTAGAGCTCCATCTCACATAAAAACCAAGCACCCAGCCTCCAGGATTGGTGAGGCCTGTCTATAGGAGTGGCTCACAGGTTTACATGTGTCCAGATATAGGTTTTAGACATAGGTATACTATATCTAAGCAAGGGGTGTGTACACCACCTTACCCCAGCTGAGTGATCAGCCAGTTGTGTCAATTTAAGAACCAGCCAGGGGTGGCAAAAGATATGCTGCAGCCCCTGGTAGGCCTTAGTGGCTCCTGTGCCCTGTGCACCTATAGTGCATTCTACAGGGGCTGACAAGGAGTCCATTTCCAATTGGTATGTACCTAGGGTACATGGAATCCATTTTACAGAGAGAGCAGATGGCCTGGGGCCCTGATTAGCAGGGAACCAGGTCAACTAAGTCAAAAAACCAGCTAAACACAGGCAAAAAATCTGGGGTAACCATAGTCAGGTAGCCACCTTCCTACAATAATGTATTTGAGTATTAACAAATTCTTGTCAGTACTCATGGCAGCAATGATTTGTTCTACCAACATAACAGCAGGGGTACTGGATTTTACAATGAAATTAACATTGGCATTAGTCGCTTTAGAAGTAGTACAATGACACTGTAACGTCACATGAAAAGTAGTCAGCAGGGTTTTTATATTTTTCTGGATGATGCACAATCGTATATTCATACTCCTGCAAACGCTACACCCACCTCTCAAGGCGGGGGCATCTTAGCTTTAGGGTTGCTGAAAATGGTGGGCAGTGCTTGGTGGTCAGTGACAACTATGAAATGTTTTCCATACAGGAACACATGGAAATGTTCACAAGCCCAGACTACAGCTAGGCTTTCTTTTTCCGACTGTGAATAAGCACGTTCTGTCGTTGACAAACTTCGGCTACCATTAGCCACAATGTGTCTCGGGCATTGGCATGCCCAGTGTGCTGGACAAGGGCCCGACCCAACTGGGCTCCCATCAGAAACCTCCGTCTGCAATTGCGATTCTCCTATTAACATGACCAGAGAATCTGGATTTCATTAAAGACAAGGAGGCTAACATTATGCATTAATCCTTTAATGCCAACTCACAACAGCCGCTTACATCACAAAGGAATAACAAAGAACTAGATGACATCACGCCATCAATATAAGCCATGAGCAGGAGTAGAGCTGCCTCTTTTAAATGCGAACGAACGAGGAGAAGTCCAATCAGGCTGCAACTTGGTACGAGGAAGGTGAAGAGGTTGAAATCCATACAAGGAAGTGAAGTAAAAACCGTAGAGATCCATTAATTCGAATTATCTGAAAACAAAATGAAGAACATCAAAATTTAAACCGTTGGCAAACGGGGAGAATTCAGAAAGTTAGCAATAACATTCGATGTAAGCAAACTTGAATTTGAATAGTTGAATACACATCAAAAACTTAAAATGTTATTAATGTCTAATAGAGCAAAATAACCAAAATATCCTCCATCCAAGGGAGGGAAGGGGGGGGATAATGTTAGCCTCTGTGTCTTTAATCAAATCCAGATTCTCTGGTCATGTTAATAGGAGAATCGCAATTTCATTACAAGACAAGGAGGCTACATTATGCATGTAGGTAGCCCAGAATAACAGCATCAGAAACATGTTCAATAGGTTTACAGTAATGATGCGCAAAGGTAGCAGCATTAGACCAGTCTGCACACTTAAGGATAACATCCAATTTACCACCATACCAAAAGGATTTGCTGGACATAGCTCTTCTTAGAGAGTGAGCTTGAAATTTAGAAAGGTCAATACCAGCAAGGTTCATGGCCAACTTAACCCATCTAGCAATAGAGCAGGATGAAATGGGTTTAAATGGTTTGACATAGGAGACAAGAAGTAGATTTGCATCAGGTGGACGAAGGTCTTTCATTCTTGAGTCATATTCTTTCATGCAATCAACTACACAAAGTTTTTTGCAGAAATCAAAACGAGGATAAGAAATGAAATCAGACATAGTCTTAGTTCTTCTGTGGATTTCGAATTTAACACCAAACATGTCATAACATCTATAAGAGATATCTAAAGCTTTGACGTCGGATACCCTGCGACAAGAAATCAGGCATAAGAGAGAAGCAAGTTTAATTGAAAGACATTTTCTGTTAAGAAGGGAGTTATCAGGCCAGGAGCAAAAAAGGTCAAGTAAAAGTTTAACATCCCAGACAGATTGATATTTGGGCCTAGGAGGCCTTTTAAGCCTGATACTTTTAAAGAACTCTACAAATGATAACGTTCTTACCTACCGTCTTACCGTTGACGAGAGAGTGTCCTGCGGAAATTGCAGATCTAAAACAGTTAATAGATCTGTAGGAAAGACCATTGTCGAAAAGTTCCACCAGGAAATTCACTATATTGACGATAGGAGCTTCCACGGGATCCAAGTCCCTTTCCAAGCACCAACTAGACCATTTTTTCCAGATGTTATTATATCTGCAGTGTGTTCCAGGTGCCCACGATTCTCCAAGGAGAGTGAGAGCCGAAGACGAAAGTCCAGACAAGTAGTTAGATTGCCTGAAACTTTCCAGGCAAGAAGCTTCAGGTTCCCTGAGAGAACCAGGTGGTGATCTTCTCCGTTTGCGTTTAGAAGGAGCCCTTGAGTAGCCGGAATCAGGAAGGGAACATCGCATGAAAGTTCCAGAGCTGTGGGGAACCATGCTGGAGACGGCAAGAATGGGGTTATCAGGACCAGGGAGCATTGTTCCTATCTCACTTTCTGCAGAACCCTTTGGATCATCGCAAAGGGGGGAAAGGCGTAGGGGCGGAGAGGAGCCCAAGGTTGAAGGAAAGCGTTCACAGCTAGAGCACCCGGATCTAGCATCCAGCTGAAGTACGGAGGGAGTTGGAAGGTCAAACGGCTTGCGAAAAGGTCCACATCGAAGAGACCCCAGAAGTGAACCAGGGAATTGAAAACGGAGGTATTGAGTTTCCAATCGCTGAAGTCTAGAAGGAATCTCGAGTTCCAATCCGCTGAGAGATTGGATTTCCCTGGGAGGTATTCTGCCTTCAGAGATATCTTGTGTTCCAAACAGAACATCCAGAGTTTCTTGACTACGTCTGATAGGTCGGCAGACCTCGTACCACCGAGACGGTTGATATATGAGACTGCAGAAATGTTGTCCAATTTCAGGAGAACGGATCTGCCCTGGAGAGTGTGCCTGAAACTCATCAAAGCATAGAGCCTGGCCATCAATTCTAGGAAATTTATATGGTGAGATGATTCTGAGGGGGTCCAGACACCACCGGTGTCCTGGTCGAGGAGACGTGCTCCCCAACCGTGAAGGCTGGCGTCTGACTCTAAAACAAAGTCCGGAGTCGAACCGAAGATAGCCCTTCCATTCCAAGCATCCAAATTGTCCAGCCACCAAGAAAGTTCCAATCTGGCTTGTTCGTCCAGAAAAACGTGGTCTCCGTACCAAAGTCCGGATCTGAGAGCTTGGGCTTTCACTCTCTGAAGAGCACGGTAGTTCAGCTGACCAGGGAAGATAGCTTGGATCGAGGAAGAAAGGAGAGCGAGAAGTCTGGCTAATTCCCGGAGGTAGAGAGACTGTTGCCTCAGAGCAAACCTGATCTCTTTGCGAATTTTGGCAATTTTCTTTTTTGGGAGTAAGAGGAGACAGTTGGAGGTGTCTGCTGTGAAGCCTAGGAACTCCAGAGATTTGGAGGGTGAAAGAATGGACTTTTCCCTGTTTGTAATGAATCCGAGATCCTCTATGAGGTTCATAGAGGTTTCCAGATCTTTTAATATTTGTGCATGAGATTGGGACATGATAAGGATGTCGTCTAAGTAGATGATGAGACGAATACCTCTGGCTCTCAGGATGGATACAATCGTTCTCATGACCTTGGTAAAACACCAAAGGGCGGATGAAAGGCCGAAAGGAAGGGCCTGAAACTGAAAAAGGCGATTGTCCCAAATAAATTGGAGAAAGGGTTGATGTTCTATAGCCATGGGTATGGTGAAATAGGCATCTTTTAAGTTCAATTTGACCAACCAATCTCCTTGAAGGAGAAGGTCTCTGAGCAGATGGATCCCCTCCATCTTGAAATGTCGATAAACGATGTATTTGTTTACCTCCCGAAGGTTTATTACCGGACGCCAACCCTTGTCCTTCTTCTCGACTAAGAAGAGGGTGCTTACAAAGTTTTTTGAGACCAAGGTACCTCGATTATAGCGCCCTTCTTTAACATAGAAGAAACCTCTTCTTTGGTGATTTCCAGGTGTTCTAAAGGAAGAAACAGGGGATTTGGAGTAACAGATTGATATGGGATCTCTATGAAATCTATTTTGAAACCTTGGACTGTCTCTAAAACCCAGGGGTCCTGTGTCAAGGACTCTCAAACGTGAAGGAAATGTTTGAGCCTGCCCCCGACCTTGGGAGGGGAAGAAGAAAGAGAAGCACTTACTTTGAGTGGTGTTGTTGGAAGCACCACGGGGGGGAAGCCTCTTCCGCGTGAACCTCTTCCTCTTGGCGGGTAGTATTGTCTGTTGTTGAAGGGGAAGAAGCCTCTACCGGTAGAACCTCTTCCTCTTCCTGATGAGAAGGGCCGAAAATTTCCGGGGCCGAAAGAGCGTCCCCTTCTTCCGGCCTACCTAAAAGGTTTGTAGGGAAAACTCTTTTCATGTTATTTTGAGCTCTGTCCAAGGCGGTAAAGGTTGCGACATATTTACCAAGCGTTTTAATCATGTCTTCTCCAAAGAGGAGTCCATTTGGCTAGACGAAGGTTCTTTTTCTGCAAGATCGCCGAGTTTGGGGTTTATTCTATTAAGGACAGTCCTCCTTCTTTCAATGTTAAGCGAGGAGTTTGCGTTACCAAGGAGCACTATTGCTCTTTGGCTCCATCCCCTGATTAGATTGGTATCAAGGGGAGTGTTAGAAATGTGGGATTCCTCAGCTAGGTCGAGGATTCTAGTAAGGGGGCCTAAAAGGTCAAGAAGGCGATCCTGGCAGGCTTTAAGAGCCCTTTCAAGGCCTTCCTGGGATCCTTACCTAATTTAAATAAGAACTTTATAAAGTCAGGGTCTAGGTTAGGAGTTTGGCATACTTTATCTTCTATGTATGGTCTAGGACACTCAGACCTCATAGTGTTGCGAGATTGTATCTCGAGAGACTTCCTCAGCCATTTAGTCATGAACTTCGCGACGTGGTCATGTGGATACCACCTTGAGCTGTTAGGGTGGGATATATTGGTTGGGTAGAACATTTCTCCCCCTAAAGGGTCAGGGATCGCGTTCTTTGAAGAGGGTGAGGAATCTGCCTCTGAGAAGGAGTTAAGATCCAAGTCGTCTAAGTCTCCCTCATCGAGGTCGAGGACGAATTTATCGTCAGGGTCGTTGAAGAACTCGTCTTCATCAGAGCTAGGATCAACACAAGCACTGTCATTACATGTGCCGCTGAGGGCACCCACCAAATTTGTGCCGCTATGGACACCCAACCTGAATGTGCCGCGGGGGGCATCCTTGCCTTTTGAGGCACTAGGGCCTCCCATACCTTGTGAGGTGCTTGGACCTCCCATATCATGTGAGGTATCGCGACCTCTATCAGTGCTTAGGCAGTGTTTGCTTTTTTTCTGGGGCTTAGAGTATTCGGGATCGTGAGGAGTGTCATCGGGTAGAAGGGATCTTTTATTGGACATGACCTCTCTCAAAGTATCTAGCATACAGCTCCTCATTTCCCTTTGTAGGAAGGATTTAAAAGCATCGCTATTATGATTAGGCGAGCCAGCGACTGCGTCGTCTGATTCCATGTCAGACATGGCAGGTAAGTAGGTTGAATAAAGTAAGGTTAAAACAAAGGTGATTAGTTAAGTAGAATATATCCCTTAATATTAATATTGTGAAAGGGGATTCTTTTTTTTTAAAAATATTTTTTAAGGTAGAAAGTTAGGGATTTTTTTTTTTTTATATTGCGAGTGAAAGGTATAATTAGACCCTGAAGGGCTTGGGCAAGCTATTTAAGGC
Organism: Lissotriton helveticus; assembly: GCF_964261635.1. Lineage (NCBI taxonomy): Eukaryota > Metazoa > Chordata > Amphibia > Caudata > Salamandridae > Lissotriton > Lissotriton helveticus. The sequence goes on from NC_136068.1 coordinate 1,224,943,936, forward strand.
GTCTACGGGGCCAAACGAGGGTGAAAAAGAGGGTGAACAGCTGGTCGAGTAGAGAAGAGCGATCGGTAAAAGGCACGAAGGCAACCGACGGGCTCGAGCCAGCTGAAACATGATAATGGAGGAAAGGACCTTAGCAGATGTGGGGTGCAGCGTCGCCACTGCTGAGGCCCATTCCTCTGGTGTGGTGTGAAGAGACGAGCTCGCGCTCGTGCTGGGAAAGATCGTCGGAGACCGACGAAGAAAGGGCCCGAAATGCCTTCTTTGGCTAAATTGAATATAGGGGCATTGTGAGTCGGAGAGTCGCAAAGGCGTCAATATCGCTTCACAAGAGCGTCGCACAAACTCCAAAAGGTGAGAGGAGGGGAGCAGAGAGTCGGGAGAGGGAGACAACCATAGATTGGAAGTCGAGGGGTATGAAGGGATGAAGGACAGGGAGACAACTGTCGCATAAGCGCATGAATATGATCCTAAAGACACATCAAGAGCATGAAAAACAATGCTAGTAATTTAAGAGCATGAAGAGCAATATTAATAATTTCAAGAGCATGGAAAAAAACAATGCTAGTAACTTATTAAACAATAGAATATATGAAAAAGTTTCAATAATTGAGAAAATAGTAACAATATCGATAACAAGAGTAGAGAGACAACTTATCTGTTGTGAGCCGCATTTAAAAGAGGCAGCTCTACTCCTGCTCATGGCTTATATTGATGGCGTGATGTCATCTAGTTCTTTGTTATTCCTTTGTGATATAAGCGGCTGTTGTGAGTTGGCATTAAAGGATTAATGCATAATGTAGCCTCCTTGTCTTGTAATGAAATTTCTGATCAAAGTATGCCATTTCATTGCATTTTCAATTGCATGCTTGATGTTCTAGAAACTTTTTTAACATTCACTTTAACCATTTAAATGGAATATTTTGTTTTGTTAACTCTCAATGGGGCACTTAGAGTGTCAAAGTAATATATATACCTTGAACAGTAACTTGCCATACCAAGGAAGGTCCTCAGCATAATTACATCCTGTAGTGGAGAACTGGATGACAAGGCTTGTACTTTGTTGGAGTCTGGAATCAGTCCCCCAGTAAAAAAGACATTGCCAAAGAACTTGAGTTTGGTTTGATGAAATTCACATTTTGCTGACTTTAAAGTTAGACCAGCACCAGAAAGTATACGGCTCACTTGTGTCAGAGCTTTATCATTTTCCTTTCGGGTGGCCCCACAAACTAGCATGTCATCATTATGACTGGCGGTATTATGCAATGAATGATATCCTGAAAAAGTTTGGCAGCTGATGACACAAACCAACATGAGTCGAAAAGGTAGTAATGTACCTGCAATTATTTTTGAGGTCGAGCTGGTGATACCCTTTGTTTAAATCAAGGTTGTTCAAAGCAACGATGTAAAAGACTTTAGTACTATTCAGCTCCATAATCATGTCAGCAGTGTGCGGACCTGGATGGTGGGGGGACCCATGGGTCCCCCCTTTCCATGAATGCATAGTCTGGCGGGCACCATGGGTGTCCGCCACAGGGTGCACGCTTTTCCCCACCCACCCCTTTTTTCAATGGGAGCCTGTGTATGCGTTCGGTACACAGGCTCTCATAGAGTTCAATGGAAGTCCGAGCGAACCGAGTCCGTCACTACATGGACGCATCGGAATCGGTAAAACCGACTCCCGGAGCGCAGTTCGCTTGGAAAGCTCTCCAAAACCGAGTCCTTCAGAGGAATTTCCTAACGGAATCGGACCCATAGAAAATGCAGTGTTTAAGCAGCAAACGAAGTGCAAGCTTTCTCTGTAGAACAAGAACATTCTGGGAAAAGCAGTTCAAATTTTCCTTCCCACAGAAAATAGTAAGTTCCAACATATGCACCATAAGTGCAAACTTGCCTGAAACCCCAAAAAGACAAAAGTACCAGAGAACTCCATCATCTCCATGAGCTCTCCAAAAAGTTGCGGAAGACTACAAATTGAATTGTCTAAAACAACTGTCCTCATGGGAATGCCCACAGGCAGACTGTGAGAACAGAACAAAAGAGAAGTCAGGAGGTGACTATGTAGCTAATTAGAAATTATGAGAGCAAAACATAACGAGAATATGTGAAAGAACAAAACATACCTCATGAAAAATGAGTTATAAAGCAAGCTTGATTATAATATATTGAGGCTTAGGCCATTAGGTGCCAGAGAGATAGTTTTACATGCATCAACAGCGTCAAGTAATAACAAGCACTGGCTTTACCAATGTTTGTAAATATTTTTTATAAAGCTCTACAAGGGTAATATTTTTTGTGTTTTAGTGTAGATTTTGAAAGAGCAGCTGCTCTCAGTCACATATTTGTACAGCAGTGGCACAAATGGGCTAACCCTTGGTAGGTAAAATTAGGACTGCGTAGAAACAAGTATTTTTGCTTTAGTTATAACTTTGATTCTGTTTGATGAATCTTCACAAACATTTCCAAAAGAAAATCATATTTACTTTAGCTCCTTCCTGGATCAGTAAAAAAAGAGCGGGGTGGGAGGGGGATTAAAATGTTTTTTCATCAATCATTCTTCCATAGGAAAATTGAATTGGGCTGATGGAAGATTAAATGATCTGTAATCAGATAATAATCAACATTCAGAGCAAAAAAATTTAAGAGTAGGTATGGGTGTTAGGAGAGCCTAGCCTTAAGGATACTTTCTATGGCCAAAAGGATAGAGCAATCAGAGCAATAGATGAGATAACAAAAGAAAGAAAATTCGAGCATAAAAGTGGGGAAGTATTTAGTACACACTTTCACAAAGCGGATTATTTATCCAAGAAATATGAGAAATAGAAGGTGTGCTATAGGTGTGGGAGTTAAAGTCCTATTCCTTCATTCAAGTCCTGTCCCACAGTTGGTAAGGAATGTAAAAATTGCAGTAGAATAGGGCATTTCATCAGGGTGTGTAGCGATGGAAAGAGGAATTTTAAAAGTAGCAAAAGTAAGGTAGCATGCATTAATGAGTCTCAAAGTAGAATTATATGGAATAATATCAGAAATAAAGTTAAGGGCAAAGGGGAGGAAAATTCAGCAAAAGTGTTGGGGGCTCGTGAACATGAGGTTAAGAGACCAGTCTCTCGACAAAATCTTACCCTTACTCAGGTTCCCATAGGCAATTGTTACCAAATAATTTTTTAGAGAACAATTTACTTGTGTGCTGTCTGAAGTGAGCTTTGAAGTTCCAAACATTGCTGTGTAATCCTTTGAGTTCTTAGGTTTAGTCAGAGAAACAAACTTTTAAAAATCGTGAGGCTCCCATCAAGGTATTTGTAGAATGCAAAGGGGTGAACCTCCAGGATTGGAAAGACCAGTGGAAATTAGGGATTGTCTTAATTCCCCGGGGAAATGAACAAAACCTGTTGAGTCAAGATACATAATTTTTTATTAAAAACATATCAAGTTGGAAGGCTTTATTCACAAAATAAAACTTGAGAAAGGAGCACAACCAGTCAAACAAAAATTAAGGAGTGTGCCTAAAAGAGAATTGAACCAGATCCTTGAAGACCTAATAAAGGTGGACATCATCAAGGAAGTGGAATCATCAGGATGGGTGTTGCAAATTGTTATTGCAGAATCTGTTTAAAAGTTGACATTAAATGCCAGTATATTAGTTTATTGTCATTCGTTGCCAACTATTAAGGAGTTGGTTACAAGCTTAGAAGGGGAGTAAACAATCTTCCCTTTAATTTTTATCTTCTGTGTGCAGCAATAAATGTTCTCTTTACACAACAGCCAAGTCTGTGTGCGCAGAAGGCACGTAAAAACACACTATGCAAGCAATTGCAGCGTGTGAGCTATCAAAGTCAGTAGGTTCTACCACTTCAAATTAAATGTAAAAGCGTAATTTTTGATTCACTCTTAGTTGCATGTAATAATCATATTTGAGTTAGAGGTATTATACTCTATCATGATCATACCAGTTCCCCTTGACATTTGCTCCACCAGCTCCTGCATTAAAGAGTCACACAAATGACAAAACTCAAATGATTGTACCATTGTTTTTTTTTTTTTTTTAAATTTCTTTATTAGTTTTACGAATTTTCATGTATTACTACTGTTACAGACAACGGAAAATGCATATTGCATCTCTTACAAGCAGTGCTTGTCACAAACATTATCCCTTTAGACTGCAAGTTACATATCTGGAACCAATGATTTATTTAGAAACTTGTATCGCGCGCAGCTACCCCCAACAGGGGTGTCCCGGCGCTACGGACAGTTAGCAGTTGTAAGTATGACTGAGCGGCTAAGGGTTGGTAAACAGCCATGTTTTTAAATTGCGTCTAAATAAGCATTCCGATTCTATCATATGAAGGGACAGCCCCTAAACCTTACCTTTGCTTCATATTAGACACCCCTATAGAAGGCCCAAGGGCAGGGTGCATCGTAAGTATAAGGTAGGTCATGCTCTGATGTGTGTAGCATGTTCTAATAGTGAATTACAGCCATTTTCGTTTTTCACTATTGAAGGCTACCTGTTCTCATAGGCCAGAATGGGCAGTTAGATTATTACATTTTTATAATCCCAACTGACTCAGGGAACATGATAGAAATTCGAATTTAGTATGCCTGTACTCCGAATAATAAAATACACCTTTTAGTAAAGTTGGTTTTAATATTCTATATTTGAAAATACCATTTTTAGAAAGTAGGTATTTTCTTGCCGAACTATCCAGGCCTGCCTCTGCTGGGTTGTGTATTTCTTGTCTGGGTTTGTGAGTGACAGGGCTGGGGGATTCCAGAAGATAGGCTGGGGCAGCCCAGTGGTGAAAAGAGAGATCTGCATCTAGATGGGAGTGAGGGGTTGCACCTAGGACCTGAATAGGGCTGGGCCTTCCCTTTAAAATGCTGGCTCCACCTCCTGTAGCTTGTCTGATGTCTCTGCCCTACACTGTGAAAGGAGAGGAGGAATCATGTCAACAGAGTGCTCCAGAGCTGTATCTTTCCTCCCCTGTGCTGGCTCCACCTCCTGTGGGGCGGCTGATGTCTCTGCCCTGCACAGTGAAAAGAAGAAGAGAGTCATGTAAACAAAGTACTCAGGAAATGGTTTGGACTAGGCAGAGGCCTCTCTGCCTTCAGAGAAGAAAGGATTTTGGGGTATAAATATTGGGACCCTGATCCCAAGAAATTAGATCACTTCTGGACAAGAAACCTTTCTGCCAAGGAGAAGAACCAAGGAAGCTGGAGGGGTTGTACTGCCCCTCTGCCAGTGTGCTGTTAGCTGGGTTGGCCTGCAGTGGTTGCTTCATTGCCAAGGGAAAGGAGAAGGAACTTTGGTAGGACTTTAATCTACAGAATATTCTCCAAGGGCTTGACCTGTGCTTACCTCCTGCTGAAGTCTCAGGGACGAAAGACTTCACCTCCAGCTCCCCACTGAATTTCCTTGCTGGGAATTCTGACTCCAGACACTTGCGTGCCGCAGGGAGCTGGAAGCCCGACGCATCGAGAAGAAGCGTGTCGCCGCTGCAGCTGTAATCTTCGCATCGCCGGAGGAGCGAGCCTTCGCCGCATCTCCCTGGAAGCGTGTGTTCATCGAAGCTGCCTGCTGTCGCATCACCAGAGAAGCGTGACGCCATCGTGAGAGTCGCCATTGCATCACCAGAGAAGCGTGTTGCAGGGCCTGTCGTGGCTCCAAAGTACAGAGTCGTCGCAAGGCTGTCAGGGCGTCATCGTCATCGCATCACGGCATCAAGGGCGCCACCTTCTCGCATCGCAACCAGATCATCGCATCGCATCAAAATGCCAACTAGCGCACTGCAACGGGCCCACAGACCGAGAATCTACGCATCACCTCCGCACCGGTAAGAAGCATGACGCATCCCCTTCTCTGCGCAAGCATTGAGGCACGACGCATCATCTCCACCAGATCACGGAACCAACGCATCTCCCCTTTTGCAAGCCTTTTGTTTACTTTGCGTTACGCATCCATGTACTTTGTTGAGAACTTTGTCACATTTACCAACAACTTGTACTAAGCAACTTTAATCTTATTTTAAGTAATCTTAAGTGTAGTATTGTGGATTTTTGTCGTTTGTGGTCTTGTGTTTTAAGTCTATATAAAGAGTACTTATTTTTTATAAAAACCTGTGTGGTGTCCATCTGTAGTATTTTCATTATATTACTGTGTATATTCACACATGCTTAACACACTGCCTCTGAGATAAGCCTATCTGCTCGTGCCAAGCTACCAAAAGGGTGAACAGGGGTTATTAAGGAGTGTAATCCCCTTATCCTAACTTAGAAGTAAGGGTCCCTATTTGGACAAAGGTGAATACCATTGCCAACTAGAGGCCCCCAGATCTAACAGGCACGAATAATGGTCCGTCGGGTGTCCAAAGGAAGAAAAGGGAGAATTTTACGAATCATGCGTAGTTTACCAAAACACGCAGATCTGATCCTATTTATTTGAGCCTTGCAAGACAATTCGTTGTTATATAAGAATCCAATATTCCTGACTGATTCCAGTGGGACTAGGGGAGATTCAGTTCAGGTGGCCACCAAAGTAGGGGCATTCTTTTGATTAAAAAACATCACCTCGGTTTTATCCGAGTTGAGCCTGAGTGTTGAGTGACATCCAGGAGGAGATGTTACTAAGGCACCGTCTAAAGTTAGAAAAGGTATCATCAGAGTGATCTCTAAAGAGGTTTCAATAGAGATGGATTTAAAAGATGTAAAAGCCTCTTCCTTAGTTACCCTAGAGTCAAGAACTAGGGCATCCGTGGCCGGTCTAAACATGGAAAATATTTCTAGGATTTTGGCATGGAAAAAGTTAGACCATCACAAGGTCCTTAGATAGGGGGAATCGAGCTGGATAATGCAGTTGGTTTTGAAAACTCTTTCACTATTTTAAACAGAGTTTTTGAGGAGTTATTGGTGAAGTTAACTTTCTTAACAAAGTACTCTTTAATTACAGTACGTTTGAGTTTGTGGAATTTCTTAATGGCAGCTCTATAAGTAGATTTTGCCTCTGGATCATAGGATTGTCTCTTGCTCCGCTTACATTTTTTGCAGTGGCTCTTAGCACGCAAGGTGGGGCAGAACTAAGGAGCTGAAGGTTTTAGTCTAGAGGAGATCATCGGTCACATAGGGGCAGTATCGTTTATGGCTGAGGATAGCCAGCCATTAAAATTTGAGACATCGGAGCCTAGATCCCCTAGTGACTGCCATGAAGAACGGGAAAGTGTGGGGGCCATCGATGAGCATGTGATTTTAAACCATTTTCTACCATAATCCTGGGCCTTAGCGGAAATGGTAGGGCGAGGGGTTATAGCCAGACTAAATGGGATTAGGAAGTGGTCTGACCATGTAAGAGATGAACAATAAGCAGGATACAGTGCTTATTATAGCAACATATTACTATGTCAACAACCATACCACTAGAATGTACACAACATTGCTGGTAATAACAGATTGGCTTGTAGGGGGGAGCATATTAGGATAGGGGGTAAAGGGGTGAGGGGGTTACATCTCACTGACTTGGTATATTAAGTGCAGATGGTGTTGCTACTGCTGTGTATGATATAGGTCCTGCCACATTGTTCCTCAAATGATTGTACCATTAAGTACATTATCTCTGAATAGTGTGTGAGAGCATTCAACAGAGCTCTCAAGTTTTCCCAGGTCAGGCATTTTAGCTGATCCAGTCATGTTGATTTCTTGCCAATGCATAACATGCATTTTATCCATCACATTATAACAACAAGATGACAAGCAGTAGAATGCCAATTTTTAAAATGGATTGGATGAACTATCTATGCCAGTCAATGGACAACAGGCGATAAGCGAGCCATGCCTTGACACTGGGCAGCAACAGATATCTACCTTTGGTGCCTGGAGCCCAAACATAACTCTGGGTCTTGTGAGTAGTGCTTAGAATGACCAACGGGTGCGTCACTGGTGCAGGTCGTTGCCTTACTCCCGGGCATCAATATCTCCCAGGTATCTGATTTCCATCGAGATACAACTGGCTCTGGGCCCACAGCCTTCTGCTTTCTACCTAGAGTTTCCATCCCCTGGGACTGACACTACACAGTTTGTTGTCTTCACCCAGGCTAAGCTGGCTCTTTTATCCTCCCGCTTTCTCTGGTGCACCTGAAAGCCCCAAGAGCCCTCGGGGCCTCTAACTAGGACTAGGTTTTCACCAGAGACTTCAACCCTGCTCAGCCTCTACCTGACGTGGCAGTTGCTCAGCTGCCAAGGTTTCAACCATCACTGATCTGTTACAAAATGTGGCACATTTCTGAAAGTTGAAGGAAATTTTATTACAATCCCTGTTACATGCCCAGTAGTTGATAGAGAAAGAGTTCCTTGCAAGGCCTTACTTTGTGATAAGTACTTTCACAGGGTTTTTGGGCTCTTACCCAGATCACATTTAGAAGGTCAAGATCATCAACCATGATGATAGCAATGAAGTATATAATCCTTTTCCCTTACTAGCACAGATGGTGGGGACAGTTTGACTCTGCAGAAATCAAGTGGCCTTGGCCCTTTCCCTTAGGTAGATCTGGAGAGTCCATCAGCACCCCAGAAGGAGGAGATTGCCTCCTTCATGGCTGTGCTACACAATATTGTTGAGGGTTATGGAATGCCTTTGTCTGCAGATTAAAACAGGCTAATTACACAGAGATTCTGCAGCTGGCCTCCACTGCTGTGAATCCCTTTCTCCCTGTCAACAAGGCATTCATAAATCATATTTTGGTCACATGGAGTAAACAAGTTTCTACTCAGATAGTGAATCATCAGGTCACCCAGCATCATAATCCTTCACCTTAGCCTACCATGGCTCACTCCTGGAGAGTCTTGTCGTATAGGCTTCCACTTCCTCCTAGCAGAATTCTGACTCTTTCCTCTCTACTCTCCAAGAGGGAATCCAAGAGGATTGAGGCAATGGGGAAGAAGTTGTACTTTTCGGGGTGTCTTACCGTTTTGCACCAAAAATGCGACTTCCCTTCTGATCTTTAGGAAATTGCACAAATGTTTTTTCCTGATCCTCCCTGATCACCTTTGGGACCATTCTCCAGAAGTGTTGCATGATGGTCTGTACACAGCTAAAGAGAACCTCTTCGTCTTTAGCCTAGATACTGTGGAATGGCTGGTGAGGTTCATGGGCTTCTTTATTGCCATGCATCACTGAGCCTGGATGCACTCAACTGGCTGTGTTGTAATGTCCAGTTGATTCTTATGAACATTCCCTTTGATGATGATCATATTTTTTGCAAGAAGGCTGATTTACCCTCGGAACATTTTAAACAGGGTTGTGGCATGGTCCACTTATTTGGCTTGGCTTCCCCTGTTCCACAAACAATACTGTAAGTATGGAGATTACTACCAAGGTATGCCCTTTTGGCAGTGCCACTCCTCACAACCTGTGCATTAGAAGTCCAACCAGTTCTTTCCACAATACAGAGGACATAGCAGTTCCAGGGGTGTCCAAGGAAAACAGTAACATTTCCAGACCGTAAAAGCACTTTAGATCGCCCTCGAATGTACACATCTGTCCTGTAGGAGGGAGGGTGCCATTTTACTTATAACATTAGCTGTCCATCTCTATGGACCATTGGTTCTTCTAGAGTGTCAACCAAGGCATACTCTTCCAGGACATGTTCCCTGCCGCTATGCATTTTCTCCATCCCCTCAAAGGACCATGCTGTCACTCTATCCATCACATTGTATTTTCTCTTCCTTTGGCACTGTCTACACTTCATAGAGGTAAGCGAGCCAGTGGAGGCTTGAGCCAGATCCCTGACTCTAGCTCTTCCTCTTGGAACCTCAAGACCAAAGCAAGCTTGGCGTTCATGTGGCTTTTGCCTGCCGCCCATACTCTAAGCTCATGTGCCAAAAATTGAACACAAACATTAACATGTTGGGGAGCGGTGGCATGTAAATGTTTGATAAGGAGAGAGAATAAGATACCCATCTAGCGGCAGAATTGCACAATGTGAAAAAAAAACCTGGGATCAATCGTGGCTTCCCTGTTTGACCAGATTGTGTGATCTTAAACAAATATTTAATTTACGTGTCTCATTTTTCTTCATTATTGCATATGTTGCTGATGTGTGCTGTATAAAACATATCCTGTGTTTGATTTAATATAGGTAACTATAATGTTTTTCCAGCTATAATAGGAATATAGGCCATGTGTATGGTGCGCATGACAACTGACGTACCTCTTAGTTCACTAATGGCATTGTTGTCATGGCAGGAGGCATGAATGTTTCTAAATTCATATTTAAAAACTGTCAATTTTATTAAATGCTTTTTAACGCTGTAAAATATTCTGATGTCCTAAAGTGAAACGCTCCAGTATGCTAAAGAAATATGCTTTTTGGAATTTTGAAGAGATCATCTCATATTTGTTCATGATTTACATGCCACACATTATCGGGACTTGGCTCATACCCAGGGGTCTTGGAGCCAAGCCAGACCCTTCCCCTGTTAATTTGTTGACTCCCCCGCTTCTAATAATACACTCTCAACATTTCCATGTCTCTCTTGTTCCAAATGGCACAATTGAGACCTTCGTTCTGTGGTCTACAGAGAGGCCAAAGTTTGTATGAGAATTATTGCTGAATACCCTATTGGTTCAGTGAGAGGCACTAGGAGAAACTCACACTCTAGCCCCATCATAAACTCCATCCACACCAAGAACTCACCCAAACACTTGGATGCAACTCAGCTTGCATGATGCTCTGTACAAGATTCATAAGTTGCATGAAAAAATAAATTACTGGAACACATCGGGGAAAATAAAACACTCCTAGGAAGCAGGATTGTTTATGCCATACAACATGAAGTCAAAAAGTGAAATGCAACATTGGCTGCATTGCTGACCTCTGCTATGTTAAAAAAAATCTTTGTAACATTAAGGGCATGGATATAGTAGTTGGAGTGAACCCATTAATGTTTTCACGTGACCCTTCCCACCTAAACCTCTGGCCTCAGCCATTACACCACTGTGGGCTGTTTGAAACCTGAGAGGCCAGTGCCATGCAAAATGCGCTTTAAGGCCTAATGGAACAGTTTAATGTCCTATTAACTTTAGGATAACCCCCTTCAGCCCCAGTCCCACAAAACTGTTTACTCTCCCACCATCCCCACAGCTGGACCTCAGCACATGGCCCATCGCGCAGTGCCCAATTACCAGCCCCCCATATCTTAATTATTTACATAAAATGCTCCATCAGTTGTCCCAAGCTGACAGCGTTGGTAAAATCTGCACGTTTCTGCACCAAGTGCCTCCACACGTTTCTAAGAACTCTCACAGAGCGTGATGTGCCATTGTGCACCAACAGAAACTTCGAACTCACTCATTTTAAATGAGCGCTTGGTGAAGTCTCTCTTTCTGAATATTCGTCGTGCTCGTTCCAAAAGAGAGCCTGGGCGCTTTGAAAGGAAAGGTGCGTGCACGCAGTCACGTACCCTAAAGGTAATATATGGCATAACTATTCTCCACGTTGGACCTTGTTCAGCCTACCAAATAGTCATGTTGACACCAGATTCGCGTCACCTAAAAGCTTTCCTCACATCTCGCATCATATGGCTTGTTTCAGTTTAAGACTATACCCTTTGGGCTAGCTTCAGCTGCGTCGTTATTTCAGCGAGTGATGTACCACTTGTTTATCACTTTTTTAAGAAAATGGAAATGATTGTAAAAGGTTTTCAGGATGACAACTTGATCTATTCTAAAAATGATATGGATCACATGAGAAACATTGAACTAGTGTGTGCTTAACTGAAAGAAAATGGTCTCACCCTCAAAAGTGAAACATTTCACTTATTTTGTACCAAAGTAGAATAGTTGGGGCACATTATGTCAGGGGTTGGCATTGTACCTTAACAGGCTCTTGGTAAAGCAATTGTATGAGCCCCCCTCCTGATTCTAAAGGTAAGCTTTTGTCATTTGCAGGTTTGTGCGACTGTTATAGCAAATTTGTTACGTTATGTTATGTTGATCTGTATGGCACTCTAATGAACCGTAAGAGTATTCATGCACTTGAGCAGGTGGGTAGGTGTGTAGTCCCTGCAGAGTTATTTTGAAAAGTCTACAACATCTTGCAGAACTCAAGAAGTGCGGAGGAGACCTGGATGTGATGAGGGAGGTTGTTCTATGTTTTGGGTGTGATGTAGGAGAATGAGCGACCTCCTGCTCTGCTCTTACGGAAGTGAGGGGCATGTCGGTGTGATTGTGAGGCAGAGCTTAGGTGTCTGGCAGGCTGGTGGAAGTGTTTGCAGCTGTTGAGTTATGTTCGTCCAGTGTTCTGTAATTCTTTCTATGCGTGCATGAGAAGTTTGAAGCAGCTGCTCTTGTTCATTGGGAGCTAGTGAAGCGCTTTGAGGTAAGATGAAGTGTGATCTGGTTGAGGTGTTGGAAGTTGAGTATGAGTCTTGTGGTGGCATTCTGGATGGTCTGGAGCCTGTGTAGGAGTTGTTAGGAGATTCTGGTGTAGAGTTTGTTGTCGTAGTCCAGGCTAGTGATGAGTGCTTTTGTGACAGTCCACCTGGTGTTCTGTGGCAGCCACTTGAAGATCTTTTTTAGTATACATATGTTATGTTATAAAATATTTTATTACGCGCTCTGCTACTACAGAGTATCCTGGCGCGATATGTAAGCACTAAACAGACCAAATCCAGAAAGAAAGAAGCAGAGAACTACATACTAAGATTAAAAAGATGGGTTTTTAACCCTTTCTTGAATCCCGCTAATGTGGTTGATGCTCTCAGAGAAAGTGGCAAGGCATTCCAGGACCGTGCTGTTTGGACAGAAATTGACTGCCCACCCAGTCTTGCATATCTGACCTTGGGCATAGACATCAGATGGAGATTGGCCGATCGAAGAGCACGGTGAGGCGTGTAAAAGGTAAACCTCTTGTGCAAATATTGTGGGCCTTGGTGATCCAAGGCCCGAAAGGCCAGAACCAATGATTTGAACAGAATGCGATGTGCCACTGGGAGCCAGTGGAGCTCACGAAGATGGGCACGTGCACTAGTTCTTCGTGGAAGGTGGAACAGAAGTCGCACGGCCGCATTCTGAATGATCTGCATTCGATTTATAAGGTATTTCGGGAGACCACTGTAGAGAGCATTGGCATAGTCGAGCCGTGCCAGGATCAAAGCACGCAAAACAGTCTCCTTCGCCTCCCTGTGAAGAAGTGGAAGGAAACTCTTGAGCGACTTAAGGGTCGCAAAACAGGTCGCAGTAAGTTTTTTTAGGTGAGCTTCAAACTTAAGATCCTGTCCAAACCAGACCCCCAGGTTTTTGGCCGGGCCTCCGTGATAGCTAGGACATGCAGAATCAGTTGGCCAAATAAGATCCCTAAAATTGGCCGGAAAATTGCCATAAAATAATAGCTCTGACTTGTCCTCATTGCATTTTAGCTGAGCTGAGACAAGCCATCGGAAGACATTGGTCAGACAGGAACAGACGGCCCGAGCGTCTAAGCAGTCCTTAGGCCAGGTAAACAGCAACTGCGTGTCATCGGCGTATGACATTATTTTGGCTCCCCACTGCTCAGCCAGATAGATCAACGGAGTCATATAGACGTTGAACAGCAGAGGGCTTAGCGTTGAGCCCTGTGGTACCCCGGTGGTGAGCTTCTTAGGTGATGAAGCAAATGGGGGCAACCATACCTGCTGCGACCGCTCAGACAGAAACAAAGACAGCCAGGCCAGAACCGCGCCCGACAGCCCCACCTCTGCCAGCCTTGTCAACAACTGGGCATGGGGTACCGTATCAAAGGTGGCAGATAAGTCCAACAAAACCAGGACCGCTCTGCCGCCTCCGTCGAGACACTCCCTAATAGCTTCTGAGACTTCCACCAGAGCCGTCTCAGTGCTGAAAGCAGCCCTGAACCCCGATTGAGCCGGGTGCAGGGCATGAGAAGATTCAATAAAACTATTTAGTTGCCTAAAAACAACTTTTTCGCACACTTTCGCTAATGCCGGGAGCAACGATATCGGGCGATAGCTGGAAGTAGCCAGGGGGTCTAGGCCGGGCTTCTTCAACAAAGGAAGAAGTTTCGCCTGTTTCCAACAGAGAGGTACTGAGGCAGAAGCCAGAGACAGGTTAACAACCTGGGTAACCTCCTGATACACCAGACTAGCCGCTCCCCCCAGAACCCTAGCAGGGCACGGGTCAGAGGGTGAACCAGACTTTAGCGCCTCCAAAATGGCCAGCACATCAGCTTGCTGGGCTGGCTCAAAGATGGAAAATTGGCTGACAGGTTGCTTCGCACCCAGATCAATGATAGGTGGTGAAAGCTGAAGGGGACCACCGGAGTTTAAAAGCTCCTCTTGAATTTTAGCGATCTTATTATCAAAGAAACATGACAGTTCCTCACACCACAGATCGGATGCCGGAGGAACTGGGGAGGCGGCACAAGGGGAGAGAAAGCTCTGAACAATGGCAAAGACTTCTCTGCCATTGTTGTCCGCCTTCTCAATCCTTCCTGAAAAGTAGCTACTTTTAGCAGCCTTGATTTCAGCATAATATACCTTCTGCGCCCTCCGCAGCTTGCACTTAAGTTCCGGGCAGAATTCAAGGCGCCAGGCTCGCTCCAGCTTTTTGCACCCTGATTTGAGCTCTCTAAGGGCATGGGTGAACCAGGGTTTGGAGGGAGACAACCTCGACCGCCTGCTACCACCCTTATTAGTATGTAGAACAGCACTTTGTTGAACCCAAGCGTTGAATGATTCCACCGCAGAATCAAGATTCAATGGCAGGGTCGGCCGGTTCGACAGAAGGGAGTCCGAAAAGGTAGACAAATGTATTCGCTGGGCATGAGCTTGAGAGACAGGTAGTTCCTTCGGCCCTTTTGATTTTATGGGCCAGGTAAACAAAATTAAGGCGTGGTCCGACCAAATGACCCTCCTAGGGGGTAACATAGTGATCTCAAAGTTAGAACAGACCAAATCTAACCAATGGCCAGCCGCATGGGTGGGGAAGTTCACCCATTGTGTAAGATGCGCCAACGAGAAGACTTCTGCCAAGCCGATCGTTTCCGGTAAGTCCAGCGCATCCATATGAATATTAAAATCCCCCAGAAGAAGATATCGAGAGAATTTAAGGGCACGGGGGACAATGACCTCCTCAATATTACCAGCAAAACAGCCCGCATAGCCGGGGGGGCGGTAAAGCAGAGTACCTCCCAAGGTGAAATGAGGGGAGAGGACCACAACGAAGTGTAACATTTCTGTCTCGCCAAGTAATTCAGGCGGTTCACTCACCACTGTCCAGTGGTCCCGGTAAATTACTGCCAAACCGCCACCCCTGCCCGTTGGTCGATCCATCCTGGCAATCCTGAAGCCACGTGGTATAGCAAGTTCGACCACTGGCATACAGGACTCAGAAAGCCAAGTTTCAGTGACGAAAAGGAGATCAAACTCCTTCTCGTCAAGCAGCTCAAATATGTCGGCCGCGTGTCTGGCCATTGATCTAGCATTGATCAGGCCGGCTTTAATAGTATCTAAGTTTGTCCTAGTCGTGCCACCAGGAGATAGGCGGCTAGCAAAACAGAACCCACATGCCGGGCATCGGCGATGCGTAGACTCTAGTACCTCCCAATGTTTGGCGGCATCGCAGCTGTAGGTATTGAGGGCACACAGCTCCTCAGAAGAATACCTCAGAGAGCCAGCCTGAGAGCAGTGAGGGAGGTAAGGGGATGCCCCGGCCCTGGGCCCGTCCGGGACACAGACGGGCACAGACGGGCCCTCCTTTGGCGCTCCTTCGGCGCGCAGACGGCGCGCCCGCAGCGCGCGACCGCTGCGCGCTCGGCGCATTGATGCGTTAAGTAGGGGCGGGGGCGAGGCAGGAGACTAGAGCGCCAACCCCGGTGCAATGCGGTCCCGCCTCACTTCCGGGAACCGCTGGGGCCGAGCGCTGAGGGCGGCGCTGGTCTAAATGTGCAAAAAACGCTATTCTAAAGTGCAGCGTGCAGTGGACCCAGGCAGAGAAGGCAGGCAAGTTGATCCAAGTTAATACAAAGCTCGCGCTAGGCGGCAATCCAATTAAAAGAATTAAAAGAATAATTGTTTAAAAACAAGTAGGTTAAAAAGCGGCAGAAACGAGTAAATTTAAAAGCAGCAAAGTAACAGTGCAGGTATGGGGCGGATAGTACTTACATAGGATGTGGAAGCATTAACTTGTGCAGTCATGTTGAATGTGTCGTCTAGCATAATTGACAGATTTATTGTGTGGTTGGTGTGTGTTGGGTAGAGCTCCGATGGCCACCAGGTGGAGTCCCATGGCGAGGTTTTGTTTCCGAAGACCAGAACTTCCATCTTGTTAAAGTTGAGCTTGAGGGAGTTGGTTCACATCCAGTCTGCTACCATGGTCACGCAGTTGATGAAGTTGGTTATGGTGGTGGTTGTCATGTCCATCAGGGAGAGGATGAATTGGATGTCTTTGGCATAGGAGATGATGGTGATGCCTTGGGATTGGATGATGTTGGGGAGCGGTGGCATGTAAATGTTGAATACAGTAGAGCTGAGGGATGATTCCTGGGGAACTATGCAGCTCAGGGTCTTGGTCTCTAATGTGAAAGGCAGCAATCAGATCCTCTGGGTTCTTAC
Organism: Lissotriton helveticus; assembly: GCF_964261635.1. Taxonomy (NCBI): domain Eukaryota; kingdom Metazoa; phylum Chordata; class Amphibia; order Caudata; family Salamandridae; genus Lissotriton; species Lissotriton helveticus. The sequence continues at coordinate 1,224,960,529 of NC_136068.1, forward strand.
CGTGAGGAAGGAACAGATCCATTTGAGTTTGGATCCTTGGATGCCAATCTTGTGGAGTCTACAAATGAGCATGCTTTGGGAGATTGTGTCGAAAGCCATGGAGTGGCGAGCAGGATGACGGCTGCTGTTTATCCTCAATCCAGGATGGTCTGGTTGTCTTTGGTGGCCACAATTAGTGCTGTTTTGGTGCTGTGGTTCTAACCGAATCCTGATTGGGTGAGCCCGATATGAGTTGAGAGTTGCAAGTTGGTAGCTTTCTTGATCACTTTGGCTGGGTAATGGAGCAGGGAGATTAATTGGAAGTTGCTCAGTTGGTTCGGATCGGCAGATGGTTTCTTGAGGAGGGCTTTGACTTCTGCATTTTTCCAGTTTTCAGGGAATGTGACGGATCCATGGAGGTGTTGTTGATGTGGGGGAGGTTGGGGCTGATTGGTGATGTTCCCAGGTTGTAGTTGTGGTAGACAGATAGGTTCATTGGAGCCCCGGAGTAGTTGGTCCTCATGATTGTTGCTGTGTTGTCTCTGGTGAGGGTTGTCCATTTGTTCATCATGGTTGGCGATGGTCAGGGTGCTGATGAGTTTCCTAAGGTCAGGTTGGTGTGCGAAGTTGCTGTCGATGTTTGCAGTTTCGCTGTGGAAGACGTTTGATAGGTCTTCACAGAGTTGTAGGTAGGGGGTGATGTTATTAATGGAGGCTACCGGTGATATGAAGGCACTGATGATCAAAAAGTTGCCTTACAGCTGCTGGAGCTTCCTTTGATGCATTCAACTAGTGCTGGTAGCGTCTGAGTGCATGTGGTTGTATCAATGGTTTCGTGGCTGGCTCTCTATTTCCTTTCTGGCTGTTCACAGTGCAGTTTGGTGTCTCAGAAGTCCTCTGTGTACAAGCTGGCCTGCTTGCTGGAAATCTGAGTGTCAGGTTTGATGGGTGTGAGGGAGTCTGCGAAGTTCTTAATCCAGCCATTGAAGTTGGTGATGTCCTTGTCGGTTGATCTGTGCTGAGGGCATTGACCCAGTCTGTTTCTGAGATTTTGTCTCAGCTGTGGGTAGGAATGCTGACGGGAATGTTGATTTATAGTGTGTTGATTTAGAAGTGGATTATGGAGTGGTCAGTCTATGTGAGCAACGAAGTAGAGTTGTATTTGATGCTGTTGCTGGTGGTGAAAATGGGGTCCAGTGTGTGTGTCCCATGATGTTTGTTGGTCCTGAGACGATCTGGGTGAGTACAATGTTTCCCAGGCTTTAGAAGAGAGCATTGGAGCAGGGGTTGGTTCTGTTTTCAAGGTGAAAGTTGGGTCGCCAAGGTATATGTAGGCTCATGAGTCAATGATTGAGGTGAAAAAGTCAGTGATGAGGTTGATGAAGGTTGCTCATCATCCAGATGGTAGTTAGGTGAGGGTTACGCTCAGTGAAGTGTTCGGAGATTTTCAGCTTGAAGTGTAGATGTTCCATGAATGGGGTGGCTGTAGAACATTTGATAATTAATAGCACATTTGTTTATAATTTTGCTGAAAAGATGGAAACACTAAGAAATTGGTGTGAAAGAATGTGGAATTTGTTTGGGGTGAATAACAACAGAAAGCTTGTGTATTGGCACATATTGCTAATGCCCTACCCTGAAGTCCTTTTGCTTGTGGCAAATATGGTTGATGCTAGTATCTACATTATGGGTGAGATGCTGTCTCAAATAGCTGATACGGATGGTTGGAATGTGGCAAATGCTTCCAGGACATTGTCTGAGGAAGAACACAAATATGCTGTAATTGAAAAAGAGTTACTTAAATGTGTCTGGGCCTCAAACATTTCAGGAGCTATATATTGGTGAACAGATTCATAATTAGAATTGATCACAAACCTCTGATTAATAATCTTTTGCCAGGAGGAGGATGGAATGCCACTACACGCATTTCCAGGTTGATATCTCATTTGCAAGAATATAATTTTGAGATCCAGTTTGTTCCAGGGAAAAACGATGTGACCACAGATTCTTTCTCCAGGTTGCCTATTGAACCTCCAGAATGAATAAAGAAAACTTATCAAAAGATATGCAGTATTTCTGTGGGAAGCGTTGTGGAAGGAGCATATGGTGGAATCTTAAAGGTTGAATGGAATGTTGCTGAAAAATAAGATGATATTCTGCAGTTAGTATGCAAATTGGTGGTGGAAGGCTGGGCCAGACATCACTTTGTACCAGTAGAGTGTCTTCCGTTTATGACAGTTGAAGAAAATTTGGATATGGAATGAGTATTGCTTTTTAAGGATGGTAAGTGCATGCCTCCTGCTGGTAAAAGAGAAAAGTTAATAAAGCTGCTCATGAGAGTCACCCAGGGATATATGACATATAAAGAATGTTGCACTGCAATTTTGGTGGCCTGAATGTACAGGAGGACTCATTTTTGGGTGAGAGATTGTCTTCAGTGTGCTTATGGTGGGTAGATATTAAAGTTCCCACCCCATGGTCAAAAACTCCTTTGAAAAAGATAGCATTCAATATCTCAACACCATTTCATTGTGTTCCCAGTGTCCCCCAGAATGCTTTAGTTTTAATGAACTTGCATTCCAAATGGCCTGAAGTTAAGTTTGCAAACCATGCCATCACTTCTTGAGTTGTTGAGTTTTTCAAGGAATTGTTTGCTAGGGAAGGACACCCAAATCTATTGACACTTATAATGGAGTACAAATTACGTCCCAGGAAATCAAACAGTTTATTTCACATATAACATTAAACACATTACCACATCACTATACAACCCACAAGTGGAAAAGTTAAATTGGGTACTGAAGTAGAGTGTAACATAGAGTAGAATTAATAATCTGGATCAAAAAGAGTTCCTAAGGTTTTAATTATGGATATAACATATCACATCTCACAGAACTACAGGAGTCAGCTCTTTTATTATTTTGAAAGGCAGAGACCCGTCCTTGGTGGTTCAAGAAGAAGCTTAGTAGCAAGATAAATAACGTGGAAGATGCTTCTCCTGAGGAGAATGTTCAGGATGTGTATAACAGAGTTGCTAGGAAACATGAGAAGATGGAAACTTGGCATGACAGGAAATTTGTAGTTAAGAGACCTGACTTTGTCATGGGTGGCTGGTTCAGAGTTCCTAAGTCTGATTTTGTAACTAAAGGAATGTCCAAATGTCTTAAACCTCTGAAAGTGCTGAGTTAATCCAAGAAGTATTTTGACTAAGGGTGGTCGTGTATGGAATGTGAAGAGATTGTGAAGTGTACAACAGTAAATCAAACCTTGTCTCCCGTTTAATATTTAGTGAGGGTTCTCATACCTTAGCAATCCATGCCAGTGGTTGATTCCAGGTTGCAACAGACTGAGATGGGCGTTGATTATTTGTCTATGGGTGATTGGTTCAGGAGGGAGCCTGTAGAACAATTTCTAGAGAATTCCATTACTGGACCTGTTAAATCTGTGGTTTTCCACAGGCAACACTTCTGTTAAACGTGAGGATTGTATTTGGTGTGCTTTTCTGCTATTACTTGTTTTGTGATGTCTCTTTTTTGCATGGTTTTGTCCCATGGTGCTTTTCTTTCTCTAAGTTACAGCTTTTTATATTATTTCTTTTTCTAAGGGAAAAGGTGTGTTAAATGCTTCTACACATTATCACTACGTATATGCTTTTATTGTTTATAGTGTCCACACACTTCCTATATTCCTCCACCATGTGGTTAAACAACATACCTTTGACATTTTTATCTAGGAGTTATTTGCTTTGTGGCAGACGTGTTGGCTGCCGCAGGTGGTTATAAGCACAGCCTACGAGTAGTTGGGCGCAGACCCTGTCTGAACTCCATGCTGTGCACAGTGTAATGTTGGCTGACCATGGGGGTTAGACGCAGGGCCTCGCCGTAAGCCAGGCGCTGCACCCCAATCTCACAATGTGCATGGCTGAAGGCTGTGCTCATCACTGGTTTTGTATAGTAAGCTATGGTAAAAAAAAGCTGTTTACTCTAAAAGAAAACATAGAAATTCACTGAAAAAAATAAAGGTTAAAGTGGCGTTATAATTGTATGTGGTAATGATATCTTACTTGAGATTACAAAACACCTTGGCAATTCACTGAAAAAAAAGGTTAAAGGGACGTTGTAGTTAGTATATTATTTTAACCTTAAACAAATTGAAATTCAGCAGTTATAGTTAACTGAAGTAACTATTATTTGCACCATAAAATAACTGTAACTCGCATCTCGTCATGCACTGCTTATACCCTTTCGTATTACATCGCTCACTACAAATTCAATGACATTATTGATAACATCACTGATGACCTCTAAAATACTATCATTGATGAGAACAATGTGAATGGCGGGGGCAAAAGTTACTTCAAATTACAATTTTATGCTTCTCAGTTACTGTCAATGTAATTTGTGACTGCAAAAAAGGCATGTCAGCACAACATGTGACATCAAACCCTTTTCTGTTGTGCTGAGACTGCTTGCATCATTTCTTTTCTTCTGAACCATCTGATGTCCTTTGTCTTTTCCTGCTACTACAAGGTGACCTTCATTTTCTCAATTATTATGGCGGCTCGTATGAATAAAAATATTTTGTTTTGGTTTGGTGTAGGGTTCCAGAATGCTTGTTACTTGTTGTTTCCGTAGCTTGTGAACTCAGGGCTTATTGCTGTAATAGTCCTTCATTTTAGTGTATGATATTGAAATACTTTGTATCTTTTATGCTTGACTTCTTTTCCTATGATTGAACACTCTGGTTCCTTGATGTGTTTGTTTCTTTCATTTGTAAGGTCTACATTTCCTTCTTTGTGGGTTAGTATCATGCTAGCCTTTGATACATTCGAATCGCAGTCTAATGAGCCTGGTTACAAAACTAGCCCTTCAATTATTTCTGTATTTCAAATTTCTAAAGGAATACAGTGACAATTTCTTGTCAGTGTAGTTGGCTGCTGACCCAGCATATATCAAGTCTTTAATTTTTTATGAATTAAATTGCCATGCAAAACCCTATTTTAAGCGCTTACATTTCTAGATACATAGAATGCTCACCCTTTGACTATTATTTTGCAGTTTTTCTTTATTAAAATTGGTAGGGAACGTCACCAGAGTATTAAAGCATACATTTTTCATTAGCTGGGCCCACAACCCATCGAAATAATTGACAATTCTTTGTCAAAAAGTACAACAATCATCTCTTTTCCCCTCCTCTAACATAACTGATGATACTGAGAATCGTTCTAATACACCTGGCTGCATTATAGATGTCCAAGACAATAGCAGCTAGAGTCCCACTACCAAGAAGAGAGGGACAATGTCTCAAACATACATTTGGATGCTAGTATTAAGGGGAAAACTATTTCCAAGGTTTATGAATTTAATAAACCTCTATAACAAGGTTTATGAATTTAATAAACCTGTATAACAAGGTTTATGAATTTAATAAACCTCTATATTTTGGCATAAGAACCCGGACCCTGTGTTTCTGTATGACCTGAGTGCTCGGCGGTACACCGTTTCTTTCTTCATATATATATATATATATATATATATATATATATATTCACTGAAAAAACCATAGGTTATAGACCATATATAGTTAGGAATTAGCATTTACAAAACCTTATTTTACTCACACAAAACCATTGAAATTCCATATATAGTTAGTTGCACTAACTATATATCGCGCACCCGCAATCCACTGCTGATGATGTCACATATTACATCATTCATGACATGGTCAGTGACATCACTGATGACATCACAAATGACATCACTGATGACATCACTGACGACATCTCAAATGACATCACTGATAACATCTCAAATGACATCACTGATGGCATCACTGATGACATCTCAAATGACATCACTGATGACATCATCCAGTGACTGTGTGTTTCTGTAAAGTTAAAATGTGTCTTACATATTGAAGAATGAGTGGAAGTATAAGTGTCTGGACAAAGGATTTAGTAGGTGCATGACTGAATGTATGAGTGAGTGATTAAATGTGTCTCACTGAGTGCATGGGTTAGTGACTAAACTACCTTAATTTGAGCATCATTATGTCTGTTGTTCTGTAAACTGCTGCACGTGTTGATCAGTAGCTATATGATTAACTATATGGGTTACTGATTGATTGTCCAAGTATTTGTATGGGAGACTGAGTGTGTGTGTGGCTGGCTGGCTGGGAGGTGTGTGACTCTGTGCAGATCAATGTGTACTTGTATCAATGATTCTATAAGAAGGTAAGTATGTGTTAGTATATGTTTGAAAATGTAAGGTGCTCTATATTTAACTGTATAGACAAGAAAATGGAAGTGTCATTGATTCTTTAACAGGACTGACTACGTGTGTGAGTAACTCCATGGATGAGTGGCAGACTGTGAGTGTCTGTATAGGTGTATGAGTGCATATGATAGTGTTGTAAAGATGAGTGATTGTATGTATGAATGATTGTATGGGTGAATGAGTGAATGTGTGTGTAGACATAGGAATCAGTGAGTGCGTATGTAGTAACTAGTATTGGTGTGTCAATGGTTTCAAAAATTATACTCTGTATTTAACACTGGGTGAAACAGAGGTTATATTAAAATGTGAGGAGATGCATTGTATTGTCACATGAATGATATCATCAGTGATGTGGTCATTGATGTCAAATCACATGTCATCAGTGATGTCATCAGTGATGTCATTTGAGATGTCATCAGTGATGTCATCAGTGATGTCACTGACCATGTCATGAATGATGTAATATGTGACATCATCAGCAGTGGATTGCGGGTGCGCGATATATAGTTAGTGCAACTAACTATATATGGAATTTCAATGGTTTTGTGTGAGTAAAATAAGGTTTTGTAAATGCTAATTCCTAACTATATATGGTCTATAACCTATGGTTTTTTCAGTGAATTTTCAAGGTTTTGTAAATGCTAATTCCTAACTATATATGGTCTATAACCTATGGTTTTTTCAGTGAATTTCATTGGTTTTTTAACAGCTAATATCTGTAGCTGTAAAATGTATTCTTCTTTAAATCCAAAAATATATTTGATATGTTTATGAATAATTTTTTTTAAAAATATTTTTTTTTCTTCGTTCCCGCTTCGCGAATCGGGAAGCTTCCCGGTAGCTGACCTTGATGCCGCGAAATAGACCGCGAGCCGGTAAACGTTTCTTTACCGCAACTGCCGCGTTACAAAACAACATCGTGACGCCTCCCGTCCGCATGACGTTTCACGTTGTCGCGTGATACGTCATATGACGTGCTACGTTAGCGAACTGGTACGCGAAGCGAGTCGCAAAGCGCAGGTTTCTGGAAGCAAACCGGGAGGCCCTGCAAAGCGCTTAACGTAAACACAGCAGGTCATGTGACTTGGTAATAACACTTTTCATTGGTTCATTTCACTTTTGGTTTCCTAATGATGTAAGACTAGGTCATATAATCTAAAATGAACACTTTTCATTGGTTGAGAACTCTTGTTTTTCCCAAATGATGAAAATCCCTCCTTCTTTCCTCACTCTGACTTTCATCATTGTGAGAGAAAGACCCTTTGTGATCACTGAGCAATGGCTTCTTTAGTAGCTTCAGCTGGTGCTTCCCCACCACCTCCACCACATCCAAGGAAGAGTGGACCACCTGCTCAAGTTATAATTCAACAAGAAGAGGAAGAAGAGGAACAGGACGACGAGCACGAAGAGAGGCAGTTTTTGCCTGAGGAGCCCAGGACGTCTCACCGGAAAGAAAACTTCATTTGGCAATTTTTTAAAATTCCCAAAGGTCAGAAAAAAGTAAATGCAAGATACGTAACTTGCCTTATATGTCAAGATAGACTGTCCAGAGGAACCGAGAAAAAATACAGTTTCGGAAACTACACAATGCATCGCCATATGACTAGGTGGCATCCTAACAACTACAGTGGTGCACAGTTTCGGAACGACCTAGATAATCTCCCTATTATGGCCAGAAGATCTGTTGTACCGGAAGTAACGGGACCAGAGGGCAGGGAGATGGTGCCAAATATACAAATGAGATTTGGTGAAGTAAAACACATCTGCGTATTTTGCGATGGATTCATTTCCTACGGAGAAAGAAGCATCACTCTGATCAACAGAGCTATTGACTATCATATGCAAGTTTGTACGAAACGCCCAAAATAATAAATACTTTTTTTTTGTTTTGTTGCTCCTGTTGAGCCCTTTACAATGAATCGTTTTCATTGCCCCCTCCAAGAAAAACCCAAAAAAATATAAAACTGTTCAGAAAAATTCAAAAAAATGTTCCGAAAAATAATAAAAAAAATATAAAACAACAAAAACAATAAAAAAAAAAGTTCTTTTCAGAACTACCTCCCCGTTATTAAAAAATTGGTACAATATTTGGAACTGTGCCAACCTCTATTTCTCTTAGTTCGCTTCCCAGTTCGCTCGCCGGTACACGAACCGGAAGCGAACCAAAAACAGTAAGTATAAGGGAAGGAAACAGACACTTATGTTAAAAGAAAGACAGCTATAGGGGAGTAAACTAGAGATACTATTACCCGTAATCCACTGCTGATGATGTCACATATTACATCATTCATGACATGCTCAGTGACATCATCAGCAGAGGATTGCGGGTTTTTTGGCAACGTGCCTTATCCACGGTTTAATAACGCTGCCTTTTGCTTTATATAAGTTTTCAAATTGTATGAAATATATACCAATAGGTCGTTATGAACCTTTAGGTAGTGCTTTTCTTCATGAGGTCTGGTCGCTTCCATACACATACAGATGTTTCAAAGATGATCAAGAAGTTTATCTGAATGGAGAGGAATGCACTGAGACGCCAGATCATTCACTAATGTGTAGGCACATACAGTTACACGGTTCATGCAACAAACACCGACCAAATATGGCTTGCGTGTTGCAAGGCACGCCAGTTCCTGCTATCATCCCCACGTTCAAGTTGTTGGAAAATGGTAGTTATTTGATGCTCAATAATGAAGATTGTTCTGGGTTAATTAAAAGTATTCCTTTTATCGTAACAGTAAGTGAACGGGTTATTTGCTGCAGAAATGTTCTATTTCCTCCCACACATGAACATAGGGAGTTTTCAATCTCGCCACAAATACCAACCTTGGGAGCAGATTTCAACGGCATGGCAAGAATAAGAGCTCTTTTGTCTCAGAGAGAGGTGGCCTTGAGTTCGGCCCGTGAAACTTTCGTGCTTCACATAGCGAACACCCGTACAGAGGTGCAGACCCTTTTCAATTCAGATTTGCCTTTCCATTTCAGTAAGATGGTTCGGACTATCTTTAACGCATCCTCCACAAAGGCCCTGGCGCACTTTTTTAAAGTTGTTACCAGTGGTCTCGTGACTTCATTTGAGAAAATCTTTGGAGTCATCCCTGCTTTCTTTCATTTTATTTTTTCCACTCTGCTTCGTGGATTGCCATTTTTATTTGCATTACCAGCGGACGCTCTTGTGCTTTTTTACATTTTTAAATATGGATGTCCCTCCTATGCAACCTCCCGCCCTGCAGCTGCTGACACTGTTCCGCAATCGCATGCTAGAATATTATGGCACAATGCCGTTGGCGATATTAAGCACGGCATATGGATTATCTTTTCGATTCTACTACTTCACCTGTGTCCAGCCTGTATTTCACTGCCTGACCTGTGATTTCGATTGGGCCATTGATTTGTGTCTCTGCGGACCGGTTTCTCCTGACGTCGACTTTAATCAGCTGATGACTCCTATCATTACTCACGAGTTGGTTTGTCCTGGCGAAAGGATTATGGCTGTGGCATTGATGCATGGACTAATTGGTCCCTGGAATTTACTGGCGGCAACACAGTCTTTCTTGGAACAGAGCTTTCTTGAAACCCACCGAGCTGTCCTCTGATGGTGATAGAGGATCCGGTGCTGGGAGAGCACGTATGTTCTTTTCCGCTTTTAAATTGGATGGCTGAACTGTTTTCGGATGAAGACGGTGACTTCCTATTGGAGGCTGTTGCAGCTTATTTTGCATACACAGTTATGTCATAGACCTTTTTCATGTTTGATATACTGAGTACTAGCATTTCATTGACAATTCATTGACTTATTTGTCAAGTTTTTATTATTTAGCTTGCCTATTGGCTTAAGACTCGATAAAGTACTTGGCTGTTTTATTTTTCTTTAGCATTACATTTTCCTAGTTTTTAATGCTTTACCTTGCGGACCGTCCACATATAAACTTGCAATCTGCTCTCATGAGATGGCACTTCTATTATCTTATTCAGTTCGTTTCCGGATCATGGGGAGGTGTCATCTAGGTCCTGGATATCTTTACACCGTGTTAAGTTAGTATGGGCTCATTACCGGTTTAAACGCCATTTTTCCTTTTTTGCAACTTCTGCACACGACACTTAGTTGTTGCTTTAGCTTTCAACCTAGTAGTTCATCGTGGTTTACATGAGAATAATATGTTATTGCTCTACTATCTGCTTTGCTTGTTAAACTATATCTGTACAGCGAGTGCTAAAGTTTCAAGAACAACACGATACAGAATTGTTATGAGGTCTGATCTCCACGACTTCATACTCATAACATAAGTGCAACTTCTGCCAATTCTGGGCATGAGGCGGGTTTTATATTGCTTTGCCGAACACACATACACAACACTTGATGCGGTTCACATGAAGAGAGAGCTGGTGTATGCTGATGTGATTCCTTCAAATCTAAGACACTAAAGTATGGGCACGCCCTAAACCAACACAAAGAGACCTTCTTAGCAAATAATATAATATGTGTATTAGGGAGGGTGAGATATAAGCAGCCGCGGGCCGTGGAGGGAGTTACGGTGAGGCAGGGAGGCGGGGAGGGGGAGAAGCAGGGTGGAGCCCTCTCCACCCTGCCCTTCCCCCTCCCCATCTCCCTGCCTCACCGTAACTCCCTCCACGGCCCGCGGCTGCTTATAAGTGTTGCTAACTCTTATTCATTTACAGCATGTTAACATACTGTCACCATTCGCTTTTTATGTACTAGTAACTATGCTGGTAATTTTGCTACTGATAATATGTGTACTTGTATTATCTAAGATACTACGCCTGAGAAGACGGCATTAGTAAATAAACATTTCAAATACACATGTGTTCTTCTTAACTCCATGTTCTGGTTTCTAAGAAATATATAACGACCGACTGTTCATGAGTTCCACGTATCCTGAGGTACTATAAGTTCATATTCTGGATTGTCTAAACATTGAGAGTTTGTTATATCCAATGTGACACTGTACCTAGCTTGCTAAGGGGTTTTTGATTACTAAGGTGAGTTTTGGGACACCCTAATTCGCCGAGGTTCCAATCCTCTGTCCACAGTTCTGTGTGAGAACAGAAACCCTGCGACAGGGGCACCCCCGACCCTTGCTGGAGCTTCATCACACTTGCGATACAACTCCAGCAATGCGCCACCTTTACGGCACAGATACATCACGCATCTGTGCTGTTTTTGCCCCATGATGCGCCTCATTGTAAATGCAGCACACCATAGGTGACGGAACAGCGGCACAGAATGACTAACACATCCCTGGTGATGCGCCAGTCATCATAAATCTATCCCTATGCTTCTTATCTTGTTAGAGATGAACCGCCATATGTATCATCAAAGTTTTTTGCATTTCCTAAATAGCGAACTTTAAGGAATAAATAGCGATTCTTTACCATTCCTAGTTTGCGATGAGCTATTTGCTAATTACAAATTACCCATTCATTTCCTTCATTTCCATAGGGCGGTTGGACTCACTTTTAGCTCGAACGGCTGAATGGATTTCCACGAAACTTGGCAAAATTGTAGGGACTGGTAGCCCGATGTGCCTTTGCTATGTCTCAAGATATATGCTCCAGTGGTTTTTACGAAAATTAATTTTGAAAAATATATATTGGGCTACATTGGCCTATATATATGTTGGAGCCCAAATGTAGCCCAATGTAGCCCAATGAAGCCCAATGAAGCCCAATGTAGCCCAATGTAGCCCAAAGATGGCCGCCAGAGACGAAAAAAAACAAATGTAGCCCAAATATCAGCCAGATGTAGCCCAACTATAGCCCAGTGACAGAATGACCAATCAGCTTCGCAAACCTCCGTTACGCGAAGCGGAGCGCTGTTACAGATATATATCTTTTTTTGAACGTTAATTTCTCAAAATCCACTGGAGCACATATATTGAGACCTAGCAAAGGCACATCGGGCTACCAGTCCCTAATATTTTACCAAGTTTCGTGCAAATCCATTCAGCCGTTTTATTATTATTATTTTTTTTTTTTGCCCCGCGGGGCCCTTTTAAAACCTCCACATCAAACCTAGGGGGTCAGCGAGGATCTACTATTCCCCCTTATGGTCATTTGCCCCTTCGCTTTCGCCTCCTCTTGTCTCTCGATCCTACCGAGAGACAAGATGGCGGCCGCTACGGACTGTTTGGAATGTTGACAGACGCCGGAGAACCAATCAGCTTCGCTTCACAAAGCTCCGTTGCGCGAAAAGTACGCGTCCTGGAGCGCTGCCCGGTCCGCTGTTACAGATATATATCTTTTTTTAAACGTTAATTTCTCAAAATCCACTGTAGCACATATATTGAGACCTACAAAAGGCACATCGGGCTACCAGTCCCTACAATTTTGCCAAGTTTCGTGCAAATCCATTCAGCCGTTCGGGCTAAAAGTGAGGCCAACCGCCCTATGGAAAACTCAATGTTAAAAACACGTTTTGGGACCCCCCTTTTTTCTCGGCCCCCCCTTGACGAACCCCCCCCGAATTTTCAAGGGCTGCTCAGAAACAAAATGTGCCATTTTCCTGAAAATTTCAGCCAATTCCGTCCACAAACGCCAAAGTTATTAGACATAGAATTTTCAAAAATCCCATAGAGAAAAAATCCTAACTATATATACCTACTGGCGACCGCCAGTAGGTAATATATACATATACATATATATATATATTTTTTTTTATCCAACACTTCTTTTTCCAAAGAAAAACAGGTCACACTCCGGACTTCGTGATTCGGTTCTTTAGTATATTTATTCCATCAACCTTTCAATTTAGAAAACACACCAACGCGTTTCGATCTCCCCTGAGATCTTGTTCACGGTAATGCCCCCTCCAGTGTTACACCTATTTAAAGTGAAATTTGTGCTTACATCATTTCCTGTATTGACTTTTGCAGGGCATTATGGTATTTGTAGTGACAATTTAACATATCCATATATACACATTGCTTTAAAATAAATCAAAACTAGTGGGAAAATTAAATAAAATAAATTAAATACCAGCTATCAATTAGCCACATAAGTTGATGTTACATATTCCTAAAATCTTGCAAATTTACGGCTTTTGTGCATTATGCATACACAATGGGTTGCCTTACTGTTTCCTGTTATTTAATTCCTAACAGCGGTTTCTTTAACATCTATTTGTACTATTAATGCCTCCAGTGGCAAAAATCAACCGTACTTCCAATTTACCAAAACGTTTTTGAAATTTACAACTCATTTCCTAGTTAAATATATAATATTTATAAATATGTAAATGCCTCCAGTGGCTTAAATCCAACTAAATTTCAAGTATATATATATATATATATATATGGTATGTGATCAAGGACACTTGATCACATGTCCGAAACGCGTCATCATGGAGGCCCGCTGGAGTTCGTAACTCTCTTCTCGGTTTTGGGAGTTTACAGCGTTTTTTGATTTACTAATAACTTTGGCGCCGTTTGACGAAATTCTCCAAGCTAGGGGGTCGATTAGGATCGCGGATTTCCCGCATCCTCCAGGCCTATGGAAGCCACCGTCGGCCCGGAGGATGCGGGAAATCCGCTGTGGACCCACCAAAGACCCACCGCCAAATTAGGATGGCTGGTGGGTCTTGGTTTCAGTCCGCCGCTTTTCCGCCGCGGTTGTAAGCCGACCGCTCAAACATGTCTGGCGGTGTCAATCAGACACCGCCAGGCATATTAGGATGTCTGGAGTACTATGCCTTTCCACGGCGGCATTTCCGCCGTGGAAAGGCATACGTACTTTGGTTTGGGGGCCCGTTGCGGGCCCCCAGGGGTGAAGGGCGGGTGGGGGGTGCACATGGGGGGGTACCTCTGGTACCTTTGTGTGCACAAAGCGGCAGGCACCGCGCGGTGCCTGCCGCTTTGTGCATGCAAATGCACTGCTTAAATTTTTAACATTGCGGCGGGTGCTGCTTCAAGCCGCACCCGCCGCAATGTTAAAAATAGAGGATGTGCCCGCCAGGGTGGCGGTCACATCCTAATTGCACAGGAGGGAACGCCGCAGCACATGGGGACGTTCCCTCCTACTCAGGGCTCGCGGACGGACGCAAGTCCGTCCGCGATCGTAATGTGCCCTAATTGTTCACTCAGGTCAGCTCCTGTCTTGAAAGTTTCGGGGTGATTCATCGGGGGGGGGGAAAAGGAGGGGTCCCAAAACGTGTTTTCTTCTTTTTAATTTCCATAGGAAACTTTAGACACGGGTTCAGCTTGAACTGCTGAACAGAATTACACCAAATTTGGCATAGAGATAGCTCTTGGTCCAGAAAGCACGCTTTCTTAAAATGGTGTAAATCCATTCAGAAGTTTTTGATTGAGATATATATCAGTGATGTCAGTGACCATGTCATGAATGAAGTAATATGTGACATCATCAGCAGTGGATTGCGGGTGCGCGAGTTATAGTTAGTACAACTAACTTAACGGAGGAATTTCAATGGTTTTGTACGAGTGAAATATCCAACTAACTATAACACCCCTAAAACCTATGGCTTTTTCAGTGAATTTCTAAGGTTTTTTAAATGCTGATTCCTAACTATAACATGCCTGAAACCTATGGTTTTTTCAGTGAATTTCAAAGGTTTTGTAAATGCCAATTTTTAAATGTATTTTTTTATACTGATTCACTACATTTTTATGACTATTTATTTTTTAGATATTTTATTTTTTACATTTCATTATAATTCATTATACATTACATTACAAAATATACTTTCTCAGAATGAATGACTATAGTTTAAATACTTTGCAAATAGGCAATAGACTTTTAAGTACAGTAGTTACAGTTTTTGCAATGGGCAACACAATTTCAAACACAATGCAACATTGAGTTGAATGGACATTTCTAGTTAAATGCAATTAGTTACTTTATGAATTACTTTTCTAACCACAGGACTGAATCCTAGATTCACTCCTGGGACATCTCATGTAAACAGTTGAGTAAAAGCATTTTGGTTACAGTAGTGATTTTTAAGGAATATTATTGTATTTTAAAAGTTGACACTTAAAAACCTTTTCACATAAAATCACCAATGTTATCCTACGGGAGGAAATTCACTTAGCAAGTAAGTAGTGTTATTGTTACTTTTTCTTATTCAGTGGTGGATCCTGGATCCAGCACTGGAGCATCTCCTGTAAATAGTAGAAAGAATGCATTTCAGTCATACAGGCGATTTTTTAGGAATATTTGTAGTTTGTGAAAATAGACACTTAGAAACTTTTCTGGTGAAAACCAGACAATGGATTCCTACGAAAGAAAATACAAGTTATTGGTAAGTATTGTTATAATTACTTTTCAAGGTCAGTGCTGGGCTAAAAGATGCAGCACTGGGTTCTCTCTTGATAAAGGTGAGTAAATCGGAATTCATTGTTTGGATGATTTTAGGTGAATATTTAAAAGTTCAAAAATTCCACACTTAGATGAATATCTAGGCAAAACCAGTCAATGTTATCCTATGGAAGGAAATTCAAGTTACTGGTAAGTATGGTTAGACTTACTTTTCAGGATCAGTACTGGGCTCAAAGATGCTGCACTGAGGTCTCTCCTGATAACAGGTGAGTAAATCGGAATTCGTAGTACATCCATTAATCGCCACAGAGCTGAGTATCAGAAAGATGTAAAAAGGGGCACGGCCTGCACCACCTCTATGCAACGCAGCGCAGTGGCGCTTCCTGGAAGCACCTGGTGGGCTACTTGGCCCCCATGGTCCCTCAGGTTTGCAGTGGAATTTTTTCCCCAACTTAAAATGTGTCACGGGGCATGTTTGCAGACATGTCAACTCAGGACCCGCCTCCTTCCATTGTGCAAACGCGCCCTGTGGTGCGTTTTAAGTTGAGGAATTAATTCCTCTTCGATCTTCAGGGTCCCTGGGGGCCAACTAGCCCACCAAGTACCTCCAGTAAGCGCCACAGAGCTGCATTGCAGAGAGGTGTAAAAAGGGTAGTGGCCTCTGAACACCTCACTGCAACACAGCTCCATGGCGCATACTGGAGGTACCTGGTGAGCTTTATTTTTTAAAATGTTATTTTGGAGGGGGGCTGCCTTACCCCCCTCCTGTAGCCAGTTCTGGCCCCATCCCCCAGTGCCGTTTCTTTTTTTTTAATGTTTTTTTTTGGGAGGGAGTTGGCGTGGCCCCCCTCCCGGGCCACTACTAGCCCCAGGGACCCCATCCACCGGGGCTGGCCCTATCCGTTAGGGGCCTTGGGGGGGTCCCCAAATACCCCCATGGTCCCAGCCGGCATTGCTTTTCCACATGGGGAGTAGCTAACAACCTGCTCCCCCTGTGGAAAAGCAATCTGCTTTCCAATTTGGAAGAAGGAGCAGGTTTCCTGCTCTCTCTTCCAAATAGGAAAGCAGTTTGCAATAACAAGGTGGGAGCTGCGAGGCTCCCGCCCTGTCATTGCAAACTACAGTGTCCTGGGGGTGGACACCCCAGAACACTGCAGGAGCCGGCCCTGGAGGGTGGCGGTTCCCAGGGCCTAGACAAGGCTCCAGGAGGGGGGCTGCGCGGCCCTCTCCCACGTTTTAAAGGAGCCCCAGGGGTGGCGGTACCCAGGGCTGGGGGGGCCTCAGAGCCCCCTCACTTAATGTTTTAAAGCCCCGGGGGGTGGCGAGCCGGCGGGGGTTGGGGGGGCCTGAGAGCCCACCACCCATTTTAAACAAGCCCCGGGGAGTGGCAGTCCCCGGGGCTGCGGGGGGCCCTGTGAGCCCCACGCATATATTAAGTTAGAGCCCTGGGGGGGTGGCAGGTTCCCGGGGCAGTGTGGGAGATTGGGACCCCCCGCACACAATTTTTTTGATGATGCCCCCGGGATTTGCCCCCCGGGGCCAAATTAGCATATTTAGCGCGGGAGACCGCGTTTCTTTTTTTTTATTGGCAGGATGCGCGTATCCTGCGTGCATCCTCCCATTTTAAAACAAAATAAAACAATTTGGGGGGACATTTTTTGGAGGTTTCTTGTGCCTCGGTTCTACCGAGGCACAAGATGGCTGCCAACACTTACTGGTTTGGAATGTTGACCGCCAATTAAAATACAACTCATGCACGGCAGGGTGCGTGTAGGCTGCGCTTAGGGTATGCTGACCTATGCGGGATCCACCGCGCCCATAGATATATAAATGCATTTAACTGTCATTTTCTCAGGAACTACTGAATAGATTTACACCATTTAAGCAAAAGGCATGAGTCTGAAGTAAGGACTACCTCTTTGCCAAATTTGGTGTAATTCTGTTCAGCAGTTCGGGCTGTAGCTGTGGCTAAAGGTCCTATGGGAAATTGCATGGGGAAAACGCGTTTGGGACCCCCCTTTTTTCTCGGCCCCCGCTTGACGAATCACCGTGAAACTTTCAAGATAGGAGCAGACCATAGCTGGCCAAAAGTTTTGAAAAGTTGGCGAAGATTCGTCAACCGGCGCCAAAGTTATTCTAAATAGAATGTTGCGGATTATCTATGGATAATAGGTCCTAACTATAACTACCTACTGGTGACTGCCAGTAGGTAATATATACGTGTCTGTGTCATAAGCAGTGCATTGTGGGGGCGCAAGTAATAGCTCAGGTAACTATAACGGCTGAATTACTCTGGTTTTGTATGAGTAAAATGTGAGCCTAACTATAATGTCCCTGCAACCTTTGATTTTTTTTCAAAGGTTACAGGGACATTATACTTAGGCTCACATTTTACTAACTACTATACACAGGAACAAGGGTCCAAGGGAAAATATTTACCGACCCACTACAGATTCAATCCCCAATTCCATACTAGTACAAACACAACTGGAATCTGGTGGTCAACAGACTATAGTAAGAAGAAATGCAAATGCTGAACATACAGTCACCAAAACTTGTGTTGCATCCAATAACTACTCATTCATATGAACTCCTTGCAACATAGGAAAGTGGCTATAGGATTTCCATCAACTGCCCTTCGTGGCCAGTGTCATCATCTGGAATTCCTGCTTTCCTACCACAACACCTCATAATCAAAAAGGGTGCCTCTGTGGATTAAATGACATACTCGTCAAAAAGCGGTAACCAAAGGCGCAGGTTACTGTCCATCAAGGAGGAGGTCTTTAGAAGAGCCATGTTTTGAGGTCCCTCGTGAAGATGGTGAGGGATGTTGTCTGTCTGAGGTGAAGCAGGAGGGCGTTTTAGGCTCTCACTGTTAGGAAGGAGAAGGAGCGGCCTCCCATTCTGGACTTCCTGGTGTGGGGGACCGTGGCTTGTGAGAACTGGGCTGATCGTAAGGTCCTTTGGAGTGTGTGGAATTTGAGATGGCTGTTCAGGTATGCTGGTGAGAATTTCGAAGGCGATTCTTGCCTCGATGGGGAGCCAGTGGAGAGTGCACAGGTGCTGGGAGATGTGGCAATGTCTTGGCAGGTTGAGGATTATTCTGGCAGCAGCATTCTAAATGTTTTGAAGCTTGCGGGTGAGGTTTTTGTTGATCCAGGCGTAGAGTGCTTTGCCGTAGTCAAGTCTGCTGGTGACGAGGGCGTGAGTGACAGTCTTTCTGTGTTCTAGTGGAATCCATTTGAAGGTCTTGTATAGGAGGCAAAGGGTGTGGATGCAGGAGGATGCAACAAAGTTGATCTGGCTGTCCGTTCGGAGTCCAGGATGATTCCGAGGTTGCATGTGTGGTCAGTGAGTGTGGGTGGGCTTCTGAGGGCGGGCGGCCACAGGGTGTCATTCCAGGCATCGGGGTGTGGGCCCATAATGAGTACTTCTGTTTTGTCTGTGTTGAGTTGTAGACAGCTGCTCTTCATCCATTTGGTGACTACTTTCATACCTTCTTGAAAGCACCTGCATAGGTGAGTGAGTGGGTATGTGAGTGGCTCTATGGTTGAGTGAGTGGTTATGTGAGTACTTGTATGGGTCCATGAATGGGTATGTGAGTGGTTATGTGGGTGTGTGAGTGGGTTTATGAGTGGTTGCATAGGGGTAGGATTGGGAGTGTGAGTGGTTGTATGGATGATGCCATCAGTTATGTCATTTGAGATATCATGAGTGATGTAATATATAAGATTACAAGCAGTGCATTGTGGGGGCATAAGTTACAGTTAGCTTAGTTAACTATAACTACTGAATTTCTCTGGTTTTGTGCGTGTGAAATGTGAGCCTAACTATAATGTCCCTGTAACCTTAATTAACCAGTAGAAAGTACACAACTTGGGTAGATATTATGTGCAAAACTGTGGACTCTTGTTGGATAAAAGGCCAAGTGTGATTCCTTTGTGACTGAGTCACTCACACAGCTACTGATGCACCCACAGAGACACATAGACCACCACACACACCCACTTCCAGACCCACTCAGAAACACACACATACTCACAGACGCAGTGAGACTCTCACTCTGACGCTTGTGCACCCACTCAGAGACCCATTCAGACAGTGACACAGCCACTCAGAGACCCATTGAGACAGTCACACTGCCACTCAGTGAACTATTCAGGGTCACACAGCCATTCAGAGACCCATTCAGACACTCATGCAGCCACTCTCAGACCCACTTAGACGCATACCCCCTTTCACAGGCCTACTCAGACACTCATGCATCCACTCACAGAACTGTACAGCCAATCACACCGCCCTTCACAGAGCCTCCCAGACTCGCACACCCATTCATAGACCCACTTAGACCACTAGCACACCCACTCACAGACCCACCCATACAATAATGCATTCACTCATAGACTGACTCATACACTCAAGGAGGCACACACGATCCCACTCAGACACTCTCACACCCATTCACAGATGCACTAAGACACTCACTCAGACACTCATGCACCCACTCACACTCAAGCACCCACTCACAGAGCCACTCAGACTCTAAATCACCCGCTCACACACCCAGCGATACACTTATGTAGCCACTCCGAAACCTACACAGACACCCACACACCCAGCCACACAGCCATTAAGACACTCATGCACTCACTCACACACCCACTGAGACATTCATTTACTTACTCACACATTCACTCTTAAAGGTTACAGGTTACAGTTAGGAAGTAAAATTAAAAAGAAACTTGAAATTGACTTAAAAACCATAGGTTACTGGAATTTTATGGTTAGGAAGCAACATAATAAAAAACCTTAGACAATCACTGATAAACCAAAGATTACAGGGACATTATAGTAACGAAATAGAAAATAAAATCTTAGACATTCACTGAAAAAACCAAAGGTTGCAGGTACATTCTAGTTAGGCTCACATTTCACTTGTACAAAACCAGCGAAGTTCAGCGGTTATATTCAGCTGAGATAACTATAACTTGCACCCCGGCAATGCACTGTTTACACTCTCACATATTACTTCACTCATTGCATGGCCACTCAAAAATGTTATACCCCTCTCTCCTGTCCCTGAAGGATCAGGGACACTTACTTGACTGTCCGGCAATCGTTGCCACTTATTTATTTTATTTATTGATTTTGAAAGTTTTATAGAGCGCCAACAAGACCCTTGTGGGTATCAGAGCGCTTTACAAACATAGAGGTTATTTATACAACAAAGAGGTTACTTATAGAAACAAATAAAGCAGATAGATCAGGTAAACATAACATCTTGTGCAACGTAGAGCAAAAGGGTGCAAGACAATGAAGACCCATTGAGTAAAGGCAAAGGCAACTATAGTGCCTAGGTGGTCTAGTTGACCCTTGTCATGAGAGGAGTACTGGTGAAGGTGCAATTGTTTCCAGGATTTCCTTAGTCTATCATCATGTGAATTTTGCCATGAGAATCGATTTTACTTCCTTTTTGAAAGATGCAGTGGAGGAAATAAGTCTGGTTTCTGGAGGTAGTGCATGCCAGATCCTAGGCGCTATTCCTGAGAAGGATAGTTTCTATGTTTTTTGCTTGTTGAATCTTTGTGGTTTTAGTAGTAGGTTTTCTACACTTCTTGTGGATCTAGTACCACCAAAGATTGTCAGTTTCTGTGTGAGGTATCTGGGTGTATTGTGATGTATGGCCTTATGCGTCATGCACGCAATTTTCAGGTGAATTCTGACTTCAAAAGGTAGCCAGTTCAAGGATTTTAAGTCTAGGGAGATGTGGGGCCTTCTTTTCGAGCCAGTTATGAGTCTTGCTGCTGCATTGATGTAGGCTCTTAGGGGTGCTGTTGTCGCTTTAGGGAGGCCACAGAGAGCGACATTTCCATAATCCACCCAAGGGATAACTAGAGCTTGAACTGCTGTCTTGAAGTCATTGGCGGGCAGGAAGGGTTTCAGCTTCCTCAGTGTATTTATCTGGAAGTTTGCTCCCTTAGTTGCATTGCTAATGTGTTTCTGCATATTGAGGTTGCAGTCGAGGGTTATACCTAATTATTTTGCTGAGTCCACAATGGTTGGCTGAACGTTGAATGCAGTAAGATGTTTGAACCAATCATGCATGATGAGGACTTTGGCGGGTGGGGCTATTAGGAGGAATTCAGTTTTTAAAGCTTTCAATTTGAGATGGTTCTCTGCCAACCATGTCTGGGAGACTTAATACCGGGACGCAAGGAGTTTCACTTGCGTTCAGGAAGATGGAGGTGGGTAGGCTAAATGGCAACGACTGCTGGACGTTCAAGAAAGTATCCCCAATGTGTCGGAGAAGGAGGAGAGGGGCATAACATCTACAAGTGACTTTACAATTAAGGAAGCTTTGCTTCCTTTTTTTAGATGACCAGTGGGCAGTTACATGCCTGGCATTCCTAAGGAACCCCGATACTATTTGATCAGGGTGATATTGCCTTTCAAACATTGGCATTTCGGGGATAACTCTATTCCGGATATTAATTGCACACTAGAGGTACTGTGTATGATTTCATGTGTGCATGATTGAGTGTACTTTTAAAATGCATTTTATCTCTTACCTTGCATGTGGCAACTATTTGAGGAAGGGGTGATATGAAGTAGTGATTATGAAATTTCATGATGCATGTAACACCAACTAAGCATTTTTTGTATGTACATGAATATGTGTGTAGAACAGTAGTATGATGTATATGTGTTGGAATGCATCCGTGGGCTTAGGTATGTGGGAAGTACCAAGCTCCAGGTGCATTTGAGACTATTTCAACACCTGAGGGTCATTGTCAACTCTGATACTTCCTATACATTTTAAACGATTTCATATCAATTATTTAAGTCAATTGAAGTATTTTATTATTTGGGATTGAGGCAAGATCGCGGCGGCATCCGCAACTGAGTAAGCTGGCTCTCTCCCCTGAGTGAACCCCCTCCCACTTACCTGCCCCAATGGACGTATGACCGGATTTCTGCCCTGTGGATATGATCTGGAGGCTCTGTGTTATGCGCCACGTGTTACAGGTGCCGCTGCACACTTGGCTGCCTTTTACTGGCATGAGGCTGCTGCTTTTCTGGCCATGGCCCTATGACTCCACGGTCCTAAGGCCATGGAAACCTGCGAGAGGTGCAAGACGCCGTGGACCGCCCACTGTGAAGGGAACCAGAGCAGGGGCCGGATTAGGAGCGCAATGTCAGCGGGCGGCCTGAGCGGGATCCCTAGATTGTGGAGAGACCCTGAAGACTGGATCCTCTGCCCGTGCTCAGAAAATGCTACCAGCAATTTTTCAAATGCAGACGGCAAAGACGAGGAAGATGCAGGCAGCTGAGATTGAGATCAAAGGAAATGCAGCTATGTCCAGCATGACGGCTGCAGGGAGCCTCCCGCTGAACTCCGAAGTGACACGTCTACTATGCCTGACTCACTCAGTGGCAAAGAGGTGAGCGAGGATAATGGTAAATTACCCTGATATCGAGGGACCAAGCTTGTAACAGTGACAATTTAGGCTCCTTACAAGAGGTGGTTGCCGGGGATAGGTTTTCTCAATGTCAGACCCTTCAAATTCGTCAGGCGATGAGAGCCTGGGAGGAATAAAAGACTGAACTGGAGAAGAACTTACCCAGAGCAATGGGAGTGATACCAGCAGCCTGCATTTTGAGGAGGCGGTCACCGGTGCTGCAGGAGGCAGTCCCTCAACTAGCCCCTCAACTGTTCAAAGGCAGAAAGAGTGCAGAAAGTCATCCATGATTGAATCTA
The DNA here is from genome assembly GCF_964261635.1 of Lissotriton helveticus. Taxonomy (NCBI): domain Eukaryota; kingdom Metazoa; phylum Chordata; class Amphibia; order Caudata; family Salamandridae; genus Lissotriton; species Lissotriton helveticus. The sequence continues at coordinate 1,224,983,836 of NC_136068.1, forward strand.
AAGGGACTGTAGGCTCATTAGTATGGTATTACTCCTTTTCGTCTAATCTTGGGGGTGACGGAGATGTAGCCATAGGAAACACGGTGGTCAGGGGAGTGGAAAAGCCAGCGGAGATTTCACTCTCTATCATCTACCAGGGTATTGTGCTGCACAGGAAGGAGACTCGGACAGAGAGCCTAAGAACTCAAGGCGCATACCGAAAGCTGCAGAACTATTCGCAGAGTGGGGAAGTCCTGTACAGAATTTGCAGCAAGGATTGGGGAAGTCGAGACTCAGATTTCTATGCTGCAGGATGAACTCGTTGCCCAAAGAACCCTTATGGACTCTCTAGGATCACAGAAGGATGATACATCTGGAAGTTAACAGATATGGAAAACCGCTTAAGAAGGAGCAATCTGAGAGTCTTGGGTATCCCTGAAGGGGCGGAGGGAGCGGATGTGTAGAAATATATTGTAGATCTCACACAGTGGAACTGGTACTGGAACCCAGAGGTTCAAAGGGCACATAGATTTCCTTTCAAGCAGCAAAATGCGTTTGGGACATCTTGTAACTAAACCAAAAACTATATTAATTTTTTGGAATAATTTTTGGGCTTGAGAAGCTATCTATGATCTAGCATGTCCAGACAGGAAAAGGGCAGGGAAGGGGAGTGACTTTTTTGTCAGGCCCGATTTCTGTCATGCAACAGTAGGGAAGAGGTGGCACCTGCGGTAACTGATGCCAATGTTTCAGGCAAAGGCAGCACAGGTCTTTTTGCTTAAATCTGTGAAATTGAAGGTAAATTGTAAGAGTCAAACACAATTTTTCACTTCGAAGTCGAAGCCAAAGAATATCTGCAATCAATTCAGAATGGCTAGGATAATGTATATATTTGTATGCATTGTTTGTATGCAGACCTGGGTCAGCAGATAAACATCCTGCTAATGCTAGGCGGATATCTTTTGAGTGTATCTTGCGGGAGGAAACAGGGGGATCTTTGTCAGCTCCCCCTCACCAGAGGCCTTGGGTCCTTATGTCTCACTAGAAAGGCGGGAATGGGGGCGAGTCTTTAGAGGGTGGGGAGCCAGTGGTGTGGAGACTGGGGGTGGGGGGAGGAGGCTTGGGTGCAAGGAGATGGTTGGCTTGGGGAGAAAAGGTTAAAAAAAGGTAATGGTGTAAGTGGGTGGAGAAATGTTCACTTAAACATGCTAGGGTGTCAAATTAGGAGAATATGGGGAATAGAATGATGGCAGGGAGGTTATGGGTATGTACGTTTAATGTGCCTGGTTTAAACGACGGGTTAAGAGGCAGCAGGTTGGGAGGGAATTGAGAAGTGTTTATCCCGATGTGGTATATCTTCAGGAAGCACATATTACTTGGGAGAACCATTGTGTGCTGGCCAAATTGGGATATACGGTATTAGTGTGTACGCAACATGTTGCTACAACTCGAGGGGTGTCTATATTGGCTAAATCCTGTGTACGGTTGTTGGGAAGGGTTATGGGAGGTAAATATGGCCGGTGGCGCAATTGCTAAATGCACGGTTGGGGAATGGAAATTTGTTAGATGCTCGGATTACAGGCCAAATGTTGATGAAGTGCAGATTCTAGATGTGATTTATACCGAGTTGGCATAATGGGTAACCCCTTTAATACTGTGTGGGGAATTTAATATACATTATACAGAGTTACATGCTGGCAACAGAATATGTACGGGTAGGAAACGTAAAGTTTTCAAGGCCCTGCAGCAGCTAGTGTCCGAGCATGGGTTAGAAAATTTGTGGTTCAAATATAGATATCCTGATCCAGGATGTACATATTTGTCCTACCCCCAACTAGTGGGTGAGGCTGGATTACTTTTTCATCTCTAGATGACAGGCCGCTACGGGCAGAATTCAACTATTCCCCAGACTTACCTATGATCATAGCCCAGTGGTTATGGATTTATCGATTCAAAGCCTACCGAGGCCACAGAGACAGTTCACCTTTGATAGGAAACTACTTTCCGATGAAGTATTTGTGATACATACGAGGAACAGGATTATGCAAGTTTCTGATAATAAATAGGAATACAGCTTCCCCTGTTGTAGTGTGTGATGCTCTTAAGGCATGTCTTAGGGGGGTAACATTGAGCTTCAGTACACATAAGCAAAGACAACATAATAGCTTGCTCCAGGGTCACTACGATGATCTCAGGCAGGCTGAATGTGACTTAAATCTATGATTAGTTGATAAGGTGTCAAGTTCTTTGGCACAAGCTACGGTCACCCGCTGTAAGGCTAGGATTAACCTATTATGGTCTGAAGACATTGCCTCCAGGTACCAAATCTACAGAGAGAATTTTATGAATTCGGGGAGCCCCTTGGAAGATGTTTAGCTAAACAAGTCAGGAATAGGGAGACTGAGCGGGGAAGTGCGCTAATTGAAGACTCTGCCTGGAAATGTGAGATTTAAGCAGTATTTAGATAATTTTATCAGGATTTGTACACAGGGGTGGACAAAACAGAGGAAACATCATCCCGATGCCTACCGCAAGCCCCGTTCAACCAGACTTTGAGTAGTGAAGATGCTGCAGAGTTAGAAAAGTCTATAACCCCGAAAGAGGTTGAGAGAGCTAATAAATTGTTAGCGGTGGGTAAAGCAGCTGGCCCTGATACACTACCTTTGGAATTCTATAAGACCTTTTTTTCTGAACTTAACACAGAAATGCTGACAGCCTTTCAGACTGCACAGCAAAGACCGGCTCCAGTATCATGGGATACTGCCAACATCATTATTTTTAAGAAAAGGGATAAACCTCAAACCCTCCCAGGTTCATACAGACCTATCTCGCTTCTAAAGTGCGACGGTAAGATCTACACCAAAATCCTGGTAGCCGGCTATCTATGGTAATAACCCCTTTGGTCTCAATAAGCCAGCATGGCTTCATCCTGGGAAGAGGCACGGTCAACCATATTAATCGGGTGGTGACTATGTTTGATATAGACAAAGTCCAGCAGACTCCACTTGAACTGATACTTCTCGATGCCAAAAAGGCGTTTCACTGTGACTCTTCAGAGTTTTTATGGATAGTGATGGGCCGCACAGGTTTTGGGTGTAGTTGTATTAACTCAGTTAAAACAATGAATAGGTCTCCTGTGGCTGGAATTTGTGTGATGGGATCGGAATCAGAACCTGTTTTTATAACTAGGGGAACATGGCAGGGATGCCTTGCTCATCTTTACTGTTTGCGCTATACATTAATCCTTTTAGAATAGAGTATGGTTATACAACCTGTACAGATTCAGCGGGAAAAGTATAAAGTATTGGCTTATGCCAAGGATGTAGTGATCGTCATCACAACACCCGCCACAGCCATGCCCGAAATAGAACAGTTAGCCTCCTCATTTGGTTTAATGTCAGGGTATAAATTGAATATCGCTAAAACAAGATCATTTGTACAAATCAGGCTATTTTTAACCATATGATAGTTGTGCAGGAGGCAGACTATTTAGGTATTAAAATTAGGGAGTCCTTAGATGACCTAGTTACTGTGAACTTGGACCCATTGTTGGCTGGAATCGAGAAAGAATTGGGGAGGATAGAGTGCTTACACGTTTCAGTGGTAGGCCGCTGTAACGTTCTGAAAATGGACTTTCTACCTAAGGTGTTGTATTTTTTCAGGTCGCTTCCTTTAGAGCTCAGCAGAATTCAGCTACAAAATCTGCAATCTTTCTATGTAGGGTTTATGTGGGGTCAGAAGCAATCTCGGAGAGCACTGAGGTATATGACGCTATCTAGATCTCGGGGAGGCTGGGCGGTCCCTAATTTTTGCTCTATTATTATGCTTCCCTCCTTCAGAATATGAGTATCTTATTAACTGGAGAAAAAAGTAACAACTGAGCCAATGCTCTTTCTATCTATCACATGTTACTAGGTGCAGAAGCATAGAGATGTTTTTTAAGGGTAATTGAACCAAGTTACTATAAAAAGACCCGGTTTAAGGTGTTAGTCGCATTTTTTAAAGTGTGGAAACAGGTTCATAAGAGCCTGAAAATTGGGAGAATTAATTATTATACTCCTATTCATGCAACGCAGTTACTACTCCCTATTTTCTGGGATACAATTATGGGTAGGTGTAAATCAAAGGGGATTTCAATTATCGGGGATTTATATGATAATGGTAACCTCTGCATCTTTGCACAACTGAGGGAAACTTATGGATTGTTAAATGCAGATTTCTTTTAGTATTTACAGATATGGGACTATCTATGCGAAAGGAAACTGCAGCTGGTGGACTTGGGGAAAAAGGGTCTTATGAAAGCGATTAAGGGGGCTTTTGACATGGCAGGGAAAGTTCTGAATTCCTCAAGTCTCAGGGCTCATCACTATAAAACCATTTATAATCTGTATCATACACCCGTGAACATGCTGTAGTGGGGCGGGGTAAATGATGGTAAATGCTTTCGGATGCGGAGCCTACTCAGCTGATAGTCTCCACATGTTCTTTGCATGTATGAAATTACAGCAGCTTTTTTAGGGATAGAGCACTTATTAACTTCTGTGACTGGGGTAGAAATCATGCTTACTCCAACAGCTATACTATTAGGCTTGGCAGAGGAACAGTTAGCCTCCTCATTTGGTTTAATGTCAGGGTATAAATTGAATATCGCTAAAACAAGATCATATGTACAAATCAGGCTATTTTTAACAATATGTTAGTTGGGCAGGAGGCAGACTATTTAGGTATTAAAATTAGGGAGTCCTTAGATGACCTAGTTACTGTGAACCCCAGGACATTGCAGGAGCCGGCCCTGGAGGGTGGCGGTTCCCAGGGCCTAGACAAGGCTCCAGGAGGGGGGCTGCGCGGCCCCCTCCCACGTTTTGAAGGAGCCCCATGGGTGGCGGTCCCCAGGGCTGGGGGGCCTCAGAGCCCCCTCACTTAATGTTTTAAAGCCCCGGGGTTGGCGAGCCGGCGGGGGTTGGGGGGGCCTGAGAGCCCACCACCCATTTTAAACAAGCCCCGGGGGTGGCAGTCCCCGGGGCTGCGGGGGGCCCTGTGAGCCCCCCGCATATATTAAGTTAGAGCCCTGGGGGGGTGGCGGTTCCCGGGGCAGTGTGGGGGATTGGGACCCCCCGCACACTATTTTTTTGATGATGCCCCCGGGATTTGCCCCCCCCCGGGGCCAAATTAGCATATTTAGCACGGGAGACCGCGTTTCTTTTTTATTATTGGCTCCTGCGCGCATCCTCCCATTTTAAAACAAAATTAAAAAATTGGGGGGGACATTTTTTGGGGGTTTCTTGTGCCTCGGTTCTACCGAGGCACAAGATGGTTGCCAACACTTACTGGTTTGGAATGTTGACCGCCAATTAAAATACAGATCATGCACGGCAGGGTGCGTGTAGGCTGCGCTTAGGGTATGCTGACCTATGCGCGTATGCACCGCGCCCATAGATATATAAATGCATTTAACTGTCATTTTCTCAGGAACTACTGAATAGATTTACACCATTTAAGCAAAAGGCATGAGTCTGAAGTAAGGACTACCTTTTTTCCAAATTTGGTGTAATTCTGTTCAGCAGTTCGGGCTGTAGCTGTGGCTAAAGGTCCTATGGGAAATTGCATGGGGAAAACGCGTTTGGGACCCCCCTTTTTTCTCGGCCCCCGCTTGATGAATCACTGTGAAACTTTCAAGATAGGAGCAGACCATAGCTGGCCAAAAGTTTTGAAAAGTTTGCGAAGATTCGTCAACCGGCGCCAAAGTTATTCTAAATAGAATTGTTGCAGGGTTTCTGTACTCACACAGAACTGTGCACAGAGGAGTGGAACCTCGGCAAATTAGGATGTCCCAAAACTTACCTTAGCAACCAACTCACCCCTTACCGAGCTAGCTACAGTGTCTCATTGGACATATCAAACACCCAATGTTTAGACAAACCAGAACATGAACTTACAGTACCTCAGGGTACGTGGGACTCATGAACACTCTTTCGTTATATTATCATTACAAACCAGATCATGGAGTAAAGAAGACACATGTGCATTTGAAATGTTTATTTACTAATGCCGTCTTCTCAGGCGCAGTATCTTTGATAATACAAGTATACTTATTATCAGTAGCAAAATTATCAGCATAGTTACTAAGACATAAAAAGCGAATGGTGACAGCATGTTAACATGCTGTAATGAATAAGAGTTAACAACACTTATATCTCACCCTCCCTAACACATATATTATATTATTATCTAAGAAGGTCTCTTTGGGTTGTTTTAGGGCGGGCCCATACCTTAGTGTCCTAGCATGAAGGAATCACATCAGCATACACCAGCTCTCTCTGCATGTGCACCGCATCAAGTGTGTTAACAATTCTCGTGCAAAGCAATATCAATCCCGCCTCAAGCCCAAGTTGGCAAAGGCTGCACTTGTGTTATGACTATGAAAGCGTGGAGATCAGACCTCATAACAATTCCATATCGTGTTGCTCCTGAAACTTCAGCACTCTCCGTGCAGACATGGTTTATTAAACAAGACTGATATCAGAGCAATAACATATTATTCTCACATACACCACGGCAAACCACTAGGTTGAAAGCTAAGTCAACAATTAAGGGTCGTGTGCAGAAGTTGCAAGAAAGGAAAAATGGCGTTTAAATCTCAAATGTACCTATGCTAACTTAACACGATATAAGGATATATAGGAGCTATACAACACCCCCCCATGATCCGAGAACGGACTAAATAAGGTAACAGAAGTGCCATCACATGAGAGCAGAATCCATTTATAAACGAGCATGAATAAAGATTCAATTATAAAAATTAATGCTAAAAAAATAGCCCACAAATATAATGTGGCTCAAGCCAATAGGCAAGGAAAAATAAAATGTCTTGACCAAAAGTCAATAAAGTCAAGGAAATGCTATCAATCAGCATGTCAATTTGAGGCAGTGTCTAAGATAAGACCGTATATGAAAAGTAAGCTGCAACAGCCTCCAGGAGGAAGTCACTGTCCTCATCAGAAAACAGTTCAGCCATCCAATTTAAAAGATGAAAGGAACATACGTGATCTTCCAGCACCGGATCCTCTATAACCATCAGAGGACAGCTCGGTGGGTTCTCAAGAAAACTTAGTTCCAAGAAATTTTGCGCTGCCGACAACACATCCCAGGGACCCATTAGTCCATGTGCCACCGCCAAGGCCATAATCCTTTCGTCAGAACAAACCAACTCGTGAGCAATGATAGGACTCATCAGTTGATCAAAATCGACGTCAGAAGATGCTGGTCCGCAGAGACACAAATCAATGGCCCAAAGGAAATCACAGGTCAGACAGCGAAATACAGGCTGGACACAGGTGAAATAGGAGAACCGAAAAGATAATCCAAACGCCGTGCTTAGAGTCGCTAACGGCAGTGTGCCATAGTAATCAAGCATGCGGTTGCGAAACCGCGTCAGTAGTAGCTGTGCGTGGTCTTGCACAGGAAGGGCATCCATATTTAAAAAGGCAGAAAACCATCAATGCGCCAGCCGCTAATGCAAGCAAAAACGGGAACCCTCCAAATAAGGATGAAAAAATAGAATGGAAGAAGGCAGGGATGACTCCAAATCTCTTTTCAAAGGAAGTCACGAGACCACCGCTAACAACTTTAAAAAAATGTGCTAGGCCCGTTGTGGAGGATGCGTTAAAGATAGAACGGACCATGGCTCCGAAATGCAAAGGCAAATCAGTGTTTAATAGAGCCTGAACCTCCGTACGGGTGTTAGCAATGTGAAGCACGAAAGTTTCACGGGCCGAGCTCAAGGCCACCTCTTTCTGGGACAATAGAGCTCTTATTCTAGCCATGCCGCTGAATTCTGCTCCCAAGGTCGGTATCTGTGGCCAAATGGAAGACTCCCTATGTTCACGTGTGGGAGGATAAAGAACATTTCTGCAGCAAATAACTCGCTCACTAACCGTTACTATGAAAGCTATACCTTTAATCAAACCACAACAGTTTTCATTATTGAGCATTAAATAACTACCATTCTCTAACAATTTAAACGTGGGGATGATAGCAGGAACCGGCGTGCCCTGTAAAACGCAAGCCATATTCGGTCTGTCCTTGTTACATGAACCGTGTAACTGTATGTGTCTACACATTAAAGAATGATCTGGCGTCTCAGTACACTCATCCCCTGTTAGATAAACCTCTTGTTCATCCTTGAAACATCTGTATGTGTATGGGAGTGACCAGACCTCATGAAGAAAACCGCTACCTAAGGGTTCAAAACGACCTATTGGCACATATTTCATACAATTTGAAAACTTATATAAAGCAAAAGGCAGCGTTATTAAACCGTGGATAAGCCACGTAGCAGCAGTGGCCTCTGCCACAGAAAAAGGTAAAGATTCCAACCTTTCAATATGGAGCATAGAAAAGGAAGCATCACGCATTGAAAGCAAGCGTTGTTTGTCTGTCAAATTAAACGGTGCAAATAAAGAGGAAACGTTCATGTATCCCCAGGGAACTTTACCCATTTTCAGAGTCTGAAGTGTCCATGCAAACTGCATGATCGAACGTAATTGATTTTGACCATGGTACAATACAGATACTTCATCATGCACAATATCAACAACAGACGACACAATATTATCTAATGTGTAAATTCTAGAGGAAAGCACGTTAATGCTATTGTCAACAACTGCAAGAACTTTCTCAAGATTTGCCTGATCAATAGCCCTAAGGCGTGAAGCAGCCTCAATCTGTGAGAGTTTCCAAATTTCATTGTAAACACCATATAACCAACGTTTCGACCTGCCACTAGCTGGGCCCTTAATGAAATCATTCAAATCCACGTCTGCATTCAGTTTGGAAAGGTGATACTTAACCGCAGGTAAAGTTGAATGTTTCAGCCAAGCTTGACACAACTTGCCCACAGAGTAAGAGGTGACAGTATGACTCAAATCAAAACGGGGATCAGATCTAACAGCCTTAAAACCGTCAGTTATATTTAAAAATCTCTTTTGGCAAGAATCAGCACTACGGTGCCAAAGCAGCCAACCCTTGGGATTCATACTGGAAATGTTAAAGGAGGAATTCAGAAGCAGAGCCTGTATATCTCTAATCGACAATTTAGTAAAATTACTCCAATTCTCATATTCCTCCAACTCCGGGAAAGACGGGGTGTTTAACCTTTTAGATGTAGCCAATCCAAAGCATGTTGTCTGGGAAATGGTTTCATTTAAAAACCACATATGATTTGGGATGAGACATGCACGGTGCAAAGCCTCAGTGCCTCGTACCTGCCAGGCTCTTGAGCCCCAAACTGATTTAAGGTCTATGGTATCCTTCCATAGCTCATACCCCCCAGTAACTAATTGATCCAGGAAGGCCTTCGAATACAACAATTTTGTATTTGTAAGTCGAACCTTGGACAGTGGCTGTTTGTGAAATTTAAAATAAAAGGACTCGGGATTGGACTGATTAAAGTCAGTGAAATAAGTATACTTTTTAAGAAACGTTTCTGAACTCCCTTGTGTAGGTGCTGGGCAATGTTCCCACTGAGTAAAATTAACCGCATCCCTTCGGGAAGATGTCTTGTGTAAGAAGTGATTGCCATAATGTTGGTAACAGAACAATTCACCATAATTAGCAGATTCTAAATATAAATCCTCAGCATCAAAGGCAGCATAGTATTTCAAATCAGAAAACAAACTTTCCACAGCATTAACATCCCAATCATCAGAACGAATGTTTTGTTTCACCACATCCCCCATATTAACTCTCAGTACATTAGGGACATTAACGACTTCCGTTGGGCCATGAATCTGAAAACGAACTGCATCCCACGCGATTCCATCCAGAACAGGCCACGCTGTGATGTTAACCAAAGTCAAGTCTCTTTTTAATCTGTGTGTAGAATGTGAAGAGGAAAGTGGGGCCAAAGTTCCATTCAAATGAGTAATGCAAGTTCTCTCCTCGACATAGTGTCCATTCATAATTCGAAAAAAATAAAACACAAAACCAATTGACATAAAAAGGTAAACTGAAAAAAAGGACCAGCCAAATGTATATCCAAGGAGGTATCAAAAAATGTTTTTTAAACAGGCTAGCATATACTGCAATTTTAGAGGGTTTTTTCGAGGCAAGGGAAGCAGAGTCAAATGAAAATCTGGATTCCGTGGCTAAACGAGCTTGCAGGTCAGGCATGGACAAATCAGTGGGGTATGTATAGTCTGTCTCATCAAGGTTAGTTCCTGGTAAATTATTCAATAATGGACTGGAAACAGCAGGTAATTCGATGGCCACCTCAGGTTCATTATTAGAAGCAGTGGGCATAATTGGATTTCTCACAATGGAAGGACAGGAAACAGCCGGTGTCATGCTAAGAAGAATCGGCCACTCTGTGTATCTTGACATTGTCAATAGAAATAAACCTGTTTTCCTTACGACCTCGAAGTGGTGGTAAAATGACTGTTCTTGTGCCCTTCACTCCAAGCACTGGGACTGGAGCTCGATAGGAGGGACCAAACTCTTTCTTGTTGTCGATCTTCTCTCGAACCAGTTCTCCAACTTGGGGTAGCCAGCCAACTACCGGGATCTGCAACGCATCATCCGAAGCGGAGGGCAAATGTTCCTTTGCAAGAGTGTCTCTGGTCTTTTGTAGATTCTGTAAAACATTGCAATGTTCATCTGCGTCAAAGGAAGTGGCGCGAACCACTGAGTCTAGACCGTCAAGGTCAGGGACGAACATCTTGATGCCAAAGAGCATTTCGTATGGGGTCCGCCCACCCAGAGACCTTCTAGGGAGATTATTAAGAGCACGCTGCACGCCATAGAGGTGAGCCAGCCAGTTTCTGCCAGTGCCTATAACTCGGGCTGTCAAAGATTGCTTTAAATCACGGTTCATTCGTTCAACTACACTATTACCCTCAGGTCTGTAGGGTGACGAAAACTTGACTTGGACCCCCATCGAAGTCATGGCATCCTTATACGCCTTAGAGGCGAAAGCCGGACCCTGATCCGAATGGAAGGTACCACAGGCAAAAATCCCTATAAAGATACGCAAATCTCTGATGACAGTCCGGGAATCAGCGCTGCGATGTGGCCATACCCACACAAAGCGTGTGCATGAGTCAACTGCTACTAAGATGTATTTATACGCAGTATCAGATGAAAATGGACCGCAGTGATCTAAATAAACACAGCCTAGTGGTTTATTAGAAATGTACAACTGAGTCTGAGGCGGACGCGTAGCAGTTGAAGGTTTAATCTGCTGGCATATGTCACAAAGAAGGACATAATCACGCGTCTGTTTGTACAGTCCCCGCCACCAGAAACGTTGTTGTAGTTGCGTTACAGTGGCTGAGACGCCCGCATGCGCAGACGCCACACCTTCATGAGCCGCTGTAATCAAGTCTGTTCTGCGATCCGAGTTGGGAATCAGCCGGTCCCCAACATCAGGAATTGTCACAAAAGGAACCTTTTCGGGACTTAAGTGGTATTTATACTTCGAAGGGAATCCCGAAGGATGTTTACTTCCCTTCTCAGAGGCAGCAATCGCTGCCAAGATGTCGCTATCAATCTTGGTTTTAGACCTAGTAACTGCTGCAACTAAGTATGTAGATACTGCTGATTTCGCCGCTTCATCAGCAAGCGAGTTGCCAACAGCGTGTACTCCCACGCGCTGATGACCGAGAGTATGAATCACATAAACGAGTGGCAACATAGCCTTAAGCTCTGCCACTCGAACCCAGATCATTTTATGTTTTATTGTGCTACCCTTGGAATCAAGAAAATCATTTTGAATCCAAAAGAACAAGTTTTCATTGTAAGACTGGACACAGTAGTAAGAATCACTTACAATTAGAGTAGTAACACTTGGATCTGCGTACTCCAAAGCTAGTAAGAGAGCACGAAGCTCTGCCAATTGTGCGGTGCAATCGCCCAGGGGCAACGTGTGTACCTCCCTGGAAATGAACTCATCATTCAACATAGCACCGACCACAATGGCGCATGCGGAAACGTAGGCATGTTTAGAGCCATGCGCAACCTGCGCCGACCCATCAGTGTAAATGATGCAATGGAAGTCCTCCAAAGGTCGCATCGCCAGAGGAGCAGGGTGTACGAATTCATACTGCAAGTACTCCTGCGACCGTAAGGAAGCGTCAAAAATAAACATGACATCCGTGGATGACAATGACGCTGCCCACTGAATCCACCGAGGGTGCAAAGCCTTTGAATTTGGTACACTTGCTTTCGTGACTGCCTCCAAATGAGGACAGGGTGTTACCACTAGCATGCGTTTCCCCTGTGACAGAGCTCGTTCCCTTAGAATAGCCATCTGTACAGCAGTTAAAACCTTTTCTATGGTGGGAAACCGCATCTCAGCCGAAGTGTACAAGTGTGACTTGTAAGCAATAGGTACCGTGTCACCTTCATTAAAAGTGAGGTACGTGAAACCCACCGTCCCAGGAATTATTCTTATGACCAGGTTGGTGTGGTTATCACGAGTCAGTAAATATTTAGAAGCGAGCAGATCAGCCTGCAAGGATTGCAAAATGGCTGAATGCTCAGGCAGCCAGCATGATTTAGAGAAAGTCGGTTGTATCAAAGCATACAAAGGCTTGATACGCTGGGCATATTCCGGAATGTAAGTTCTGCCGAAATTCAAAAAGCCCAGTAAGGATTGTAATTTTTTCAGTGTTGTTGGTGCGCGCAATTGTGCGCACTTCTCCAAGAAGTGAGGAGCCAAACCTCTACCTTCATTGTTGAGCTCATAGCCCAAAAACAACACTGTGTGTTCAGCAATGTGCGATTTTGCAAAGTTGAATTTGTAACCCATGTCTGCGAAGTTGCAAACAAGAGAATTTACACGACACAGATGCTCCCAAATATCGTCGTCTGTGAGATATATGTCATCCACATACGAAAAAGCATCAGGGTCGAGTGCCTCCAGAATAGAGACAATTCGAGCGGTAAATACACCAGGACTATTCTTGTAGCCCATTGGAAGACGCCGGAATTGCTTTTGGACTCCAGCGCTTGTAAAACTGGTCCATTGGGAGCTAAAGCTGTCCAATCTGTGGGCATAAAAACCATTGGATATGTCAAGCGTTGTCTTGAAACGCTTACGCACGAGACTATCCACTAGGGCAGAGCCGTGGGTATTCTGTACAGCACAGTTACGGCAATGCGAGTTTAAATGCCGGTAATCCAAAACCAAACGATATGATCCGTCAGGTTTATTCACAGTAAAAAGGGGATTATTCATCGGTGACACACACGTTTCAATAACTCCCTGATATTCCAATTGTTCAAGGATTTCCGCGACGGAAGATTTTGCTTCACGCCGAATGGGATATTGAGGTTGAGGCTGCGGCTGAGACCGCAACTGAATTTCGTGGCAAGGCGACAATTTATCCCAACCACATTGGTTACGGTACAGAGCCGGCGCGAGAGCCCGAGCCCACTCTTCTGCAAAATGCTGCGCATGCTCTTTCGAGACAGTGTTCGCGAAACTGGGTAGGATTACCTCCTCCCCTCGCGGCGCCGCGAGCACAAAAGGTGGGGGCCAGTCAGCCTCCGAAAGTAAAATATCATATGTAGAAGACAGATTCTCCCAAAATACACCTTTAACGGTACGCTGTATGTCACCTTCAATTAACAGGACAATTTCATATAGTCTTTCAGGGGGAGCAAGTCTCGTATCCGCTGTTTCTATCACAACGTAGACATCAGTCGCTGTCACCCTCAGTAGTGGACGCAGCGCCTCTCTGACTATGGTTATCTCCGCCGCGCTGTCCAGCAAGGTCAGAGCCCACGTCAGATTCCGAAGCCGCGTTCTCACTATCTGTGGCATATCGATGCGCTGTTAAGGCTGCGACTTTCTTTTTCGCAAACTGCGGACGCCTAGGCGTAGAATCCTCCTGCTTCACTGCGCCGTCCGTCTGGCGGGACTGACCACGTCCTTGTTGGCCACCACGTCCACGTCCACCCCCTCCTCCTCCACCGGTCTTCGGGGCCGATGTGTCCTGAAAGGAACGAGGAGAGCGTTGATCAGAACCCTGAAAACGATCAGGTGATTTAATCATCGCGCGGTCGCGCAAATCATAAACTTTTTCGGATGGCGCAGGAGCTTGTATTGCAGGAAAAGTACCCTGAGTCTGCATTGTCTGCTTCCCCTGTGTCTGTTTTTTAGGCCAATTTTGTTTCTTGGACTTTGGCTGGGCATCTGTCACTGCAGATTGCCCCTGTGGTTGTTTTTTCTCCTTCACTGGAAAATATTTCAGACCTCTACTTGTGCGGCCAATCGTTTTATAAGCGGCCACCACAATCTTTGCTTACTGGCGGGGTTTGTCGGCATCGGGCAGAGCAGCCAAAGCATTCGACACCTGAAAGTTAACTGCATCTCCTTTAACATTGGAGAGAATGAGATCACTTACAATCTCAAAAGAACCACACAGGCGCATACCCAATTCAACCGCTGCCTCTGGACCGTGATCATTCTGAACACGTCTAACGATTTCAGGCAGGGCAGTCATAGACGGGGTGCCGAAGCACCGTGTATAAACTGCCGCAAATGTTTTTCCCCAGCTGTCACAGTCAGCAAGTTCAGGAGTAATATCCTTCGGGAGAGTAATCGTCAACATTCTATGTTTATCAGCAGGAGTAGAATTCGGAAAAACCGCTTCCAGTTGATCAAACTTCTCTGCTAGCCAGAATGGGAAGTCATCGTTGTCAACAGGACGCGCACCAAAAACCGAATTTACCATCACTGGATTGAGACGCATTCCGCCTCGTTCCATGGGAGCGGCCGCACCCCCCTGGGGACCACCAGGAAGATGTCGACCGATGTATTGCACTAGAGCACGAATCACGGAAATGGAAACTACATGTAGCCTGCGAATTTCTGCCAGGGTACAAGCCCCGTGATTCGGGTGCGGGGTAAAGCCACCCAACGCAGGCCAATTAGTACCTGGAATTGAGAGTGGACCTAACCTCGCACGGGACAAAGAGTGGGGGAGGGCGCCATCAAACCAAACTCGATGCTGCCAATGATCAATAGGTATTTCCAATGCCCTGTATGGCGTATATTCAGCCGGGACATCCGAGGCGGTGTAGGAGTGGTACAAACCAGAATTAGCGTCCACAGCCGGAAACGTAACCCAAGAGTAAAACAACTCGTAAGGAAACACCGGATCTGCACTTACCACGAAAATCACAGCCATCCCATCCACTGGGACCTGGTACGTCTGAAGATGGTTGCGTACCGCTACGCGACTATGCTGCGCAATAGCCACCGCTGCCGCCATTACAGAATTGGAAACAAGAAAACACAAAGAATACTTTGTAGCACAACTGGGTAGTAATTCAAAGAAACCGTTTAAGTAAGAATCAAGCTTGAATAAAGACCTATTTCAAAAAATAGGTAGGTTTCACCAACACCCCGTTTTCCGGAAACGGATGTGAAGGGGTTAAGGCATGAACGATAAACTACTCGAGTGTCATGATATAAGACCACCGAAACCGTTGGGCGCCATGTTGCAGGGTTTCTGTACTCACACAGAACTGTGCACAGAGGAGTGGAACCTCGGCAAATTAGGATGTCCCAAAACTTACCTTAGCAACCAACTCACCCCTTACCGAGCTAGCTACAGTGTCTCATTGGACATATCAAACACCCAATGTTTAGACAAACCAGAACATGAACTTACAGTACCTCAGGGTACGTGGGACTCATGAACACTCTTTCGTTATATTATCATTACAAACCAGATCATGGAGTAAAGAAGACACATGTGCATTTGAAATGTTTATTTACTAATGCCGTCTTCTCAGGCGCAGTATCTTTGATAATACAAGTATACTTATTATCAGTAGCAAAATTATCAGCATAGTTACTAAGACATAAAAAGCGAATGGTGACAGCATGTTAACATGCTGTAATGAATAAGAGTTAACAACACTTATATCTCACCCTCCCTAACACATATATTATATTATTATCTAAGAAGGTCTCTTTGGGTTGTTTTAGGGCGGGCCCATACCTTAGTGTCCTAGCATGAAGGAATCACATCAGCATACACCAGCTCTCTCTGCATGTGCACCGCATCAAGTGTGTTAACAATTCTCGTGCAAAGCAATATCAATCCCGCCTCAAGCCCAAGTTGGCAAAGGCTGCACTTGTGTTATGACTATGAAAGCGTGGAGATCAGACCTCATAACAATTCCATATCGTGTTGCTCCTGAAACTTCAGCACTCTCCGTGCAGACATGGTTTATTAAACAAGACTGATATCAGAGCAATAACATATTATTCTCACATACACCACGGCAAACCACTAGGTTGAAAGCTAAGTCAACAATTAAGGGTCGTGTGCAGAAGTTGCAAGAAAGGAAAAATGGCGTTTAAATCTCAAATGTACCTATGCTAACTTAACACGATATAAGGATATATAGGAGCTATACAACAGAATGTTGCGGATTATCTATGGATAATAGGTCCTAACTATAACTACCTACTGGCGACTGCCAGTAGGTAATATATACGTATCTGTGTCATAAGCAGTGCATTGTGGGGGCGCAAGTAATAGCTCAGGTAACTATAACGGCTGAATTACTCTGGTTTTGTATGAGTAAAATGTGAGCCTAACTATAATGTCCCTGCAACCTTTGATTTTTTTTCAAAGGTTACAGGGACATTATACTTAGGCTCACATTTTACCAACTACTATACACAGTTACACACGGGAACAAGGGTCCAAGGGTAAATATTTACCGACCCACTACAGATTCAATCCCCAATTCCATACTAGTACAAACACAACTGGAATCTGGTGGTCAACAGACTATAGTAAGAAGAAATGCAAATGCTGAACATACAGTCACCAGAACTTGTGTTGCATCCAATAACTACTCATTCATATGAACTCCTTGCAACATAGGAAAGTGGGTATAGGATTTCCATCAACTGCCCTTCGTGGCCAGTGTCATCATCTGGAATTCCTGCTTTCCTACCACAACACCTCATAATCAAAAAGGGTGCCTCTGTGGATTAAATGACATACTCGTCAAAAAGCGGTAACCAAAGGTGCAGGTTACTGTCCATCAAGGAGTAGGTCTATAGAAGAGCCATGTTTTGAGGTCCCTCGTGAAGATGGGGAGTGATGTTGTCTGTCTGAGGTGAAGCGGGAGGGCGTTCCAGGCTCTCACTGTGAGGAAGGAGAAGGAGCGGCCTCCAATTCTGGACTTCCTGATGTGGGGGACCGTGGCTTGTGAGAGCTGGGCTGATCGTAAGGTCCTTTGGAGTGTGTGGAATTTGAGATGTCTGTTCAGGTATGCTGGTGAGAATTTCGAAGGCGATTCTTGCCTCGATGGGGAGCCAGTGGAGAGTGCACAGGTGCTGGGAGATGTGGCAGCGTCGTGGCAGGTTGAGGATTATTCTGGCAGCAGCATTCTCAATGTTTTGAAGCTTGCGGGTGAGGTTTTTGATGATCCAGGCGTAGAGTGCTTTGCCGTAGTCAAGTCTGCTGGTGACGAGGGCGTGAGTGACAGTCTTTCTGTGTTCTAGTGGAATCCATTTGAAGGTCTTGTATAGGAGGCAGAGGGTGTGGATGCAGGAGGATGCAACAAAGTTGATCTGGCTGTCCATTCGGAGTCCAGGATGATTCCGAGGTTGCATGTGTGGTCTGTGAGTGTGGGTGGGCTTCTGAGGGCGGGCGGCCACAGGGTGTCATTCCAGGCATCGGGGTGTGGGCCCATAATGAGTACTTCTGTTTTGTCTGTGTTGAGTTGTAGACAGCTGCTCTTCATCCATTTGGCGGCTACTTTCATACCTTCTTGAAAGCACCTGCATAGGTGAGTGAGTGGGTATGTGAGTGGCTCTATGGTTGAGTGAGTGGTTATGTGAGTACTTGTATGGGTCCATGAATGGGTATGTGAGTGGTTATGTGGGTGTGTGAGTGGGTTTATGAGTGGTTGCATAGGGGTAGGATTGGGAGTGTGAGTGGTTGTATGGATGATGCCATCAGTGATGTCATTTGAGATATCATGAGTGATGTAATATATAAGATTACAAGCAGTGCATTATGGGGGCGTAAGTTACAGTTAGCTTAGTTAACTATAACTACTGAATTTCTCTGGTTTTGTATGTGTGAAATGTGAGCCTAACTATAATGTCCCTGTACCCTTAATTAACCAGTAGAAAGTACACAACTTGGGTAGATATTTTGTGCAAAACTGTGGACTCTTGTTGGATAAAAGGCCAAGTGTGATTCCTTTGTGACAGAGTCACTCACACAGCTACTGATGCACCCACAGAGACACATAGACCACCACACACACCCACTCCCAGACTCACTCAGAAACACACACATACTCACAGACGCAGTGAGACTCTCACTCAGACGCTTGTGCACCCACTCAGAGACCCATTCAGACAGTGACACAGCCACTCAGAGACCCATTGAGACAGTCACACTGCCACTCAGTGAACCATTCAGAGTCACACAGCCACTCAGAGACCCATTCAGACACTCATGCAGCCACTCTCAGACCCACTTAGACGCATACCCCCTTTCACAGGCCTACTCAGACACTCATGCATCCACTCACAGAACTGTACAGCCAATCACACCGCCCTTCACAGAGCCTCCCAGACTCGCACACCCATTCATAGACCCACTTAGACCACTAGCACACCCACTCACAGACCCACCCATACACTAATGCATTCACTCATAGACTGACTCATACACTCAAGGAGGCACACACGATCCCACTCAGACACTCTCACACCCATTCACAGATGCACTAAGACACTCACTCAGACACTCATGCACCCACTCACACTCAAGCACCCACTCACAGAGCCACTCAGACACTAAATCACCCGCTCACACACCCAGCGATACACTTATGTAGCCACTCCGAAACCTACACAGACACCCACACAGCCATTAAGACACTCATGCACTCACTCACACACCCACTGAGACATTCATTTACTTACTCACACATTCACTCTTAAAGGTTACAGGTTACAGTTAGGAAGTAAAATTGAAAAGAAACTTGAAATTGACTTAAAAACCATAGGTTACTGGAATTTTATGGTTAGGAAGCAACATAATAAAAAACCTTAGACAATCACTGATAAACCTAAGATTACAGGGGCATTATAGTAACGAAATAGAATAAAAAAACCTTAGAAATTCACTGAAAAAACCAAAGGTTGCAGGTACATTCTAGTTAGGCTCACATTTCACTTGCACAAAACCAGTGAAGTTCAGCGGTTATATTCAGCTGAGATAACTATAACTTGCACCCCAGCAATGCACTGTTTACAATCTCACATATTACTTCAATCATTGCATGGCCACTCAAAATTTTTATACCCCTCTCTCCTGTCCATGAAGGATCATGGACATTAACTTGCCTGTCCGGCAATCGTTGCCACTTATTTATTTTATTTATTGATTTTGAAAGTTTTATAGAGCGCCAACAAGACCCTTGTGGATATCAGAGCGCTTTACAAACATAGAGGTTATTTATACAACAAAGAGGTTACTTATACAAACAAATAAAGCAGATAGATCAGGTAAACATAACATCTTGTGCAACGTAGAGCACAAGGGTGCAAGACCATGAAGACTCATTGAGTAAAGGCAAAGGCAACTATAGTGCCTAGGTGGTCTGGTTGACCCTTGTCATGAAAGGAATACTGGTGAAGGTGCAAGTGTTCTCAGGATTTCCTTAGTCTATCCTCATGTGAATTTTGCCATGAGAATCGATTTTACTTCCTTTTTGAAAGATGCAGTGGAGGAAATAAGTCTGGTTTCTGGAGGTAGTGCATTCCAGATCCTAGGCGCTATTCCTGAGAAGGATAGTTTCTATGTTTTTTGCTTGTTGAATCTTTGTGGTTTCAGTAGTAGGTTTTCTGCACGTCTTGTGGATCTAGTACCACCAAAGATTGTCAGTTTCTGTGTGAGGTATCTGGGTGTATTGTGAAGTATGGCCTTATGCGTCATGCACGCAATTTTCAGGTGAATTCTGGCTTCAAAAGGTAGCCAGTTCAAGGATTTTAAGTCTAGGGAGATGTGGGGCCTTGTTTTCGAGCCAGTGATGAGTCTTTCTGCTGCATTGATGTAGGTTCCTAGGGGTGCTGTTGTCGCTTTAGGGAGGCCACAGAGAGCGACATTTCCATAATCCACCCAAGGGATAACTAGAGCTTGAACTGCCATCTTGAAGTCATTGGCGGGCAGGAAGGGTTTCAGCTTCCTCAGTGTATTTATCTGGAAGTTTGCTCCCTTAGTTGCATTGCTAATGTGTTTCTGCATATTGAGGTTGCAGTCGAGGGTTATACCTAATGATTTTACTGAGTCCACAATGGTTGGCTGAACGTTGAATGCAGTAAGATGTTTGAACCAATCATGCATGATGAGGACTTTGGCGGGTGGGGCTATTAGGAGCAATTTAATTTTTAAAGCTTTCAATTTGAGATGGTTCTCTGCCAACCATGTCTGGGTGTTCCCAAGCATTGTGTTAAGCAGTTTAATGTCTTCAGGGGTGTGTATCATAAGGTATAGTTGGGTATCGTCTGCGTACCTGTGATATTGCACGCTAGACGCTTGCAACAGTACGGTGAGTGGTTCCATGAATAAATTAAACAATGTCGGGGATAGCGAGGATCCTTGCGTGACTCCTAACGTTACTGGAACAGGTTTGGACAGGGTGTTGTTGAATTTGAATTTTTGCGTCCGGTTTTGAAGAAAATATATAAACCAGTTGAGCAGTGACCCTGATAGACCCATTTTGTGAGCCTAGCCATCTCCGACTTCCTCAAAGTGAGGAACTCCTCACGTTCCAATAATAATTCTCAAAAAGTACTCACAGTCTACAATTTAGCTGATCTATCTAGGTATCAGTGTTATATTCATAATTGGGAATGAAGTACCTGCATTTACATTGTTCCTTGCCTAAAGGTCAATTTTTAAATGTAACAGCAGAACCTGGCGGGGTGAACATCGGTGAGCCAAGCCTCTGTAGCTAAGGTTCGTGCTCCCGTGTCCGCGTTCCTCTGCCTACCCCTCTCCGCCAGGACCGGATAGTAACGTTACATTAATTGTAGACGGCGAGTACTTTTTGATAGGTCCTGATGAATCGCCGGTCAATGTACCCTTAGCGAGAAACATGTCGACCACTATCTTAGTACAGTCTTGAGCCTGGAAACATTACTTTCCAGTCCGTCCAGACTAACTACTGTTTTTAGTTGACGCATGGGACCACCCGAATAAAGTTGCTTCCGGTACCCTTGTTTCATTTTAATTCACATTTCCATCTACAACACTCTGGCCCCTCACCCGCACTTCACCCATAGGCATCTGGATAAAAAGATCTCCACCAAAGAGCCCCTCTTTGAGGTGTTGCCCGTTGGGAATTGCACCGCCTGCCCAACGAGGAGCATTGCCTATGATGAAGCATGACACCTGCAAAGGTGTGTGAGGCCAGTATATCCAGCAAAATGGATACCCATTGGTAGGTTACCATTCAATCACCATTCCATATCCACACTCCAGTGACCTGCACACAAACCCCAGGAACAGCCCAGTCCTTTTGTTGTAACACACTTGTTAAAATGGTCCCCTAATTTGAGGGACATTTTGGTTCCTGCAAGAGTAAGGAAACCACAAATGGAGAATATCATAATGAGAAGCTGTGGTCAGCCACCAGTAAAAGGACCTCTCCCATGTGGCAATTGCAATGTCTGTAGATTACCCACCCATACTAAGGAGCTAACATTATGTCCAGACTGGCATCTGTATAAACACACTAATTGTAAGACAAAAAACGGTGTCTACGTGATACCAGGTCTGGTGACTTAGTGGACTAATGCGTCCAATGACATGTGTTCGACCTCATCCTCACAAGTTCAATCGCTAGCATGTCCACTCAGCCTTTCATCCTTCTGAGGTCGACTAAAATGAGTACCATTGAGTTGGGTAACAATAAACATCTATTATTCAACACCAAGATCCCCTTGGGTGAACATTAAAGATTGCCCAGGTAAGTTACGATATATAGACATGCACACAAAACATGTGCAGGCATGTATAAATGAACTTAGAAGCACCATTTGGTGTAAAAGAAATCTAACAAAAATGTCAGCTTACTGTACTGAAAAAGAATATGGTCTAAACTATCTGAAGTAGGTCATATTGGAGAAAGTAACAGAGACTTGGTACACCAGAAGACTCCTTCTACTGAAGGAACAGAGATGGGTTTTTAAATTCGAAACACACATTAAGGGTTTAAATGAAGCTATCCCCTGGGCCCTAATGATGACACATGGAAGACTGTAAAAAAAAAAAATGAGATGTGAGATGCAGACATGTTTCCATACAGGAACTTCATACATGACTACAAATGACAGAATTATTAAATGTATATGGGCTTCATACGGTTTAATGAGAGGAATAAGTAGTTATTAGATGAGCAAGGGATAAGGATGACCTCTATCTGAATTAGTACTGGGAACCCCCCTAATTTTCCTTCCATATATCTACATATTGATTAATAGTGTCTATATATGTTTAGTCTAGGACTATTTGTTATGAAATGATTTATCACCTACGATGGTGACCATTTTAGCATTGCTCCGATACTAATCCTGTAAACAGGCATTTGGAACAAGAATATCCTTCAGCCCTTTTTACGCTTACTTTAGCGTTGATTTTATGTTATTATCCACTCTTAATAATAACTGAGGGTCCTGGTGGAGTTACAACCGTCCTAACATGGCACCCTTTGATTCCTCTTTATGCAAGGAATGAGGCGCCCTGGGCGCGCATGAGACATTTGACAGCAATACGCAGGAGGGGAGAGGCCAGATGGGAGACTTAATACCGGGACGCAAGGAGTTTCACTTGCGTTCAGGAAGATGGAGGTGGGTAGGCTAAATGGCAACAAATGCTGGACGTTCAAGAAAGTATCCCCAATGTGTCGCAGATGGAGGAGAGGGGTATAACATCTACAAGTGACTTTACAATTAAGGAAGCTTTGCTTTCTTTTTTTAGATGACCAGTGGGCAGTTACATGCCTGGCATTCCTAAGAAACCCCGATACTATTTGATCAGGGTGATATTGCCTTTCAAACATTGGCATTTCGGGGATAACTCTATTCCGGATATTAATTACACACTAGAGGTACTGTGTATGATTTCATGTGTGCATGATTGAGTGTACTTTTAAAATGCATTATATCTCTTACCTTGCATGTGGCAACTATTTGAGGAAGGGGTGATATGAAGTAGTGATTATGAAATTTCATGATGCATGTAACACCAACTAAGCATTTTTTGTATGTACATGAATATGTGTGTAGAACAGTAGTATGATGTATATGTGTTGGAATGCATCCGTGGGCTTAGGTATGTGGGAAGTACCAAGCTCCAGGTCCATTTGAGACTATTTCAACACCTGAGGGTCATTGTCAACTCTGACCCTTCCTATGCATTTTAAACAATTTCATATCAATTATTTAAGTCAATTGAAGTATTTTATTATTTGGGATTGAGGCAAGATCGCTGCGGCATCCGCAACTGAGTAAGCTGGCTATCTCCCCTGAGTGAACCCCCTCCCACTTACCTGCCCCAATGGACGTATGACCGGATTTCTGCCCTGTGGATATGATCTGGAGGCTCTGTGTTATGCGCCACGTGTTACAGGTGCCGCTGCACACTTGGCTGCCTTTTACTGGCGCGAGGCTGCTGCTTTTCTGGCCATGGCCCTATGTCCCCACGGTCCTAAGGCCATGGAAACCTGCGAGAGGTGCAAGAAGCCGTGGACCGCCCACTGTGAAGGGAACCAGAGCAGGGGCCGGATTAGGAGCGCAATGTCAGCGGGCGGCCTGAGCGGGATCCCTAGATTTTGGAGAGACCCTGAAGACTGGATCCTCCGCCCGTGCCCAGAAAATGCTACCAGCAATTTTTCAAATCCAGACTGCAAAGACGAGGAAGTTGCAGGCAGCTGAGATTGAGATCAAAGGAAATGCAGCTATGTCCAGCATGACGGCTGCAGGGAGCCTCCCGCTGAACTCCGAAGTGACACGTCTACTATGCCTGACTCACTCAGTGGCAAAGAGGTGAGCGAGGATAATGGTAAATTACCCTGATATCGAGGGACCAAGCTTGTAACAGTGACAATTTAGGCTCCTTACAAGAGGTGGTTGCCGGGGATAGGTTTTTCTCAATGTCAGACCCTGCGGTAACTGATGCCAATGTTTCAGGTAAAGGCAGCACAGGTCTTTTTGCTTAAATCTGTGAAATTGAAGGTAAATTGTAAGAGTCAAACACAATTTTTCACTTCGAAGTCCAAGCCAAAGAATATCTGCAATCAATTCAGAATGGCTAGGATAATGTATATATTTGTATGCATTGTTTGTATGCAGACCTGGGTCAGCAGATAAATATCCTGCTAATGCTAGGCGGATATCTTTTGAGTGTATCTGGTGGGAGGAAACAGGGGGATCTTTGTCAGCTCCCCCTCACCAGAGGCCTTGGGTCCTTATGTCTCACTAGAAAGGCGGGAATGGGGGCGAGGCTTTAGAGGGTGGGGAGCCAGTGGTGTGGAGACTGGGGGTGGGGGGAGGAGGCTTGGGTGCAAGGAGATGGTTGGCTTGGGGAAAAAAAAGGTAATGGTGTAAGTGGGTGGAGCAATGTTCACTTAAACATGCTAGGGTGTCAAATTAGTAGGAGTATACCATGAGAAAATGGGGAATAGAATTATGGCAGGGTGGTTATGTGTATGTGCGTTTAATGTGTCTGGTTTAAACGACGGGGTTAAGAGGCAGCGGGTTGGGAGGGAATTGAGAAGTGTTTATCCCGATGTGGTATGTCTTCAGGAAGCACATATTCCATGGGAGAACCATTGTGTGCTGGCCAAATTGGGATATACGGTATTAGTGTGTACGCAACATATTGCTACAACTCGAGGGGTGGCTATATTGGCTAAATCATGTGTACGGTTGTTGGGAAGGGTTATGGCAGGGAAATATGGCCGGTGGCGCGATTGCGAAATGCACGTTTGGGGAATGGAAATTTGTTAGATGCTCGGATTACAGGCCAAATGTTGATGAAGTGCAGATTCTAGATGTGCTTTATACCGAGTTGGCATCATGGGTAACCCCTTTAATACTGTGTGGGGATTTTAATATACATTATACAGAGTTACATGCTGGCAACAGAATATGTACGGGTAGGAAACCTAAAGTTTTCAAGGCCCTGCAGCAGCTAGTGTCCGAGCATGGGTTAGAAAATTTGTGGTTCAAATATAGATATCCTGATCCAGGATGTACATATTTGTCCTACCCCCAACAAGTGGGTGAGGCTGGATTACTTTTTCATCTCTAGATGACAGGCTGCTACGGGCAGAATTCAACTATTCCCCAGACTTACCTATGATCTTAGCCCAGTGGTTATGGATTTATCGATTCAAAGCCTACCGAGGCCACAGAGACAGGTCACCTTTGATAGGAAACTACTTTCCGATGAAGTATTTGTGATACATACGAGGAACAGGATTATGCAAGTTTCTGATAATAAGTAGGAATACAGCTTCCCCTGTTGTAGTGTGTGATGCTCTTAAGGCATGTCTTAGGGGGGTAATATTGAGCTTCAGTATACAAAAGCAAAGACAACACAATAGCTTGCTCCAGGGTCACTACGATGATCTCAGGCGGGCTGAATGTGGCTTAAATCTATGATTAGTTGATAAGGTGTCAAGTTCTTTGGCACAAGCTACGGTCACCCGCTGTAAGGCTAGGATTAACCTATTATGGTCTGAAGACATTGCCTCCAGGTACCAAATTTACAGAGAGAATTTTATGAATTCGAGGAGGCCCTTGGAAGATGTTTAGCTAAACAAGTCAGGAATAGGGAGACTGAGCGGGGAAGTGCGCTAATTGAAGACTCTGCCTGGAATTTTGAGATTTAAGCAGTATTTAGATAATTTTATCAGGATTTGTACACAGGGGTGGACAAAACAGAGGAAACATCATCCCGATGCCTACCGCAAGCCCCGTTCAACCAGACTTTGAGTAGTGAAGATGCTGCAGAGTTAGAAAAGTCTATAACCTCGAAAGAGGTTGAGAGTGCTAATAATTTGTTAGCGGTGGGTAAAGCAGCTGGCCCTGATACACTACCTTTGGAATTCTATAAGACCTTTTTTTCTGAACTTAACACAGAAATGCTGACAGCCTTTCAGACTGCACAGCAAAGACAGGCTCCAGTATCATGGGATACTGCCAACATCATTATTTTTAAGAAAAGGGATAAACCACAAACCCTCCCAGGTTCATACAGACCTATCTCGCTTCTAAAGTGCGACGGTAAGATCTACACCAAAATCCTGGTAGCCGGCTATCTACGGTAATAACCCCTTTGGTCTCAATAAGCCAGCATGGCTTCATCCTGGGAAGAGGCACGGTCAACCATATTAATCGGGTGGTGACTATGTTTGATATAGACAAAGTCCAGCAGACTCCACTTGAACTGATACTTCTCGATGCCAAAAAAGGCGTTTCACTGTGTCTCTTAAGAGTTTTTATGGATAGTGATGGGCCACACAGGTTTTGGGTGTAGTTGTATTAACTCAGTTAAAACAATGAATAGGTCTCCTGTGGCTGGAATTTGTGTGATGGGATCGGAATCAGAACCTGTTTTTATAACTAGGGGAACGTGGCAGGGATGCCTTGCTCATCTTTACTGTTTGCGCTATACATTAATCCTTTTAGAATAGAGTATGGTTATACAACCTGTACAGATTCAGCGGGAAAAGTATGAAGTATTGGCTTATTCCAATGATGTAGTGATCGTCATCACAACACCCGCCACAGCCATGCCCGAAATAGAACAGTTAGCCTCCTCATTTGGTTTAATGTCAGGGTATAAATTGAATATCGCTAAAACAAGATCATTTGTACAAATCAGGCTATTTTTAACAATATGATAGTTGTGCAGGAGGCAGACTATTTAGGTATTAAAATTCGGGAGTCCTTAGATGACCTAGTTACTGTGAACTTGGACCCATTGTTGGCTGGAATCGAGAAAGAATTGGGGAGGATAGAGTGCTTACACGTTTCAGTGGTAGGCCGCTGTAACGTGCTGAAAATGGACTTTCTACCTAAGGTGTTGTATTTTTTCAGGTCGCTTCCTTTAGAGCTCAGCAGAATTCAGCTACAAAATCTGCAATCTTTCTATGTAGGGTTTATGTGGGGTCAGAAGCAATCTCGGAGAGCACTGAGGTATATGACGCTATCTAGATCTTGGGGAGGCTGGGCGGTCCCTAATTTTTGCTCTATTATTATGCTTCCCTCCTTCAGAATATGAGTATCTTATTAACTGGAGAAAAAAGTAACAACTGAGCCAATGCTCTTTCTATCTATCACATGTTGCTAGGTGCAGAAGCATAGAGATGTTTTTTAAGGGTAATTGAACCAAGTTACTATAAAAAGACCCGGTTTAAGGTGTTAGTGGCAGCTTTTAAAGTGTGGAAACATGTTCATAAGAGCCTGAAAATTGGGAGAATTAATTATTATACTCCTATTCATGCAACGCAGTTACTACTCCCTATTTTCTGGGATACAATTATGGGTAGGTGTAAATCAAAGGGGATTTCAATTATCGGGGGATTTATATGATAATGGTAACCTCTGCATCTTTGCACAACTGAGTGAAACTTATGGATTGTTAAATGCAGATTTCTTTTAGTATTTACAGATATGGGACTATCTAGGCGAAAAGAACCTGCAGCTGGTGGACATGGGGAAAAACGGTCTTATGAAAGCGATTAAGGGGGCTTTTGACATGGCAGGGAAAGTTCTGAATTCCTCAAGTCTCAGGGCTCAACACTATAAAACCATTTATAATCAGTATCATACACCCGTGAACATGCTGTAGTGGGGCTTGGTAAATGATGGTAAATGCTTTCGGATGCGGAGCCTACTCAGCTGATATTCTCCACATGTTCTTTGCATGTATGAAATTACAGCAGCTTTTTTAGGGATAGAGCACTTATTAACTTCTGTGACTGGGGTAGAAATCATGCTTACTCCAACAGCTATACTATTAGTCTTGGCAGAGGAATCATTGGCTAGACTTGGTACACAAAGTCGGCTACACTATATTTATGGCAACTGCTGTCGTTCTGCTTTCTATTACCTCAGCATGATTGCAGAAAAACCACCTTCTTTTGAAATGTGGAAAGCCAGGTTTTTTGCATTTTTTAGCCTAGGGCATAATTTATACTCTCTCAAGCGGCCTCGTAGGAGGAACTTTCAGCCTGATTCATGTACGGGCCGTTTTGCGTGTCCCTAATAGCGATTAATAGCGACTCGCTATTGAGGAAACGCAAAACGGCATTCATGTACTTTTCGGGGAAAAAATAGCGACTCGCACGCGGGCGCTAAAGCCGTTAGCGACCGACAAAAAACGCAGAAAAATCGCTATTTCCGGCTACCTGCGATCGGGATAGCGACTCGCAATCCCGATCGCACGGGATAGCGACTCGCAATCCCGATCGCACGGGATAGCGACTCGCAATCCCGTGGGATCGGGAATGCGAGTCGCTATCTCGCGGGATCTGGAAAACGGGAAGACGCATTACGAGCACCGTGATGACATCACAACCAGGAAGCAGCCAAATCCCACCCCCAAACAACACAGTGACGCTATCAGTCGAGTGTTGAAGACCGAAAGCTGCCGCTAAACTGCCGTTAGCGACTCACAACCCCGCCGAAATAGCGACCGCCATGTCGGAGGAACCCCAGCCAGGCCCCAGCAACAGCGCTGCCCGCAAGCGCAAACTGAAATTCTCCGAACAGGAGCTGGAGAACCTCATCGAAGGGGTGGTGGCCAACCACGACCAGCTGTTTGGTGCCAACTCCCGGAGGGTCCCAGAGCAGGAGAAGAGGAGGATCTGGGTTGGGATTGCCTCCAGTGTGAACTCTGTGGGCGTTGCGGACAGGTCTCTGGAGGAACTCAAAAAGCGGTGGTACGACCTCCGAGGCCGTGCCAAGGAGAGGGTTGCGGAGCGCCTTGGTGAGGCATCAGGCACCGGAGGTGGTGGACCGACTGTCCCACCCAACACCCCCCTGGAGGACCAGGTAGAGGACACGTTGGAGAGGGAGGCATGTGTTGGCGTGACCCCTCTGGACTCCTCCCGCCCCACCCAAGACACCCAAGGTAAGTGGCATGCGACTGCGACCCTGTCCCCTATGACCGCCCCTGACCAAATAGGCTCACTCATTGGCCCTTAGTCATGCCTATGTTGTGCATCAGGAAATGCCCTAAAGCATTGTGGGAGACGTAGTATGTCCACAATGTAGTAGTACCACAATGCGGCCAGAAAGGTTCCAAAGTGCGCAAATACACAGCCACCCAGGGAATGACACCCAGCATGCATGTAACATCTGCACGTCTGACAGTCACATGCACCTAATGAGTATCCACTTACCCTCACAGGTGCGGGAGACAGCAGTGACAGTGAGAGGCTGCTGATCGATGAGGAGGCCCAGGAGGAGGAATCCCTACCTGAGACACAGCCACCAGCCCCTGCAGCAGCGCCAACACCAGCAGCCAGGCCCCCCGCCTCTGCTGCATCAACACCTACAGGCCCACCGGCTGCCAAGGCCAGGCCCCCCGCCTCTGCTGCATCAACACCTACAGGCCCACCGGCTGCCAAGGCCAGGCCCCCCGCCTCTGCTGCATCAACACCTACAGGCCCACCGGCTGCCAAGGCCAGGCCCCCCGCCTCTGCTGCATCAACACCTACAGGCCCACCGGCTGCCAAGGCCAGGCCCCCCGCCTCTGCTGCATCAACACCTACAGGCCCACCGGCTGCCAAGGCCAGGCCCCCCGCCTCTGCTGCTTCAACACCTGCAGGCCCACCGTCTGCCAGAGCCAGGCACCCCACCAATGTGCCTCCAGTGGCTGCGGCACCTGCAACACCAGCTGCAACAACACCTGCAGCACGGCCAATGAGACCTGGCCCAGCCACATCCGCTACACAGCGGCCCAACAGCAGGCGGGGCAATGGGCATCTCCATGCCTGCCTGAGCGTGGAGCGGCGCATGCTCCGCATACACCAGCGGCAGTCCCAGCAGCAGGGAGCAATCCAGCTCCAGCTCCATAAGATAGGCCACAATGTGGCTGGAGTCGGGGAGAGGATGGACCGCATGACGGCGGCCATGGACCGCATGACGGCGGCTATGGAAGACAACACTGCAGCGCTGGTGAAGCACCGCAGTGTTGCAAGCAGGCGCCACCACCAGTTGCTGAGCCGGCTGTCCACCTACAGCCGCTCCAATTATGTCTCGGCAAATGCCACCACCCTGCTTGCGCGGCGCTCCCTGACCCAGCAGCACCAACTGGTCCAGTGCTGCGAAGATATTACCCGGGTGCTGGAGCATTTGACCACCGCCGTCACCGCACTGCACGCACCTGTGCTACCGGCAATTGTGGGGGGTGATGATGCTAGTGAGGGTGCCTCCAGTGTCAGCAGCCACTCTGCCACGCAGGCCCCCCCACCTAGGCGCAGCACAAGGGCTACGCCTGCTCCAGCTGCCCAGGAGGAGGAGGAGCCTCCCAGGCGCATGCAAATTGTGCGCCGGAGGCGCCAATGACATTGTGTCAGGGACACAGGCGCAGGCTGAACTTAAGCCTGCCATGGACCGTGTCATGCAGTATGCATGAATACTGCATTTTGTAAATAGTTGTTTCCAAGACCCATTATTTTTTGTGATAATAACAAATACATTTATTTTGGTGCACACATACGCCTTGTGTAATCATTACAGTTTGCATGCAATTGTGATATGTGGGGTGGGGGAAGGGGGTGGGCTAGAAATTGTTAGCTGTGATGTGGTTGCGACGTCTGTGGCCTTCAGCTGGGTTCTCCCCGCGTGCATGGTGCGCATGTGCTGGTGGCCGGTCGTCCCCCTCAGATTCACTGCCTGAGATGTCAACTGGTATCCGGCGCTTGGTTGCAATGTTATGAAGCATTGCACAGACAGCCACAATGCGGCAGCACGCTGCAGGACTGTAATACATGGCCCCACCTGTCTTGTGCAGTATACGGAACCTGCTCTTGAGCAGGCCAAATGTCCTTTCAATACAGTTCCTTGTCCGGATGTGCGCAACATTGTAGCGGTGTTGCTGAGGTGTGGCAGGGTTGAGGTAAGGGGTCAGGAGGTATTCCCGTAGGGCGTAGCCACTGTCACCTGTATGAGAGGAGCAGATGTTGATTGCCTGTGCAGCGCAGTTACTTCATAGCAATGTGACATTGTCGACAAAGTGTACTTACCGAGTAGGTGTCCTTCCCCAAACTCTCCCCTGATCAGTCGTGTGTGGAGTCCGCTGTGCCTGAAGATGAAGGAGTCATGGGTACTCCCTGGGTACTGGGCCACAATGTCAGTGATGATGGTCTTGGCATTGCAGACCATCTGTATGTTGAGGGAGTGGTACGACTTCCTGTTGCGGTACATATACTCCGTGCCAGCTGGTGGGCAGATGGCTACGTGGGTACAGTCTATGCAGCCAAGGACATGGGGAAAATGGGCAACATTATAAAATTGTAGTTTTGTGAGGTCCAAATCCTGTTGGCTCGTGGGAAATGTGATGTGCCGGTGGAGCTGGGTGAGCATGGCGTCAACAAAAGTGTGGAGGCAGCGTGACATGGTGGGCTGGGATATCCCCCCAGCAGCGGCTACTATGCCCTGGAAACTGCCGGATGCCAGGAGGTGCAGGCTGCACAATACCTGCACATGTGTGGGCACAGAATTGTTTCGCCTTGTTGGGTGCTGCATGATGGGGTCGAGTTCTTGTATCAGCCAGGTGATCATTTCCCCATTCAGCCTGTATTTAGCATAAATCTGTTCTCTGGTTTGCCCCAGCAAGGTGACCCGCTGCCGGTAAATCCTTGCCTGCCTCATGCGTCTCCTCCGTGCTGCTCGCTGTAGCCTTCGCCGCCTCACCACCATGTACATCCCAGGCATTGTGGAACGCCTATTGCTGCTGCTGAATGTCCTTATGTGTGATTGGTCAGGCCTGGACCTGTTGGTGATTGGCTAACAGTTTTTCAAAATTTGGTTAATCATGGCTTTTATGGTTACCACCTGCTTTGAGTTGTCCTTAAATTGCGCCGCGCAAATGTGCGATTTAGCACTTTTTCGCTAATGTATTTCTTTCATGAATGCCGATTGAGACAATATTGCGTTTCGCTATTCAATTCGCAGATTCCGTGGTTGGTCGCTATTTCATTATCGCTAATGCTCGGCTTCCCGGAGTCTGCGACTTTTACAGCGTAATCGCTATTCCGGTCGCTATTATTTTTTAGCGATTTCGCTATTTCGTACTTGAATGCCGATTCCGTGTTTTGCACCCGCAATTGCGTTTTCGCAGCCATTGCGGGCGCTATTTCGCTTCATGAATCAGGCTGTTTGTTTTAAAAGTCTGGGGAGCCATAATAGATTAAGTGAACGATGAAAGGTGAAACCAACAAATTGTAAAAAATTTTATTCTATTGCACCCTTCTCCTATCCCTTTGTGATGCCCTGCTGGCTTTTGATTGTATTGCTCATTCTTACTGTTTTAGCAAAGCAATGAATGCTGTTAGTTTTTAAATATGTAATATGATATTTGAATATTATGTATGTAAGCTACATGACATTTTTGTATTTTGATACAAGGCATATTTTTATTGTGATATTAAATACTGCTCCACGCTGATGTCATGGCCTAATAAAATAAAACAAAATAAAAAAATGTAGTATTTTGTTATTGATGACGTCTCAGTTTTAAGAAGAGGTGGCAATATGTAGAAATTATTACGACAGCTAGAAACACGATACATATTAGAACTTGGCTCCAAAACCCCAAAAGGTCTCACATCAGCGAGGATTTGCACAGCTATTTATAACAAATGATTAGTTATCAATGGCCTTTATATATAATCAAATTTTGGATACGACTACTTTACGATCATTGTGAACCTGTTGGGTAATGATTCAGGAAGATATTCAATGCCACATTATGCCAAATACACAAGGGCAAGTGTCCCGTAGAGGGGAGAGTATTGAGCAGTTTAACTATTCACATAAAGAGTACAGACACAGCTGCTAAAGTACCATTATATTTTTACTTTTATGTGATTATCCGAATTATTTTAGGTGGCACTAGCATTTTATCTGTAAGCACTTTATATACTTAGCACTTTAATTAAGAAGTCACAGCGTGGACTGTGTAAGTTGCACCCATGAATTAGATGTAATTTGCTGAACAACATCATGATTGTATGATTTTATATTCGAGTCTAAAAGTATAATTTGATAAAAGATTAAAAAATGTACAAGTTCATGAGAGCAGCTTTTTAAAATCAAAGAACATTCAATGTGTATCAACAAGACAACGCATATAAACAAATCATATACTGATTTTCACATATGATTTCAATAGCTAAACGACATGTTTTAATTGTGCACTAAGCAGCAAGATATATATAAAACAAGGTTTTTAGTGTTCGTATATTGTAGAAATCACAATGGTTTGAAAGTCCTGATGGACGTGCGGTCAGTTGATTATGTCCACAACTTCATGCAAATGAGCAATAATCATGTGGTGAAAAAGTTGTATACAAAAAAAGCAGAATGACAACGCAGTGTACATGTGATCAAGGCAGCGGTCGGCGGAGAAACGTGTCATTGACATGTAAATATTACAGAAATAAAAGCACGCATAAATCGTAGTCTGTTTGTGTGACGACAATCTCGGGATTGGATTTGTATGTATATGTGTGCGTGAATATATATAACAATGGGTGTAGGATCTGAGGAGTTTTACATGCTCCCCGGAGTAATTGTTGGACGATCAGTCACCTTCTTCTAGAACTACTCAATGATGCTTTGCTATCACCGGTGGGGCCATTTGTGTACACTGTTGAGAAATCCTAGCACAATTCTTTTATTTGATCAATAATTCCGACATGGTTTTAAGAATGTAACATTTCCGAATATACACTTAGCACTATTGTAAAAGAGAAACATTGGCTTCAACATTTGCTGCTTGTGAAAATATCTTCTGTCTAGTTTCCTCCAACTTGGACAGTATTGTTAGGACCATAACTTGGCAAATATTATTTTGTGAAATTTATTAACACTTCTAATTAAAGGTTTAGATATAAAACTTTCACATGTACAGGCTGTTGAACAACGGTTGTATGTTTATACAACGCATTCCGTTGCAACGCATGCCTTTACCACGCATGCGTTACAACGGAATGATTTTTTAACGCATAACCTTTTCCTCTAATTCTTGCGTGGTGACGTCGTACGTCGTTAAGAGGAAACAGAAGTTTTTTTCCGTTTCCTCTTAAATGATGACGATTGCCTGCATAATATGACGTGATTTCAGGTGAGGTTTTTATTTGGGGGGAGACCCCCCCAAACCCCCCTTGTTTATTTTGAACCTTTACCACATATGCCTTTACTACATACCTCGTAGTAAAGGTATGCGTGGTAAAGGCTTTCGTGTTAACCACGCATGCGTTGTAATGCATGCGTGGTTAATGTATTCATGGAAACGGCCGCGTTGTAGTGGCTGTTTCCCTTGAACAACATGCCATGAATGCCCTATTATAAATCTTGTGAACACTGTACTGTGCCAAAATGTTTGTACGTAACCTATTAAGGTAAAATACAGTGTATCTCTGCCCTCTTTTGTATGTTTACCAATTTAACTGAACTGGGACTGGTACATGCCTGAGTGCAGAATCAATTAAACACAAATTAATAAAAGAGAGCATGCCACATTGTAAATACTCATGATTATGTTTTATGGCAATAGAGTATTCTTTATCTTAACAGATGTCCATAGCTTGGGTACACTTGTAGTCAAACTTCACTAAAATTATTTCCAATGTGAAGCATGTGAGAATGAGAATCCCTAGTAGATTAACCATCTGCATAGATGCTCTCTCAGATTG
Organism: Lissotriton helveticus; assembly: GCF_964261635.1. Classification (NCBI taxonomy): domain Eukaryota; kingdom Metazoa; phylum Chordata; class Amphibia; order Caudata; family Salamandridae; genus Lissotriton; species Lissotriton helveticus. The sequence continues at coordinate 1,225,018,807 of NC_136068.1, forward strand.
GATTCCTGTCTAAACTGTGTTTCACATACATCTGCTGTAGTAACATCCTAGGAGGAGTTGGGGTATGTTAGAACCGGCTATTTCTGGTAGGCTAAGGCTGACGCCAAAGCCAGGCAGAAACCACCATTCTAGTCAGGGCAAGGAAGTCACACGCCAAGATAACCCCTGCTCACCCTCTAGGTAGCTTGGCACGAGCAGTCTAGGCTAAACTCCGAGCCGATGTGTAAAGCATTTGCGCCAGCACACAACAGCAACAACATACTAGGCACACCACAAAAGGAACTCCACACAAGGTTATATTAAAATAACTTTTTTATTGTAAAAATCACATCAGATAGAAATCACACATGTACATGGTGCCAACTGGCACGGCAATATTCACAAGGGATTATTTACACAGGACAGGGCCACATGGGCCACTGTCATAATCAGCACTTTTAGAAATAGAAATAGAACTTATGATCTTAGAATAAAAGTATATAAAATCCTATAACACAAAGTAACAGTTATAGATCACATCCAGTAACTACTGGGAACAGGTAAGTACCTCCTACGCAACCCTAACCACCTTAGGAGACTGTCACGCCGGGGACCAGGACCTCCCTAGGAGCACCTGTACTAAAAAGAACAACCACCTAAGTATCACACAGCATTTAGGGGTCTAAGCAAGAACACATTACCCATGATGTATGGAACACATTCAGGAGTAGTAAAGGAAAACCACCTAAGTATCACACAGCATTTAGGGGTCTAAGAAAGAACACATTACCCATGATGCATAAATATACATTCAGAGGAGTAGTAAAGAGAAACACCTAATGTATAAACCTACACATTCAGCGGTGTTAAGAATAAAGCACATGATGCAATAAAAATACATTCAGAGGTACCATAACAATACAGTAGCGCAAAAGTCACATGATGCCTAAACACATTCAGAGGTGCAGGAATAAAAACCATACAATTGCGCACAGCCTTACATAAGCCACCACCTGTGGCAGTCCCTAGGCCAACTGGCCTTGTAGGGGCAAAGATGCCCTGAGTCTCAATGTCAGGGCGCGCTGCCATGCAGCGCCAGTCTCAGCATAAGCCTAAACGTAGCAGGTGCCCACTACTTGCTGGGCACCTGGGAATCACACAAAACCTAAACGGTGCAGCTGCCCACTAATTGCTGGAGAGTTGTAACAGGCCGGGCACCACTGTGCCCCCTCTGTCCCACACAGGGACTCTCTCTCCAATTGCGCCTAAACGGTGCAGCTGCCCACTAATGGCTGGGCAGCTGGAGACAAAACTGCGGCAGGGCTCTCACTAGCCCTCAGGAAGCAAAACTGCGCCCACTGTTGGAGCCTCACAGGCTCTTATGCCAACATGCCCATCGTTGGAGCCCACAGGCTCTTCAGCTAACATTGTCCCCAGGAAGCACACTGGCTCCTTAACCAATCATGCCCCTCATCCATCAGGCATTGGCACCACTGGCCGTGGGGACCCCCACTGGGGCTCTTAAACAAAAATGTGCCCCATTGTTGGAGTCCCTCCTGGACTCAAGAGAACAGAAATGCCCCTGGGAGCCTTCTAGGCTCTAGGAGCAATGAGGGGGGTCAACAACAGCTGTGGGGGCCCGGGGGCGGCACCGATCATGTGCCCCGACATCACCCCCTCTGTACAACAAAGCCGGGGCCCCTCTGGGCCCGAATCACTATGGCGGCAGAGTCAGAGCAGCCCCCCTTCTATGCGGGGCTGCTCGAGAGCGGGACACCGACAGGGTGCCTCGCACAACTTCCCCCCCAGCCGGCCTTTACTCACCGGCGCTGGGGAGATCTGCAGCTCTCTCTCTCTCTCTCCCCGGGGCTCCCCCTTCACTCAGGAGCCCCGGGGCAGACACGGCAGGCGGCTTCCTTCCGGTGGCAGTGCGGGGCTCTCCCAGTCTCACGGGAGCCCCGCGCCATCTCCCGCCGTACTTCTTCTCTCGCTGCAGGGCTCCCTCGGCACACGGGAGCCCTGTTAACCGGCCGCCACGTTTCTTCCTCGCCGCCTCGTCTCCAGCAGGTCACGGGCGTTGGGCCAATCCCATCGCGGCTCTTTCGGCGAGCCTCCCCACGACGTCATGCAGCATCCAGGAGCCAGCCAACCACAGCGCGGCTCCTGGACCAGGCCCCCTTCAAAGGACCAATCAGAGCACGGCTCTCCTCGGGTCTCGGCCAATCCGGTCGCGGCCCCTTCGTGGTTGCTTTCTCCGCGGCAAATCGAGGTGGGCACTCGTAGATAATTAAATAAAGACGGGCCAGAAACCTCAGCGCTATAAGCGCTATAAGCGAACATAAAGCGCTCCTAAGTGCTAGAAAAGTCCAGATAAAGCGCTCTCAAGCGCTTGGGGGAAATAAAGCGCTCTTTAGCGCTAGAGCACAATCCACAGCACTCCTAGCGCTAGAACAGCAGGCAGAGCGCTCCCAGGCGCTCAGGAGGAAGCTCAGCGCCTCCAGGCGCTAGAAATACAGTTCCAGCTCTATCCACAGGAAAATGCAGCTCCTCCATGCTGCCAAAGCCCCAGAGCTTCCCAGGGGGGCAAAGCCAAGTCCCCCCATCAGCCGAGGCAGGGCAGAGGGGTCCCCAGGAGTCCAGGAAAGTTCATCAGGAGTCCAGGGGCTGGGCTGGACTCAGGGATTCCCCTGAGCCCAAGCAGCAGCACGCCCCTGGCAGATTCAAGTCAGAGACAAGTTCATTTTGGAAGGGGACACAGCCCCTTCTTATACACAGAAAAGTCTTTGAAGTCCTTTGAAGTCTTTGTGTAAGCGGGCCCTGAGCCCTGGGTGTTTCTGGTTTCCCTCTCCTGTCAGCCTCAGGTCATAGGTGACAGTGGGCCTTCAGGAGGGGGAGCCAGCAGGGTGGTCAGGCAGACACAGCCCTGCACCATCAGACGCTATCTCCTCCCGCTTCCCTGGCAGCAGATGTGCCCTTTCATCTACGGGCTGACTCCGACCCCCTCCCTCCGGGGGCTCTGCAGCGCCTCTCACCCTCAGACCAGACAGTCAATCCACAAGCAGGCCCAGGCACTCCTGGGCCAGGCTCACCAGCCAATCACGTGCCAGCAGACTCACTACACAAATATGCCAACTTCTAAAAGTGGCGCTTCTAGACTAGACACAACCATGCTGCATACACCATTACGCATTATTCATTCTCACGAGTTCATACATATCAAACTCGACCCTGCACTCCCCACACATCAGGAACTACCATGGGCATACATATTCCCCATTCATTCCTATGGGAGGGCAGGTCACTCACCACACATACACAGAGAACACACGCACTTTACACTGTACCACAGTGAAAAAGTGCGCAGAGGCCTAAAATCACCAACCCAGGTTCCAGAAACAGGCTAGGAAAAAGCAAAAAGTCTCGGGGTGAACCTGCCCAAAGGACCGGGTCCAACAGGGTATATTATATAATCAGCATTGGTAAAGCCTACCGGTCCAGTCTTGGCAAGCTGGTGTAATGGGTATTAGTTCTGGCAATAGCCAAGACCTTTTGATTTTACAAAATAATGTATATGGTGGGTTTACCTAAAGGGACTTTCAGCTAGCCCTCTTCATACTTTGGTCTCTTGTTGTGTCAGTATCAGTTTTCGTCTGCCTACTACAACATAGGGAATAGAGCAGTGAGTCAGCTCAAATCAGCCTTTGGCTATCTTCATTGGGAGTAGTAGCATTGACATGTTTCACAAGGAGCACACCGGCAAACAAACAAAAAAAAGGTAGTTCCCTTCAGTGGCATAGACTACTATTGCAATGGTTTTGTGAGGCCCACAATTTTTTTGTTTGTAACCAATTGTTTTGTTTTAGAATTACAAGGGCCCAGCACAACCCCCCAAAAATAAAGTTTCCAAAAACCATGACAAAAGAAAACAAGCACTGGCAAAGCCCAGTCGAAAGGCTGGCAAGGAGATGCCAGACATATCTGCTTTGACAATGCTTGTTTGTTTCTTGCAGGGATATGCAACAGAAACAAATAGAAAAACAATGCAGCTATCTAAGTATGGAGGCGCTATATATGCAATAATAATTGTAAATAACAAAAAACAAAACCATTACATGTAATGGTAAGTGCAGTATGGATTCTAGTGGAATAGACACCTCTTGTTAATTTTAATGTACATTGTCAGAGTACAGTATTGACCCCCTCTAGCCCTGGCCTTGAAGTGCACTTTTAAGGCATATGTTCACATGTACTGAGGGAAATAGCTTTCACTCACAGTGCAAGAGAGCCAGTGGGTGCAGAGTGCACACCCATTGCCCTATGCTATCGTCTGAGGTGGGCAGCAAAACAACTGTAAATGACCAATGAATGCATGAAGAGGGCGGGACAAAAGTGTCTCTATGTATGTATATGTGTATGTGTTTTTATTTGTAAAATTGGTTGATTGCATGTGGCTAGCGAGACATCGAATGCTGCATTTAGATAAGACCTTAAATATAATTAGAATTGATTTTGTTTTTTTCTTACCCAAGGCTTTGGGTAACAAGGTTGCATGAGATTTGGTGAGTATACTAAATTAAACAGCCTACCCTGCTCTGTTGACATATGTAAATATATAGCGCCAGCTAAAATTGCAAGTGATATTTGGAGCAAAATGCATATATGTGGGAACTCTGGGTCGTTCTCATGTTTTGGTGGAGAGCAGCTCGTATATAGATCACACTACAACACCACCAACACAATGAAACTGCTCACCTCAAATGTCTGTTTTTCTAGCAACGTTTTTAAGCATAGTATTGGCACTGTGCCAATCATGCCAATCTAGAATGGGACAAGGCCTTTGCAAAGTCAGGAAGGAACAGATCTAGCGGAGCGCGGGTCCTTGGATTCTAATCTCCTGTTGGCTGGTGGGATACTGGGTTGGATGCCGTTTAAATGTCCAGGAGGATGAGGACAGCCATATCACCTCTGCCTAGGATTTAGTGGATGTCGCCCGTAGTGGCAATGAGAGCTATTTATATTCTGTGGTTAGATCTGAAGCCAGATTGTGTGGTATTGAGGAGTTGGTGGTCGTTAATATGGTTGGGGCATATGTTGATCCGTTTCTCCAAGACTAAAGCTTGGTATGGTAGCAGTGAGACAGGTCTGTAATGTGCAAGCATTGCTGGGTCAGCAGAGAGCTTTTTGATGAGTGGGAATGTTTCCAGGTACACAGGAAGGTAGCTGATGAGATAGAGGCATTAAGGATTGGGATAAGCGCCGCACTGATGGGTTGTAGTCTTTGGGGAAGGCATGGTGGGGGTGTTGCCCCTGTGCCATCCTAACTAGGCATGTTCTTATCTGGTTAACCCCCACAGTGGATGTGACTTCCTAAACAGTCAATGCTATTTGTGTTCTTTGTAAAAGGATAGTCATTACTATTTCAAAATTTCCACACCAGTCACTGAGAAGAACTGCTGCAGGGCTAGACCGAATATAGAAAAATAAGTGCATATGAAGTATATCTGTTCCATTTACTAAAGCATACAATTGGATTGCTTCTTTTCCCTAGCAGCCCCTCATTTCTCCTAGCAGCAGTATTAAAGTGTAACTTTCAACCGGAAAGTGTTGCTGAAAGAAAATGTGTAGGATTAGCTGACCTGGACTGAAAAGACCAGTGCAAAAGTTAATGTTCAGTTGCCTACTTCCTTCAAAGCTATTTTTGGAACTATATTGTGCCTGAAATTGGCTGCATGGCATTCCAAAAGGCCTACACAATTATGTCTGTGATCACATACCATTTTCATATTTGTGGACTCCGAATGCCAATTACCATTTTAAATGATGCGCTTGCTGGGTGGAAGGTGAAGAAATGCTAGTGTACTGACTGGGCGTACGTATTATGACCCCAACCAAGTGGTGGCTCAGCGCAAGAGATCCATTTTTGTAGCATGCTATGGCTTGAACTGGGAACACCAGTGGCAGGGTTGGAAGTAGCGCAGACCTAAGCACAGCCAAGTAAGGAATATTGGGGCATATTATCAAGACTCGGCAATAAAATTATCGCCGCTTTATCGGCAGGAAACTGCCGATAAAGTGGCGACAATGGGCTTGATAATATGCTCTATGGAATTCCAATCGAAACTCATGTTAAATGTCCTTCACATCTAACATGAGCTTCGATTGGAATTCCATAGAGCATATTATGAAGCCCATTATCGCCACTTTAGCGGCAATAATTTTATCACTGAGTCTTGATAATATGCCCCCTTATTTCCAAGGATCTCTGGGATAGTTTTGATGGCATGGTGCATTTATTCAAGAAATGAAGAACAGTGCTTTGCAGCTCGAGTAGAAAACTGACTGGGAATCTTATTACTTGACAGAACAGGTATTTTGGGCACAGTTGCACAATTATATTACATATCATATTTTCTGAGGATACCTTTCTCCTTTAAGTTCATTCCATGTTTGACTGCATTTCTGTTTAATTAATTGTTGCGTATGTACTACATGCATCATCTCTAAGAACGGCCTTCTTGCTCTTGTCAGGCTACCAAGGATAAACCATGGATTCCTCACATTTCTGAAAATACTAAGGAAAACATTCCTTAATGAAACTTATCTTATGCAAACTCCAGTGCCACAAACAGACAGTAATGATGTCTTTATGTCTATTTATTTTGAGCCCATTAAATGTAATATCCTTTCATATGTTGCTTTTGTTGAGAGGATTTATACCTTCAAAATGCAGGTCTGCCAAGTATCACGCATCAGGCATGACTCTACCGCATTTCAGTGTGGTGTTCCGCATCACCGCACTGAAATGCATTGTCACTCATTTTAATACTGTCTCTCTGCTGTCCCTGCACCGAAGTATTAGCCACCCCAGGCTGCTAGCGTGCGTGCCTGTGACCTGCGCCGGCTCTGCTGCTCCCCAAAGACTTGCAGGCACGGGCGCTACCCCCAGCACAGGCAGGCTCAGTCAGTAACCGTTAATTGTGTGTCCACACTGCTGCTACAAAATCTTACTCTGCTGCATGAAATTCCAGCCCGTGGCGCCGGCCTGGCTGAGTCACTCAGACTACTGCCCATTCCTGACGTCACCGGGTCAAGGTAGTCGCTGTGCCTAATACCGAGAGGAGACAGTGACAGCCGCCGGGTGGGGCCTGCCCTCAGTGGGCTAGTGCGTTACAATGTAACTACACCCGAAACAGCGGCCGGCATAACAGTGGTCACTTTCAGTGCCCAGTGACTATGGAGATACTTCAATAGGGTGGAACCGCAAAAAGAGCGGCATTTCGAAATTAGTTGCAGTGTGCACACTGCATACAATAAAATGGGGTGGTATATTGGATCCCTCGGGCGAGCCGGGCCCTCAGGCTCACCAACCCTCTTCTGCATAGTTACATGCTAACTTTGACTCGCCATGGAGAGCCTGCTGCCTGACAGCTTGTAGCGGAGGGAGCTGCTCGCCGCTGGTTTTCGGCTGGTGCTTAACTAATCCTCCCGCGGCGCGGATCTACCGTGGTGAGTGAATCAACGGCGGTGCCATTTGAGCCGGGCGAGGTGAGCGCTGGCATGTTTTTCACGTTATTATTTCAACTTCACATAAGCACAGATGAGATCAAAACTTGTAATTAATCAAGCCCACTGTCGGGCCTTCCCACAGGCATTAAATTCCTTGTGTTTTTCTTGAAATGAGAAAGAGAACAACGTGATGATCCGGATTATTATCCGAACGGCAGCCCCCACACACAGATCTGGTGGTACCTCGCCTTTCTTTTTAACACCTTCTATGCTCATGACGAGCTTAGCTCGCCATGAGGCATGGTGCTCGTGTGCTCATGACGAGCTCAGCTCGTCATGAGCCGTGGAACGCTCACACGCGGGGATAATTCACCCGGCTGTGCTAAACGTTCTACGAAAACGGGTGTGGCCGAGACGAGCTCAGCTCGTCATAAGCACATGAGCACTGTGCCTCATGACGAGCTAAGCTCGTCATGAGCACGGGGGCGCTGTGTGCGAAGGGGTTAAATGCTGGCAAGGCACCCCAGTTTTTTATTGCTATGCAATAGTAGTGAAAAAATTCCAGACGGAAACTGGCAGTTTGGTTCTTTTTGCCGACCTGCCCTAGGCTGTCCCTGCCACTCTAAACTTAAGTGGTGTTGGCACTGCAGGATGTTTTCCCCCCTGCCTCGCAATTACCGAAGTGCTGACTGCGCCCCACCCCCAAACATAATTTTGGTCCCAGGCAGCCGGTCTGACTCAGAGAGCGGATCGTTGTCCTTTGAGGCCAGTCTCCTCTGCAGCAAAACCAGCAGAGCATTTTGGTCAACTGGCAAGAAATTCTCAAGTTCTCAACGAGTGTTAAACAATTGCTGAAGAATGACTAACACTGTAAAGGTAAGCTATGACACCAACGCAGCACGCAAATAATAATAGTCACTGCTTTGATTTACTCACGAGGAAGTGCCACTTGCAGTGTCACACAATGAAAACATTTCAATATCACACATAAGCAATTGGCAGCTATGTAAAGTTGTATTTAAGAATCGTGTCTACCCTTTGCAAAATGTTAGAAAGAGAACACTAGGCTGGTATTTTTCTCCCCGGTGGGGGACAGAGATGCAGAAGGGTTAGGGTTGTGAGGGTAGTTTCAATAACAAGCTGACCCATGCTATAAAATGTGCTTTTTAGGCTAGCATGCAGTCATGAACAGATCATCTTCTGAGCAGCATCAGTGCCTGCCAGCCTGCAGTCACACAGTGTGTCGCTGGTTAGTACCCTTGCATTTCTGGTGCCGTGCAGCAGTTCTAACATGTTCTTAGAGTTTCTCGTTGCTCAAATGGGTAGAATCTCTGATAATTATATGTGCCTCTCATCTTCATTGCTTGATTTTTTGCTCGCAAGATAGTGTCACTCATAGGCGTTGAAATGTCACTCATAATTACACTGGAATTATGAAAATGTCACACATTGCAATCTGAAACCTTGGCAGCTATGAAAATGACGAACTAGGAACATGATTTCCTGTTCATGCAGAGTAACACTCAAACTGTGCGGCAAGGATAAATTGTTATGTAAATGTTGTTATTGATTCTACCGTTCACTATAGCTCAGATGTTCCGTGGAAATGGCCTCAAAATGTGGGTGCTAATTGTATATCAACTTTGTGCGAGCACTATTTAATTTTGCGAGCTAACCAATGTACTGAAGGATGTATGACGTTACAACGCATACTTTTACAACGCCTACCATTACCACGCAATTTTTACAACGCAGGATCCATTACAACGAAGTACCATTACAACGCATGTATTTACAACGCAGGTACCTTTACAACGCATACCATTACAACGTAAGTATTGGTAAATTTATAATATTTTTTTAAATGTAAATTTAATTAAAATTAATATTATTTAATTTAATTTAATTTAATTTAATTAATTTAATTTAATTTAATCAATTTAATTTAATGTAATTTAAATTTAATTATATTTAATTTTTACCCTTTATCCCTTTACCCAAAAACCCAATACTGACCCTGAACCTTAAAAATACCCCTTTACCCAAAAACCCAAAACTGACCCTGAACCCTAAAAATACCCCTTTACCCAAAAACCCAAAACTGACCCTGAACCCTAAAAATACCCCTTTACCCAAAAACCCAAAACTGACCCTGAACCCTAAAAATACCCCTTTACCCAAAAATCCAAAACTGACCCTGAACCCAAAAAATACCCCTTTACCCCAAAACCCAAAACTGACCCTGAACCCTAAAAATACCCCTTTACCCAAAAACCAAAAACTGACCCTGAACCCTAAAAATACCCCTTTACCCAAAACCCAAAACTGACCCTGAACCCTAAAAATACCCCTTTACCCAAAAACCCAAAACTGACCCTGAACCCTAAAAATACCCCTTTACCCAAAAACCCAAAACTGACCCTGAACCTTAAAAATACCCCTTTACCCAAAAACCCAAAAATGACCCTGAACCCTAAAAATACCCCTTTACCCCAAAACCCCAAAACTGACCCTGAACCTTAAAAATACCCCTTTACCCAAAAATCCAAAACTGACCCTGAACCCTAAAAATATCCCTTTACCCAAAAACCCAAAACTGACCTTGAACCCTAAAAATACCCCTTTACCCAAAAACCCAAAACTGACCCTGAACCCTAAAAATACCCCTTTACCCAAAAACCCAAAACTGACCCTGAACCCTAAAAATATCCCTTTACCCAAAAACCCCAAACTGACCCTGAACCCTAAAAATATCCCTTTACCCAAAAACCCAAAACTGACCTTGAACCCTAAAAATACCCCTTTACCCAAAAACCCAAAACTGACCCTGAACCCTAAAAATAGACCCTTTACCCAAAAACCCAAAACTAACCCTGAACCCTAAAAATACCCCTTTACCCAAAAACCCAAACGTATAATATTTTTAATAAAATGATATACTTACCAATACTTACGTTGTAATGGTATGCGTTGTAAAAGTACTTGCGTTGTAAATACATGCGTTGTAATGGTACTTCGTTGTAATGGATCCTGCGTTGGGAAAATTGTGTGGTAATGGTAGGTCGTTGTAAAAGTTGCGTTGTAAAGGTTGTATACCGTACTGAAAGCTCGTTTCACAAAATAATGAATTATAAAGGGGTCGCAGAGCAAGCAGAAAAATACTACACCAATCTTGGTGAAACATATCTGTGTTCTTTTATTTAATAAAAAAGCAACATTTAAAACAGGCCACTGACATTTCACCTTCTTCCACGGGCTTCTGAAGGTAGGAAACATCACAGTAGGGTATTAATTAAGTGATTGAAACTAGATATAATAATACGTCTCTTCGGAATCAACATATATTGCATTGCTAATTTGCTTTAATAAAATGATTCCACATCTATATATATAAAAACGAATGTATGTCTGTCTGTCAGTCTGTTTATCCTTTATGCATCACTACACCATTCATCCGATCGCCATGAAACTTTGGGAAGTTTTTGAGTACACTTCCGCGAAGGTTTCTGGCATATGCATTACTACACCATTCATCCGATCGCCATGAAACTTTGGGAAGTTGTTGAGTACACTCCAGTGAAGGTTTCGGGCATATGCTTTACTACACCATTCATCCGATCGCCATGAAACTTTGGGAAGTTATTGAGTACACTCCCGCGAAGGTTTCTGGCATACATTTTTTTAAATTATCGGCCCCCCAGAGCCCTCATAATCTTTCGAATACTGAATGTTTCCATTTATGTATCCACAAGCACTCGAATAAATAAATAGAATTTAAACGACACTTTGAAATGTTTTCCATATTAAAATGAATATGTTTCAATAAAAATGACACAATGTAAATTGAATGTTATCATAACAAGTTTCCTTGAATTTCCTTTCTTCTGAGATCGCAGCAACGCGCAACGGGTAAGCCATGACACTTTGGGAAGTTGTTGACTACACTCCCGCGAAGGTTTCTGGCATATGCATTACTACACCATTCATCCGATTGCCATGAAACTTTGGGAAGTTGTTGAGTACACTTCCGCGAAGGTTTCTGGCATATGTATTACTACGCAATTGATCCGATCGCCATGAAACTTTGGGAAGTTGTTGAGTACACTCCCGCGAAGGTTTCTGGCATAAATTATTTTTAAATATCGGCCCCCCAGGGCCCTCATAATCTTTCCAATACTGAATTTTTCCATTTATGTATCCACAAGCACTCGAATAAATAAATAAAATTAAAACAACACTTTGAAATGTTTTCCATATTAAAATGAATAAGTTTCAATAAAAATGACACAATGTAAATTGAATGTTATCATAACAAGTTTCCTTGAATTTCCTTTCTTCTGAGATCGCAGCAACGTGCGACGGGTAAGCTAGTATAGAATGAATGTGAATGATTGCACCCATAAATTGCTAGGAATAAATATTCCTGACTAGAGGTATCAAAAACTGTTTCCATATGGTTAAAAGCATAAATGTCATTATAATATTATAAAACCATCTACAACATTGTGTTTAATGTGACCTGCAGACTTCAAGGACACATTATAGAAAAGAGTACAGTCCATCATCAATATTGAGTCCTTTGGGTCAACAGGTCAAGAGAGGCATGGTCATTTTCTTCCTTCTGTCTGGTTTAATTTTGATTCTCTATTTTCCAGTTTTGAATGGTCAAAGTCTTTGCAGATCGATGCAAATATCAAAAGTTGTGTTTCAATGTAATGCATCGTCTTAAAATAAAGTGCCTTAGGATGCTTGTCATATACTCAATTAATTGTGCCATGATTTAACCATGTCTTAAATGTCTTAAATGACAAAACTGTTATTTAAGTCTTAAATGACAAAACTGGGAAGTTGATGATCTCAAAATTAAAAAGGCTAAACAGTTCATATAAATTATATCGCACCGTACATTATGTGTGCAGGGAAAGGATATCAACTCATAACAGGGTGAGGATTAATGTGCTACGGACAGCAGTGAGAGCCATTTTAAGGTGGATATGGAGGAAGTTGGAGGAAGTTTAGAACAGCAGTATAATTATCGTGGGCCAGATTTTGGTGGCTACCAGTGAGTTGAACTTTGTCCTAGTGCAAAGCATGGATGGTATAATAGTGAAATTGTGCAATACTCTGCCTCTTAATGATATTGAGGCAATGACACACTGTCAACATGAGAAGTCTGAATTATAGTACCCTAACAACACAAATAGAAATTGTTTCTTATTACTCAGCATACTGGCATCAATGGTATTGCTGCTAGCATCTCTCGGATATAACAAATCTATATACCCATATCTAGTAGCATGCATTCAAGGTTATTCATTTTCAGTCGATTAAATTGAGCTGCAACTTACTCAGGCCATGGCTGGGTGAATGGGGTTACAAGCTGTTACTGGGGCTATCTTGGATGCAAACGTGCCTTTTGACCCAATGTCTCGGTAAAGACATGGGAGTACCTGGTATACAGAGGCACTCTTTTGTAGAAAGAGTCCTGTGTATATTAACTGCATCTCTTGCTTACAGTTACAGATACAAAAAAGTCTGTGGTGCGGCTATCTGCAGATTTTCCTTCCTAATGGCTGCCCCAAGTGAGTAGGTGAAGGCTAATTTACCAATGATGATTGTGTGTGCATTTTTGTTTCCTTTAGTAATGTTCCGCTCATTCCAGGCTCAGAGTTCTCTGAAAACTGCACAGCTTTGCTAACATAGGTTTCACATATGGTCACTTCATGAGGAATTATGCAGGACACTCTGTCGCCCGATCCACATAAGGCCAGCAAATGCAACATAAACATATATAGTGGTTTGGTGGCTGTGACTGGTTTTTGGGCAGTTTCAACAACGTTTTCTATGTTGCAGCCAGCCAATCAGGTTTGCGTGGGGCCACAAATACAGCTGGGCTACTTAATTCGAAATGGATGTTGGGGAAACAAGCTCCTTTGGTCAATCAGAGTTATTTTTTTTTTAACCTGGGTTGGTGAATGGTCCGCAAACCTCGATTTTTGGACCATCCCTGGACTAATGCTCCAAATACCTCTGTGGGCCTGAATAAGAGTTTGGTGGGTAGGATACACCATCACAAACATGACAACTATACCGTGCGCCATATTACAAATGCATTATATCCTGTGGCACTTGCAGTATGGTATCAGGCCCTAAGTCTTTAACTCTTCAAAACACACATACCAAATGTATGTAACCCTAATTCCTTAAGAACTACTGAAAGGATTACACCAAACCAATCAAACTTACATCCCTAAGACCAGTACTTTCTTGCAAAGTTTAGTGCAGTTCTCTTCCCCTGTTTTCTTTCTGTAGAGGACAGCAACATTTCCAATGGGAATTAAAATGTGAAAAGTCGCTTCTTTGACTCTTCATATTCTCCCTGAAGCATCTGCATGAAATATTAATTGCCAAATATGCAAATATTTATTTTGAGTGTATACCAGCTTGGCCTGTAGCTCCTCTCCAGATATATTGGTTTGTTTCATTGTTTGTACATATATTGCATTTCCTTCTTTTCCCCCCAAAGGCTTTGATTATGACTGAGGCGGATTTTTGTGCAGAGATACAGAGTAGCAGGAATTTACAATCCCAGACATTATCTTCACACCTAAATCCACCTATTATGAGTCAATCGCCATGAAATAAAGAATCACAGTTTTTCTGGTTCAAATTCCCAATTCCATGGGTGTAAATGCTTTCTGATCATAGCAGCTGGTAAATGTGAGTTAGTGGGCTGATGCCTGGGCAAGGGGTGGTGAGAGTGTGAAAGGGAAGCATGGGGGTAGAGGGAGGGGGAGGGTGTTGTAATCAGGCCTGGTTGCACTTGCCTAAAGTGATTCTACTAGATACATTTTCTCGCCTGTGAAATTGGTGCAGTGTTACCAGGGAAAATCCAGTTGCACAAACACTGGGCCATTTCAGATCAGAGGTAGCCGTTTTCCACCCAGAGACCCTGCTCCGAATGACTCGTGCTCATGGGCATAGAGTTTATTTCTGCTGTCCTTGATTCGGTTTCTTTTATAAAAGCAGCATAGCAATGTATGAAAATGTGGAATATTTCCAACATAAAATTATAACATACTTTAAACAATTATTTAATTTAAGTATTGCATCTTTAAATTAAAACCTATATAATTGTACTGTAATACAATGTGTTGCACTCGGTGAGCTGTGACTGAAAAATATATTCTTTAATATGTTATTTTTTTTTTATATAGTTCAACACATTCTGGGTCCTAATCAAATCCTTTCTAAGGATTTATCCATCATTAAGAAATTCAACATGACTGAAGATCCAATAAAAGAGATTCTTGGTGGTCCAAAGTGCTTGGAGCAAGTAATGGTGGAGAAGACCAACAACAATGACTGTGTGGTGTCCGCTGTAGCTCCTCGTGTCAGTGAAACTCAGCTGACTGCAGCCACAGGAGGTGCTGAACTTTCTTGCTATCGCTGCACTATCCCCTTCGGAGTGGTCATTCTCATTGCTGGTGTGGTGGTTACTGCAGTTGCATACAGTTTTAATTCCCATGGATCAATCATTTCAGTATTCGGACTTGTTCTTTTATCATCTGGACTGCTTCTGGTGTGTTCTAGCGCTTTTTGCTGGAAAATCAGACAAAGGAAAAAGAGAGCCAAAAGGAGAGAGAGTCAGACTGCTCTTGTGGCCAATCAGAGGAGTTTATTTGCTTAGAAGGACTGTTCACTGAAATACCAGAGAGCTGAAAAGTAAATACTGAAATTAGCTTATGAGCTCACATGGCCAATTTAAAGGCAATACAATGAAGGAAGATGATGAATCCAAAGGGTGGCGATGCAGACATATCAAACACGTGTCTTTAGAAAAGCCTCTAACTTTGCTTTGGATGCAGATGTGTTGCATTTTCCCGAAGAAAAGCAATGTGTCCCTGTTTCTGTAACAATCCAGAATGTGAGTCATTGCTTGGATACAACTAGGAGACATTCAAATGCATTTAAAACGAAGAGCGGACACTGCGCTCCAGAAACTGGAATGAACATATTTATTGTGGCAGTGGAAAGCTGAAGGATTCTAAACCCTGTAAATTTCACTTGGCTAGTTGCCTCATGCTTAAATGTTACGTTGAAGTCAGTGACATTCTTGGATTCACTTATTCTTGCCAGTTATATGTATGTTACAGTGAGTAACTGTTACGTGGTACTTCTTTTTTTATTAGAAATTAATATGAACTGAATGTTTTATTTTTCAAAAAATGTATATGAGATAGGCAGTGTAGATCTGTGTTAACTTTAAAGTTATGAAACTTGGCACTTTTTGGTCATTATTTCATTAAATATAAAAACCAAATTGGATATTTAATTTCTAATATTAAAAATTCATTGCTGCTAAAATGTTAGGATTTTTTTTATATATATATATATATTTTTTCGCAGACAGCTCTCCAGCATAGATGTTTCTCTTCCTTTTTAAAATGATAATTGTTGTATTATTTCAAAACTATCCAGCATAATGTCTTTGTCGTAACATTGACTCATTAAAATGAATTGTTGTGGCTTTTTGTATCCCAAAGATTTTCCTTTTATTATATGTATGCTCTCTACAAGGTGATACAAAATAAACTGAAGTACAATCCTATATTCGAGCTACATTACCATTGAAATGATTGTTTCAAGAATATGATTGGTGTCTGTATAACGTATGCAGTATTATATATAAGTGCACCGAATAATCTGCAGGAGGGACAGTTGCGTTTTGTTGAATGGGTGTTAATGAAGCATAATCCAGTATAGAAACTGCACTCGTGGCTTGCCTTTTGGCACTGATGACACTTAACCTGCTACCCTTGGGGTTGAGCAACTAGAAAATCTGGCAGGAATGCACATCAAATAGGAACAAATTGTAGGAAAGGACGAGTAGTAAAATCTTGGATGTCATCCGAGGTCCAGCATGCATGATGTCACTTCATGTACTCCTAGCTCCCTAGATCCACCCAGAAAAAAACTTTTCTTTTTATTAAAGACCTTTCACCGACTAGTGTTTACAGTGGCATGCTTTATCATAGAGTTCTCTGCGATACATACCATATTAGGCCGTGTATTTAACCTCGGCACTCGAGGGAGCAGTGATGTGATGGGTGAGGAAATTCCCTACACACTAACCCCAGTCTATGACTTTAATGTGGGTCCGTCTTGCAAGTTTAAAAACTGAAAGTGATTCTCTCGAGTTTTTATTACTCTAGCATCTACATGTTTCAGCAACCTACAGTGCCAGAAGGCTGGTCTTGTGGTTTTCCTCTAGACCAGGGGTATTCATAGTATGGTTCGCGGGCCGCCAGCGGCCCGGCAAGCCTTCCCTGGCGGCCCGCGGACTTTGCAGACAATTTACCCGTGTTTAAAAAAACAAAAAAAAAAGAGTTCCACTGAGCGCCGCAACTCTGAGAGACTCTGCTGCTCTGTGGGGACCCGGGCATTCCAGTGATAGTCAGAGTGCAGCTGCAGGGGCGCTAGGAGGTGAAATACAAAAGCCTCATTAACATTGGAATGGTCTTTTAAAGACCTGTGAAGTGCTCGGGTGTGGATGTGTGTGTGTGTGCTGGAAGCTGTCTCAGCCCGGGCACACAGGCAGGGTGAGATGAAGAGGGTGGCAGAGTGAGGTAGAGGGAGGGAGACAGAGGGAGAGCGAGGGCGGGAGTGAAAGGGAGAGGGAGGGAGGGAAAGGGAGGGAGAGGGAGGGAAAGGGAGGCAGACACAGAGGGAGGGAGGGAGGGAGGGAGGGAGGGAAAGGGAGGGAGAGCGAGGGAGGGAACGGAAGGGAGGGAGAGCGAGGGAGAGGGAGGGAGGGAAAGGGAGGCAGACAAAGAGAGAGCGAGGGAGGGAAAGGGAAGGAGGGAGAGCGAGGGAGGGTGGGAAAGGGAGGTAGACAGGAAGAGGGAGGGAGGGAGGGAAAGGAGGGCGGGAAAGGGAGGCAGACACAGATAGGGAGAGCGAGGGAGGGAGGGAGGGAAAGGGAGGCAGACACAGACAGAGGGAAAGGGAGGGAGATGAAGGGAGGAAAAGGGAGGTAGACAGAGGGAGAGCGAGGGAGGGAGAGCGAAGGAGAGAGGAAAACGGAGGCAGACAGGGAGAGCGAGGGAGGGAGAGCGAGGGAGGGAAAGAGGGAGAGCAAGGGGGGGAGACAAAGCAAGGCAGACAGAGGGAGAGCGAGGGAGGGAGGCAGACAGAGGGAAAGCGAGGGAGGAAGGAAAGGAGGGAGGGAAAGGGAGGCAGACAGGGAGAACAAGGGAGGGAAGGAAAGGATGGAAAGGGAGGCAGACAGGGAGAGCAAGGGAGGGAAGGAAAGGAGGGAGGGAAACGGAGGCAGACAGAGGGAGAGTGAGGGAGGGAGGGAAAGGGAGGCAGAGAGAGGGAGGCAGAGAGAGGGAGACAGAGAGAGGGAGACAGAGAAAGGGAGACA
This sequence comes from Lissotriton helveticus, assembly GCF_964261635.1. NCBI lineage: Eukaryota > Metazoa > Chordata > Amphibia > Caudata > Salamandridae > Lissotriton > Lissotriton helveticus. The sequence continues at coordinate 1,225,036,721 of NC_136068.1, forward strand.
GAGAAAGGGAGAAAGAGAGGGAGAGGGAAGGAGACAGAGGGAGAGGGAGGGAAACAGAGGGAGACAAAGAGAGGGAGAGGGAGGGAGACAGAGAAAGGGAGAGGGAGGGAGACAAAGAGAGGGAGAGGGAGGGAGACAGAGAATGGGAGAGGGAGTGAGACAGAGAAAGGGAGAGGGAGGGAGACCGAGGGTGACAGACCGAGGGAGGGAGGAGGGAGGGAGGAGGTTGACAGACAGAGGAAGGAGGGAGGGAGGAGGGAGACAGAGGGAGGGAGGAGGGTGACGGAGGGAGGAGGGAGACAGAGGGAGGAGGGTGACAGACAGAGGGACGGAGGAGGGAGGGGGAGGGTGACAGAGTGAGGAGGGCGACAGAGTGAGGAGGGCGGAGCGAGAGAGAGAGAGATGTGTGTATGCCGGGTCTGGTGGCTCAGTGGACGAAGGCATCCGCTGCAGGGACCTGTGTTCAGCCTCATGGTCACAGCTTATTTTGTTGCTCTAGCCCCGCCCCCTCCCCCACTGACCTCGCCCCCACCGATGCGGCCCTCGGACACAAACCACACTGTAAATTTGGCCCTCGAGAGAAAGATTGTGAGTACACAGGCTCTAGACCAATCTAGATCCCTAAACTTCTCACCTAGTATATTTGTCGGTGTGCATTCTATCTAATCCTACTCATGCAATACACAGTCATACAAATTGATCTGAGAGCATTTCTTGGTTTATGATTGGTATGTCACTTACCCATGAGGGTAGTAGACAGGGGGGCATGCCTTGTGGCATTCGTCAAAGATTCATATCTTCAGGTGCACCTAGGTGCTGTCTCCTGCCCCTGGAAGGTGATATAGGGATCTATGGGTTTTTCCAATATAAAATAATTTCTCTCTTGCAGTGGGGACATTTTGCCCAGATTTGTAATTGTAACACACAATGAGACAAGTACATTTTTTTATATTTGCATACCACTGCCCTCATCCAGATTGAGGCTATCCCCCTCCTCCCTGTTTTTGATCATCATACATTTTCCTCTAATCTACCTCCCCTCTGTTCCTCTAACATCACTTTGATACAAGCCTAACTTTCCTTTGTACCTATGGTATTCCATTCATGCCTATCTCTCTTTTATGCGCTTGCCCTTCTTTTTCCTGTCGAAATATGAATCTACTACCCTTTGTGTCTTTATTTTCCACTGAGTTCTCTGGATTGGCTTTTAGCCTCCTTGGAGTACAAAGTGGGAGAGATGAAGCATCATCGAAGCCCATTTATCCCCATAGTGAAACTGTGAGTGTGTCGGAGACCAGTTATCTTTAGTTGGCTATTTATGAAGATAAGGATAAGGAAGAAGTGAATGCCAGAGAGTTTAAAGAAGAAGAAACTGATTGTGGCCCACCAGGAAGAAGAAGAGAAGATGTTGGAAAGACGTGAAAAAGAGAAAGAAAGGCAAAGTTGAAAGGTAGGAAAAGAGAAATAGAGATAATTGTAGAGAGGCAGTTACCCAAGGAAAAGCTTAGATTTGTAGCACAAATGACTAGTTCTGGGAAATATGATTCCCTCTCCAAATCTGAGGAACTTCTTTCTAAATGTCCAAAAGTGCTTATGCATATGTATGTGGCATGTCTAGATATTGTAAAATGGTTTGAGAGTTTTGAGATCACTTGTAAATCACAAATGTTGAATGTAGTCTTGAAAGCAGGAATAAGTTGCTTGCCAAGGGAAGAACTGACTGTCATATGGAGAATGCATGTGACAGATAACAAGAAGTACCAGGAATTAAAGAAAACTCTGTTCAGAGGGCTTGTGTTGAAGCCAGCCCAGTTCCTTCAGAGCTTTTACGTAAACAAGAAAGTGGATGCGGTGATGTGTGATTGGAATGAATGGGTGAAAGGGATGGCAGCATTAGACTTTCATGCCCTTGACTCGCCAAAGGAGACACATTGACTTCGAAAGGAGTGCTCTACTCCACTCAAGCAATGCCTGTCAGACCTACCTCAAAAGAACGAAGAGAATCTTTCAGTGTTAGCTGACAAATTATGAGCTAACAGGGTTAACAATGGCCTGGAACTGAATGAGTCTAAGCCAACGGGGGAGTATTTCCAGCAGACTGGTTCCAAACAAGAATTGAAGGCTAGATCTGTTCCAAAGCATCCAAGGCTCAACATAAAAACTGAACAGGGTTCTTAGTCAGGAGCACAAGGAGAAAATTGCAAATGAGTCTTCTGCATTGTACAAGGTGGGGAGTATTTACTAGTGCCACAAAGAAGGGAAACACAACAGTGAATGTCCTATCAAGTATCCTGTACCAGTGATAGTTAGCGTGTTATGTGTGGGACATGGGATCAGTGAGCTCCCTGCTTCACTCAATCTAGTAGTGATGAACTCTGGGAGAGTGACCATGACGCTTTGAAGCACATCTGCCCCAATACCATGGAGATTATCAATGATAAAATTGGGCTTCTAGCATCTTTTGTGTCCCTACAGCTTAACAAGACGCCAGTCCTACCCTTTTTGATCCTTAGTACAATTGGGAGAGTGTCCACCCCTTAGGGTCTCCTCACAGGCCACACCAGCAGGTGCAGTCCTTCTTCTGCCTTTCACAATTCCATAGGGATTGTGAAGAGGGTGCTGATGGTGCCACATTGATACCCAATGCCAGCCTGTGACTGGGGGAAACTCCGGGCCACTCCCTAACCAATGGGGGTAAATGTTCCCTGGGGGGACCCTGGCCACTTCTACAGCACTTCATGGGTGTTTTATTCTAAAGTATCCCATTGTGCTCCTCTCTACCTAAAACCAATATAGCAGAACTTTCTTTTCCCTGTGCAGAGCTCCCTGTGCCCATCCAGGGGTGTGGCTATGATAAAGGTCAAACTCTCCCTTGCGGTCACTCCAAACTGGTTTTGGAAGCAGCCCCTCTACCCCTGGGATTGGTGCCTGGCTCCCTTGCAAGAGACTAGAGGGGGCAATCCCATTAACAGTCAGGTGGCACTGAACACTGGCAGAAAGGCACATTCTCTTAGGCAGGAAAAATGACAACGTTCTAAAGGTTTCATTTTCAAAATAGTGATCTAAACTCTGACTTGGACCATTACAATGGATTTTAAATTACCCTTAATGTGAGTCCTCAAATTAATCAGTCACAATATCTTTATTCGGTCAATATTGCCCATAAAGGCATATGTAAAAACAATAAAGGGAAATTCATACATTTAATGTAGTGTATAAAGTGCAAAAGGTTGCTATATACAGTCAAAAAAGTACTCTCAGTATATCCCTGACAACAAAAACCTCAAGAGGGTCTGCCATGTTAGCAGAAATTAAACCGAGCTATCATGATTGTTTTAAAACTGTCAATCCACCCTAGCTATCATTTGATTATACCATAATCGTCGTATCTGTGTTCAAATGATTAAATATCCATAAACACAGTATAAAAATACTCAGCTTATAAACTACACATGAATCCCTTCTGAAACATAATACATTACGCAGGATAAGGTATACAATTATACAGTCATAGTCTAGATCTGATTTGCATCCTACTGTAATCTATACATAAATATACAATCTAAAATCCTAATAGGCCATTAATATCCATTTCCTAAAATCTATTACTTAGAAAGTTTGGTCAAAAATGTCCTCCACGAATCAAGGTTCTATGGGCACTATTCATATTTCAAATTATCCAACTCTGTTAGTTGTTTTCTTCTGGCAATAACTCATGTGATGTACATCGAGACTGTATAAGAGACTAATTCACTCTCTAGTTTACATACCCATTTGAATGCATCCTGGTGCAAGAAGAGAGAAAAAGTGTGCACAATAAACTACTCTTAATGTCTCTATATAGGCTGCAAAATAGCGTATGATAAATAGCGGATTGTTTTGTTCGGCCATCACAAGGACATTTTGGCAAGCCGGGTGTCCAGGCGGCCCATTTAGGGCAAGCCACTAATTGAAGTAATACGCCAGGTCGCTTGGTTGTCAGGTAAAACCTCTGCTGTGTGTTTTTTACTAAAGATAGGTACTTAGGTAGACCTGGCTGAGACTGGATAGACATATCTTGTCACAGACAATTTACCGCTCACAATATTCTGCCTTAAACCTCTTCTATGGTTATTGAAAACCAGATTTATCTCCCTCTTGCTAAACTACTCAATGCTTTCTGGATTAGCAATAGTTACTCCTTCAAAAAACTCAGAAAGCAGTCTGTTTACATAGCTTAGCCAGGGGATCTTGTGGTGCTCGTCTAGATTTAGACAATCGAGTATACAATATTTTGAAAATTTCGAGCCTGCCTTGCTTCACATGTTGTACCAACAGATAACTGTGCTCTGGCCGATCAAATCTTTTATGAATGGCATATCCAGCTCTTTATGTACTATATAAGATGAAGTGATGCAGGGTATATAGCCAGTGTCATAGACATAGACATAGAAACTGATTCCTCAAATAAGTTTTCTAGCTATTTCCATACTGAAGTTAAGCATTCTAAGGTGTTATTATGTAACCCGTTGTTTTCCTATGAGAAAGCAAGCACTACCACAGTGAAAAAAAACTTTGGAGAATTTTCACTGCCAGGACATGTAAAACATATGTACACATGCCCTACTTTTTAAATACCATGCACTGCACCCAATGGGCTTGTAGGGCCTACGTTAGAAGTGACTTAAAGGTAACAAATAGGAAGGTTTATGTCTGACAAAATGTGTATTTTGCCCAATCAAATTGGCAGTTTTAAAAAACTGCTTCCCCATTCTTCAGGGGCAGGCCTGGAGACATGTTTTCCTTGTCATTTCAGTGGTTTCACGATATGTGCTGCAGTCCACCAGTGACATTCAACTTACAGCCCCTGAGTACACTTTTGTACCATATACTAGTGATGTATTTATAGGTTATATATGCCAAGCAGGAGTTGAGCCAATTTCTACATGTTTTAGGGGACATAGTGCATGCACTGGAATTTGGTTAGTAGTGCCCCAGTGCGCAGAGTCCACAAAATGCAGAAAAAGTGCAGACAAAATGGGAGTGACCAAAAAAAGAGGCCTTTTCCTGCAAGGTCAATGGCAAAGTCTTAGGGGAACACTTTGATCACCATATTGCTGCAAGGGCCAGGAAAGGGTAGTGAGCAGTGCAGGGCAGACTCTTAGAAGCCAATTGTCATGGCGCCCATCGCCTCTGCTGCAAACAGCAAGATGGATGAGACACCCAAAGCAGACTGTGTGTTTGAGTCTGGGTTGTTTCCAGAACTGTAGGGTCTGTGGCTGCTGGAGGAACGTTCAAGTACAAGTTCCACAGGGTGCAATTAGAGTACTTTACACTTGTGGGACTTAGGAAGGAAGCCCAGGAACAGGTCAGCAAGAAAGACATCAGGAAACATTTATTCCTCGGCAGAGGTTTTAATTCTGCCGGCGGAGTCAGCGAAATTTTAATAATTCTGTGTTACTCTGGTAACACAGAATTACCTGATTAATTAAATTCCATCCTCTGCCAGCCGAATTTAAATATGCAGTGGTTTCTAAAGTTTAGAAATCACTGCAAACTTCTCAGCACCCTTGAATACTCCGCAGTAATTAACTGTTAATAACTGCAAAGTATTGTAAGGGCACTCAGTGATATATGAAGTGGTTTCTAAATTTTCTAAACCACTTCATATCTCCTCAACAGTGCCTTTTATACTCTGCAGTGATTACAAATTTTAACCACTGCAGAGTATGTAAGTGGCGGGCACCGAGTGATATGCAGAAGTTTCGAAAGTTTTAAAACCACGGTATAAAACTCGTTTTGTCAGTCAGTCAGTCAATAAATCTTTATGCGGCTGAAAATTCAACCATAAAAGACTGCATAAAGCAAGTAAACATTTCAGGCATTTAACTAAACCAAATTTGTAACATGTATACAATAAAACCATTTGATCAATTGACAATAAAATCATTTTCCAACAAAGTTCCGAGCCGAACAGCGGAAGAAATGTACTTATAGATCATTAAGCAGATAAATTCATCTTTTAAAAGAAGGAGATGATGTAGCACATCTTTACACTTACTTATATTTAAAAATCTTAATAAAGGTTTTAAGAAAGAACATCTTGGGACAGCATAAAGTTTACAAAAAAACATAAAATGTAAAGTTCTCTGTCGAGATTCTGAGTCACAAGGACACAGGTCCAATTTAGCATCACAATGTGCATCATGTGGGTACGAAACCAGTAAATAAGCAGTGCCTATCCTAAATCTTATGAGATAAAACATCTTAACATGATTAAAATAAAAAGAAAGATAGGGCTCAGTGCCTGGGGAGCAAATCAACAATGAGTGTTCAACAACCGGTTTCTTTGTCAACTCTTTATGATCTCTGACTGAGTAGGAATAAAACAGGAAAACTCTTTTCAGCTCAGCTTTTGAGATTTTGACTATGTTTCCGGGGGTATTAATACATTCTGATAAACCCAACTTTCCCTGTAAATCATAGATATACATGAACCAAGGAATTTTCTTTACATAATCCAGCTTTAAACAGTCAGTGGTTATAGCACGATTCAAGACTGTCTCTTCTTTTGCCCGGATGTTACGCCAGAGCAAAAGCGGTGCTAGTTGCATACGAAAAGATAAAGGGGTCACACCTAGTTCATTATGACAAATCGTAACAGCAGTACTTTTCGGGACTGTCAATAATCTTTTCAAGAACATGTTTTCAGTCCTCTGCAATCCCGTAACAGTACAAAATCTCCAGACATCGGCCCCATACATAGTGATGGCACACGTGCGAGCTTGATAGATGTCTATAATGGTTTTTATAGGCAGAGAGCCTAGTTTTTTTGTAAGTATGAACATGGCCTCAATATTTTGATTAAAAAAACAATTCTTGCCTCAATTAAGTGAGACCAGGAATTTTTTTGACTGAAAAGAATGCCCAAGTAAGAAAAGGTGGGTACGTAAAGTAATTTTTCATTATTTATTAAACAAGTTTTTAGAATTGTCGGGTATTTGCCCACCACCATAACATGAGATTTTGCGACATTTGTTTTCCGGCCAAGGTCACTCATAAAATTATTAAAACCAGTTAAAAGCCTCTGCAACCCCATCCCAGTTCTGGACATTAACACACAATCATCAGCATATAAAAGTGCTGGGAGAGGTCTGCAGCCTATTAACAGTGCGTCAGTATTCCCATTATCAAGATTGCGCTCATTTATGTATAGGCAAAATAAAAAAGGGACAAGGACGCAACCTTGTCGGACCCCGCGATCCATCTTTATTGGAGCGGTTAATTCCCCATTTGTACCGTAACACCCTGATGCATTGCTGCTAAAAAGTGGACAATTGGTAGTTCAATGCCCATGGATAGCATCTTCTCCCAGAGTCTCCCCCTCTGTACCCAGTCAAAGGCAGACGTCAGGTCCATGAACCATAAATAAAGGCGTTCAGGCCTGGCTAAGGTGTATTTGCCGATGACCAGGTGCAGGTTGAGACACTGTTCAACTGTGCCCACACCTCTCGTAAACCGATATTGGACATCGGAGAACTTCCCCTTTTTGGCTACCCAGGAATCCAACATCTCCAATATAACTTGACCCATAATTTTTCCGGTTCTGTCAATTAAAGATTAGGCCTGGGCAGTAAATTCCGATCCGCTCGCGGAATTTGTGGTACTTGCGGAATTTGTGTAATTTTGCGTTCCGCGGAGAACGTGAAATTTCACAAAATTCTGCATTCTGCATACGCGACTTAGCGAAATTTTTGCTTATTTGCATTCTCAAAATGCGTGCTCGCAAGATATTTTCCACCCAAGCATGCAAATAGCGATTGCGAACAGTAAAAAAGCATCGCGAACATGCAATTCCGCGTGTTCGCTGAATTTCTGCTTGTTCGTGGAGATTTTTTACCGTTTTGCGAAGATTTGCGTAATGCGATTACGCAAATTCCGGCCACCCCTATTAAAGATATGGGTCCAACCTGTGTCCCTTTTGGAAAATAGGAACTATTATTACTGTTCTCCAGAAGTCAGGGGGACCCTGGGCTGCATAACATCTCAATAAATTAGTTAGCAGCTGTAACCCAAGAGAAGGTTGGCTAAAAACAGATCCGCAGGTATACCATCTGGGCTAAATGTCTTATTTTTCACAGTCTTGGATAGGGCTCTGTCCACTTCATCTACCGTCAGCAGTGCCAGGGTGGGAGCCCCATATTGAAAGTTAGGGCTATCATATGAATTATTGCAACTTTTGTAAAGACTAGAGAAATGGTCTACCAGGATTCAGGCATAATTGTCATGTCCATACTGCCATTTTTGGAGCTATTAAAGTGCTCCTGATTTACGATGCGCCAAAAGAGCCTAGAATGCTTACTTTGACTTGCCACATGGAGTTGCCCCACGCTTCTTGCTTAAATTCCATTTTGCGCTTCTTCAGCGCATGTTTATAGGCATACCGTAAATATTTTATCTCCATGGGACTTCTTTACCAATTTATTATGCTGTGGGGTGCATTCGCTATTAATGATTATTGATGCTCTGTTGTTTAGAGCCTGTTTTGTTTAGTGAGTATCACCCTTGTTGTCTCAGTAATTGCCTTGAAGGATTTTATCATGGATTCTGGTTGTCTTCCAGGCAATCTGGAATTTGATTTAAGTTTGACTCTATGATCTGCTTGAGGACAGAGTCAGGATTTAACGCAGACCATTTTCGTAAAAGCCCCTTAATTCTGTCATAAGTCAAAGGCAATATTCTAGTGGATACAATTAATTCTTCAGAGGGTGTGACCAGGTCTAATGACAAAGGATAATGGTAGTTAAAACCATTTTTATGGATGTTAAAAAACACTGAGTACGGGTTAAAATAATCAGATAAGACAATAAAATCAATTAGGGTGCCATGGCCTCTCCCAACATATGTTACTAAATCTGTACTTGTTTCTTCTAGGAGATCAATAGTTAAAAAAAGAGAATATTTTAACAACAGCGAGTTAAATATATTCCACAAGGGTTGTGGTCAAAATGTTGGGCACCTTCGCTTGCCCCCATCTGTAAATGACAAGCTGATCACTTAGAAAGGGGGCACACCTTGCAATTCAAATCGCTTCCCCAGAGCACAACAAAATGCATATCAATCTCCTCAATGTGCTTTGTTAGTATAGTTTCGAGTTCTTGGGCAATACTGGTATTTAAAACATTAAAATTGTTATGATAAGAATTGACAACTACTAGCATCAAATTTTTCCTATGCAGAATATTAATAATCTGAAAGTGCGGGGAGTCAAGACAAGTTTTTCCCAGTCTTCTATTTAAAGTTGTCGAAACCAAGGTAAGAAGCCCTCCTTTATTATGACCACCTAAAGAAGCTCTGGCGGATGTGTGAATGGAATAAATGCCATTTAAATATGCAGTGTCACACATCCAGGTTTCCTGAAAGCATACTCTGCTATATTTTCCATTGAAACCTATCAATTCTCCAATTTCTAGTTTACTCTGCAGGTCCGCAATGTTCCAGAAAAGGCTTCCGTGGGTGATCATGTTATTCTGACTGACATGCGCGCTCTCCGGATCTCCTGAGACTGAAATGAGGCCGTCCTTAGGGACCAGATCAAATGATGCATGGACATCCAACTCAACTGTCACAGATACATTTACTAATACTGGCATTGTTTGGGCTGATACAGAACAGATAGAGTTGGCTACTTTGAGGATATCGTGAGGGGATGTGTTCTCTATGCCCCATAAGCAATCTATGAATTATTCTACCTGTGGAAGGCTAGCAGATGATAAAGAATTCACTCTCAGGTGACTAGTGACGTTAGGCCCAGGCTGTGTGACAGGTTGATTCTGATTTTTAACTCCAGACACCTCCAAGGTCTGAGTATCCAGTCAGGCCACATGGTCTAAAGGAGAAAAATCCCATGTATCCGATTTTACTTGCGAGCCCAACCAGGAGACACACTCAACATTAATGATATTATCATACAAGTCTTCACGACCAGTCCAGTATGCAGCTTTTACCATCCAATGCACCGTTTTGTTTTTAAGCTGCTTACAGTCTTCTTCCGTGCTAGGTGGCAGGGGGGGGGGCATTTCTGAGTATGATAACATAGGGGGTAGCTTCTGGGGAAGATGAAGAACTCTCTCATTATTATCCCCATTTTTCACATGATATATATGGTGTTCATCTAAGTAGTTAGTCCTGCCATTCTCCCGGCCAGTAGTCCTTTGATCAATTGTTATGCCCAATCGTCCACTATCTGGTGGTTTTACCGGTTGCATGGTTGCCTGAGTGGTGTTTGTAGCACAACCCAGTGCTGTTGGCAACTTGTTATGTTTGTTGTGGTATTTCATTAGTGCAAAATGCGCCCTGTCATCTTTTTGGGATTCAAGGGTGTATTTAGCGCAGAATCTCACCGAATTTTTATGTATTTCCCATGATTTAGCTTAATGAAACCCCGCTGATCCCACCTACCCACCACTAGAAACATTATGCTCGATTGCACAATAAACTGCTTTATAGTGAGCCGGTGAATCCCGAGCTAGCAGCAACCAATAAACTAGTGGGTACCCTAGTGCACAGGAGATTTCAGCTTGGGTATAAAAAATACAGGACAGGTTGTTTCCTTTGTTTTGGAGGCCAGGAATGCGCTGGGGCACAAATGTTCTGTAGGGTTTGTTACACTTGATAGTTGAGTGAAAAAACTTGAAGTAAGGCAATAGCACCATTGTTGCCATTAACTGTAGGAGGTGGGCATTTGACTGGATTGGAATTTAAAGTTAGTCCTTTTGACTTACCCCAAGCACAAACAAAAAGCTCATCTTGGTTATGGTGGATCATGCCACAGAGTACTGAGAGATATTGTGGTATTGGCACGTGTGTGTTGTTGCGTGTGAGTGTGTGTGGTCACGTGTGAGTGTGTGTGGTCACGTGGGGTGTGCAGAATGTATGGGGAGTGTGGAATGCTTGTGGTAGAATGCCGTGGGAGAGATGAGACAGTTGCTGAAGGAGGAGGGTTGAAGAGATGTCCTGTGTCGCTGTACCCTGTACTTGTAATAAAGTATTGTGGATTATGGACTACGCTTCACTTTTCATCATTTCAACAGATATACCTCTGTGAAGTACAACCACCAAGGCTGTTGTGAAGGCACTCCTACGGATCATTTCATGAGTTGCAGTTCCCAAGATGGAGGAACTAGAGGAGAGAGTTGTGGGAGAAAACAGGAGAGATATACCACTTCTCAACAACATACTACCTGAAGATGAACTGGTTGATGTAATGCTGTAATATGAATCTTAACAGCTTGATTGGAACTCTAGCAGAGAACCTCAAGACAAATTGGGATCTTATCCTGCCATACATCTTGTTAGCCTACAGGGAACTTCCACAGAAAGAAGTTGCGTTGTGTGCCTTTGAACTTCTGATTAGAGACCATGTTCTTTTTCAGCTTAGAGGGGGCCATTCAGTGTAGAAGAAGTTATCTTTACCCAGTCCTGAAGTGCTAAGCTGTTCTCATCGGTAGACATTCCAGAAGGTTCCTTTGATGATTGCTTTCTGCATGGGGTTTGAGATCTATTGTGACATCACTCACCAGAAGGACCCTATAAATAGCGCTAGCGCATCAACCAGAAGTGCCTGGGAGTGTTTAAGTGGAATATGTATCTCATTGCAAAGAACAGAGAGAGGATATAGCTTTGTCCAACTAGTAGTGAGGTGTTGAGTGATTTGATGACCCTATAGAGCCATAGTCTTCACTGATGAAAGACAATAAAAGCTGAGGTGTAGATTCAACATATCAAAAACAGGTTTGTGTTCTCCAATCTGTGCATTCCTGATAGAAGGCTGTAAACTAGGGCCTCAATAGAAACTAAAGACCTCTGACACTGAGGGGTATTCCTGGGACTGATATGAGGGGGTGGAACTGGCACCTGCATTCCAAGGGGCAGGATCCTGACCCCACTAAAGATATGGATCAAGCCTTCCAGGGTAGAGTTGCAGATAAGACAATATTTAGAGCGGGCCTGTACATTTCAAAGGTGGCATTTTGAGCTGATCTCATCTTCAACGTCCATTGTGGTTGTAACTTCTGAGGCTCTGCCCTCAGGAGTTAGAGATGCTTTTGGGATTAGGACCATACTTCGCTGGTTCGATGCTGGGACATCAACAAGAGGAATAATTGGGGCAGGAGAAACCGCATCTGGATTATCCGCAAATTTGTGAAGGCCTGGGACTTGTCGTGCTCTAGAAAGGAGACTATCAGTTGGTGGATTTTCTTGAATGTTGCTGGCCTACAACTAATTGCAATTGTGGAGGCATTGGTCCCAAAGCACACTTCAAGGGCTGGTTGTCTGGCCTCCTGTCCACGAGATCCCAGGGACGTAAAAGAACTCCTCATTTCCGAGAGATCGTAAGGACGGGACAGGGTGCACCAGAAATGGGAGGAACTGATTGTCGCTTGGGACTGGACCAACTTGACGTACACCGTATTCACACCGTGCAGAAGAGTGTGCTCATAAATTTCAGCGGCCCACCTGAGGTGCTGGAACGTGAGGATTTTAAGGAGTGCTGGGGAAGTTTGCCGAGTCGGAGGGACCCCTGCTTGCAACTGGAAATCTGTGCTAGCCTACACTTCATTGCTTGTGGTGTCAGAGGGTTGTTGGGGGACATTTTTCGATTCAGTGGGACCCAAAGTTTAAGCCTAGGATAACAGTGCGTGACATCGCAGCCTCCATCCGAAGACACCGACTCTTTCTCCCCAGACCCACATCACAAGGTACTCTGTTGTTGAGAATATTATGACAGGACCCGAGGGGTCTCATTGTGCCTTGTGTGCACCCACGTCTGGCTGCCTGGAGCAACTGCAGCTTGCCTGAGGAGGAGCATTTCTATAATTTGGAAGTGTGCCAGCTTCCGGATAGTGATTCAATACTCGTGAAGGTGTTGCTGGCTACCCGAAGGCCTAATCTGGAGGGACGAAACCAAGTAACTGTTTCCTTCCGCTTTAGGTGGTCCTGACAATCTAATCTAAGTGTTGCCACCAGTTGTAACGTGTATCGTTGACTGGTGTAGCTTGAGTGGTTGAGGGTCAGGGTCACAAGGCGTAGTCAAAACCTATGATTTCTTGACGTTGCAACTGTACGGTGTATGCGATATTGGGAATGTTGTATTTTATGCTATGTGGTAGCGGGAAAGTGGAATACCTCTGAACTACCTCTGTATATGTTTCTCTTGCTTTTGACTTGGGAGGGATTGCTTGGATTATGAACACCTCAGGGAAGTACGCACATGGGTTTTTGGTGCTTATGAGGCTGAGGGGATAGTGGGGCGTGTGAATACCTATGACTAGTACATATGTATTCACGCCATTCTGCTGATAATGGGAGAGTTCGACAATTGCATATAACTGTAAAGCATATATCCAATGTGTATGTAATTTTGAATTTAATCTGTGAGTAATACAAAGACCAGTGCTTTATACATACGATGTGGCGTCTTTTTGTAGTGTACTCAGTGTGTTGCGACGGTGATGTTGTGCCATAACTTTGCACTTTGACCCTGAAGATAAGCCTGACTGCTCTGTACCAAGTGAGCACAGGTTATCGGACAAGTGTATCACAATCATCCTATCTTGGATGGTGGATACTGCCTGCCTTCGATGTGCCCCAGTCATCCAGAAACCACTAGGTCTAACAGGTATAATAAGGGGTTTATCACACCTTCCACTTAGGGTAAGCCTATGACCACATTGTGCATTACCTGTTGGTTCATCGTAGCACTTTAAGGATAAGATGTTTAAAACCATTTTGGGGTCAGAAAGCCTCAATATGCAAATTCACTTGGTTTGCAACTAGAAAATGTTTGTTTCTTATGTGCTATACCCATTTGGCAATTCAGTAAATGGTTACTGAATTAAAAAAAATGGATTTAGCAATGTTTAACAAAGCTCTATTTGGGAGGGGCATTTTTAGGGTGATTCTTCCAAATTGTGATTTACAATGCATTCTATTAATGGCTGTGACTGTAATCCAGTTGCAAAACATTGAAAAGTTACTGACTCCTGAGCTGGGGTAAACAATTAGCAAAAGGGAAGGGGCTCATTTTGTACCCCTTTCCCTTTGTGAATGTTAAAAAAGATTTATGGGGTGTAGACTGGGGTCCTGTGGTTGCCTACTCTCAAACATTTGAAAAAAGAGTTTCTTTTGCTTTTTAAATACAATCCAGTATTCTTTCCGAAAAAGGGCTACATTAAAAAAAATATATATAAATGCAATAAAAAACATGGTGGTTACTGACCCTAGTAGGCCGTGATGCCTGTGATGGTCACCAAATAGAGTGAGTCACAATTTGCGATCCACCTCATGAATAATAATGAGGTAGGCTGGATAAAAATACATTCTGAATTGAAGTTTTACAAACTGACCTATTATTACTTAAGTCAGATCACACAATTGTATTTCTTCAATAGAAATTTGGAATGTGCATGACTGGATCCTAGATCCCTAACCTCTTTCTGACAATCATCTTCTCTTTCCATGGTTTCATAGAAGGGAATGGTGTGAGAGTGAGTGAAGCAATGAGAGCCCTGACACAGTAAAAAAGAGGACTGTAAATAAATATCTCTCTTGAGGCATCATAATTTCCAATAATATTTGTTCTCAAGTCTTAAAATTAATTTCACAACGACCTGCACTACACCCAGATGAAAACAAATGAACCATGGAAATGCAAAGGCTAATTAACAGTTTTATATTATTCCAGACCTTAATATAATAATATAGTTTTATACCCACTGCTTCGGGCTATACTGGTTACTAGGCAATGGGTAGATACTGAAGGAGAGGGGGTCTTTATCAACCGGTATGGCCCGTGGATGAAGGGGTGTTAGAACATTGCATCCTTTGAGGGTAGAATGTTATAAATTAAAAAGGAAGAAACAGAAAGACAAACATTGGAATAGAGGAGAAAGCCTACACCAGCCGTTCAATTGAGCTCTCAACATTACAGTATTCTCGTGTTTTATGTATTTCTTAATGTCTCCGTTTTAAAGTTTTGTAATTCCGTTTTTTTCTTTTTTTAAATGAGCTGATCTTGTCAGATTTTCGATATGTAACAGTTATTTTATTGTAGTTGTTTCAATTAAGAGAAAAAAAGGGAGTGGCACAGGAGTTTCACAAACTGTGTCACGGTGACTGGATGACCGTTATTACTGACATTTTAAATAGAGCAGACTATCCCTGTGGGGAAGGGCGTGTATTTAAAGTTAGCATTTGCGTTGCTACACTCCTCTGTTACCAGGCCCTATAATAAAATCACTTGCATCAGAGGAAAGCTGACAACACATTTTATCACCTTCGGCGCTCTAACTTAATCACGACAGGATGCTTTCCTGCCACAAGGAGAACAAGTTGCGTCACTAGAACATCTGACCCTGGTATCTCATGTCAATCACTTTGCTTAAGGTCATTAAAAATATTAGGGTGTCCCCTTACAGCATACTGTAAAGCCCTTGCCTGAGTGACAATTAACAGGAAACACATAGCACAACACATAGTTGAGCTGGCGGATGAAATAAATGCATTTCCTGTTTAAAACGTGACTGTTTTTTTATTGTTTTAACCAGAATTCCTTCTCCAATCTTTTACGGCAGATGATGGTTGTAATTGACATGCATTATATCTATATATTTTATGTTCAGTAAACTTTATATTTAACATTCCTTGTCTCGAAGTTGGATGCAAACAGAGCCTGTGGGAGAAAATTACTTCAGTAAATAAATGCAAAATATTTTACACTTTGCAAACTTAGACGATATTATTAAACACATTTGAAAATCTTAACTTAGAATGAAATGTCACAGAATCATGCAAATAGTTCCCAAAGGAGCAGAAGATGTATGAGCAATTCGACTACAGCAGAAACACCCATCCTCATATTGTTTTACTGCTTTTTGACTGGCTATCCAATTTGGAGATATTTATAACCATCGTTTATTGATGCAGGAATAAGACATGAACATTAGGCTGTATTTTTTTGTTCGAATTGGTGAACATAAAAGCAATACAAGCCACATCCTCCTGTGGCAAGCCAACCTTCTAATTAATGAGGAGTAATGTACTTGTAATAAGCAGGTCAGGAAATCCACCACCTTTGTGACCGAACATCCCAAACGCCAAACTCTAAGGGGTATATGCACAAGAACGTGTGATAACTACAGCAAGAGTAGCGTAACGCAACTTTCAACATCGTATCCTATTGCGGGAAAATAACCTGTGTCCACCTGGAATTCACAACAAGGCGGTGGCATGCGATAGACACCAGATAACGTGGCAAATGTCTGCGTGAAAATCAATGGCACGCAGCAAAAATACGATACGCGAATGCAAAAAAACATGCAAAGAGGCCAACCGCGGTACAAAAAGTAGCGAAAAACAGCCACAGGCCTGCATATCCCACGCGTCTGGTGGGACAATGCACCATAAAAACAACAGTAAAAATACACCAGAAACAAGCCAAAGCACATAGTAATATGGAGGCACCATGACCCAGCGCAGAGGCCAACTCGAACCCCACAACCCCCACAGACTACCAGCAAGGAACAACGGGGTCAGGGAAGGCCAAGGAGAAGAGGGAGAGGAAGACGGGGTGCAGACCGCAGGAAAACAAGACCAGCGTCACGGAGGTGGCAAAACACTATCAGCAACTGAACCACTAGCAGATCGCCTGGATTGCAGTCTGAGTGCCGAGGAGGCCAATCCAGGAGGCCAATAGGCGCCGCCATGACGTGACAACCTAAGCCAGGCACAAACCCGCTGCCAACAGGAAGGCAGCAATGGTGACAGGAGGTGGCAGTCCAGCGCCACAGGAGGAGCTGGAGGAAACCCAGGCCAAAGTCATCAGTGTGGAGACGGTGCAAGGAGTAGGGAGTACAGACACAGCTCGAGAGGACCTGACACAACCTCAACAGGGAGTGCAACGAACAGGGACTGGGGGGACGGGGGAGATGGGCACAATGGCATCCATGCACAACGAGGTGTATTACACTGCACACCCACAATCACCCAGGATCATGTGCCAGATCCCCTTGGCACACTGCAGCACACACAAATAGACGACAACGTGGAACAACGCGCATATCACTGCAGAACAGAGGACACAACTTGCTCCACACATGCACAGAAACATGCTGACTACATCTGACAGAGCCGGAAACTGTGAAATGGAAATGCACTTGTACAACCTCACATCGATCATGTAGTCCAAATGTACACTGTCCCGCAGAAGAAACCAGCACCCCCCAGTCACAACGTACATTGCCATGCAGTCTGCATGCAAACCAGCACAATGCGCCAACATATATGTCACCACAAAGTCAATACGCACCTCCCCTTCACATCGCAGAGGGGCACACAACACCTTCAGCAGAGCACAGAATACAACACATCAGTGATGCTTGAGAGGACCACCACACCATCGACACCAACGTCCTACAACAGCCCATGGATATCCCACACAACCACCCACCAGGACCAGGCCAGCCAAGTTACTCAGAGGAGAACACCAAGCCTCCAACGGACCACACAGCAGGAAGCAACTGCAAACACAGATGCCTTACGACACTTCACCCACCCACACATGGCAACCCAATGCCATGTGTCAGCATGCCACAAGGAGGTGGCCCAAAAGGTGTTGTTGGGGGCCGAACCCATGGAATGCGAACCAGGACACATACATAGGTGTCTATCACCCTTCAGGGCCCATCCACACCCCACTAAGGAGACCCACACTGCCATAGAGATACATGCAGATGCACATTCACAGTACAGGGCCACGCCCGGGCCGCTCAAATAGCTGTCTCACACCCATGTTGGCTCCGCGTACAACGGCCCTGGCCACTCCCCTTACTAATTGAGTGGGTGACGACAAAGCTACATGTCCAAGATCCAACCCGCTGCCTGCAGTGACATGTCTGCATCTGATGTACACAGCACAATTCCATGTCATAGGGCCCAGGGACCTCATGCATACAAGACCACAGGGACACATGCAGATATCCTGTTGAACTGGCTACGGGCACATGTGCCCGGCCCCTTTATTGGCAGGGCCACATGTACAGTGACGCCTGTGCTGGATGTGTGTGGGGTGAGTGTAAGCCATTCCACACGGAATGTCTGGTGCTGGCAACCACTTGAACATTGGACACCAGTGCAATGGAAACAGAAAACTGCTGCGCAACACGGAGTGACCCGGAGAAAGTCCAGTGGACAGCTAACATGCAAACAGAAGTGTCCGTGAGTCGAAGCGCACTGGGTTGGGACACTAGAGATGAGCGTGCTCAGGTGAAGAAAAAGTCTCGGTTTGTGTCCCTTTGATATAACCCTGATGCAGATGCAGTGGGGTGTGTTAGACCTGAATCATCTTCCCCATCAACATCTCAGGGCCCCCACACTGTTTGAGGTGACATAGCTGCCCAACCGCTCCACAGCACAAAACACAATCAGCAACGGACAATGGCCTGCGGTGCACTGAGTCACTGGCACCCGAAGCGCAGAGCAAGAGCTAGCTTTCTAATGAAGAGGTATCCTATCAAGGGCATAGAAAACGGACCTTTCAGTGAGTGTGACGTTAAGCCACTTGTTTTTGAGCTGGAATCCAAAATTGTTAGTGTCAATACAAGAACAATAGTACTTGCAACAGGGTGTATGTTTTGTGTGAGGAGGCCACTTTAGTTTAATTTCTATTTACAGAAATGAGAACATCCTAATCCAGCCCCTCTGAACAACACCTATCTATTTTTGGTCGCCACTTCCCTGTTCTCTGCACCTCCTTGCCATCCAGTCCCACTTTCACCCCTCTCCCAGAGAACCAACCCCTCCACCCATTATTAGTGAACTGATCCAGGCACCCACATCTCTGACAGCTGAACCTTCTACCCCCAATACCCCTTGCACTGTCTCCACCTCCACCCTCCCTACAGCCTCCTCCACTACCAGACCCCCTGGCACACTCGCACTGCCCAGCTCAATGTATCTTCCACTCCTGTTTCCTCTCAGTCCATCCTCCTTTGCAGTCGTCCCAGACTTCAACGAGCTCCATCACACTCTCCTCCACAAAATAGACCCTACCATCTCTCTAATGATCTCTATAAGGCCTGTCTGGAACGCAAAATAAACACTATTCTGAAAGAAATTTCATCACTTCGCATAAACGCAAAGATTTGATTAACAGGTTTTTATTTGCCTTCTTTTTCTGACCCCAAATTTCTTTCACTCTCAGTTTGGAGAGATTGTAAAGCAGAAAGAAAACGAGTTGGCATTACCTCTTCACCATTATGGGAGCAAGAGGAGAATCACCAAATCTAAAGAACCTATGAAAATGTATCTGTTTTCAGGACCAAACCCTATTCGATCTGTATGTATATGTTTGTGGGCTATTCTAGCAAGTACTTTAGCTAGGACATCAGAAAATGTCTTATAGTCACTATTTAATAGTAAATTGGGTCTATATGAATCAGCTCTCTTTGGATATTGCTGGGTTTTCATATCAGGAGGATCTGAAGGAAGACATATCAGTTTGACTATGTTGGGCTTATTCCTCAGTAGGAAGTGGGCCATTGGGCTACCTCATCAGTTTGACTTTGTTTGGGCTTCTTCCTCTGTACTCCCTGGCAGCATAGCTCACACAGCTGCCCCCCCCAGAGTGTGAATACCTGCATCAACTTAAGGCTTTTGCCACATGAATTAAGGAACAGCTTGGGATTTTTAAGATGCCCTATACCCCCTGCACTGCTGCCCTAAAATGTCTAATATCACCCTTTCATTTTTTGGGCTACTTCTCAATAGGAAAGTTTGGGCTACTTCCTCAGTAGACATCTACTTTGGACCATTCCCTCAGTAGGAAGCTATTTCGGCAACTTCTTTAGTTGAAATGTGTTTTTGGGCTACTTCTGCTGTAAGTTCTCTATCAATCGCCAGTTTGTGTTTACTGTTTCGGCTACTTCTTCAGTTGAGATGTGTTTTGGCCTACTTCTTCAGTAGTATTTCTAACAATCACTAGTTTTTATGTCATCGGTCCTACTCTATGACTTGGAAGTGATTCTGCCTTTCCTATGCCAAACAAGAATAATTAGATACAGAAACATATTTACATCAGAACTTGGTACCGTGTGACCACATTATTATCTTGCACATTTATTGTGTCTCTATGCACATACTGCTATTTATGCCCAAAAGATGATTTTGCCTACCCTATGTTGATTTTCGTTCCCATACACTGTGATTTTATGTCGATGCAGGTATCTATTGCCTACACTGTGATTTTTGCCTAGTCTACCTTATGCCAGCAGTAGTTAATCTGTTTTCCTAATGTTTTTAGTTTGTGCTCACTCTGTTTAATTTACACTAAGGATCCAAAGGAGAAATCCCAATTGAGAGCGTATCACTCCCTAAAAATACATACAATCACAAAAGATATGTTCTCTAAAGAAATGGGAGTTTATTGTTTGACAAGGAAAGGTATTCCTTTATAAGGACGAGAACCCTCACTCACCTGAGGGTGACATGCTTCATCTTGGGGCTCCCTCCTCACACCGGGGCCGCAAGGTCCCAGATGTGGGCTACAACTCCCCAGCAAGTGGAGTAGTTGGAGAGGAGCTGATGTGTTTTGAAAGGGGGATGACAGTGTGAGTCGTGACGGAGGGGCAGCGTGCAAAACAAATCAAGTGAAAGGTTAAAACTATGTCAGGAGGCCCAATATTTTTATTCAATGGTACCCTTGAATAGAATTAAAGTGGAGAGGAATGGGGATCCAAAGCAAATATACCCCCTTAGTGGTCAGCATGTTTCTGCCTCTGATAGACTCCAGCTGGAGTTCTTAGGCATTCTTCAGAACCAGTCAACAATTCAAGTCACTCTGCATTCAAACAAAAAATTAATTAATAAATCAGATGGCTATACTGCCCATGATTATATGAAGTCACAAAACTGATGATTGATTAATACACCATCTCCATATGTAAGAACAAAGGAAAATCGCCTTATATAACTGTGATGCATGTGGATCTATTCTCATCACACCCTTGTAAAATATTTGCATCAAAGTTAATTTAAAAGTCAAAAGATGGGTTACCTGATGGAGAAGATGTATGTTACCTCTCTTGAGCCATATGGTAGCCACACAGCCAACTTAGCTATTGTAACTAAAAACACAAAAATTAAAAACAAATGGTGGTGAAGTGTGTGCATCATTATATACACTCTCTTCCACCAAAACGGTAGAGGGTAGGTTAACATGAAATCATTGGACATCATCATCACAGCTTGAAGACAAACAAAGGGGTTAGATTAGAATCAATAAAGTCCCATGTCTAAACAAATGGGTGTCCAATCCGTTAGGATTCTCCTTTCACTGAAAAATGATCAGTTCCACATTAATCCATATAAATACCCGTATAAAGGCAGGTTGAGTACCTACTCTCAACTGGACAGCCCAACTATCCGGGGAGGCAGAGCTGCTTGGCCACAGTGTCATAACCAGAGCGTGAAAAACATCCCCACATATCTGGTTATGTGCTATGTCGCACTCCGAGGGAAAACACTACCTAAGACATAAAGCCAACACCTAGCGTCTATTGGAAGGTCTAGAGTCAGCTAGTCCCAACAATATTGTTGTAAGGGGGAAGACAATAATAGAAAGGAGGCCTTTGAACCTTATATCCGGGATGTCCTTAAAATTAGTGAATTTGATGGGTAAGCCATGCATGAGCCAGGAGAGACCACGCTCACCCTGTATCTTCAATACTGCCATGTGCTGATTGCGATACCCACCCGGTATCTAAACTCCTCCTCCTTCACAGAAAAAACAGTAAAATAACGGTGGTAACCTGGAGTAGGAGGTGGGGTAACATGTGAGCCATGTTCACGCTTATTGGTGTCGTAGTCCAAGTAGGCTGTGTGTTCGGGGTTCCTGCTAGAATATAAGCTGAAGACAAAATGGCAGAAACAACGTGAAGCGTCACATGTCTGCGTGACGCTAAGCAAAGTGGGATATGCAGTTCCCCACATGAGCACTAACTGCAAATCTAAAAAGTGTGCTCTAGTGTATGGAGAATAGAAGTTTCAATGATAGAAGAAAAAGAGTAAAAATGCGATACCCTGAAAGTGCAAAAAGACGAATGCCTTCATAGACTGACACCCAATCACAGTCATTAGGTCAGCTGCTGAAATTATGAACACATTGTGTTTTCTTGCAAAAGAAAATGCTGATCCCAATGAAAACATCGGTGTGGCATGTTAAGGCTATGTGTCAAAGAAGCTGTAACAAGTATACAAATCAGATTGAGGCATTACGGTCACCATTTAATTGGACACGGGCTCTTAGGACCAGGGGTGTCTGCATAAATCTAAACACGGAACCTCCACTCAAAAAGGCACATTAAACCAGCAAGACCTTAAGATATTCTGTGTCCCAAATGGAACTAACGGAGGTACATCAGTCGTTCTAAAATGGGTTGCCCTTGTAGTGTAAAACAAACAAGTCTGCTCCGTAAAACCTCCAAGGGGAGGGAAAGAACAAACATATCCGGGAAAGAGGGGCTTTCAATTGGTGACTCATAGATGAGTGTTGATAGCAAAATCTGGCAAGATGGTCAACAGGCAGAGGATTAACTGTCAACCAATGGGATCATCTGCCCAAACTAGTCCATGGAATCTCATCATTCAATCCCTGAGTGTCACAACGAAGCCTATAGACTCACCTCTGCTCTCTATGGAACTGACATATTTCAGCTTGTCATTGTCAGAGTGTCCCACACTAAGGATGTGTCTAGTGAGTTTTGTATTGTCTTTTTTGCATCTGATGGAACTCCAATGCTCACCTATCCTCAGTTTCACCTTGCTTGTCGTCAACCCTACATGCAACAGAGTACATGGGCAACGTAGAAGATAAATCACACCTTCAGTGTTGCAATTGGTCAGGGAGTGTAGTACCCAAGGAGTGGTGAGTCCCAAGTCTATAGATAGTAGTCTGGACAGACAGAACAAGTGCTGCAGTGGTAGTGCCCCTTAGCAGGGGTCGATGACCATAGTGTGTTATGTCTTCTCACTGGGAGAGTGCTGCGGGGACATGTATACCATCATGCCCTGGATATTCTGACTACTTTTCAGAGCAAAAAGGGGCTTGGTTAGTGTTTCGAGCCCGTGTTCAGAATGTGCCAATTCCTATTAATCAAGTTTTTCACCATATCTGTCAAGTGACTATAAGTACTGACACATACTAAGCAGACCATTGGGCTCTTCGTTACCGTCCCAAGTAGAGCTTCACGATTGTTATTTTTTGCTCTCTTGCATGCTCTGGATATGACATTAGTGGGATAGGCACATTGTTGTAAGTGAATTTCCTTTTTTCAGTGCAGTTAAGCCGCAATCTTAGAAATTGCCCCACTGGAAGATTGTTCCTAAGTTAGTGGGGGTGAAAGCTGGTGTAATTCAAAAGAGAATTCCGAGCCATTGTTTTGGTGTACAATTCTGAATAAATGCCTCCATCTCTTGGATATATTAGGAGGTCCAGAAATGGTAAGGACATTTTACTAGACTCATGGGTGAACTTCAGATGGGGATTTCTCGAATTTAACCAGTTCGCAAAGGTGTCGAGGGAGGCCCCTGAACCTTACCATATTATCAGTATGTTGTGGATATATCGATAAAGACTTTCAAGTTTGATAGTGTAGGGATTTTCAACTGGATAAATATGCTTGGTCCCAAAATTGTGCATGTATAAATTCACCATACTGAGGGCAAATATACTGCCCATGGAAGTCCCGGTTACCTGTAGGTATAGATGTTCACCATTTTTTTATTCTTTATTCAGAATTTTATATAGCGTTCCGGCCCAACACCGCAGGAGTGAAGAACGTCCCAATCCTCTACCCTCACCGTGACCCCCAACACCCGCAATCAAAACGGATGGTGGAGAACACGACACCGGGAGAAGGTGGGTAACAAAACAAGGGAACCCAAGGTCTTGGGGAACACAACTCGTCTCCTCTGGCTTCTTGGCAGCTGACAGCTTGACACAGACGAGACCGCTAAAATGAAAGAAGGGGACAAGATTAAACACACCCCTACTACTATTACCAGTGCCAAGTACACACACGAACCACCAACCTCCCTGCTTACCCCAGATAACAAACGGGAGTGGCTTGATACGAAACTGGAATTATTCCACTGCATTCGTACTGGTTGTTTCTTGCGTAACCCCAGACCAACCACACCCCCTCAGGAAACACCGAGAATGACAAAGGGGGTGGAATTCAATTCTTAGGACAAAAAGGGACAGGGGAAAAATGGTATCAAGGAAATACGAAAGATACCCAAAAAACCCCTGGAATCTAAAAAATAACACGAAGGTAGCGCAAAAACGGCCGTTATTCAGCTCCTTCGTGAAACCACCCAAACACAGCATATAACAAGATGGCTTGGATAGAAAAAGGGATAATAACGGGACGTTAAAACCCAAAGGAAACGTAGCCGAGAATCCCAGAACGTCACCGAAGATCAAAAACAGGTCCCCAAGAAAGGGTTCAGAAATGCCCAAGGGAATAGGAAAACAAGGGAGCAGGGGAAAAAGGGGATCAAAACCCAGCACTAGAAAAGACCGCTGGAACTGAGCTCGAAGGAAGGGAAACAGGGTAGGACCACAGGAACAGGAATCACACGGCAAGGGACCAATATAGAAACCAAGCACCTGTTTCCTGTTGGCAGCCCCCTTTTAAAGCGAGCCCTAGGGAGCGTCCATAAATTCGCATATGCACTTGGCACTTTTAAGAAAAAACTGCTAACGGGGAACTAGACAGAAGGAACCAGGCCCCCTTGAGCCCCAACAGTACCCCCTCCTGAAAACCTCCCTCAAAGGAGCTGGCCGTCTATGCCTATCTGCCTGTACTTTCATGGCTTTCTTGGACTCAAATAAATGCTGTTGGGCTTTCTTCCAGATATCAATCAAACCCCTACTCAGGGAATCCACTGCTAGTACCCTCTCAGATGGCTGAATAGGAATTGTATTGGGATGGAACCCCATTGAACAATAAAACTGTGACATGCCTAAAGCTGAGTGCATGCTGTTATTATATGCAAACTCAGCCACAGGAAGGGCTTGTACCCAACTGCCCGTCAGTGACGTTAGCAAACAGCGCAAATACTGCTGCATGGTTTGATTGGTACATTCTGTTTGCCCGTCGCTTTGTGAATGGTAAGCTGTTGACAAACGTACTTCCATCTTTAATGATCGACACAGGGCAGTCCAAAAATGTGAAACAAACTGTGCCCCTCTATCTGAAACGATGGCAGTAGGAACCCCATGCAGTTGGATCACTTGGGCCAGAAACACATCAGCCAATTCTCTAGATGTAGGTAACCCTGGCAAGGGAACGAAGTGAGCCATTTTTGTGAATAAATCCACAACAACTAAAATGGCCGTAAACCCTGAATCAAGCGGCAAATCGGTCACGAAGTCCATACTGACCGTATGCCAGGGGGAAGGAGGCACTGGCAATGGGTGCAACAACCCAGACGGAGACATGTGCGAGGACTTACTAACAGCACACACCGGGCATGAGGCCACAAATACCTGTACATCATGGGCCAGAGACTTCCACCAAAACCAACGCATACACAGCTCTTTGGTCTTATTGACCCCCGGATGCCCAACGAAGGACGATGAATGACAATATGTAAGAACCAGTGTACGCAATTCGGGGGGCACAAACAAATTCTTTGCCTGATACAATAACCCATCCTTTAACCTGATTCCAGGTTCCGACAGCCACGGAGCCAGATCTAACTGCTTCATTTCATCCTGCACTTTAACCATGAAATCGTCTATGGAAGCACAACCAACTATCTTATCACCAGGAATCATAAAACAGGACTCCTCTGTCTTGTTTCCTTGTGACGGATCCGCATAAATCCGAGATAATGCGTCAGATTTCCCCTGTTGAGCAGCTGGCCTATACGTGATGGTAAAATCGTATTCATTGAAGAATAGCACCCATCTCATCTGTCTGGGAGTCAAAGCCCTAGCGGACCAGAAAAACTCCAAGTTCTTGTGATCCGTATAGATGGTAATGGGGTGACGAGCCCCCCAAAGGTGATGGCGCCATTCCTCAAAAGACAGCTTTATGGCCAATAGTTCCCTTTCGGCAATTGTATAATTCTGCTCAGCAGGTAGTAGTTTCTTTGAAAAGTACGCAATTGGATGCATCAACCCAGATTTATTGTCACGCTGAGACAACACGTCCCCAACGGCTAGCTGGGACGCATCCGCCTCTACATAAAACGGAAGAGCAGGATCAGGATGCATCAACACAGGAGCAGATGTAAAAAGCCCAATCAATCTTTCCAAAGCCAACTGTGCCGCCGGCGTCCACTCAAACACCACTCCCTTCTTCAACAATGAAGTCATAGGCGAAACAATGTCAGAGAAATGACTGATAAAACGCCTGTAGAAATTGGCGAAACCAAGTAGCACCTGTATATCCTTAACACATGTGGGTATGGGCCAGTTAACTATAGCTTCGATCTTCCGGGGATCCATCTTTATACCATCCGCAGATATCAGGAATCCCAAAAACTCAACATGTGTCGCACCGAAAGTGCATTTATCCAGCTTGACAAATAAACGGTATTCCAACAACTTAGACAAAACCTGCAAAAACATGAGCATCATGTTCCTCAAAGGACGAGGAAAAAACGAAAATATCATCAATGTAAACAATCACACTGACATCCAAAAACTCATGCAAAACCTCATTTATAAAAAACTGAAAAGCGGCAGGGGCGTTACACAAACCAAAAGGCATAACACAATATTCAAACAAACCAAACTTACTACGGAACGCCGTTTTCCATTCGTCGCCCTCGCGGACTCGAACGAGATGGTAAGCGCCTCTTAAATCAAGCTTTGTGAACACCTTGGCATGTCGCAGCTGGTCTAACAACACCGGTATAAGAGTTAATGGGTACTTGTCCTTTATTGTGACCTTATTCAATGCTCTGTAGTCCACGCAAGCGCGAAGATCACCCTCCTTCTTCGGTATTAAAAAATATGGAGGAAAACACAGGCGAAGAAGAAGGCCGAATAAACCCATTCTTTAACATCTCTTCCAAATACAGCCGTAGATGTTTCTCCTCCGGCTCCGACAACGCATAAACCCTACTACAGGGCAAAATGGCCCCCGGAACCAAATCAATACGGCAATCAAAAGCCCTGTGTGGTGGCAATACACACGCCTGATCCTTATCAAACACCTCCTTATATGCCACAAACGAAGGAGGCAAACCGTTCTGATCGCAACCACTCGCTGCACAAGACAACGGAGACACCCAATCAGTCGCCTCACAATAACAGTGAAGAAGACGATACTCCGAATCAAGCGTAACCAGCCTCCGCGCCCAATCGATTCTGGGATTATGGGCCTGTAACCAGGGTACCCCGAGTACCACCCCAAATGCTGGTGCAGCAATCAGATCGAAACAGACCGTCTCAGAATGCCCATTATCAAATGTCATCAACAAAGGTTCAGTTTGTCGAGCAATCGACCCAGAGGTTAGCTCCATGCCGTCAATAGCCCTCACGGGTTCAGGTTGTTTCTTCATCACACAGGGAACCATCAACGACTCGGCCAACCCAATGTCCATAAAGTTCCCTGTGGCCCAACAATCCAATAATACCGACAAGGAAGCTCTACCACAAGATGAGTAAGCGAAGCAAGCCGATACCGTGAAATGATGCGGGACTCTTTGAACCGCCCCTTGTACGTCATATGGGTTACAAAAACCTCTTTCATGGACTAAAGGACTCTCACAATCCCTTCCCACGAAAGCCACAGCCTTATTCTCCGGGATCCGGGACGGTTTCACTGGACACTCTCGAGCAAAGTATCCGCCCCTCCCACAATACAAACACAACTGCAACAAGCGCCTTCGCTCCTTTTCCTCCTTGGATAAGGGACCCCGCACCCCACCCAAAGGCATAGGTTCAGGATCTGTTTTCACGCCCCCATTCTCAGATGTTTCTCTCTTGGTTACAGTTGTCCTTGGGGGTTGAAACCTGATCTTTTCCCCTTTTCTTTCACTCATTCGATGGTTGAGTTTAACAACCAAATCGACGAACTCAACACAATCTTCAGGGGGGTCTACAACCTGAGAGACTATGTCTTTTAAGTCCTCGCACAAGCCCTGATAAAACAAAGAGGTTCTTTTTGCCATGGGCCATTGTGTCTCTGCTACTAGACGATTGAAAGTAGCCACATAACCCAAAAGATCCTGCTTACCCTGCCGTAGCTTTAAAATTTCAACATCGCTTGCCTGCATAAAAGCATGCTTAGCAAACAGACTATGCATCTGGTTCTTAAAGGCCGGGAAACTATTCAACACAGCGTCATTGTTTTCCACTAAGGGGACCGCCCAACTAGCTGCAGTACCCGAAAGATATGAGATCACAAACGCTACTTTAGTAGTGTCGTCAGGAAAAGCGGTTGGTCGACACATGAAGTGCAAATGGCACTGGTTCATAAATATAGCATATCTGCTACTATCCCCGGAAAACCTCTCTGGAGCTGCTAGAGGCACCGGCACGGGAGTGTTCACTGTAACGGACAAAGGAGAAGGAGACCCACTCTGCCCCCCACTCCTCTCATATTTAAATGTGGCTGGTTGAATCAATGGGGGCTTAGCCTTAACTGAGGGATCCCCTCTCTTCTCTTAGTGCTTTACTTCACCTCACTCAGTGTCCCCCGTAACTCCTGATTCTCCTGACGCAGGGATTGGACTTCACCCTGTATGTGCGCTAAAGCCTGCATGATTTCCTGCATCGAAGAAGCCCCCCCTGCTGCCTCCTCAACCATTCTTCACTCGAGCGGTGTGTTAATTCGTGGGCTTGGTTTTCTGTTCCGATGCCGACCGGCCCAACACCGCAGGAGTGAAGAACGTCCCAATACTCTGCCCTCACCGTGACCCCCAACACCCGAAATCAAAACGGATGGTGGAGAACACAACACCGGGAGGAGGTGGGTAACAAAACAAGGGAACCCAAGGTCTTGGGGAACACAACTCGTCTCCTCTGGCTTCTTGGCAGCTGACAGCTTGACACAGACGAGACCGCTAAAATGAAAGAAGTGGACAAGATTAGACACACCCCTACTACTATTACCAGTGCCAAGTACACACACGAACCACCGACCTCCCTGCTTACCCCAGATAACAAACGGGAGTGGCTTGATACGAAACAGGAATTCTTCCACTGCAATCGTATTGGTTGTTTCTTGCGTAACCCCAGACCAACCACGCCCCCTCGGGAAACACCGAGAATGAAAAAGGGGGCGGAATTCACAATTCTTAGGACAAAAAAGAGACAGGGGAAAAATGATATCAAGGGAATACAAAAGACACCCAAAAAACCCCTGGAATCTAAAAAAGAACATGAAGGTAGAGCAAAAAACGGCCGTTATTCAGCTCCTTCATGAAAACACCCAAACACAGTGTATAACAAGATGGTTTGGATACAAAAAGGGATAATAACGGGACGTTAAAACTCAAAGGAAACGCAGCCGCGAATCCCAGAACATCACTGATGATCAAAAACAGGTCCCCAATAAAGGGTTCAGAAATGCCCAAGGGAATAGGAAAACAAGGGAGCAGGGGAAAAAGGGGATCAAAACCCAGCACTAGAAAAGACCGCTGGAACTGAGCTCGAAGGAAGGGAAACAGGGTAGGACCACAGGAACAGGAATCACACGGCAAGGGACCAATATAGAAACCAAGCACCTGTTTCCTGTTGGCAGCCCCCTTTTAAAGCGAGCCCTAGGGAGCGTCCATAAATTCGCATATGCACTTGGCACTTTTAAGAAAAAACTGCTAACGGGGAACTAGACAGAAGGAACCAGGCCCCCTTGAGCCCCAACAGTACCCCCTCCTGAAAACCTCCCTCAAAGGAGCTGGCCGTCTATGCCTATCTGCCTGTACTTTCATGGCTTTCTTGGACTCAAATAAATGCTGTTGGGCTTTCTTCCAGATATCAATCAAACCCCTACTCAGGGAATCCACTGCTAGTACCCTCTCAGATGGCTGAATAGGAATTGTATTGGGATGGAACCCCATTGAACAATAAAACGGTGACATGCCTAAAGCTGAGTGCATGCTGTTATTATATGCAAACTCAGCCACAGGAAGGGCTTGTACCCAACTGCCCGTCAGTGACGTTAGCAAACAGCGCAAATACTGCTGCATGGTTTGATTGGTACATTCTGTTTGCCCGTCGCTTTGTGAATGGTAAGCTGTTGACAAACGTACTTCCATCTTTAATGATCGACACAGGGCAGTCCAAAAATGTGAAACAAACTGTGCCCCTCTATCTGAAACGATGGCAGTAGGAACCCCATGCAGTTGGATCACTTGGGCCAGAAACACATCAGCCAATTCTCTAGATGTAGGTAACCCTGGCAAGGGAACGAAGTGAACCATTTTTGTGAATAAATCCACAACAACTAAAATGGCCGTAAACCCTGAATCAAGCGGCAAATCGGTCACGAAGTCCATACTGACCGTATGCCAGGGGGAAGGAGGCACTGGCAATGGGTGCAACAACCCAGACGGAGACATGTGCGAGGACTTACTAACAGCACACACCGGGCATGAGGCCACAAATACCTGTACATCATGGGCCAGAGACTTCCACCAAAACCAACGCATACACAGCTCTTTGGTCTTATTGACCCCCGGATGCCCAACGAAGGACGATGAATGACAATATGTAAGAACCAGTGTACGCAATTCGGGGGGCACAAACAAATTCTTTGCCTGATACAATAACCCATCCTTTAACCTGATTCCAGGTTCCGACAGCCACGGAGCCAGATCTAACTGCTTCATTTCATCCTGCACTTTAACCATGAAATCGTCTATGGAAGCACAACCAACTATCTTATCACCAGGAATCATAAAACAGGACTCCTCTGTCTTGTTTCCTTGTGACGGATCCGCATAAATCCGAGATAATGCGTCAGATTTCCCCTGTTGAGCAGCTGGCCTATACGTGATGGTAAAATCGTATTCATTGAAGAATAGCACCCATCTCATCTGTCTGGGAGTCAAAGCCCTAGCGGACCAGAAAAACTCCAAGTTCTTGTGATCCGTATAGATGGTAATGGGGTGACGAGCCCCCCAAAGGTGATGGCGCCATTCCTCAAAAGACAGCTTTATGGCCAATAGTTCCCTTTCGGCAATTGTATAATTCTGCTCAGCAGGTAGTAGTTTCTTTGAAAAGTACGCAATTGGATGCATCAACCCAGATTTATTGTCACGCTGAGACAACACGTCCCCAACGGCTAGCTGGGACGCATCCGCCTCTACATAAAACGGAAGAGCAGGATCAGGATGCATCAACACAGGAGCAGATGTAAAAAGCCCAATCAATCTTTCCAAAGCCAACTGTGCCGCCGGCGTCCACTCAAACACCACTCCCTTCTTCAACAATGAAGTCATAGGCGAAACAATGTCAGAGAAATGACTGATAAAACGCCTGTAGAAATTGGCGAAACCAAGTAGCACCTGTATATCCTTAACACATGTGGGTATGGGCCAGTTAACTATAGCTTCGATCTTCCGGGGATCCATCTTTATACCATCCGCAGATATCAGGAATCCCAAAAACTCAACATGTGTCGCACCGAAAGTGCATTTATCCAGCTTGACAAATAAACGGTATTCCAACAACTTAGACAAAACCTGCAAAAACATGAGCATCATGTTCCTCAAAGGACGAGGAAAAAACGAAAATATCATCAATGTAAACAATCACACTGACATCCAAAAACTCATGCAAAACCTCATTTATAAAAAACTGAAAAGCGGCAGGGGCGTTACACAAACCAAAAGGCATAACACAATATTCAAACAAACCAAACTTACTACGGAACGCCGTTTTCCATTCGTCGCCCTCGCGGACTCGAACGAGATGGTAAGCGCCTCTTAAATCAAGCTTTGTGAACACCTTGGCATGTCGCAGCTGGTCTAACAACACCGGTATAAGAGTTAATGGGTACTTGTCCTTTATTGTGACCTTATTCAATGCTCTGTAGTCCACGCAAGCGCGAAGATCACCCTCCTTCTTCGGTATTAAAAAATATGGAGGAAAACACAGGCGAAGAAGAAGGCCGAATAAACCCATTCTTTAACATCTCGTCCAAATACAGCCGTAGATGTTTCTCCTCCGGCTCCGACAACGCATAAACCCTACTACAGGGCAAAATGGCCCCCGGAACCAAATCAATACGGCAATCAAAAGCCCTGTGTGGTGGCAATACACACGCCTGATCCTTATCAAACACCTCCTTATATGCCACAAACGAAGGAGGCAAACCGTTCTGATCGCAACCACTCGCTGCACAAGACAACGGAGACACCCAATCAGTCGCCTCACAATAACAGTGAAGAAGACGATACTCCGAATCAAGCGTAACCAGCCTCCGCGCCCAATCGATTCTGGGATTATGGGCCTGTAACCAGGGTACCCCGAGTACCACCCCAAATGCTGGTGCAGCAATCAGATCGAAACAGACCGTCTCAGAATGCCCATTATCAAATGTCATCAACAAAGGTTCAGTTTGTCGAGCAATCGACCCAGAGGTTAGCTCCATGCCGTCAATAGCCCTCACGGGTTCAGGTTGTTTCTTCATCACACAGGGAACCATCAACGACTCGGCCAACCCAATGTCCATAAAGTTCCCTGTGGCCCAACAATCCAATAATACCGACAAGGAAGCTCTACCACAAGATGAGTAAGCGAAGCAAGCCGATACCGTGAAATGATGCGGGACTCTTTGAACCGCCCCTTGTACGTCATATGGGTTACAAAAACCTCTTTCATGGACTAAAGGACTCTCACAATCCCTTCCCACGAAAGCCACAGCCTTATTCTCCGGGATCCGGGACGGTTTCACTGGACACTCTCGAGCAAAGTATCCGCCCCTCCCACAATACAAACACAACTGCAACAAGCGCCTTCGCTCCTTTTCCTCCTTGGATAAGGGACCCCGCACCCCACCCAAAGGCATAGGTTCAGGATCTGTTTTCACGCCCCCATTCTCAGATGTTTCTCTCTTGGTTACAGTTGTCCTTGGGGGTTGAAACCTGATCTTTTCCCCTTTTCTTTCACTCATTCGATGGTTGAGTTTAACAACCAAATCGACGAACTCAACACAATCTTCAGGGGGGTCTACAACCTGAGAGACTATGTCTTTTAAGTCCTCGCACAAGCCCTGATAAAACAAAGAGGTTCTTTTTGCCATGGGCCATTGTGTCTCTGCTACTAGACGATTGAAAGTAGCCACATAACCCAAAAGATCCTGCTTACCCTGCCGTAGCTTTAAAATTTCAACATCGCTTGCCTGCATAAAAGCATGCTTAGCAAACAGACTATGCATCTGGTTCTTAAAGGCCGGGAAACTATTCAACACAGCGTCATTGTTTTCCACTAAGAGGACCGCCCAACTAGCTGCAGTACCCGAAAGATATGAGATCACAAACGCTACTTTAGTAGTGTCGTCAGGAAAAGCGGTTGGTCGACACATGAAGTGCAAATGGCACTGGTTCATAAATATAGCATATCTGCTACTATCCCCGGAAAACCTCTCTGGAGCTGCTAGAGGCACCGGCACGGGAGTGTTCACTGTAACGGACAAAGGAGAAGGAGACCCACTCTGCCCCCCACTCCTCTCATATTTAAATGTGGCTGGTTGAATCAATGGGGGCTTAGCCTTAACTGAGGGATCCCCTCTCTTCTCTTAGTGCTTTACTTCACCTCACTCAGTGTCCCCCGTAACTCCTGATTCTCCTGACGCAGGGATTGGACTTCACCCTGTATGTGCGCTAAAGCCTGCATGATTTCCTGCATCGAAGAAGCCCCCCCTGCTGCCTCCTCAACCATTCTTCACTCGAGCGGTGTGTTAATTCGTGGGCTTGGTTTTCTGTTCCGATGCCGACCGGCCCAACACCGCAGGAGTGAAGAACGTCCCAATACTCTGCCCTCACCGTGACCCCCAACACCCGAAATCAAAACGGATGGTGGAGAACACGACACCGGGAGGAGGTGGGTAACAAAACAAGGGAACCCAAGGTCTTGGGGAACACAACTCGTCTCCTCTGGCTTCTTGGCAGCTGACAGCTTGACACAGACGAGACCGCTAAAATGAAAGAAGTGGACAAGATTAGACACACCCCTACTACTATTACCTGTGCCAAGTACACACACGAACCACCGACCTCCCTGCTTACCCCAGATAACAAACGGGAGTGGCTTGATACGAAACAGGAATTCTTCCACTGCAATCGTATTGGTTGTTTCTTGCGTAACCCCAGACCAACCACGCCCCCTCGGGAAACACCGAGAATGACAAAGGGGGCGGAATTCACAATTCTTAGGACCAAAAAGAGACAGGGGAAAAATGATATCAAGGGAATACAAAAGACACCCAAAAAACCCCTGGAATCTAAAAAAGAACATGAAGGTAGAGCAAAAAACGGCCGTTATTCAGCTCCTTCATGAAAACACCCAAACACAGTGTATAACAAGATGGTTTGGATACAAAAAGGGATAATAACGGGACGTTAAAACTCAAAGGAAACGCAGCCGCGAATCCCAGAACATCACTGATGATCAAAAACAGGTCCCCAATAAAGGGTTCAGAAATGCCCAAGGGAATAGGAAAACAAGGGAGCAGGGGAAAAAGGGGATCAAAACCCAGCACTAGAAAAGACCGCTGGAACTGAGCTCGAAGGAAGGGAAACAGGGTAGGACCACAGGAACAGGAATCACACGGCAAGGGACCAATATAGAAACCAAGCACCTGTTTCCTGTTGGCAGCCCCCTTTTAAAGCGAGCCCTAGGGAGCGTCCATAAATTCGCATATGCACTTGGCACTTTTAAGAAAAAACTGCTAACGGGGAACTAGACAGAAGGAACCAGGCCCCCTTGAGCCCCAACAGTACCCCCTCCTGAAAACCTCCCTCAAAGGAGCTGGCCGTCTATGCCTATCTGCCTGTACTTTCATGGCTTTCTTGGACTCAAATAAATGCTGTTGGGCTTTCTTCCAGATATCAATCAAACCCCTACTCAGGGAATCCACTGCTAGTACCCTCTCAGATGGCTGAATAGGAATTGTATTGGGATGGAACCCCATTGAACAATAAAACGGTGACATGCCTAAAGCTGAGTGCATGCTGTTATTATATGCAAACTCAGCCACAGGAAGGGCTTGTACCCAACTGCCCGTCAGTGACGTTAGCAAACAGCGCAAATACTGCTGCATGGTTTGATTGGTACATTCTGTTTGCCCGTCGCTTTGTGAATGGTAAGCTGTTGACAAACGTACTTCCATCTTTAATGATCGACACAGGGCAGTCCAAAAATGTGAAACAAACTGTGCCCCTCTATCTGAAACGATGGCAGTAGGAACCCCATGCAGTTGGATCACTTGGGCCAGAAACACATCAGCCAATTCTCTAGATGTAGGTAACCCTGGCAAGGGAACAAAGTGAACCATTTTTGTGAATAAATCCACAACAACTAAAATGGCCGTAAACCCTGAATCAAGCGGCAAATCGGTCACGAAGTCCATACTGACCGTATGCCAGGGGGAAGGAGGCACTGGCAATGGGTGCAACAACCCAGACGGAGACATGTGCGAGGACTTACTAACAGCACACACCGGGCATGAGGCCACAAATACCTGTACATCATGGGCCAGAGACTTCCACCAAAACCAACGCATACACAGCTCTTTGGTCTTATTGACCCCCGGATGCCCAACGAAGGACGATGAATGACAATATGTAAGAACCAGTGTACGCAATTCGGGGGGCACAAACAAATTCTTTGCCTGATACAATAACCCATCCTTTAACCTGATTCCAGGTTCCGACAGCCACGGAGCCAGATCTAACTGCTTTATTTCATCCTGCACTTTAACCATGAAATCGTCTATGGAAGCACAACCAACTATCTTATCACCAGGAATCATAAAACAGGACTCCTCTGTCTTGTTTCCTTGTGACGGATCCGCATAAATCCGAGATAATGCGTCAGATTTCCCCTGTTGAGCAGCTGGCCTATACGTGATGGTAAAATCGTATTCATTGAAGAATAGCACCCATCTCATCTGTCTGGGAGTCAAAGCCCTAGCGGACCAGAAAAACTCCAAGTTCTTGTGATCCGTATAGATGGTAATGGGGTGACGAGCCCCCCAAAGGTGATGGCGCCATTCCTCGAAAGACAGCTTTATGGCCAATAGTTCCCTTTCGGCAATTGTATAATTCTGCTCAGCAGGTAGTAGTTTCTTTGAAAAGTACGCAATTGGATGCATCAACCCAGATTTATTGTCACGCTGAGACAACACGTCCCCAACGGCTAGCTGGGACGCATCCGCCTCTACATAAAACGGAAGAGCAGGATCAGGATGCATCAACACAGGAGCAGATGTAAAAAGCCCAATCAATCTTTCCAAAGCCAACTGTGCCGCCGGCGTCCACTCAAACACCACTCCCTTCTTCAACAATGAAGTCATAGGCGAAACAATGTCAGAGAAATGACTGATAAAACGCCTGTAGAAATTGGCGAAACCAAGTAGCACCTGTATATCCTTAACACATGTGGGTATGGGCCAGTTAACTATAGCTTCGATCTTCCGGGGATCCATCTTTATACCATCCGCAGATATCAGGAATCCCAAAAACTCAACATGTGTCGCACCGAAAGTGCATTTATCCAGCTTGACAAATAAACGGTATTCCAACAACTTAGACAAAACCTGCAAAAACATGAGCATCATGTTCCTCAAAGGACGAGGAAAAAACGAAAATATCATCAATGTAAACAATCACACTGACATCCAAAAACTCATGCAAAACCTCATTTATAAAAAACTGAAAAGCGGCAGGGGCGTTACACAAACCAAAAGGCATAACACAATATTCAAACAAACCAAACTTACTACGGAACGCCGTTTTCCATTCGTCGCCCTCGCGGACTCGAACGAGATGGTAAGCGCCTCTTAAATCAAGCTTTGTGAACACCTTGGCATGTCGCAGCTGGTCTAACAACACCGGTATAAGAGTTAATGGGTACTTGTCCTTTATTGTGACCTTATTCAATGCTCTGTAGTCCACGCAAGCGCGAAGATCACCCTCCTTCTTCGGTATTAAAAAATATGGAGGAAAACACAGGCGAAGAAGAAGGCCGAATAAACCCATTCTTTAACATCTCTTCCAAATACAGCCGTAGATGTTTCTCCTCCGGCTCCGACAACGCATAAACCCTACTACAGGGCAAAATGGCCCCCGGAACCAAATCAATACGGCAATCAAAAGCCCTGTGTGGTGGCAATACACACGCCTGATCCTTATCAAACACCTCCTTATATGCCACAAACGAAGGAGGCAAACCGTTCTGATCGCAACCACTCGCTGCACAAGACAACGGAGACACCCAATCAGTCGCCTCACAATAACAGTGAAGAAGACGATACTCCGAATCAAGCGTAACCAGCCTCCGCGCCCAATCGATTCTGGGATTATGGGCCTGTAACCAGGGTACCCCGAGTACCACCCCAAATGCTGGTGCAGCAATCAGATCGAAACAGACCGTCTCAGAATGCCCATTATCAAATGTCATCAACAAAGGTTCAGTTTGTCGAGCAATCGACCCAGAGGTTAGCTCCATGCCGTCAATAGCCCTCACGGGTTCAGGTTGTTTCTTCATCACACAGGGAACCATCAACGACTCGGCCAACCCAATGTCCATAAAGTTCCCTGTGGCCCAACAATCCAATAATACCGACAAGGAAGCTCTACCACAAGATGAGTAAGCGAAGCAAGCCGATACCGTGAAATGATGCGGGACTCTTTGAACCGCCCCTTGTACGTCATATGGGTTACAAAAACCTCTTTCATGGACTAAAGGACTCTCACAATCCCTTCCCACGAAAGCCACAGCCTTATTCTCCGGGATCCGGGACGGTTTCACTGGACACTCTCGAGCAAAGTATCCGCCCCTCCCACAATACAAACACAACTGCAACAAGCGCCTTCGCTCCTTTTCCTCCTTGGATAAGGGACCCCGCACCCCACCCAAAGGCATAGGTTCAGGATCTGTTTTCACGCCCCCATTCTCAGATGTTTCTCTCTTGGTTACAGTTGTCCTTGGGGGTTGAAACCTGATCTTTTCCCCTTTTCTTTCACTCATTCGATGGTTGAGTTTAACAACCAAATCGACGAACTCAACACAATCTTCAGGGGGGTCTACAACCTGAGAGACTATGTCTTTTAAGTCCTCGCACAAGCCCTGATAAAACAAAGAGGTTATTTTTGCCATGGGCCATTGTGTCTCTGCTACTAGACGATTGAAAGTAGCCACATAACCCAAAAGATCCTGCTTACCCTGCCGTAGCTTTAAAATTTCAACATCGCTTGCCTGCATAAAAGCATGCTTAGCAAACAGACTATGCATCTGGTTCTTAAAGGCCGGGAAACTATTCAACACAGCGTCATTGTTTTCCACTAAGGGGACCGCCCAACTAGCTGCAGTACCCGAAAGATATGAGATCACAAACGCTACTTTAGTAGTGTCGTCAGGAAAAGCGGTTGGTCGACACATGAAGTGCAAATGGCACTGGTTCATAAATATAGCATATCTGCTACTATCCCCGGAAAACCTCTCTGGAGCTGCTAGAGGCACCGGCACGGGAGTGTTCACTGTAACGGACAAAGGAGAAGGAGACCCACTCTGCCCCCCACTCCTCTCATATTTAAATGTGGCTGGTTGAATCAATGGGGGCTTAGCCTTAACTGAGGGATCCCCTCTCTTCTCTTAGTGCTTTACTTCACCTCACTCAGTGTCCCCCGTAACTCCTGATTCTCCTGACGCAGGGATTGGACTTCACCCTGTATGTGCGCTAAAGCCTGCATGATTTCCTGCATCGAAGAAGCCCCCCCTGCTGCCTCCTCAACCATTCTTCACTCGAGCGGTGTGTTAATTCGTGGGCTTGGTTTTCTGTTCCGATGCCGACCGGCCCAACACCGCAGGAGTGAAGAACGTCCCAATACTCTGCCCTCACCGTGACCCCCAACACCCGAAATCAAAACGGATGGTGGAGAACACGACACCGGGAGGAGGTGGGTAACAAAACAAGGGAACCCAAGGTCTTGGGGAACACAACTCGTCTCCTCTGGCTTCTTGGCAGCTGACAGCTTGACACAGACGAGACCGCTAAAATGAAAGAAGTGGACAAGATTAGACACACCCCTACTACTATTACCAGTGCCAAGTACACACACGAACCACCGACCTCCCTGCTTACCCCAGATAACAAACGGGAGTGGCTTGATACGAAACAGGAATTCTTCCACTGCAATCGTATTGGTTGTTTCTTGCGTAACCCCAGACCAACCACGCCCCCTCGGGAAACACCGAGAATGACAAAGGGGGCGGAATTCACAATTCTTAGGACAAAAAAGAGACAGGGGAAAAATGATATCAAGGGAATACAAAAGACACCCAAAAAACCCCTGGAATCTAAAAAAGAACATGAAGGTAGAGCAAAAAACGGCAGTTATTCAGCTCCTTCATGAAAACACCCAAACACAGTGTATAACAAGATGGTTTGGATACAAAAAGGGATAATAACGGGACGTTAAAACTCAAAGGAAACGCAGCCGCGAATCCCAGAACATCACTGATGATCAAAAACAGGTCCCCAATAAAGGGTTCAGAAATGCCCAAGGGAATAGGAAAACAAGGGAGCAGGGGAAAAAGGGGATCAAAACCCAGCACTAGAAAAGACCGCTGGAACTGAGCTCGAAGGAAGGGAAACAGGGTAGGACCACAGGAACAGGAATCACACGGCAAGGGACCAATATAGAAACCAAGCACCTGTTTCCTGTTGGCAGCCCCCTTTTAAAGCGAGCCCTAGGGAGCGTCCATAAATTCGCATATGCACTTGGCACTTTTAAGAAAAAACTGCTAACGGGGAACTAGACAGAAGGAACCAGGCCCCCTTGAGCCCCAACAGTACCCCCTCCTGAAAACCTCCCTCAAAGGAGCTGGCCGTCTATGCCTATCTGCCTGTACTTTCATGGCTTTCTTGGACTCAAATAAATGCTGTTGGGCTTTCTTCCAGATATCAATCAAACCCCTACTCAGGGAATCCACTGCTAGTACCCTCTCAGATGGCTGAATAGGAATTGTATTGGGATGGAACCCCATTGAACAATAAAACGGTGACATGCCTAAAGCTGAGTGCATGCTGTTATTATATGCAAACTCAGCCACAGGAAGGGCTTGTACCCAACTGCCCGTCAGTGACGTTAGCAAACAGCGCAAATACTGCTGCATGGTTTGATTGGTACATTCTGTTTGCCCGTCGCTTTGTGAATGGTAAGCTGTTGACAAACGTACTTCCATCTTTAATGATCGACACAGGGCAGTCCAAAAATGTGAAACAAACTGTGCCCCTCTATCTGAAACGATGGCAGTAGGAACCCCATGCAGTTGGATCACTTGGGCCAGAAACACATCAGCCAATTCTCTAGATGTAGGTAACCCTGGCAAGGGAACGAAGTGAACCATTTTTGTGAATAAATCCACAACAACTAAAATGGCCGTAAACCCTGAATCAAGCGGCAAATCGGTCACGAAGTCCATACTGACCGTATGCCAGGGGGAAGGAGGCACTGGCAATGGGTGCAACAACCCAGACGGAGACATGTGCGAGGACTTACTAACAGCACACACCGGGCATGAGGCCACAAATACCTGTACATCATGGGCCAGAGACTTCCACCAAAACCAACGCATACACAGCTCTTTGGTCTTATTGACCCCCGGATGCCCAACGAAGGACGATGAATGACAATATGTAAGAACCAGTGTACGCAATTCGGGGGGCACAAACAAATTCTTTGCCTGATACAATAACCCATCCTTTAACCTGATTCCAGGTTCCGACAGCCACGGAGCCAGATCTAACTGCTTCATTTCATCCTGCACTTTAACCATGAAATCGTCTATGGAAGCACAACCAACTATCTTATCACCAGGAATCATAAAACAGGACTCCTCTGTCTTGTTTCCTTGTGACGGATCCGCATAAATCCGAGATAATGCGTCAGATTTCCCCTGTTGAGCAGCTGGCCTATACGTGATGGTAAAATCGTATTCATTGAAGAATAGCACCCATCTCATCTGTCTGGGAGTCAAAGCCCTAGCGGACCAGAAAAACTCCAAGTTCTTGTGATCCGTATAGATGGTAATGGGGTGACGAGCCCCCCAAAGGTGATGGCGCCATTCCTCAAAAGACAGCTTTATGGCCAATAGTTCCCTTTCGGCAATTGTATAATTCTGCTCAGCAGGTAGTAGTTTCTTTGAAAAGTACGCAATTGGATGCATCAACCCAGATTTATTGTCACGCTGAGACAACACGTCCCCAACGGCTAGCTGGGACGCATCCGCCTCTACATAAAACGGAAGAGCAGGATCAGGATGCATCAACACAGGAGCAGATGTAAAAAGCCCAATCAATCTTTCCAAAGCCAACTGTGCCGCCGGCGTCCACTCAAACACCACTCCCTTCTTCAACAATGAAGTCATAGGCGAAACAATGTCAGAGAAATGACTGATAAAACGCCTGTAGAAATTGGCGAAACCAAGTAGCACCTGTATATCCTTAACACATGTGGGTATGGGCCAGTTAACTATAGCTTCGATCTTCCGGGGATCCATCTTTATACCATCCGCAGATATCAGGAATCCCAAAAACTCAACATGTGTCGCACCGAAAGTGCATTTATCCAGCTTGACAAATAAACGGTATTCCAACAACTTAGACAAAACCTGCAAAAACATGAGCATCATGTTCCTCAAAGGACGAGGAAAAAACGAAAATATCATCAATGTAAACAATCACACTGACATCCAAAAACTCATGCAAAACCTCATTTATAAAAAACTGAAAAGCGGCAGGGGCGTTACACAAACCAAAAGGCATAACACAATATTCAAACAAACCAAACTTACTACGGAACGCCGTTTTCCATTCGTCGCCCTCGCGGACTCGAACGAGATGGTAAGCGCCTCTTAAATCAAGCTTTGTGAACACCTTGGCATGTCGCAGCTGGTCTAACAACACCGGTATAAGAGTTAATGGGTACTTGTCCTTTATTGTGACCTTATTCAATGCTCTGTAGTCCACGCAAGCGCGAAGATCACCCTCCTTCTTCGGTATTAAAAAATATGGAGGAAAACACAGGCGAAGAAGAAGGCCGAATAAACCCATTCTTTAACATCTCTTCCAAATACAGCCGTAGATGTTTCTCCTCCGGCTCCGACAACGCATAAACCCTACTACAGGGCAAAATGGCCCCCGGAACCAAATCAATACGGCAATCAAAAGCCCTGTGTGGTGGCAATACACACGCCTGATCCTTATCAAACACCTCCTTATATGCCACAAACGAAGGAGGCAAACCGTTCTGATCGCAACCACTCGCTGCACAAGACAACGGAGACACCCAATCAGTCGCCTCACAATAACAGTGAAGAAGACGATACTCCGAATCAAGCGTAACCAGCCTCCGCGCCCAATCGATTCTGGGATTATGGGCCTGTAACCAGGGTACCCCGAGTACCACCCCAAATGCTGGTGCAGCAATCAGATCGAAACAGACCGTCTCAGAATGCCCATTATCAAATGTCATCAACAAAGGTTCAGTTTGTCGAGCAATCGACCCAGAGGTTAGCTCCATGCCGTCAATAGCCCTCACGGGTTCAGGTTGTTTCTTCATCACACAGGGAACCATCAACGACTCGGCCAACCCAATGTCCATAAAGTTCCCTGTGGCCCAACAATCCAATAATACCGACAAGGAAGCTCTACCACAAGATGAGTAAGCGAAGCAAGCCGATACCGTGAAATGATGCGGGACTCTTTGAACCGCCCCTTGTACGTCATATGGGTTACAAAAACCTCTTTCATGGACTAAAGGACTCTCACAATCCCTTCCCACGAAAGCCACAGCCTTATTCTCCGGGATCCGGGACGGTTTCACTGGACACTCTCGAGCAAAGTATCCGCCCCTCCCACAATACAAACACAACTGCAACAAGCGCCTTCGCTCCTTTTCCTCCTTGGATAAGGGACCCCGCACCCCACCCAAAGGCATAGGTTCAGGATCTGTTTTCACGCCCCCATTCTCAGATGTTTCTCTCTTGGTTACAGTTGTCCTTGGGGGTTGAAACCTGATCTTTTCCCCTTTTCTTTCACTCATTCGATGGTTGAGTTTAACAACCAAATCGACGAACTCAACACAATCTTCAGGGGGGTCTACAACCTGAGAGACTATGTCTTTTAAGTCCTCGCACAAGCCCTGATAAAACAAAGAGGTTCTTTTTGCCATGGGCCATTGTGTCTCTGCTACTAGACGATTGAAAGTAGCCACATAACCCAAAAGATCCTGCTTACCCTGCCGTAGCTTTAAAATTTCAACATCGCTTGCCTGCATAAAAGCATGCTTAGCAAACAGACTATGCATCTGGTTCTTAAAGGCCGGGAAACTATTCAACACAGCGTCATTGTTTTCCACTAAGGGGACCGCCCAACTAGCTGCAGTACCCGAAAGATATGAGATCACAAACGCTACTTTAGTAGTGTCGTCAGGAAAAGCGGTTGGTCGACACATGAAGTGCAAATGGCACTGGTTCATAAATATAGCATATCTGCTACTATCCCCGGAAAACCTCTCTGGAGCTGCTAGAGGCACCGGCACGGGAGTGTTCACTGTAACGGACAAAGGAGAAGGAGACCCACTCTGCCCCCCACTCCTCTCATATTTAAATGTGGCTGGTTGAATCAATGGGGGCTTAGCCTTAACTGAGGGATCCCCTCTCTTCTCTTAGTGCTTTACTTCACCTCACTCAGTGTCCCCCGTAACTCCTGATTCTCCTGACGCAGGGATTGGACTTCACCCTGTATGTGCGCTAAAGCCTGCATGATTTCCTGCATCGAAGAAGCCCCCCCTGCTGCCTCCTCAACCATTCTTCACTCGAGCGGTGTGTTAATTCGTGGGCTTGGTTTTCTGTTCCGATGCCGACCGGCCCAACACCGCAGGAGTGAAGAACGTCCCAATACTCTGCCCTCACCGTGACCCCCAACACCCGAAATCAAAACGGATGGTGGAGAACACGACACCGGGAGGAGGTGGGTAACAAAACAAGGGAACCCAAGGTCTTGGGGAACACAACTCGTCTCCTCTGGCTTCTTGGCAGCTGACAGCTTGACACAGACGAGACCGCTAAAATGAAAGAAGTGGACAAGATTAGACACACCCCTACTACTATTACCAGTGCCAAGTACACACACGAACCACCGACCTCCCTGCTTACCCCAGATAACAAACGGGAGTGGCTTGATACGAAACAGGAATTCTTCCACTGCAATCGTATTGGTTGTTTCTTGCGTAACCCCAGACCAACCACGCCCCCTCGGGAAACACCGAGAATGACAAAGGGGGCGGAATTCACAATTCTTAGGACCAAAAAGAGACAGGGGAAAAATGATATCAAGGGAATACAAAAGACACCCAAAAAACCCCTGGAATCTAAAAAAGAACATGAAGGTAGAGCAAAAAACGGCCGTTATTCAGCTCCTTCATGAAAACACCCAAACACAGTGTATAACAAGATGGTTTGGATACAAAAAGGGATAATAACGGGACGTTAAAACTCAAAGGAAACGCAGCCGCGAATCCCAGAACATCACTGATGATCAAAAACAGGTCCCCAATAAAGGGTTCAGAAATGCCCAAGGGAATAGGAAAACAAGGGAGCAGGGGAAAAAGGGGATCAAAACCCAGCACTAGAAAAGACCGCTGGAACTGAGCTCGAAGGAAGGGAAACAGGGTAGGACCACAGGAA
Organism: Lissotriton helveticus; assembly: GCF_964261635.1. Classification (NCBI taxonomy): domain Eukaryota; kingdom Metazoa; phylum Chordata; class Amphibia; order Caudata; family Salamandridae; genus Lissotriton; species Lissotriton helveticus. The sequence continues at coordinate 1,225,081,698 of NC_136068.1, forward strand.
CAGGAATCACACGGCAAGGGACCAATATAGAAACCAAGCACCTGTTTCCTGTTGGCAGCCCCCTTTTAAAGCGAGCCCTAGGGAGCGTCCATAAATTCGCATATGCACTTGGCACTTTTAAGAAAAAACTGCTAACGGGGAACTAGACAGAAGGAACCAGGCCCCCTTGAGCCCCAACAGTACCCCCTCCTGAAAACCTCCCTCAAAGGAGCTGGCCGTCTATGCCTATCTGCCTGTACTTTCATGGCTTTCTTGGACTCAAATAAATGCTGTTGGGCTTTCTTCCAGATATCAATCAAACCCCTACTCAGGGAATCCACTGCTAGTACCCTCTCAGATGGCTGAATAGGAATTGTATTGGGATGGAACCCCATTGAACAATAAAACGGTGACATGCCTAAAGCTGAGTGCATGCTGTTATTATATGCAAACTCAGCCACAGGAAGGGCTTGTACCCAACTGCCCGTCAGTGACGTTAGCAAACAGCGCAAATACTGCTGCATGGTTTGATTGGTACATTCTGTTTGCCCGTCGCTTTGTGAATGGTAAGCTGTTGACAAACGTACTTCCATCTTTAATGATCGACACAGGGCAGTCCAAAAATGTGAAACAAACTGTGCCCCTCTATCTGAAACGATGGCAGTAGGAACCCCATGCAGTTGGATCACTTGGGCCAGAAACACATCAGCCAATTCCTAGATGTAGGTAACCCTGGCAAGGGAACGAAGTGAACCATTTTTGTGAATAAATCCACAACAACTAAAATGGCCGTAAACCCTGAATCAAGCGGCAAATCGGTCACGAAGTCCATACTGACCGTATGCCAGGGGGAAGGAGGCACTGGCAATGGGTGCAACAACCCAGACGGAGACATGTGCGAGGACTTACTAACAGCACACACCGGGCATGAGGCCACAAATACCTGTACATCATGGGCCAGAGACTTCCACCAAAACCAACGCATACACAGCTCTTTGGTCTTATTGACCCCCGGATGCCCAACGAAGGACGATGAATGACAATATGTAAGAACCAGTGTACGCAATTCGGGGGGCACAAACAAATTCTTTGCCTGATACAATAACCCATCCTTTAACCTGATTCCAGGTTCCGACAGCCACGGAGCCAGATCTAACTGCTTCATTTCATCCTGCACTTTAACCATGAAATCGTCTATGGAAGCACAACCAACTATCTTATCACCAGGAATCATAAAACAGGACTCCTCTGTCTTGTTTCCTTGTGACGGATCCGCATAAATCCGAGATAATGCGTCAGATTTCCCCTGTTGAGCAGCTGGCCTATACGTGATGGTAAAATCGTATTCATTGAAGAATAGCACCCATCTCATCTGTCTGGGAGTCAAAGCCCTAGCGGACCAGAAAAACTCCAAGTTCTTGTGATCCGTATAGATGGTAATGGGGTGACGAGCCCCCCAAAGGTGATGGCGCCATTCCTCAAAAGACAGCTTTATGGCCAATAGTTCCCTTTCGGCAATTGTATAATTCTGCTCAGCAGGTAGTAGTTTCTTTGAAAAGTACGCAATTGGATGCATCAACCCAGATTTATTGTCACGCTGAGACAACACGTCCCCAACGGCTAGCTGGGACGCATCCGCCTCTACATAAAACGGAAGAGCAGGATCAGGATGCATCAACACAGGAGCAGATGTAAAAAGCCCAATCAATCTTTCCAAAGCCAACTGTGCCGCCGGCGTCCACTCAAACACCACTCCCTTCTTCAACAATGAAGTCATAGGCGAAACAATGTCAGAGAAATGACTGATAAAACGCCTGTAGAAATTGGCGAAACCAAGTAGCACCTGTATATCCTTAACACATGTGGGTATGGGCCAGTTAACTATAGCTTCGATCTTCCGGGGATCCATCTTTATACCATCCGCAGATATCAGGAATCCCAAAAACTCAACATGTGTCGCACCGAAAGTGCATTTATCCAGCTTGACAAATAAACGGTATTCCAACAACTTAGACAAAACCTGCAAAAACATGAGCATCATGTTCCTCAAAGGACGAGGAAAAAACGAAAATATCATCAATGTAAACAATCACACTGACATCCAAAAACTCATGCAAAACCTCATTTATAAAAAACTGAAAAGCGGCAGGGGCGTTACACAAACCAAAAGGCATAACACAATATTCAAACAAACCAAACTTACTACGGAACGCCGTTTTCCATTCGTCGCCCTCGCGGACTCGAACGAGATGGTAAGCGCCTCTTAAATCAAGCTTTGTGAACACCTTGGCATGTCGCAGCTGGTCTAACAACACCGGTATAAGAGTTAATGGGTACTTGTCCTTTATTGTGACCTTATTCAATGCTCTGTAGTCCACGCAAGCGCGAAGATCACCCTCCTTCTTCGGTATTAAAAAATATGGAGGAAAACACAGGCGAAGAAGAAGGCCGAATAAACCCATTCTTTAACATCTCTTCCAAATACAGCCGTAGATGTTTCTCCTCCGGCTCCGACAACGCATAAACCCTACTACAGGGCAAAATGGCCCCCGGAACCAAATCAATACGGCAATCAAAAGCCCTGTGTGGTGGCAATACACACGCCTGATCCTTATCAAACACCTCCTTATATGCCACAAACGAAGGAGGCAAACCGTTCTGATCGCAACCACTCGCTGCACAAGACAACGGAGACACCCAATCAGTCGCCTCACAATAACAGTGAAGAAGACGATACTCCGAATCAAGCGTAACCAGCCTCCGCGCCCAATCGATTCTGGGATTATGGGCCTGTAACCAGGGTACCCCGAGTACCACCCCAAATGCTGGTGCAGCAATCAGATCGAAACAGACCGTCTCAGAATGCCCATTATCAAATGTCATCAACAAAGGTTCAGTTTGTCGAGCAATCGACCCAGAGGTTAGCTCCATGCCGTCAATAGCCCTCACGGGTTCAGGTTGTTTCTTCATCACACAGGGAACCATCAACGACTCGGCCAACCCAATGTCCATAAAGTTCCCTGTGGCCCAACAATCCAATAATACCGACAAGGAAGCTCTACCACAAGATGAGTAAGCGAAGCAAGCCGATACCGTGAAATGATGCGGGACTCTTTGAACCGCCCCTTGTACGTCATATGGGTTACAAAAACCTCTTTCATGGACTAAAGGACTCTCACAATCCCTTCCCACGAAAGCCACAGCCTTATTCTCCGGGATCCGGGACGGTTTCACTGGACACTCTCGAGCAAAGTATCCGCCCCTCCCACAATACAAACACAACTGCAACAAGCGCCTTCGCTCCTTTTCCTCCTTGGATAAGGGACCCCGCACCCCACCCAAAGGCATAGGTTCAGGATCTGTTTTCACGCCCCCATTCTCAGATGTTTCTCTCTTGGTTACAGTTGTCCTTGGGGGTTGAAACCTGATCTTTTCCCCTTTTCTTTCACTCATTCGATGGTTGAGTTTAATAACCAAATCGACGAACTCAACACAATCTTCAGGGGGGTCTACAACCTGAGAGACTATGTCTTTTAAGTCCTCGCACAAGCCCTGATAAAACAAAGAGGTTCTTTTTGCCATGGGCCATTGTGTCTCTGCTACTAGACGATTGAAAGTAGCCACATAACCCAAAAGATCCTGCTTACCCTGCCGTAGCTTTAAAATTTCAACATCGCTTGCCTGCATAAAAGCATGCTTAGCAAACAGACTATGCATCTGGTTCTTAAAGGCCGGGAAACTATTCAACACAGCGTCATTGTTTTCCACTAAGGGGACCGCCCAACTAGCTGCAGTACCCGAAAGATATGAGATCACAAACGCTACTTTAGTAGTGTCGTCAGGAAAAGCGGTTGGTCGACACATGAAGTGCAAATGGCACTGGTTCATAAATATAGCATATCTGCTACTATCCCCGGAAAACCTCTCTGGAGCTGCTAGAGGCACCGGCACGGGAGTGTTCACTGTAACGGACAAAGGAGAAGGAGACCCACTCTGCCCCCCACTCCTCTCATATTTAAATGTGGCTGGTTGAATCAATGGGGGCTTAGCCTTAACTGAGGGATCCCCTCTCTTCTCTTAGTGCTTTACTTCACCTCACTCAGTGTCCCCCGTAACTCCTGATTCTCCTGACGCAGGGATTGGACTTCACCCTGTATGTGCGCTAAAGCCTGCATGATTTCCTGCATCGAAGAAGCCCCCCCTGCTGCCTCCTCAACCATTCTTCACTCGAGCGGTGTGTTAATTCGTGGGCTTGGTTTTCTGTTCCGATGCCGACCGGCCCAACACCGCAGGAGTGAAGAACGTCCCAATACTCTGCCCTCACCGTGACCCCCAACACCCGAAATCAAAACGGATGGTGGAGAACACGACACCGGGAGGAGGTGGGTAACAAAACAAGGGAACCCAAGGTCTTGGGGAACACAACTCGTCTCCTCTGGCTTCTTGGCAGCTGACAGCTTGACACAGACGAGACCGCTAAAATGAAAGAAGTGGACAAGATTAGACACACCCCTACTACTATTACCAGTGCCAAGTACACACACGAACCACCGACCTCCCTGCTTACCCCAGATAACAAACGGGAGTGGCTTGATACGAAACAGGAATTCTTCCACTGCAATCGTATTGGTTGTTTCTTGCGTAACCCCAGACCAACCACGCCCCCTCGGGAAACACCGAGAATGACAAAGGGGGCGGAATTCACAATTCTTAGGACCAAAAAGAGACAGGGGAAAAATGATATCAAGGGAATACAAAAGACACCCAAAAAACCCCTGGAATCTAAAAAAGAACATGAAGGTAGAGCAAAAAACGGCCGTTATTCAGCTCCTTCATGAAAACACCCAAACACAGTGTATAACAAGATGGTTTGGATACAAAAAGGGATAATAACGGGACGTTAAAACTCAAAGGAAACGCAGCCGCGAATCCCAGAACATCACTGATGATCAAAAACAGGTCCCCAATAAAGGGTTCAGAAATGCCCAAGGGAATAGGAAAACAAGGGAGCAGGGGAAAAAGGGGATCAAAACCCAGCACTAGAAAAGACCGCTAGAACGGAGCTCGAAGGAAGGGAAACAAGGTAGAACCAGAGGAACAGGAATCACACGGCAAGGGACCAATAAAGAAACCAAGCACCTGTTTCCTGTTGGCAGCCCCCTTTTAAAGCGAGCCCTAGGGAGCGTCATTAAATTTGCATATGCACTTGGCACTTTTAAGAAAAACCGCTAACGGGGAACTAGACAGAGGGAACCAGGCCCCCATGAACGCCAACACTTGTCCCAAAGGTATCGGGTGTCAGAGTGCCTTACATAGCACCAGTTACGTTACATGAGGGCACATTAATTTTTATTAGGCACTGGGAGATTAAGTGATTTGCCCTGAATCACAGGATGTTCAGCGTCATTGCCGAGATTTGAACCTATTCCCCAGATTCGAGATAGACCACCCTAGCTGTTAGGCCAACTCCTCTCCCCTTCAAACATATTGAAAGAAGTTCTCCTTAATGGTCACTGTAGCACATTGAAGCACAAAGGAAGTCGGTGTCAATTCTTTTCGTTCTTTCAATAGAGACCTTATGGTATTCAAAGATTCATCTTGTGGGATATTTGTATGCAGTGATTCTTCATCGAAAGATGCTAGAATATGAATCTCTGGGTCAAAGGACATCTATGTCAATGTGTTAAGTATGTGCTTGGAATCTTGCAATTATGAAGGCATATCTAAAACCAGAGGACATAAGAGGGAGTCCGCAAACTGAGAAAGTGGTTCTAGTACTGAACCTATTCTGGAGACAATCAGTCTCCCGAGTGGTGGTCTTGTTGGTTTGTGTACCTTGGGTAACACATAGAAGTAAGGAGTCTTTAGTTGTGTGTTAACTAGAAAACCGGCTACCCTCTTCGTAATCCAGTTGGATTTCAAAGCATCATCCACCATGGACTTGATAGGCGAGGTGTGGGATCGAGGTGGAGCAAACGATAGTATTTCACATTGTCCAGTTGATGGAGGCATTCCGTATGGTAAGTGTTTACATCCATGACGACAGTGGCACCACCCTTGTCTGCTGGATAACAATCTCAGGATCCAAGCCTAGAATACGGAGACACTCAAATTCTTTCTTAGATACATTGAAAAAGGGGGTCCACGCTGAAGGTCTGAGTTGATCATCTCTTTAATTACAGCTTTTTCAAGTGTTTCCACTTCCACTGGCACCATGTGGAGAGGTGGGTTAAAAGTGGACTTGGGTTTGAGACCAGTGTTGATCTCTTGATAGGAGGTCTCAGACATCCTCTCTTCTTGAAAGAAGAAGTTCAATCATACTTTCCTGGAGAATTGTGCTAACTCTGTTCGTGAGGCAAAAGCCTCTCCTAGGTGTTTGGGTACAAATCCTAGGTCCTTATTCAGGACCTCGTGTGGGGAGTCGTAGCCCACATCCAGGACCTTGCGGCCCCAGTGTGAGGAGGGAGCCCCATGGTGAAGCACGTCACCCTCGGGTGAGTGAGTGTTCTCGTCCTTTTAATGGAATACCTTTCCTTGTCAAACAATAAACCCCCATTTCTTTGGAGAACGTATGTTTTATGAGTTGTGTGTGTTCACTCTGGTATCTAACCCGTGCTGTGCGTGTGTATACGCCCTTGTATTACATAGGCCTTTCTGTCAAACTGGTCTTTAAAACCCTCCACCACTAAGAACTCAAAAAATTGAGCAGGCTCCCCAATGCTCATTGGCATTCACGGCCTCATGTACCTCACAAGGATCCTAGCAAATCTTCTTGGTAACTTCCCTTCATCAAGCCCCATCTCTAGCGCCCTACTCTTCCAAAGAAGTGCCATCCACTCCTCCACTGATTGACCCACTGCTGCAACACACAATCATCTCAGAGGACCCCCTCCCCAAGGAATGGCCCTGGACTGCAGATACTGCAGTAGAAACACTCACCTATGTCATACCGCAACACTGTCATGGAAAAGTATGGCTTCAACTCATATTGTATTAAATTTCCACAAAACCTCTCCAAACAGACCGCAAAAAAAATTCAAGCACAAAATTCTCAAACAACAGCTAGAAACACTGATAACAGACATCTTCTATATTCCAAAACACAGAGGCCTTGAAACTGACTTCTTCTTCTACACTAAGAAACCTGTTAAATGGAGAGAGAACTACCTACAACACCTGCACGTAACTAATACTACCAACAACCCCTACTGAACTAAGCTCACTATATCCCCATCTCAGAACTTTAGCGGGGAATTGTCGATAACCATTTACAGAAATGAGAACATTCTTATCCAATCCTCTGAACAACACCTATACATTTTCAATTTCTACTTCCCCGTTCTCTGCACCTCCTTGCCATCCAGTCCCTCTTCCACCCCTCTCTCAGAGAACCAAACCATTCACTCTCTCCCAGAGAACTGATCCAAGCACCCACACCTCCGACTGTGGAACTTTCTACTTCCAATACCATTTGGACTGTCTCCCCCTCCACCCTCCCTACAACCTCCTCCACTACCAGCCACCCTGACGCCATGGTTTTGCTACCAGAATTGCTTTCCCTCTCTCCATGGCCCGCTTCCACTGCCCAGCTCAATGGATCTTCCACACCTGTGTCCTCTTAGTCCATCCTCCTTAGTAGCCATCCCAGACTTCAATGAGATTCATCACACTCCCTTCCCCAAAACAGACCCAACCGCCTCTCTAATGTTCCCTAAAATGCCTGTCTGGAGGTCAAAATCAACACTGTTCTGAAAGAAATTCCATCACTTCACCTATGCATCTATGGTGAACACTGACACTGCCACAAACATTCACCTTGACCCTCCCATCCCTCACTCCTAGCCAAACTATCCCCTACATTCATGACCACCTTAATCCTAGATGTACCACGACGGGAGTGTTGCAGCGGTAAGCCAAAATGCTGAGCAACACCTATGACAATGCCCCCAGCCAACTCAGCCATAGCAAGATCCCAGTCATCCTTGGCACAATTAGGACCCTGAACACCACCTGCCCTCTCAGGCACCCCGCTCAACTAACTACCATCCAACCCAATCACCATGGGCAGAGATCTTTACCTACGCCTTGCTGCTTGCTACTAAACTGTCAATCAGCTGTCAAGCATGCCACTGAAATAGCTGAAGTTACCTTACGACATAATACTGACATTTTATTTTTAACTGACACTTAGCTAAATCATCGCTCATCCCCTTACATCAACCTCTTCACCCCACTGGGCTCCTCAATCATTTGCAGCAACTACAAGATTTGTAGGGATGGCAGATTAGACATCATACACAAAATCAATCTTTGCCTACTACCAAATACCCCACCGTTGAATATTTAGGAGTTCAGCTCTCCTCTAAAGGCCCCAACTGCACCAAATTGCATGTCATTTATGACCCTCCAGGTAATAACTCACAGTTCTTCAAAGGCTTAACAGACCAAATATCACAAAACCATCACCTAAAGAATGCTAAACATCCTACAGTAGTTACCCAACACTGCCATAAACAAATTCACAATAAGGGCTCTACCCATGATGTAATCATCTCTAAGCATAACATCCTATTCCTCCAATCTGACCAACCATCCAACGGGACCGTTCACAGTCTAATTATTTTCGATCTCAATACCATCCAACCAAAGACCCACCTCCAATCTAGCCTTCCTAGGCACTGGGTGAGGAACATACAGAGAATCCCTCAAGCAGAATTAGAAGCTTTAGTCAGTTCCCAAATCCTACCTCCACCCAACATCTCCGCTGATGACCCTACCATCCACTACTACACAAAAATGGAAGAACTCGTTGAAGCAGTCTACCCCCTAAAATTCAAGAAGTCAAGAAGTATCCCCTCCAGATCCTGGTTTAATAAAGATCTTAACAATGAAAAGTGACTACTCTAATTGACTGAAAGAAACTGGAGACAGCAACCCCCACTAACCAATCTATCAATTATCCAGGCTGAATGCCTACAATAAAAAGACCCCCTCCTATTTCCGAGACCACTTGACAGGTCCGGGAACAAACCCAAAGACATCATCAAACAGCAAATCTCCTCTTTCCCTCAACACTCAATTAATGACTCTATGAAGTGCTGTGAGGAATATGCAAAATTTTAATCTGAAACAATATCTCACTGCAAACTCTCTCTCTTGAGCCACTCACCTCCAAACCCTGCACCAAGGATGCCCCTTGCCGAAAGGATCCATCCAGAGCCCTCCCTACAAATGATGGCTGTGTACCCCTATCTGCCACATAGTTCATCAATCTCAGCCCCTTGCAATTGAAAAAATTATGCAACCTGGACTCATTTCAACCATTTTCCCGAAGAAGTCCTCAAATTACTTGCTAGCAAGAAGTCTACATTGCACATCTTCGCCCCCCTCCCTGCTGCATTTGTTAAAAATCTCAGTCACATCATCTCTCCTACATGGACCAAAATCATCAACTCCTCCCTATCAAATGGCTCCATGCCCATCCTCAAGATAGGTAAGTCACCCCCTCATCAAAAACACAGACGCCGACCAGAATGACTGTAAAACTACAGACCTATAAATACCTTCCCCCTCCTTGCCAAAACCATTGAAAATATGTGCTTGCACAACTCAACAACCACATTGAAAAATACAACTTACACAACACCTTCCACTCTGGGTTCAGGAAAGGCTGTAGTACAGATACTGCAATACTGAACATCATAGATGACCTGCATCGATTGCTGGATGATGGCCAGGCCTGTCTCCTAGTCCTCCTGGACCTCTCAGCCGCCTTTGATACTGTCCACCATGATATCTTCTCACAGCATGCAGGCCTCAATGGAACTGTCCTTCAGTGGTTCGCCTCATTCCACAACCAATGCTCACAGCTAATCAAACTAAACAACTCAATCTCAAAAGCCACACCAATCTCACAAGGAGTTGCTCAAGGGTCAATCCTGTCTCCTGCTCTATTCAACCTCTATCTGGAACATCTTGCAATGATCCTGAAGCAAGCTGACATTGCCTGTCATCTGTATGCAGATGCAACCCAACTCTACATGAAAATCTCGTCAGTCTAAGACATCCAGCACCCAAATTTCACTCTCTTCATGGTTCATTCCTGGCTGACCAGCAACCATCTTAAGCTCAACCCAAACAAAACTGAACTCCTTTTCATCCAACCTAAACAAAAATCGTTTCCCATCAATATCTGGCTCAACAACCTCACTGCATTAAACTCCAAACTGTCCATCTCCAACTCTGTTAAATTCCGGGGGATTACACTTGACAGTCACTCGAACATTAAAGAACATGTTAATGCCGCTGCAAGAAGTACCTTCTACACGCTGAAACACCTTAAAAAAGTCAAACACTTCATCCACATCAAAGACTTAAAGATTGTGGTGCAATCCTTAGTTCTCCCCTAGCTGGACTAAAGAAACGCAAGGATCACGGGTACCCCAAAAATACTCCTAGCCCCTTTCAAAGCTACACTCCACGTTGTGGCTAGATTACTATCGGGAGAGAGTTGCTTCAACCACATCACTCACGCAGCTCAACTGGCTTCCAATTGAGGCAAGAGCTATACTTAAAACTGATTGCATAACTCATAAAGCTCTCTTCATGAAAAAAACAGTCTACCTTGCCAATAAATTATAAAAAAGCTAGTCGAAGCAGACCTCTTTGAAGCTCCAACAGACTACTTCTGATTCTGCCAAAATTCAAGAGAGAGAAATCTCGTGCCTTCTCCTTCTCTGGGTACCCTTTCAGAATCTGAAACTCACGGCTCCAAGTCTTACGTTACAATCAAACATTCCCTCATTCCAAGAAGAAACTAAAATCTCTTCTCTCAAAAAATAATTGAACCCTCCTCCTAAAATCATGTCTGATCTGTTTCTCCCTTTCCTGCAACCTTTAAATAAATGTGTGCATCACTACCTAAGGGGAAGCTATGCCTCTACTCCCTTCACCATTCACGAGACCCTATGCTAGCTACCTCAGAACCTCACGAATCACCAACAGACTACTCCAGATTTCACCCAAATTTATGAGAGAAATCTAGCGCCCTATCCTTCTCTGGGAACGCTCCCAGAATCTGTAACTCGCTGCTCCAGGACTTATGTGACAATCAATCATTCCTTCACTTCAGAAAGAAACTGAAACTTCTTCTCTCAACAAATATTTAAACCCTCCTCTTGAAACCATCTGCCTGGTCTGTTGCTCCCTTCCCCACACCCTCTAAATAAATTTGTGCATCACTACACAGGCAAAAACTATGTCTCTAGTCTCCCCACCAAGTACAAGACCCTCTCCTGGCTACCTTAGCACTATTTTGTCTTTCTACACCACTGTCCCTCATAATTTTCCCTATACCCTGTTACTATTTATTTATTTTTACTCACTCCACTTGTAAACCAGTGCAATTACTGCTGTGATCTATATATAGAACTAAGTAAACCAGAACATCAAGGGAGCAAGAAGTTCATAGAAAAAAGTATCAAAGATATGAAAGATCCCCGAAACAACAAAAGGAAGTCATAAAAACGAGAAAGGCATTTAAGTTTGCCCATGATAAAAACAACTATGAACAAGGGTAGGAGTTCACATTTGCACGAAAGTTCAATAACCTGCGCAAGCAAAAAGGTGCCATTGCAAACAAAGTGACAACAATTGCGAGACCCACAAATCTGGCAGGTAGTGATTCAAATATATCCACATCAGATGCCAGTTTGGCCCCAAGTGAAACTGAATCTGAACATAGCAACTCAGGTGCAGAACAAGGAGATTTGGGTCAATTGACACTTACGGAGGAAGGACCATGCAAAACAAACGTCTCAGCAACAAAGGAGGAATGTCAGAAGGCATCAAAGAAGGAAATGCCTCAGGAACAAGAGGACGGAGACAGCAGAATCAACGCTGGAAGAAAAACTAGTGACGAGTGACAATACTATCATTAACGTCACCGATACACAACTTGATCAGGCAGAAAGACAATTTCTGTCCTTAGGTCTCTCTTTCTGTCCACAGAGTAACTATGGCTACTGCAAAACTCGTATCGATGTTTACAAATGTATAAGGAAAATCAAACTAAGAAAATATTTTACCATCAAAAACAACTTGGAGGATACCAGTAAAGACAAACAAGAGGTTTACATCGATTCAACCCAAAACAAGGGATTACAAGCTAGAGACATGCCCCTTAGTGGAGAAGTGTGGCTCACTGGTTAGAGGAGGCAGACCCTGATGCAGAGGTCAGACCCGGGACCAGGGTTCAATTCCCGACGCGGCAGGGTCTTGAGCCCAAATGTCCACGGACTCGATAATTCTCGCCTCGGTGCCTACTCGAATCATGGGTTCACACTCTGCAGCTCTGGGCAATAGCTTGCTTAATCTCCACTACGGCCCCGCCGCGGCGGGATGCCTGGTCTTCACCTTGGGGATGCCCATTAGGGGTAATCTCGCAGGGAAAGCCAGGACGGGTTCCCAAAGCAAGCGCTAAGAGACCTGTTGGTGATTTGGCGCTATATAAATCGAAATTAACATAACATAACTTATGCAAACACTGTATTTCCTCCATGATGTTTCAGTTGCTAATACAAGCATACAAGAGGTTGCTAAATGGAGGGGGTTGACATTGCTAAACCGGGACGCAGTCCATTTAAACCAGTATCCACCTTTGTCCCTACCATGCCACGGGATGCAACTGACATATTTCATGATTGCATCACTGAAGAACTCAAGAAATTACAATGAAAATTGCAGGTGCAACAAAATACCCCCACATATCAGGTTAAAACATATTTTGAGGTTATGAATAAGCTGAAGAACAACAACACTATTGTAATAAATAAATCTGATAAAGGGGGGAATGTGGTTTTATGGGACAAACAAGAGTATATAAAGGAAGCATATCTACATCTTAATGACATAGCTTGTTATTGCAAAATCAACATGACACAGGTAAAACAGATACAAAAGAACTGTTAAGATGAAATAAGCAGATGGAAGAAAGAGGGTCTTATCTCCAAAGATGAATTTATGTTCTTAAATAATGAGTTTCCTGTTACCTAACATGTACTTTATTCCAAAGGTACATAAGAACGAATTACCTGTACCAGGCAGACCTATTGTTTCGGCAATTAAAGGTACCTTTGAGAATACATCTAAGCATGTAGATTTTTATCTTCAGGAATTTGTGGTCCAGTTACCAACGTATATCAAAGATACCACAGACTTTTTATTCCAATTCAACCATCAAGTATGGTCAGACGATTTTATCTTTCTCACTATGGACATCACTGCCCTATACACGAGTATAGCCCCCTCAGATGGGCTTAGAGCAGCAGAATACTTTTTGAGCAAATGACCGATTGAGATGTATTGTCATAATCAAATGCTTTTACAAATGATACATTAGTGTTTGAACAATAATGTATTCTTGTTTGACAATGCAATATTCCAGCAGCTGCTGGGTGTGACTATGGGGGCATGCTTCTCCTCCAGCTTCAAATGTTTACATGTGGGCTGGCGGGAGGAGCATGTCCTCAGGGTGCAGCAATGGTGGGGAATGGTCAGAACACAAAGTGAAGTGGTGGCGTTATATTGACGACATTTTTGTGATATGGAGGGGGACCAAAGATCAGGCCCTTGAGTTTGTTGACAGTATCAATGCTAACACACTGAATCTACATTTTACTGCCCATATAGATAAATCTAGTGCCAATTTCTTAGATATTACTGTTCAAGCTCTAAAAGGCAAAGTAGAAACTTGCCTATTTAGGAAACCTACATCAGGGAACACAGTATTACTTGCTGGTAGTTTCCACCCACAGCACACCATTTCCAGTATTCCCTATAGAGAGTTTCTCCCCATTCACAGGGCGTGTAGCACAATAGAAGCCCTTGAGTATCATCAAAATGAAGCCAAAACGAGACTTGAGACTAGAGGATGTATCCCAAGAAATTGGCCATAGCTATAAGAAAGGCTAATGACAGGAGCAGGAGGCCCTATTTAATCCAGACATACACAAAATAAGGGAAACAATAGATACAGCCAACCAGTCATCAAGTGACAATAAGGAGATGCGATTAATTACCACCTATAGCAAACAGGCCAAAATTATTAAAGCCTTCATTAAGAAACAGTGGCCAATTGTTTTGACAGATGTCACGCTAAAAAAAGTTCTTCCAAAGAACTCTACCATAACTTTTCAAAAGGCATACTCTAATTGTAACAATTTGGTAAAGAATAGCCCTGAAACAATGAAAACAGATAGTTGGCTTTCCTCAAGAAAAGGGTTTTTTAAGTGCAGCTCATGCAGAGTTTGCTAATTTCGTATCAATACCACCACATTTAAGACACCCTTTTCAGACAAATCCTTCGCACTAAGAGAACATTACACGTGTAGGACTGACTGTGATGTATTCTTATAGGTTCTGTATCAATCCCCCTATTCCTGACCCTATTCTGGTTAACAAATTAACTAGCAGCCATCCCATGATGCAGAAACCGTTATCTGATTACGCCAGACCACGGCACAGGAGCGCGTTATCTGATTAGGTCATAACGCTTGCCATCTAATTAGGCAAGCAATATTCCTCCAGCCCCTGATAAGGCATACGGAGTTCTCAAAACAAATCAAACCTATGACAACCTGGGAAAATCTGTGCGGCCATTGTTTTGATTTCTCAAAGAACTTCAGTAAAAGAATGTGCTAACGACCAGCTCGTATGACATCCTTATTGACGTATCTATGTCCATCCTAACGTCAATCTCGGCACCTTACAGGTATAAATATTGCCAATATTGCCTTAAGCAAACACACGCGGTGGTGACGAGATCGGAGCAGCGAGACTTGCCGAAGCCCAGCAGAGAGCGAAGCCCCCGGCGCTGCCCCGCCTTCCTGACACGCTGAGAATGAGACGCTGCTTTCTCCTGCCGAGAAATCCAGCTCCGGCGCTTCCGAGCAGCCCTCGCAGGCAGCTTGGAATATCGAGACCTCAGACGAGAGATACTATCCCTCAACCATCCTAGATCTCAGGTACAGAGCTGAATAACCCCTTACAGAGAATTCTTGAATCAGTCACTTGGCAAAACAAACTTAACTTAAACTGCTACTTTCTATCCCCGCCCACGTATTAGGCTTAGGTCAGGTACACTGGGGTAGGCGTAGTTGGAAGCACCAGTTGAGTACGATTAGTCAAATGTTTATATGTGTATGTATATATTCTGTCCATTTTAAATAACATATGGCTTAGAAACCATATCAATGTTTTTACAGTATTATTTTATAATTCTGCTTTTATTGTATGCACTTTACTTAACCATAAGTATTGCGATAATATCGATCCATTTCTCTTGTACGAGAAAAGAGACTGATCAATAAATAACATCTTTTATTGAACACGCCCGTCTCTTCCTTTTCTCTACAATCTAGTGAAACTAAGAATGCACGTACTGACTGAGTAAAATAAGTTGTCTTTTGTTTTCACACGACTCTAGAGATACACTCTTGATTAGGGGAGAGCAAAGTTGTCATGTTCTATGGTTGTCAGAAACTAAATCCCTTCTTGTCTATCCAGGGAGGTTCAACTCCTCCTTGCCTATTCGAGAAAGTTTCTAGTGAACTCTGAGCTAGCTGGCAAACCCAAAACTTTAAGTCTAATATCGACAGTAGAAGACCTAGTTAACGTCTGGTCTAGGTCTATACTATTGGAGGTATTATTCCAATGCGCAGAGCCTATTGGGATAATAGGAACTACACTACATGGCGCCCAACGTGTTTGGATAGGCGATAAAACTAACGCAAGACTTTAGAGTAACTCAGTCGTGCTCTTTCACTCAGACCCCTTTTTCCCATAATACTCCAAAGACGTCTGGAGTGGGTGAGAGGTAAAATCCGCCAAACCTCGCAGGAGGGAACTCCTATGTATGGTTCTTGGTTCAATCAACGTTGAAGGATACACTGTTCCAAAATATTGTGCATCTAATCTTTGTTTCCACAAGAAACCTGATCTGCAAACAAACAGAATAACCTTCCTGACAGTAAAATGCCAGAAAGTGATGATGAAAGAGAGAGAGCTAGAGTAGCAGCTGAACTAATAGAAGCTGATAATACTATGCAAGAAGCAGACCCGGATATAAAACTCATCCCGGTCAACATAAGAAGATCTATAACGTTAAAACCTATAGACAATGGACTGACACCAAGAGGTGGTACAGTCATATTCGTAATTGAGGCACACGAATATCGGCAGACAGAGGTATTCTATTCATGGATACACTTTCCAGCAGCAAATGCTGTAACAAAGGAGTTCCACTATTATAAAATAGAGGAACCACCGGATACCTACACTCCTTTCGAGGAAGTGGAAGTACCACTCAAATTCCAAGAGCACCTGCTCTTGTTTAATGGCGCCCTAAAACATAATAATCACATCACCAGGCTCGGTCCACTAGGTAGACCAGGAACAACATGGCCGGTCCTAGCCGGATACACACCACATCCAGACATCGAAAGAATGTCTGCAGCAGATGTTTTAGTACAACTAAAACAACTAATTAAAGTATATAGACAACTAGTCCAATATGTAATACGGACTTCAACCATCCAACCTGTAGTTAAAATTCCACAGCTGACCCCACATCAGGGGAACACAAATAAAATTACACCACAGAACATACAGTCCTGCCTAGGTAAAGTACCAGCTAAACGGGAACAAATACCATTCTGGTTAGCACAAAAAATCACCCAAATAGAGGCGGTGTTTCCAGACACCACCCCTGTGGATAAACACAGGATTCTGACTATCTGTCTTCCAATGGGAATCGCACCACACGTGGAGGACTGTGACACTTGGGGTACAGTCTTTGCTTCCATTTACACAAAAACACATGGTGTACCATCCATGTCGGTAATACCAGATGTGCTAAAACAAATTCAAGACGAATACGGTCCAGAACCCGCTTTAACTCTCGGTATGAAATTACTAAAAGACTTCAAGCAGGTCTCGGCAATATTACTAGCCAACATAAAAGGAGAAGCAGCGAATGTGGCGATCCGCCAGAGGTTAAAAGAGACAGATATAGCAGACCAACCAGCTGAAATTGCCAGAATTATAGAAAAATCCTATGAAGAACTAGGTAGAGATAGTTTGGGTGGAATACCAGTGAAGCCCCAACTAATTGAAAGTCCTGAAAAAATATTTATTAAAAATAATCTAAACAGTCAAAAGAAGAACTGGGATGGAAACAAACAATCCAATCCAAAAGAAAAGAGATTCCAGTCCAGAGGAAGGTCTCCTCGGCGGAGAGAAAGATCTCCGGACCAAGGACCCAAGTCTCCCCAAAGGGAGCCCTCTGTGAAAAAATACAACCTTAGAAATAGGGATAACATAAAGAAACCGGATAGATATCAAGATTTTGATACACGTCCCTCTCAATCTTTTCAGACTTCCTCGCAGAAATCGGAAAGAAGAGGACGATCGGTACCCAGGGAAGGGCACGTCAAGTCCAAAGACAAAGAACCTGCTCATCCAAATAAAAAATTACAGTTTCCAAAAAAGAAGGTAGCCAGTATTAAAGTATTCAACAATGCCGAGAATACTGAGGACACAGCTGAAAAACGGAGAGTGGGCTCAGACAATGCTAGACAGCGCAGCAGAAGTGAGCATAGCACGCAAAGTCCTTATGAATCATCTGGAGACAGTGGACACGAATGAATACATTCAGGTGGAAACTGCAGACACCAGAGTTAGCAAACCTCACAAAATATATGAAATAACTTTACGTATAGAAGGGGATAAGACTAGGAAAATAAGGGGCCTTTTTTGGGATAATCTCTCCAAGGGCTATGACATCCTTCTAGCTGAAAAAGACTGGCCACCAGAGTTCGTCAGGGAGTGCCCACATGGCGAAGAAATAATTATGCCTGCCTTCTCAAATCATATTCCAATTCATAAAAAATATACACTTGCAAGA
Source organism: Lissotriton helveticus (assembly GCF_964261635.1). Classification (NCBI taxonomy): domain Eukaryota; kingdom Metazoa; phylum Chordata; class Amphibia; order Caudata; family Salamandridae; genus Lissotriton; species Lissotriton helveticus. The sequence continues at coordinate 1,225,099,639 of NC_136068.1, forward strand.
AAGTGGGCAGTAGCTCAAGCTCCTGCTTTATATAAAAATCATGTAGGATGGGATGAGGAGTCTCCTCCTCACAAAATCCAGTTAAAATCACAACCTACTGCACAAAGGCAGTATCCAATCAAGCAAGAAGCTAAAAAACAGGTAAAAGAAATTCTAGATCAACTAGAATACCAGGGGGTGATTGAAACTTGCACCTCACAAATGAACAACCCTTTGTTTCCTGTCTCCAAACCAGACAATTCATATCGTCTAGTTTTGGATTACAGACACCTTAACTCATGTTGCAAAACTTTTGCAGTGCAAAACTCGCATAGTGCTGCACTAATGAATAACATAGTGCGCAAAAAATATAAAACAACATTAGATATCTCTAATGGATTCTTTTGTCAAAATATAGCACCAGAGAGCAGATACTTGTCAGCGTTCTCAATAAATGGCGCTCAAAAAGAATTCTGTCGGCTACCCCAGGGGTACAAGAACAGCCCAGGATTATTCTCAGCGAGAGTAACAGAGTTACTACAAACATATGATGACGAAGCATTATCGTATGTCGACGACATATACCTAACAGACGATGACTTGGATACTCACTTGAAGAGAGTGAACACCATAATACTTGGGTTCGCGGCAGAGGGTTACAAATTCAACTTTAAAAAATCTAGAATTGCCCATCTAACAGTCCTGTTCTTAGGATATGAATTATCAAGTGAAGGCAAAAGCCTGGCTGACAATTTCCTTGAGAAATGTGCCGTACTCCAAGCACCTAGAACACTAAAAAACCTACAGTCAATTCTAGGCTTCCTAAATTTCGGAAGAACATACATTGCAAATTACGCAGAAAGGGTCAAACCCCTTTATGATCTAATAAAACCAGATTTAAAAAAAACCAATTGGACTCAAATACACACAGAAATTCTGAGATCCCTACAAACAGATATGTTAATTAAAACAAAATTAGAAACACGTGATAACACACGCAACCTTGTAATTCGAGTCATCCCAGGAAGATGCGGATTCACATACCTGACCTCTAATGAGGGAGAAAAGGTACCAATTGCATTCAAATCACACTTGTACACAGAAGCTGAAAAGAAATTCAGCATTAAAGAAAACAATGTTTATGCAGTTCAAACCGCAATAGCTAGAGAAAAAGATAAAGCTGACGGTAGACACATCACAGTCAGAACAGCAGAATCAGCCTTTGAGGCATTAACAACCCCGTGTAATTTACCAACAACAGCATTGAATCCGGAATGGATACAATGGGTGAATTCCATTACAATGGACAAAGTAAAATACTACTTTGATCCAGAACTAAAGGAACTAAAATATCTAGAATATGAAAGAACATTCCCTCTGCCAATCGACATTCTGCCATTACGACAGTACGCTTGTGTAATCTATACAGACGGACATGCTCAACCATCCGTTTGGGGAGAACAAGCATACAACCCCACATGTGAGATTACAAAAGAAGTGTGGCGCGGAGGTATACTAAGACCTCTATTAACAAAAACACACTCAGTAGAAACTAATTCAGAACAACAGACTGAAATAATAGCATTGAAAATGGCGCTAGATAATGCAGATCGCGAATTCCCGACACTCATAGTGTCCGATTCGTATTACTGCGTCAAATCATATAACAGCGATTTACAGAAATGGATTCAAAACGGTTACAAAGATGACACAGGTGCAACAATAAAGCAAAAACTGCTTTGGGAACAAATAGTTCTGTTAAAGAAAGAACTACCAAAGACTCACGTGATACACTCACTGAGTCATCAGCGTGATGGCGTTCACGTTGCAGGGAATTCATTGGCTGAGAAAGCCACAGCGGTAGCAACTAAATCGGCTTCCGTAGCTAGGAAAAAGCGTGCAGTAAAATACATTGACGGTGAAACAATGCTGGCGGTGAAAACGTCATCAAAAGGCGACTGCTCAGCGTTACCGATCAGTTACCCACTCGAATATACATACATAATCGATGCGAACTCCGTTCCTTTTGCTCGAATCCCTGGAGTGGGGGATAGAGTAATTCCAAACAAGGACAGGAGAACTTTGTTAATAGCAGACGCATATATGGGCGAGGGTCTCAGACACCTCAAACTAAAAGATTCTCTGGAAGAACTACAATCAGTATACTGGTGGCCAGGCATGAGCCTGCATCATCACATTTTTGTAAAAAAATGCCCGGGCTGCAACAGAGATCGCAGCGGCGAGAGGAACGGGGTAATACCATGGCGTCTCACTCAATAAGGGCTAAACAATAATCAGTGAAACAAGTGTAAATAATGCGTCCCATTAACAAATAAAGACTAGTTTCCACTTATAAATGTAGACCCCAGCACTCGGCTGACGTCGGGACTGTTATACAAAGATTTGCAAGTCTAAATGGCATATACGCTAGGAGCATGCTACGTTTGACCAATGTTTTCACTTTAGCCCTCAAGCTTGTGGGAAAGCACGGCCAAATGAGCATAGCGAAGCGGGATTCTTCTCACTTCCTTCCTGAGGGATACGGGATGGTGTAAAGAAAAAACCAAGGCATAAAGCAATCTATAACAGCAAAGGTATTAGGTTCGGGAGCTGGGTGGGTCAAACATCTAATAAGTGTCCAACGTAGTCTAAACAACTTGCCAAGAAATTCTCTGAGGGGATTCAGTCCGTACGAATTACTGTTTGGGACTAGGATGCTAGTCTTAGATCTTGACAGTCAGACTTCAGTGGTGAAAGAAAAAAGCTTTGATATCAAAGATCGTTTGGCTATTTTACAGGACTTAAACGAAACAAGAAAAGACCTGAGCAACATAAAGTTGAAACAGCAGCCAACAACCACTGAAGAACCACCACCTGTCCCAGCAAGACCTGTCTGGATTCCAAAAATCGGGGATCTAGTCAGAGAAAAGATCGCGGTAAAGAAGGAATTTGGGCCTTCTTACAGAAAAGCAGTTCCTGTCTTGTCCATCAACGGGACAAGATCAGTTGTACTACCGCCACTTGCTGGTAAAAAGGAGAACCGAGTTGTATCCATCGACCTGGTAAAACCACAATCATGTGGCCGATAACAAACAGTAGGCCAAGTGGACTCCCGATAAGTAGTAGAACACCGAGGTTTGCTACAAGTACAGAGGTGCTAACTAAAAGGCTAATCACATTCGAAACGCCTACAGAACAACAACAAGGACTATGCAACAATGCAATGGGCCTCACACCTCTGAAAACCCAAATAAAAACATTTAGTAGAGACACACCAACCTACAATGAAGTAACAAATGAATATGCTGAAGCTGCAAGAAACAGTAATCCTGAAGCAATTGGAACAATAGACAGAACGGCATCCGGCTACTTCATCAACTTTGATGATTCTTCTGAAGATCTAAGTGAATTAAAGACACAGCCATCAACAAAAACTTTTAAAGACAAAGCTAAGGAACTTTTGAAACAACTGAAAGAAACCTATCTGATTTATCCATGGATTGAATTTTGGGTGTCCTTTGGTGTATTTATCCTGATACTTTGGCTCATCATGATACTATGTTTGGGACGCTTCATTGAGGGAAAATATGCAAAAATGGACACAGCAAGCCAGAAAATCAACTTGATCCTCAAGCCACACACGTCTTCACACGTCAAGAAAAGAGAACTTTCTTCAGTCAATTTCACAGCCAATCCTATACCGGGTGGGGTAGTATGGGACAATACTGACTATGAAATTTATGGTCCGGTTGAAATCCTCAAATATCCACACCAAATCAAGATCTTGTTGAGTGACTTTGTAAAACCAAACTCATTTGCTGATGATTGGGACTTTGAAAGTATTAATGACATGATGTCTGACCTAGTGATGTCTGCTAAATTTACCAAACATGATTATTTGCAGGGTTCGTCTAATTATGATAGTATGTACTGCTACAACCACTATGGTAACCATTTTTTACATAAATCAGCACAACCTAGAAATATTTTAAATTATAATCAATTGGAACATTGTGCAACCCCTCCAAAAGGAAGCTCAAGAACCGTTTATGACAAATATTCATATTTTTCAGGGTTCAACACAAGTAATGCTGAAACATTTTATTTAAAATTGTCAAATAGGACAGGAACAAAAACCATGCTTACAAACAAGAAATTGATATATTCGGACTCATTTTTTGAACAAATGAATACATTTGGTTTTGATTATTGGGAAAAAAATGTTGAAGTAAAAAGTGTTTGGGGTACAAAAGAATGGCAAGTACAAGGTATAGAATCATTGTTTAGAGCCTGCATGATCCCAGAACAAATTATATTCTTGAATGAAACTATTCAACAAACTACCTGTCTTGGATTAGCCAAAATCAAAGACTTAAATAAACCGTCTATTCCAAAACCAACAATGAACAGCAATAACTCTGCAGATGAAGAGATAGACGTAAACTTTGTATTAAACCAAAACAGAACAAATCCTGATCGGAAACAATGGTTGATCTGGCCCACAGATACTAATAACTGTCAAGACAGATTCCTGAACAAAACACAGGGGTTCACATTGACCAGGCCAGACCCTAGATATTCCCAAAGACAACACCCAGGGATAATCACCACCTACAGTGTGGGCAAACTCTGCCTTCAATGGCTACAAACTTCCACACTGACAGAGATTAAGCAACACCTAACTTTACTTACTGATGGTGCTGACTTGCGTGATTTCATTATGGGACCGCGCAAACAGCGTCAAAAACGCTTCATAGCAGCCTCTATATATGCAGCTTACAACGAGGCCTGGAAGATAACTCAAATTGAGACAGCAGAAAGTATACGGGAAATTGACCGTATTAATTTGGAAAAATCGCTTTCTGTAGTGGACAATGGGTTAATGACTCTGTCCTCCAGAATCTTTTCATTGGACAGCATTGTGTCATCAGCAATCGACATAATATCGCAAGACTTACTGTTGTTACAACACGGTCAGTCTCAATTGCGTTCTATTGTACAGCTTGGCTGGACGTTACAAAATCTGCGTTCAGGCTATGTGCCTTGGCGTTTAATCAACACAACGTCACTATTCAATATCTTTAACCTTACTGATAAACAGATCAGTATGGCACAGAAGGGTGCTGATTATACAATCCTGAGCATTGAGAAACTCGAGAGATTACCATTGACAATGTCAGAACGACCTGTTGTTGAATGGATAATACATGGGATAATTAATATTCCGATATCTACTTTCAGGTTTCAATACTACCAAAAATATATACAGGCTGGCATGTACGAAAAATTGGGAAAAGGGTACATTAAGACAACATGGAACTTGCCCTATTCACATGCATGTGTCAGTAATAAAGGACAGAAAGTGTTTCTTAGTGGCAATAATTGTGCAATGTCACTAAGCGGTACACTTCTGTGTAATGGAATTAGTTTGCATGGAGCCTGTGAAGGGTACTCAAATAACCTTTCATGTCACCAGCTAGGCGCACCTGCAACAGAGATAGAGCCATTCTTTAAAAGACTCTATAACGGGAGTTACATTCTAATTGTGGATCGCAGATGTTGTAGTCTACTGCCCGGGGTTCCTTATCTCGTTAGTACGACTGCGAAGGTCATGTGCTGTGGACGCTTATTGTTCCCCAGCTCCTTTCCAGACAGGGAGGCAAGGGCATGGCCTAACTTGAAAATTACTTCTATTCGAGTTGATACTTTAAGCAGAATGAAAACAGTGCTTCTTCAGACGCCGACCAGGCTCACGTCATCAAAAGAAACGTATGATCTCCTAGTCGCAAGGACGACTGCAGAGATTCACTCATTATTATCAACTAATTCCCCCATACATTTTGCAGAAATCCGGATTGAAATCTTAAATATTTCTGATACCAGTGGAATCTCAAATGTATTTAAGACAGTATTTTCGATGGCATTAACACCATTCAAAGCCATACTGGGTATTTTTCCAGACTTCGTCCATTCGATTTTTGGAGGAGTTCCCCTCATTTTGGGACTAATTGCAGGAATCCTATTCTTAGTCCTTATATTTCGTTATGGCAAACCATGTCACAGACAAAACACCCGCGACAAGGGAAGAAACAATCCGAGCCATTGGATACCGGGACCGGATATCAAAAATCCTGGGACTAACCCGGCTTAGAGACCTGAACATGACTTGGTTTCTTTCATTTCGGCCGATATGGCAAAGATGTGTTTTACCTGTATTAAGGTGCATGCTGTGCGGAGAAGAATGCGTGTTGGACACCTGTCTGACGCTACAATCGGATGCGCCAATGGATGCAGAAACATTGTTGGGTCCGGTAAAGGCTCATGCATTGTGCTGTCCTCAACGGCTGCCAATCCTGATGACGGCATTCGTGGAAACTTCACCACTACGATTAAGGGGTAGTGAAGATCAAGATGAAAGCAGCATCGATCAGGTACAACCTTCTGTCAGCAATACTACTCAAAACGTCAATGGAGACAATCATGCACATGAATGCATGGTTACATCCTTTTCCGAGTTAGTGGAACTCTCACAGGAAGCTGTTGACAGCTTTTTCAGCAGTCTCAATGATATGATGTTCTCACCAGAGCAGAAATAATGACTCTTGAACAAGCTAGCACACGGCGTTCCCGACACCTTGAATTTGGCCTTCAACTTTAATAATAAAGTAGCAAGATCAACTTTTCCTCCAGTCCACGGACAGCAACTTTTTAGCAGCCCCCAAATATTTTTTTAAATTTTACGGGACACTTTTTCTTCTGCTTAAAGTGAGAACTATTCTTAGAGAACTAATTTCTATTTTTAGAAACTTCATAGACATTAGCTGCCTGCTGGTATGTTCATAAATATTTTTGAACTGTGATGAAGTGGTCTCGAACTTTTCTTCTGTATTAAGAGCCATTTCATGTGTAATTCTAATATTCAATTACTAATAATGTATACATATGCGTGATTATTTTAGCATTTTTCCACTGCTTGAGTGCATATAGTACATATGACTATTTTTTTCCCGTATGTTACATAATTTCAAAATGCATTATGTGTATTTTGGGGTGGTAAGGTATACACGATACTCTACAGTATGTTTTACTATGCCTAGATTCGTAAATATGGCCATAGTTAGCGTGGAGTGGGTGTGATGTATTCCTATAGGTTCTGTATCGATCCCCCTATTCCTGACCCTATTCTGGTTAACAAATTAACTAGCAGCAATCCCATGATGCAGAAACCGTTATCTGATTACGCCAGACCACGGCACAGGAGCGGGTTATCTGATTAGGTCATAACGCTTGCCATCTAATTAGGCAAGCAATATTCCTCCAGCCCCTGATAAGGCATACGGAGTTCTCAAAACAAATCAAACCTATGACAACCTGGGAAAATCCCTGCGGCCATTGTTTTGATTTCTCAAAGAACTTCAGTAAAAGAATGTGCTAACGACCAGCTCGTATGACATCCTTATTGACGTATCTATGTCCATCCTTACGTCAATCTCGGCACCTTACAGGTATAAATATTACCGATATTGCCTTAAGCAAACACACGCGGTGGTGACGAGATCGGAGCAGCGAGACTTGCCGAAGCCCAGCAGAGAGCGAAGCCCCCGGCGCTGCCCCGCCTTCCTGACGCGCTGAGAACGAGACGCTGCTTTCTCCTGCCGAGAAATCCAGCTCCGGCGCTTCCGAGCAGCCCTCGCAGGCAGCTTGGAATATCGAGACCTCAGACGAGAGATACTATCCCTCAACCATCCTAGATCTCAGGTACAGAGCTGAATAACCCCTTACAGAGAATTCTTGAATCAGTCACTTGGCAAAACAAACTTAACTTAAACTGCTACTTTCTATCCCCGCCCACGTATTAGGCTTAGGTCAGGTACACTGGGGTAGGCGTAGTTAGAAGCACCAGTTGAGTACGATTAGTCAAATGTTTATATGTGTATGTATATATTCTGTCCATTTTAAATAACATATGGCTTAGAAACCATATCAATGTTTTTACAGTATTATTTTATAATTCTGCTTTTATTGTATGCACTTTACTTAACCATAAGTATTGCGATAATATCGATCCATTTCTCTTGTACGAGAAAAGAGACTGATCAATAAATAACATCTTTTATTGAACACGCCCGTCTCTTCCTTTTCTCTACAATCTAGTGAAACTAAGAATGCACGTACTGACTGAGTAAAATAAGTTGTCTTTTGTTTTCACACGACTCTAGAGATACACTCTTGATTAGGGGAGAGCAAAGTTGTCATGTTCTATGGTTGTCAGAAACTAAATCCCTTCTTGTCTATCCAGGGAGGTTCAACTCCTCATTGCCTATTCGAGAAAGTTTCTAGTGAACTCTGAGCTAGCTGGCAAACCCAAAACTTTAAGTCTAATATCGACAGTAGAAGACCTAGTTAACGTCTGGTCTAGGTCTATACTATTGGAGGTATTATTCCAATGCGCAGAGCCTATTGGGATAATAGGAACTACACTACATGACCATGCAATCTGTGCTACGTGGGAAGTACTAAACTACAGGTGTATGTTCGTATATTGCAGCATCTCGGTGCAATAGTGAACTCTGACCCAGCCTATACTGTTGCTAGACACTTTAAAGCTGTCCATGATAATAATCTCAAATGCCTGCAATACTTTGTTATCAATGCAGCATCTCCAAACAAATGGGGCGGCAATCGGGAGAGACAGTAACGCCAGCTTGATCCAGATATATAATAGAGCTGGAGACTAAGTCTCCATTAGGGCTCAATGTCGGAGACGATTTGCACAATTTTCTGTAAGTTAGGGATAAGCGTTACCCAAACCATAGTCAAGGCTTAGTTGTCAGCCGTGTAACAAGTATAAAAATAAGTCAAAGTTTTCTGAATCTTCCATTTTTTTAACATTAGGGATGCACAGGCAGGTTTTGTAGCCAGGGGCCGTCCTGTTTACCACAGACACGGCCGCTCCTCCACGCTGCTCCCGACCTGCCTCCCCTAACTGCCTGGTATCGTCGTTCTCCCCAGCTGCTTGCACTCGGCGCTTCCACGATCTCTTCTCGCTTTGCAGGACCGCTTATTTGCATACAGCGCTGCTAATCATTTATTAATTTAAATAGCTCGCATTGTAGGAGAGCCTTATTTGTTTGTATACAGCGCTGCTATTCACTCATTTGTTTATTTAATTAGCTCGCATTGTAGGAGCGCTCCATTTGTTTGTATACAGCGCTGCTAATTTGTCATTTCATCTTTCACTGCACGCTTTAATTGCAAACATCGATTTGAATCACGTAACCTACTGACATTGCAAGATTGTTATCTCTGTAAGTTAATGTGCCTTTAGAACGCTGCTTCACCTCGCCTGCTAAGTAGTTGCAGAGATATTTGTGCCCTCGCTGTGTTGGCTTTACTGACTTCTGCACTTTGCATTACTTTGCCTGTTTGTTTGCTCCGTCCCGCCGGCCATTTTGTTGTTGGTATTATTGTTGTCGGCCCTGCCCGAGTCTCCGCCCCGCTCCCGCCTTCCCAGCTCACCCTCCCTCGCCCCTCCCCTCTCATTATCTACATATGACAGTTGCTCTTGCGCGCAGCGTTTACGCGCAGCAACCGCGCCCAATCCGCGCCGAAGGTGCGCCAAAGGTAAGCCCGTCTACGCCCGTCCGCGCCTGGACCGCGCCCAGCGCCAGACCCCCTGTTCCTCGTACCTCCCACCTCCCCCGCATTACTTACGATGCCACCACCCTCCTAGCCCTCAACCCCGGCCGCTCCCCCATCTGCGTCCAAGCCGCTCCTGGACACACCCATGGACCCTTCTCCTGCTACTCCTGCAAGTTCGACGGCACCAAGAACAAGAACAACTCCTCATCTACGAACACACAACAGATATCCGACCCCAACCACCTACAATGCATCCTGCTCAACACCCGCTCGGTCCACAGGCACGCCATCGACCTCTGGAATCTTCTAGACACCATCTCTCCGGACGTCGCCTTCCTAACAGAAACATGGATGAACGCCACATCAGCCCCAGACATCACCATTGCCATCCCGGAAGGCTACAAGATCATTCGCAAGGATCGTACCGGCCACACAGGAGGAGGCATCGCTATCGTCCATAAGCAATCCATCCGCATCTCAACCAGCTCAGACGTAAATCTCGCCAACTCTGAACACCTTCACTTCCAGATCCACACCGACCCCAAGACCACACTCAGAGGCACCCTCCTTTACAGGCCACCAGGACCCCGCGCACAATTTAGTGAAGACATCACGGACTTCATCACTCCACACGCGCTCCCCTCCGAGGACTACATCCTTTTGGGAGACCTCAACTTTCACCTTGAAAAGAACAACGACCGCAACACCACCACCCTTTTGGACAACCTCGCAAACCTCGGACTTAAACAACTTGTCACTACCCCCACACACATCGCAGGTCACACACTCGACCCTATCTTCACCTCCAGCAAGCATGTCTCCTTCAGCCACACCTCAGCTCTCCTTTGGACTGACCACAGCTGCGTTCACTTCACCTACAACAAGCCCACATCCAACAACCACCCCCAACCCACTCTGCAAAGAAACTGGAACAAAATCACCATCGACCAGATCTCCTCATCGCTTCTTCAAAAGCCCCCCGCCCACTCCTCAAACCCAGACCAAGCAGCCACCAACCTCACCCAATGGTTATCCAACAGCGCCGACATCCTAGCACCACTGAAAAAACGACAAATCAAACTAGGCAGCAAGAAGGCCTCCTGGTTCAACGATGATCTTAAGAAATCCAAGAAACTCTGTCGCTCCCTCGAGAAGGCCTGGAAAAAAGACTCAACCACCAGCACCAAGGACGCCTTCAAAAACGCCACCCGCATACACCACCAATTAATCCGAAATGCCAAGAAAGCAGCCTTCAAGGACCGTCTAGATAACAACGCCCACAACAGCAAGGAATTATTCAACATCGTCAAGGAATTTACCAACCCCTCAGCCAACTCCAACGACATCACCCCCTCTCAAGCCCTCTGCGACTCCCTAGCCTCATTCTTCCACAACAAAATTGCAGACATCCACAACAGCTTCGACAACCAACCCGGAGACCAACCCACCCAATCCCCTGCAGGACCCCCACCCCCCCTGAACATCCTCAATGACTGGAAGCCAATCTCCACTGAGGACACCATCCGTCTGATGAACTCTATCCACTCAGGATCCCCCACAGACCCTTGCCCTCACCACATCTTTAACAAAGCAGACTCCATTATTGCACCGCACCTCCGAGACATCATCAACTGCTCCCTCAACTCCGCAACCTTCCCGGAAAGCTGGAAACATGCCGAACTCAGCGCTCTCCTGAAGAAACCCACAGCTGACCCCACCGAACTCAAAAACTATCGCCCTATCTCACTCCTTCCATTCCCGGCCAAAGTCATCGAGAAAGCTGTCAACAACCAGCTCGCCGCATTCCTTGAAACCAACAAATCCCTCGACTCCTCACAGTCCGGCTTCCGAGCCAAGCACAGCACCGAAACCGCCCTCATCGCAGCAACAGACGACATTCGAACTCTACTGGACAATGGAGACACAGTCGCCCTCATCCTCCTCGACCTCTCCGCAGCCTTCGACACAGTCTGCCATAGCACCCTTCTACAGCGCCTCAAAAACATCGGAATCCAAGGAAAAGCACTGGAATGGATCACCTCGTTCCTCTCCGGAAGAACCCAGAGAGTCCGCCTTCCACCATTCAAGTCAGAGGCCACTGAAGTCATCTGCGGCGTACCTCAAGGGTCCTCACTCAGTCCCACCCTCTTCAACGTTTACATGAGCCCCCTCGCGGCCATCGCACGCCAACATAACCTCAACATCATCTCCTACGCCGACGACACTCAACTGATCCTATCACTCACCAGACACCCTAACACGGCCAAAACCAACCTACACGAAGGAATGAAAGAAGTAGCCGAATGGATGAAGCACAGCCGTCTGAAACTGAACTCAGACAAAACTGAAGTCCTCATCTTAGGTACCTCCCCCTCCGCCTGGGATGACTCTTGGTGGCCAGAGGCCCTTGGAAAAGCACCCATCCCGACGGACCACGCACGGAACCTGGGCGTCATCCTGGATTCCTCACTCTCGATGAACAGACAAGTCAACGCCGTTTCTTCATCTTGCTTCAACATTCTTCGCATGCTCAAAAAAACATTTCGCTGGATCCCTACCGAAACTAGAAAAACAGTCACCCACGCTCTGGTCACGAGCCGACTGGACTACGGAAACACCCTCTACGCCGGCACCACCGCAAAACTCCAGAAAAAACTACAACGCATCCAGAACGCCTCAGCCAGGCTCATATTAGACATCCCGCGTAAAGAACACATCTCTGATCACCTGAAAAACCTCCACTGGCTCCCCGTCAACAAGAGGATCACTTTCCGGCTCCTAACCCACGCACACAAAGCACTCTACGAAATCGGACCCGAATGCCTCAACACACGACTATCCTTCTACACCCCCTCCCGCCAGCTACGATCCTCCAACCAAGCCCTTGCCACTGTACCTCGCATCAACAAAACCACCATGGGAGGTAGATCCTTCTCCTACCTAGCAGCTAAAACTTGGAACTCACTTCCCACCCACCTTCGCCTTACTCAGAACCACCTAGCATTCAGAAAGCAACTCAAAACGTGGATATTCGACAAGTAACTCCCCACCCTTCTACAAGCGCCTTGAGACCCTCTGGGTATGTAGCGCGCTATATAAATCATTTGACTTGACTTGACTTGGGTATTAGTATCTACACGAGTTTAATGAGATAAGACATTATTTACGTAGCGGATTGCAGATTAGATACATAAGGTATTGGTACCTGGAGATTTTAGACATATTCTGCATTTTCCCAAAGGAAATTGTACACTCTATATGAATTGACACCTTATGATCCCATAAGTTTTAGCAAATTTATTGCACTTTTTGCACAGCAAGTTCCTATTATGCACTTTGCACACTTCGGTACTGTTTAGGCATTAGCAATTTTTTTTTTTTTTTTTTTGTCCTAACTCACCACTAACGAGTGCAAATGGTCTCCCTTGGCCCAATCTTATCCTGGGCGCCCCGGGCCGGACTTCTTGCTTTCGCCTGGGGCCAGCCCGGCCTGCCTTTTTATACCAAGGCATGGTGTAATCATTGGACCTTGCATATACTATAACAGCCTCATTGCTTTCCCCCATTCCATAAATGGTTTCCACACCGTGATATTTACATTGTGGGTTGATTGTGATTCAAAACGTGCAGTTCTAAGTGGAGCTCGAAGCCAATTTTCATATAATGTAGGGCTGGCATCTTTCCAAATCTTACAAATTTCTCTTCGAGCAATCAAAATGAAAAAAAAGAATAAAACAACTTGTGTCTCCCTCAATCCAGCAATGAGCTCTGCATCCAGACCAAACATGACTCTGGCTAAGTTCAAGCATAATTTTGTTTTAAAAATACTCTCAATAGCCTTCTCCACTCTACCCCAGAAGGGCCCCACTACCGGAGAGTCATAAAAGATGTGAATCTCATCCGCTTCTATGAGTCCACATCTTGGACAGAGAGGAGATGGGTTTACAAACTTAGCCAGCTTTTTAGGTGTATAATAGAGCCTGTTTATAGTGTAGAAGTGATTTTTTTTAGAGAGACTGTCCTAACATATTTGTAGAGTACTTTAAGAGAGTTATCATACAAAGTAGCTGAGTCTGCCACCAGCCTAGTAGAGTTCCAAACCCGATGAAATGGGGGGACTGCAATTCCTCCGCTTCCAGCATTTTCCTATACCAGAGCCCAACTTCCTTCTTCCTAGGCCCAGGAGATAGGAGAGCTCGTCGATTTCCCAGTTACCACCGATGTTCTCTTTCTCGGCCATGAACCAGGAGGAGAGTTGGATGTATTTAAATCTAGACAGAGAGTCCCCTATCCTAGATCTCAGTACCTCCCACGGAAGGACCTTTTCTGATGTTATTAAATCAGACCAGAAACGTATTCCTGCTCTCCTGATAGGAAGAGACAGGCTGTCCCTAAGGCATGGGGGCAAACCTGGAGATTCCCAGATTGGAGCACACTCAGAATAATATTTGATGCTCCATCTTGCTTTAACTTTGTTCCATACAAAAAGAGCTGATTTTAAAAGCTTTAGGCGTACTTTTTGTAGAATTGTACTGCTCCTCAGATCAGAATATAGAGGGCTAATAGATCAAAAAATAAAGGCTCAATGGGCCGTTCATGCTATGGGTAATTATGAGTATGGGGAGAGAGCCGGTACAGTCCTGGCAAGTAAGATCAGAATGGACCGGGTGCGGAACAATTCCCCCCCCCCCTGTTCCAATGAATACGAAGCCATGATACACTCTTTTTGCTATAACATCTTCGCCCTTTTTCTTTTAGGCGAATTGGTGGTAACAGCAATGGTGGAAACTGGTTAATGGTAATTATCTGTCAAACAGTACACAAGGGGTTAGGATTGGATGGGAAAACGACACTGCTGTAGGGTTTTGACAGATCCGTACATCGATTACACCCCAACCAGTCTTGGACTGAGACAGCATGTCAACTTCCCACATGCCATTCTTCCCTGTCCATGGGTCTGACAGATTAAGCCATGGTGGAGATGAGGAACAATAAAAAAAAAAAAAAAAAAAAATATTGATAGGTTAATGATTGATGACCAGGGGAATACATCTTGCAAACAGAAAGATATGGAAGATCATTTGCTCTCTATGTTCTCTAAACTCTATGAGGAAGAATCATCTTCCACACATGAGAACTCCGTACAATGGCTGGAGAGTAAGGCCCTGCCTAGCCTGACAGATGAAGGTAGATCCATTCTTAATAGTCCCTTCACTGAGAAAGAGGTTAGGAATCATATTACAAAATTAAAAAATAACAAAGCAGCAGGGCCTGATGCCCTCCCTGGCGAAGTTTATAAAATTTTCCATGAGAGTCTGGTACCTAGACTATGTGAATTATTCAATTACGTTTATAGTCAAAGGGGCAGGATACCAGCATCCTGGAAGAAGTCCATCATTGTACTCATCTTAAAGCCAGGGAAGGACCCCCTTAATGCAGACTCATATAGACCCATCTCCCTGCTAAACGCTGACTACAAAATCTTTACTAGTGTTTTGGCAGGGAGATTGGCTAAATTGGTTCCACAACTCATCAGTTCGGACCAGAAAGGCTTTGTGCCCGGAAGATACATTCATGAGTTGATTTTGCAGTTGATTGGAAGCATAGATCTAGCGGTGGCACGGTCGGAGCCCTTGGCGGTAGCTGCATATGATGCGGCGAAGGCCTTCGACCGTGTCAACTGGGGATTTTTGTGGAAAGTACTTAGGGTAATGGGTTTCAGTCAGACTTTTATCCAAACCATGAGAGGGTGCTATGAGGGTGACTCGGCGGAAATTTTATTGAATGGTCTTTTAACATCAAGCTTCAATATTGGGATTGGTACCAGGCAAGGGTGCCTCATCTCACCCCTTCTTTTTGACATTTATATTGAGCCGTTGGCACAAGCATTGAGGAACGACGAGACAATTACACCTTTCGAATACAAGGAGTTGAAATGTAAGCTTGCCTTATATGCTGATGATCTTTTGATTTATACCAGCAACCCTGCGGAAGTACTCCCTAGGGTGGAGATGATAATGGCTGATTTTGGCCTCCATTCGGGATATCAAATAAACAACTCGAAGACAGAAATCATGTGTTGGGGGATAGATAATTGGGAAGGTCCTTGTAGCAGCCAGTTTAGATATCTGGGAATTATTATCACTTCAGATATTAATAACATAGTTCAAACCAACATAAAGAAACTATGTAAGGATATTGACCAGCTCTTCTCCAGATGGCAGAACCTCTCCCTTACAATATATGGCCAAGTCAACCTGGTCAAGATGATAATTCTGCCTAAGTTAACCTATTTGTTTAACTCGATACCCCTCATTTTTCCAGATAAAATCTTGGCGAATATTCAGGGAAAGATTGGCAGTTTTATTTGGGCTAAAAAAAAATCCAGGTTATCTTGGAAAAAGCTGAAAAGAAGATTATTAAAGGGGGGCTAGCACTACCAGATATAAACTGGTATGCTTTATCTTTCCAGTTGAAAAATATCCAATGTCTTCTTTCATGCCCTGATGATTCTAATTGGGGGAGGATTCTGAATATAATGGTAGGTCAAGAGGGAGGCAAGTCCAGGTTTCTGTATAAATTTGGCATTAGCACTTTTTTACTACATCTGTAGTAGGACAATATTGTAGAAAAACACTTTTGCACTTTACATACAGTAAACAAGAGTAGTTGTGTATAATAGAATTAGAGCTATTATGACTGACCATCGAAATGTTGTTTGCTGTGAGATAGATAGCGCAATAGTAGGGCGCACTGTCCGTACAAGATGAGTTTTTTTAGAAATAAATACAGGTATTTATTATTTTAAGCATTAAGCAATTTATAAATATAATATTCCTGTGTAATAACAATGTATTTGCACACACTGAATATCTGGAATGTCAATGTCAACACACATGGAATTGTTAGGACATGATACTATAATATTTGTTTACACTACACACTTTACATAATGCCATTACATGTTAATTATTGAAGAGACACTTACAAGGTGGCCCAATCGACAACAAAGACTATATTTGTAGTTTTGGACACTGTTACTTTGTATATATAAATATAAACGTGTCCAAGTTAGGTGCGCAGACAGAATGATTATCATGCGCCATATTAGAATCAATGTTGCTGTTTTTACCTTACATGTAAAGCAGTTGACATCAATGTATAGTATGTTTTTCATTGCTATCTATATATTGATCACGTTACCGGAAGCTACACTTTTACTTTATATACCCACTTTTGTAGAACATTTGTCATGTGATCAAGAACACAGCCTGTGTCTGAAATGCGTCAGAGGCAGCACCATTTTTTCCTAAATAAAGTATTAATTGTGGCACCAGCTTTACCATGAATCCGTGTTCCTGTATGTGCGCAATCGCACTTGGATATCGTCAGTGGATAAATATATATATATATATATATTTGCCAATGGCCTATGCTTATATTTTAGCAGCCTCCATTTTGGAATTATTTTTTTGTATGTTTACCCAACACACTGTTTATAAATTTGTTCACAATTGCCATGATTAATTTATAACTTGAAAACCTAATATAAGGTGCTTGTTCTGCATTTGTGAAAAAACATTCTTATATTTGTTTGCACTGTTTCTTTATTTTTATTTTTCTTCTTTTGGGCGTGTTCCCCCAATTAAGCCCCTCCCAGTGTTATGTATATATATTCCCACTTTTTTGTTGAGTGCTTATATGTGAACAAGCTCCCCAGTGGAGCGAAACGCGTCATTTTCCAATAAACGTTTATTCCTGCTACTCACTCGAGTTGGATCCTTTGTGAGCTTTGTTTTGACTGTTTGCTGAGGCGTAATGAGGTCTGCACCCTGATGTTGCCTGTCATCCACTGACGGGTTGGGATTGCTTTTTCATATATATATATATATATATATATATATATATATATATATATATATATATATATATATATATATATATATATATATATATATCTATATATAGATATATATATATATATATGTATATTACCTACTGGCGGTCGCCAGTAGGTATATATAGTTAGGATTTTTTCTCTATGGGATATTTGAAAATTCTATGTCGAATAACTTTGGCGTTTGAGGACGGAATTGGCTGAAATATTCAGGAAAATGGCACATTTTGTTTCTGAGCAGCCCCTGAAAATTTGGGGGGGTTTCGTCAAGGGGGGGCCGAGAAAAATGGGGGGGTCCCAAAACGCGTTTTTCCCATGCAATTTTCCATAGGGCGGTTGGACTCACTTTTAGCTCGAACGGCTGAATGGATTTCCACGAAACTTGGCAAAATTGTAGGGATTCGTAGCCCGATGTGCCTTTGCTAGGTCTCAATATATGCGGTCTAGTGGATTTTGAGAAATTAAGGTTAAAAAAAATATATATATCTGTAAGCGCGCCCCGGTGAGCGCCCCGGTTCGCGTACCTGACGCGTAACGGAACTTCGCGAAGCGAAGCTGATTGGCTCTCCGGTGTCTGTCAACATTCTAAACAGTCCGGAGCGGCCGCCATCTTGTCTCTCGGTAGGATCGAGAGACAAGAGGAGGCCAAAACAAAGGGGTAAATGACCATAAGGGGGCATAGCAGATCCTCCCTGACCCCCTAGGTTTGATGTGGAGGCTTTAAAAGGGCCCTGCGGGGGGAAAAAAAAATCATTTTTTTTGCATGGGGAACGCCCGGTACGCGCACCGGGAAGCGGTCTGGGGAGCGTACTATAAGGAAAAAAGAATGATAGACTTTTTAAATATTGTATGTTTATTGATTGTTCATTTTTTATTTTTTTTGCTTTTTTTTATTAAATATAAATTTATGTTTGTGATTCTTTTTCCAAATTTAACAGAACATTTAACAACACATTGTTGGAAATGTCCTCATTTTCAATCAGCGAATCTACTGCATCTACACATTGAACTAATTCATGGTCCCGTGATTCATCCATGAAATCTGAGTCATCATTGTCCTCAATATCTTTTTCTGTGTTGTTCTCCAGAACAATTTTGAAGGAAATATTCTGCTCTCCTTCCATTTTCTTGCTGTAATTTGCATAAAAAATAAATATATCAGTAGAGATAGGGCACTGTTGGGTTTAGGTTCAGACAGGTACTTGTGAGTTTATAACAGAGAAGTAATCTATGGGCACTGTATGGTTTCAGGCGTGAAGTAGTACTATTAAAAAGTGCCTGTGAAGAAGCCTAAGTAAATTCATAATTATACCACAGAAACCTAAATCAATCCATAATTATAATAAACAAGCCTTTCTCAATGTCTAACTCTTACAGAGGGACAGTATATAACTATCTGAAAATGTTTTCCCAAATTAATTTAAAGTGCATGACATAGTTCTCCTTTCAAATTTACAAAATAACATCTTACCTTTTAAAAACAAGTTTAAGTTGTCAGTGAAAATGCTCTTGGAATGTACTTCAGGAAGTAGTAGTCAAAATGGCTGTGCTTCTCTCTCTTTCTTTATATGTATTCAGGTACATAAGCAATCAAATGTCAGGTAAAAAAAGTAGAAAATGAAAGTAACATTTTACTTGGTTGTCAATTCCAACACTTCAGATGTGTTTTGTGAAGTAATTTACCTCAGGGTATTTAGAGAGGTCTACAGGCTAAATGGCTAAATGGAATTCCAACCAAATTTGTGAAAATGGTAGGGATTGGTATGTAGTATGAGCTAATCTATATTTGGTGAAAGTGTCTCCAGTGGTTTTTCTGTATATTACTTTCCCACCTTTTTTGAGCGAGCGCTTCCCGGTGCGCACCCCGGTACGCGAACCGGCAGCGTTACGGGAGTCCTCCATTTTGTGTTTCGGTAGAATTGAGATACAAGATGGAGGGCAAATAATGTTGAGAATGGGTAGAAGGGGGCACGTTGCGCGAACCGGGAAGCAAATCAAAAGAAATAGAGGTTGCCAGAGTGCTAAACATTCTAGCAATTTTTTATAAAGGGGAGGTAGTTCTGAAAAGAACTTTTTTTAAAATAATTTTTGTTGTTTTATATATTTTTTATTATTTTTCTGAAATTTTTTTAACTTTTTTTTGTAATTTTTGAACGATTTAAAAAAATTTTAGTTTTTTTTGAGGGGGCGTTTTGAGCACTTGTGGTTTTCAAATGCTCTGTTTATCAAATTGATACTCATATTTGCACATGAGAGTAGGTCACCACAATAAGGAACGACTGGACAACAACGCACACAACAGCAAGGAACTCTTCAACATCGTGAAAGAGCTCTCCAACCCCAACGCCGGAAACAATTACATCACCCCTTCGCAAGACCTCTGCAACTCCCTCGCCTCCTACTTCCACAACAAGATCGCGGACATCCACAACAGCTTCAGCACTCAACCAACGCACGCCACGACCGAACCACCGCCCCCCACCACCACCCTCCGCGCCTGGTCCCCGATCAGCACCGAAGACACCATCCGCACGATGAACTCCATCCACTCCGGATCTCCGACAGACCCCTGCCCTCACCACGTCTTCAACAAGGCCGACGCTGTAATCGCACCCCACCTGCGGGACATCATCAACACCTCCTTCGACATCGCCACCTTCCCGGAGAGCTGGAAGCATGCCGAACTCAGCGCTCTACTCAAGAAACCATCAGCAGACCCTACCGACCTCAAGAATTACCGCCCCATCTCGCTGCTCCCGTTTCCGGCCAAAGTCATCGAGAAGACCGTCAACAAGCAACTGGCCGCCTTCCTCGAGACGAACGGCTCCCTCGACCTCTCGCAGTCTGGCTTCCGGGCCAACCACAGCACCGAGACCGCCCTGATCGCAGCCACAGATGACATCCGAGCCCTGCTCGACAACGGAGAAACAGCGGCCCTCATCCTCCTGGACCTCTCCGCGGCCTTCGACACTGTCTGCCACCGCACCCTAGTACAGCGCCTCAGCAACGTCGGAATCCAGGAGAAGGCACTGGAGTGGATCACCTCCTTCCTCACCGGAAGGACACAGAGAGTCCGCCTCCCCCCGTTCAGATCCGAGGCCACCGAAGTCATCTGCGGCGTTCCTCAAGGCTCCTCGCTCAGCCCAACTCTCTTCAACGTCTACATGAGCCCCCTCGCAGCCATCGCACGCCAGCACAACCTGAACATCATCTCCTACGCCGACGACACCCAGCTGATCCTCTCCCTCACTAACGACCCGCCACCGCCAGAGCCAACCTGCACGAAGGGATGACAGAAGTAGCCAAATGGATGTCGAACAGCCGCCTGAAACTGAACTCAGACAAGACGGAAGTCCTCATCCTGGGATCCTCACCCTCCGCCTGGGACGACTCCTGGTGGCCCCCCGCCCTGGGCAGCGCACCCAAACCAACTGACCACGCACGCAACCTGGGCTTCATCCTGGACTCCTCCCTCTCCATGACCAGACAAGTCAACGCCGTCTCCTCGTCGTGCTTCCACATCCTGAGAATGCTACGCAAAATCTTCCGATGGATCCCCACCGAGACCAGGAAGACGGTCACCCAGGCCCTCGTCACCAGCCGTCTGGACTACAGCAACTCCCTCTACGCCGGAACCACCACCAAACTCCAGAAGAGACTCCAGCGGATCCAGAACACCTCAGCACGACTCATCCTGGACATCCCCCGCCGCAGCCACATCTCCGGACACCTGAGAGACCTGCACTGGCTCCCGGTCAACAAGAGAATCACCTTCCGGCTCCTCACCCACGCACACAAAGCCCTACACAACCAAGGTCCAGGATACCTCAACAGCCGCCTCAACTTCTACGCTCCCACGCGCCAGCTTCGATCGACCAGCCACGCCCTCGCCGCCGTCCCCCGCATCCGAAGAGCCACCACAGGAGGAAGGTCCTTCTCCTACCTGGCCGCCAAGACTTGGAACTCCCTTCCGACCCACCTCCGCCTGACCCAGGACCACCTCGCCTTCAGGAAGCAGCTCAAGACCTGGCTGTTCGAGCAGTAGCGGACCCCCCCCCAGCGCCTTGAGACCCTCTGGGTGAGTAGTGCGCTATACAAATGCTCTGATTGATTGATTGATTGAATAAAGGCACACTATCTACATGTGCACAAAATTCTGTTGGATGTTTGGGACCGTTTCCCTCGCCTCTGGTCCTGACAGAGTTACCTGTGCCGATGTACTGGCCACAGGAGTTGGTGGGTTGTCTTGGAGGTGACGCATCTCTGCAACGCTGTAATTCAGTGGATGCCACCTCTGCATATGACGGTGCATAGTTTAGTTACCATAACTATACTTTTTGTCTGTACCTCTAGATAAAACATCTTTACAAATGAGGCATGTCACATGTCGGGCATTCACTTTTTTTGGCCTTGAGGAAAAGAATAAAACTGCCAAATAAAACTGTCTTTGTGGTGGGATTTCCGGGGCTCTTCACGTAAGAACTGCCTCCTCTCTACTTCCTCTTCCTCTTCTTCTTCCTCTTCCTCATCTGGGTTGGGAAGGAACTGTGGAGGTGGTCCTTCGTTCCTAGGTGGTTGTGGTGGTGGTGGGGGTCCACCAGCTGCAGCTACTACAGATGCCATTATTTTAATAAGCAAAAACAGGTCTTCCTCTCACAAAGATGAAAGTCAGAGTGAGGAAAGAAGGTGGGGGCTTTCATCATTTGGGAAACCAATGAAAAGTGTTATTTTTAGGTCACATGACCTAGCCTTACATCATTAGGAAACCAAAAGTGAAATGAACCAATAGAAAGTTTTATTAACAAGTCACATGACCTGTTACGCTTACGTTACGCGCTCCGCGCCGCGCCCCGGATCGCTTCCGGGGAGCTGCGCTTCGCGCCTCGGTTCGCGCTCCGAAGCACTTCCGGGTGCGCTAACGCGGCACGTCATAAGACTCATTACGCGGCAACGCGATACGTCGCGCTTACACGACGCGTCACGATGTTGTTTTCTAACGCGGCAGTTGCGCAAAAAGAACGTTTACCGGTTCGCGGACCGGGTCGCGGCACCAAATTAAGCTAACGGGAAGCTACCTGGTGCACGGACCGGTAGCGAAACAAAAAAAAATTTAAAAAAAATATATACATAAAAAAATTATATTAAAAACATATAAAATATATTTTTTGATTTAAAGAAGAATACATTTTAAAGCTTTTGATATTTGCTATTAAAAAACCATTGAAATTCACTGAAAAAACCATAGGTTATAGACCATATATAGTTAGGAATTAGCATTTACAAAACCTTATTTTACTCACACAAAACCATTGAAATTCGCATATATAGTTAGTTGCACTAACTATATATCGCGCACCCGCAACCACTGCTGATCATGTCACATATTACATCATTCATGACATGGTCAGTGACATCAATAATTTATTTATTTATTTATTTATAAAGTCTTATATAGCGCGAACGTGACCCACGAGGGTATCAGAGCACTTTACAATAGAAGAATAAGCCATGGAAAAGGTAGTCAATACAAACAACATGTCAAATTGTCATAGTAGAGCAATAGCATCTGCAGAACATATTACATTAGACATTGTGCTATCAGCCGCACAGATCTATATCCCACGAAAAACATTAATTAGCAAACAATTGTGGAGCAACATGGGATGTGATAAAAGACATGCAGCCAGATACGTCCCATACTTGGATTTAGGACATTAGTTTGTTCATTAATAGACTTTTTACTTCCTTTTTGAATACAGTAAGGGATGTGATTCCACGCACTCTGGGTGGAAGAGAGTTCCAGATCTTTGGAGCAATCCCTGAAAAAGCTCTACAGCCTGTTCTCTTCTTTCTGAAGGATTGGGGTTTCAAAAGTAGAGTGGTCGCACTTCGTAGTTGTCTGCAGCCACCTGATTTTTCTAACTTTAGCGCCAAGTAGCTGGGTGTATTGTTGTGAATTGCTTTGTGCGTCATGCACGCCACTTTCAGGTGTATTCTTGCTTCATAAGGCAACCAGTTCAGTGCTTTCAAGGTTGGTGAGATGTGATTGTTTCTTTTGGTTCCTGATACCAGTCTAGCCGCAGCATTCAGAGCTGCTCTCAACGGTGCAAGCCTGTATTTCGGGAGACCAGCGAGGGTGGTACTTCCGTAGTCTAGTCTAGGTAGTACCAGAGCTTGTACAGCAACTTTTAGGTCAGCCTGGGTGAGGAAGGGTTTAAGTTTTCTTAATATATTCATTTTGTGATTAGCTCCCTTGGTGGCAGTAGAGATGTGCGCCTGCATATTCAAATGTTTGTCAATGGTGACACCTAGGGATTTAGCCGAGTCTATGATGAGGGGGACACAGTCAAAGGAGGTTAGGTGTTTTAACCAGAGGTCTATCTTTGGGGTGTAGTTTGGTGGTGAGATGAGGATGAATTCCGTTTTTTTGGTGTTTAGCATGAGATGGTTGGTGGTGAGCCAGCTTTGCGTGTTCAGAAGCGTAGTGTTAAGAGCAACAAAGTCATCTGGCGAGGAGATTTTAAGGTATAGCTGCGTGTCATCCGCATAAAGGTGATATAGAATGTTCGCAGAATTCAGAGCATTCGCCAGGGGCTCCATTAACAAATTGAAGAGAATGGGTGAAAGGGCAGATCCCTGAGGTACACCAAGAGTGACCATGGATGGTTGCGAGAGTGAGTTCTTCATCTTGAATCTTTGAGATCTGTTATTCAAGAAGGAGGAGAACCACTGTAGCACAACGCCCGAGAGGCCTATCCTTCTTTCCAATAGGGCTAGGAGCTTATCGTGCTTGACCGTATCGAAGGCGGAAGACAGATCAAGGAGTATTAAAAGGCATGATTCATTTCGATCAAGCATGATTAGTATTTCATCCATAATGTGCGTGACTGCAGATTCAGTGCTGTGCCCACTACGGAAGCCCGATTGGTGACTGTCTAAGAGGTTGAAGCTCTCAATGTGATTGCATAATTGGATTTGAACACATTTCTCCAATAGTTTAGCCAAGGTGGGGATATTGGTTATAGGACGGTAGTTGTTAGGATCAGCTGGAGAAGCATCAGCCTTCTTTAGTATAGGAGTGACCTGTCCTATTTTAAGGCAATCCGGAATGACACCTTGAATCAAGGAGGCGTTTACAATTTTATACTGCAAGGAGTCAGACAATTAGACCAATACCGTACCGGAGTACGGACATGGCTCCGGTACATTGATGATATTTTCATCATCTGGGATGGCACTGTGAAGGAAGCTGAAGAGTTTGTTGACATTCTTAATGTGAATGACTTCAACCTCTCCTTCACTAGCCATATAAACAAGGCTACTGTTGACTTCTTAGATCTGAGGGTCACAATAGAAAATGAGCGCTTGGTGACAGCTCTGTACAGGAAAGAGACGGCCGGAAACAGCCTTCTCCATGCGCAGAGCTGTCACCCGCGGAATCTGATTAACTCTATCCCCTATGGTGAACTCCTTAGAGCTAAAAGAAATAGCACTAAAGTGGAGGATTTCGAAAGAGAAAAAACTGTTATGTGCGAAAGATTTAAAGCCAGGGGGTATAGCAAGAAATGCATTGCAGCAGCTGTACGCAAAGTAAAGGAGAAAGACAGCAACCTTACATCCACTGAAGACAAAAATACTGAATGTGAGGGTGTTAGGTTTATAACAGACTATAACTCCCAAGCCAGAGAGGTTAGAGGAGCTATTAATAAATACTGGAGCGCCCTCAGAACGGATAAGGATATCAAATCAGGTATTCAGGAGTTTGCACAAATAACGTACAGGAGACCATTGTCTCTAAAAGACAAAGTTTGCCAAACACTTGTAGTGAACAAAAAAAGAAAAGACAACCCGGTTCAAGGATTCTTTGTCTGTGGCCGCTGCAAAGCATGTAAATTCAGCCACAGTACGAAAGAGATTAAGTTGTCTACTCTGTGTGAACCCTACAAAATCATTAAGCATGTTTCATGTCAAACTGAATATGTGGTTTACGCTCTAAAATGTCCCTGCAATAAGTTCTATGTGGGAAGTACCATTAAACCAGCCAAAGATAGGGTTTTGCAACACCTAAGGGCCATAAAAAACCATGATAAACAATACCCAGTGGCAAGGCATTTTGCCACCCACCATCAAAGCAACAGTAGCCTTCTCTCATTCGTGGTACTAGACCAAATACCCATGAGAGAGAGAGGTGGTAACAGGTTGCAAGAACTCAGACGGCTGGAGTCTAGGTTCATAATTAAATACCATACCATGCAACCCCAAGGGCATAACTGTGATGAGGCATTAAGTGTACATCTTGGATAAACGTCGAATATTGAATTGATGATTAATGAGCCTAAGCTACTTCAAATAATCTTTGTTTTTAATGGAATGAATGTAGAGAACACATAGCAGTATGATTGATAATCACTGTATTTATTACTTTTTTACAGGTACCATTATCGTTAATTTTGGGAGAATGTGAGACAGCTCATGCAAGACAGAAAGTGTGTGGCACAATGTATCAAGTGGCAGTCTATGAAAGGAGCGATGACCCTAGAATCGAAGTATGACTTTGTTTATTCTGGACTGGCAATAGCCCATGGTGTAGAATTGAGTGATGCATTAAAACCGTAAGAGATGCAATTGATCATTTTTAGCCCACTTGGGCTTAACTACACGCAAGCATATGATGAATTACCGGTTTATAGCGGCAAATATGCTGAGGCACAGAGACTTTGGTGCAATAATGACCTTTTGGACTTAACTCGTGAATTGGGCGAAAATATTGCCTCAACATGTAATTTTGTTGCTCCATGTAGACGACCAAAAAACTTATAAAAATTTATAATTGTATGAAATATAAATAATAATATATATTGTGAAATGTAAAAGACACATTATGAATTATGCCACGTACTGCTGATAAAATTTGCAAATCTGTCTTCGCAGCTCCAGATGATAAATGAAGGGGTAGTCTGTCTATTATGTCTATTGCGCACTGTAATCACATGACACACCTTTAAAATACTGGATGGTAAACAGACACAATTACTCGTGACCAAGGGAAGTGGTTCCCGAAACGCGTTGAGTGGGCTGTGAAATAAAACACCAGTTTCTGAACTTGTTTGCTGGCCTGGACGTCGTTCTTGAAAGAAAGGGTGAACAATTGTGGTGGAATTCGTAGGGAGTGGCGCTCCCGTCCTGGCCCGCCGCTGCAAGCGGCCATTAAGCTTCGCGCCGACAAGAAGTTGGATATATATATATATATATATATATATATATATATATATATATATATATATATATATATATATATATATATATATATATATATATATATATTACCTACTGGCGGTCGCCAGTAGGTATATATAGTTAGGATTTTTTCTCTATGGGATTTTTGAAAATTCTATGTCTAATAACTTTGGCGTTTGTGGACGGAATTGGCTGAAATTTTCAGGAAAATGGCACATTTTGTTTCTGAGCAGCCCCTGAAAATTGGGGGGGGTTCGTCCAGGGGGGGTCGAGAAAAAAGGGGGGTCCCAAAATGTGTTTTTAACATTGAGTTTTCCATAGGGCGGTTGGCCTCACTTTTAGCCCGAACGGCTGAATGGATTTGCACGAAACTTGGCAAAATTGTAGGGACTGGTAGCCCGATGTGCCTTTTGTAGGTCTCAATATATGTGCTCCAGTGGATTTTGAGAAATTAACATTTAAAAAAAGATATATATCTGTAACAGCGGACCGGGCAGCGCTCCGGTTTGCGTACTTTTCGCGCAACGGAGCTTTGTGAAGCGAAGCTGATTGGTTCTCCGGCGTCTGTAAACATTCCAAACAGTCCGTAGCGGCCGCCATCTTGTTTCTCGGTAGGATCGAGAGACAAGAGGAGGCCAAAGCGAAGGGGCAAATGACCATAAGGGGGCATAGTAGATTCTTGCTGACCCCCTAGGTTTGATGTGGAGGTTTTAAAAGGGCCCCGCGGGGCAAAAAAAATAAAATAATAATAATCGAACGGCTGAATGGATTTGCACGAAACTTGGCAAAATTGTAGGGACTGGTAGCCCGATGTGCCTTTGCTAGGTCTCAATATATGTGCTCCAGTGGATTTTGAGAAATTAACGTTCAAAAAAAGATATATATCTGTAACAGCGCTCCGCTTCGCGTACTTTTTGCGTTACGGAGCTTTGCGAAGCTGATTGGTTCTTCGGCGTCTGTAAACATTCCAAACAGTCCGTAGCGGCCGCCATCTTGTCTCTCGGTAGGATCGAGAGACAAGAGGAGGCCAAAGCGAAGGGGCAAATGACCATAAGGGGGCATAGTAGATCCTCCCTGACCCCCTAGGTTTGATGTGGAGGCTTTAAAAGGGTCTCGCAGGGCAAAAAAAAAAAATATCGTTTTTTTAGTTTTTTTGCGTGGAGTGCGCCCGGTTCGCGAACCGGGAAGCGTTCTGGGGAGCGTACTTTCTTGAAAATTAGTGAAAAAAGTTAGAGTAAAATAATAATTGTGAGTGATCAGATGTAGGGTAGCTCTGAGAAGAGCTTTTGGGTTTATGGTACATTTAGGTACTTATAAGTAGGTACCAATGCACAGTCTTAAATTCAGAGTGAAAATTCTGTTGCCCTCATCTGAGAAGTGAACTCCATCTCCTCTGTAGATATCTTGCATGTAGTAACGCAAGTTATTGTTGTACAGGGAGCCCATTCCATGGTCTCTCATGTAAGCTGAAACAGATTTGTTTACATGCTTCCTCGATTTCTCAATTTGTGGACAAAATTGGTTCGACCACCTCCATTTTTGTCTTTGGCATATATTTGAATATACCAAGGCAGTCTGAGGAAAAAGTGCCATCAATTGCTCAAAGGTGTCCTTTAAAAGCATTTCCAGACCTACCCCAGTCAAAGTGCCCAAATCATTACCTCCACAGTGCACAATTAACAGGTCAGGTTTTGGCAAATGCATAAAGGTTTTCACCAATGGTATCAATTGGTGACATTTTAATCCTCTGTGGCCAAACCACTTAATTTCCACATCTTGTAAATTGAGGTTAGGTAAATTCCTGTTTTCAGCGTACCTCTGAGCCCAATAGATGTAACTATGTCCAACAATCCAGACAGAAAACATGGCGAGAGAAGGTTCTCCTGCAGTCAGATGAAGTGTGGCAATGAAATGGCAGTTGAAAAAATGAGAGTGTAAAATGAAAAAAACTGAGGAGTTTCTGTGTTAATGAAGCAGTAAGAGTGATTGGTGGATTTTGATGGCTGAAAACAGAAAGTTAGGGTGCATGGATGAGTTCGTTGAAAGATGTATTTTGAGTGGCGAAGAAAAAATCATGAAATGAAAGATTGCACTGGATATGCAGGTGCACTGAGAGTTCAGAGTTCAATTGCAACATTGTTGTGTGAACTTGGAAACACCAGAGGTCTTGAAGAGGTGGTTGCTATGCAGAAAAAGCAGAGAGGGGGCAGAGGGGGGAAGGGTTTTGATTTGAAAAAAAGTGAGGGAAGAGTTTTGATTGGGTGACATGAGAGATAGGTGAGAAGAATTACAGCATTTCTGTGCTTTTGATAGCTGCAGACTCTGGAGTGCATACCTTTTGCTCTGCTGAAGACAAATTGGTGTGTTTCTGAGACTGTTTTGAAACTCAAAGTATTTGCTAAGGTGAGAAAAGATTTCTTTAATTTAGATTGAAAATAGTGTGCTTTAAGGAGAAAATTATGAAGAAAGTTGTGTTTTTCAAATGTTGCTTTGTCTCAAGTGTTTTACAAATAGATTTTGTTTCTTTGAGAAATTGTAATTGGAGAAAATGTGAAGTATTAGTACTGACAGGGTTTTTATGTGCATAGGAGCTGTGGAGTGTTTTCAAATTATGACTTGTAAATCGTTTTTGAGAAAAAGCAATGGTTTTAATATTGATGACAAGGACATAATGGTGTCTGCTTCTTTATAAGGTAATTGAGAGTCTCTGATGTTATTTTTCCCATTTCAATGTAAGA
Organism: Lissotriton helveticus; assembly: GCF_964261635.1. NCBI lineage: Eukaryota > Metazoa > Chordata > Amphibia > Caudata > Salamandridae > Lissotriton > Lissotriton helveticus. The sequence continues at coordinate 1,225,129,132 of NC_136068.1, forward strand.
AGTTTGTCTGTGGAGCAAATTGCTTGTAAATATGCTCCCACCTGTGCATGGCAAATTTAGATTTTGAATGTTTGCGTTACATAGGCATGTTAAAGGTGACTGAAACATGCTGCAAAGGCAATCAAAAAACGCTTTTATGTGTCTTAAGGACATTTTAAGTCATTTCCCCATGTGCAGTGTTTTCAAATTATGAGTTGAAAATCGTTTTTGAGGTAAAGGAATGTTTTCAAAATTTATGTGCGCCATATGCCCCCAAATTTCTTTTTCAGGGGTGCAGCAGGGTGTTCTTGAGACACCCCTGCACCCTCGGAAAAATTCGTAATTTGCGATGAGGTAATTGCTAATCGCAAATTGCACCTTCATTCCTATGGGCCTCCTGCTGCATGGAAATGAATGGGTAATTTGTAATTAGCAAATAGCTCATCGCAAACTAGGAATGGTAAAGAATCGCTATTTATTCCTTAAAGTTCGCTATTTAGGAAATGCAAAAAACTTTGATGATACATATGGCGGTTCATCTCTAACAAGATAAGAAGCTTAGGGATAGATTTATGATGACTGGCGCATCACCAGGGATGTGTTAGTCATTCTGTGCCGCTGTTCCGTCACCTATGGTGTGCTGCATTTACAATGCGGCGCATCATGGGGCAAAAACAGCACAGATGCGTGACGTATCTGTGCCGTAAAGGTGGCGCATTGCTGGAGTTGTATCGCAAGTGTGATGAAGCTCCAACAAGGCTCAGGGGTGCCCCTGTCGCAGGGTTTCTGTTCTCACACACAACTGTGGACAGAGGATTGGAACCTCGGCGAATTAGGGTGCCCCAAAACTCACCTTAGTAATCAAAAACCCCTTAGCAAGCTAGGTACAGTGTCACATTGGATATAACAAACTCTCAATGTTTAGACAATCCAGAATATGAACTTATAGTACCTCAGGATACGTGGAACTCATGAACAGTCGGTCGTTATATATTTCTTAGAAACCAGAACATGGAGTTAAGAAGAACACATGTATATTTGAAATGTTTATTTACTAATGCCGTCTTCTCAGGCGTAGTATCTTAGATAATACAAGTACACATATTATCAGTAGCAAAATTACCAGCATAGTTACTAGTACATAAAAAGCGAATGGTGACAGTATGTTAACATGCTGTAAATGAATAAGAGTTAGCAACACTTATAAGCAGCCGCGGGCCGTGGAGGGAGTTACGGTGGGGCAGGGAGGCGGGGAGGGGGAGGGGCAGGGTGGAGAGGGCTCCACCCTGCCCCTCCCCCTCCCCGCCTCCCTGCCCCACCGTAACTCCCTCCACGGCCCGCGGCTGCTTATATCTCACCCTCCCTAATACACATATTATATTATTTGCTAAGAAGGTCTCTTTGTGTTGGTTTAGGGCGTGCCCATACTTTAGTGTCTTAGATTTGAAGGAATCACATCAGCATACACCAGCTCTCTCTTCATGTGAACCGCATCAAGTGTTGTGTATGTGTGTTCGGCAAAGCAATATAAAATCCGCCTCATGCCCAGAATTGGCAGAAGCTGCACTTATGTTATGAGTATGAAGTTGTGGAGATCAGACCTCATAACAATTCTGTATCGTGTTGTTCTTGAAACTTCAGCACTCGCTGTACAGATATAGTTTAACAAGTAAAGCAGATAGTAGAGCAATAACATATTATTCTCATGTAAATCACGATGAACTATTAGGTTGAAAGCTAAAGCAACAACTAAGTGTCGTGTGCAGAAGTTGCAAAAAAGGAAAAATGGCGTTTAAACCGGTAATGAGCCCATGCTAACTTAACACGGTGTAAAGATATCCAGGATCTACATGACACCTCCCCATGATCCGGAAACGAACTGAATAAGATAATAGAAGTGCCATCTCATGAGAGCAGATTGCAACTTTATATGTGCACGGTCCGCAAGGTAAAACATTAAAAACTAGCAAAATTTAATGCTAAAGAAAAATAAAACAGCCAACTACTTTATCGAGGCTTAAGCCAATAGGCAAGCTAAATAATAAAAACTTGACAAATAAGTCAATGAATTGTCAATGAAATGCTAGTACTCAGCATATCAAACATGAAAAAGGTCTATGACATAACTGTGTATGCAAAATAAGCTGCAACAGCCTCTAATAGGAAGTCACCGTCTTCATCCGAAAAGAGTTCAGCCATCCAATTTAAAAGCGGAAAAGAACATACGTGCTCTCCCAGCACCGGATCCTCTATCACCATCAGAGGACAGCTCGGTGGGTTTTCAAGAAAGCTCTGTTCCAAGAAAGACTGTGTTGCCGCCAGTAAATTCCAGGGACCAATTAGTCCATGCATCAATGCCACAGCCATAATCCTTTCGCCAGGACAAACCAACTCGTGAGTAATGATAGGAGTCATCAGCTGATTAAAGTCGACGTCAGGAGAAACCGGTCCGCAGAGACACAAATCAATGGCCCAATCGAAATCACAGGTCAGGCAGTGAAATACAGGCTGGACACAGGTGAAGTAGGAGAATCGAAAAGATAATCCATATGCCGTGCTTAATATCGCCAACGGCATTGTGCCATAATATTCAAGCATGCGATTGCGGAACAGCGTCAGCAGCTGCAGGGCGGGAGCTTGCACAGGAGGGACATCCATATTTAAAAATGTAAAAAAGCACAAGAGCGTCCGTTGGTAATGCAAGTAAAAATGGGAATCCACCAAGCACAGTGGAAAAAATAGAATGAAAGAAAGCAGGGATGACTCCAAAGATTTTCTCAAATGAAGTCACGAGACCACTGGTAACAACTTTAAAAAAGTGCGCCAGGCCCTTTGTGGAGGACGCGTTAAAGATAGTCCGAACCATGTCGCTGAAATGCAAAGGCGAATCAGTATTTAAAAGGGTCTGCACCTCTGTACGGGTGTTCGCTATGTGAAGCACGAAAGTTTCACGGGCCGAACTCAAGGCCACCTCTCTCTGAGACAAAAGAGCTCTTATTCTTGCCATGCCGTTGAAATGTGCTCCCAAGGTTGGTATTTGTGGCCAGATTGAAAACTCCCTATGTTCATGTGTGGGAGGAAATAGAACATTTCTGCAGCAAATAACCCGTTCACTTACTGTTACGATAAAAGGAATACTTTTAATTAACCCAGAACAATCTTCATTATTGAGCATCAAATAACTACCATTTTCCAACAACTTGAACGTGGGGATGATAGCAGGAACTGGCGTGCCTTGCAACACGCAAGCCATATTTGGTCGGTGTTTGTTGCATGAACCGTGTAACTGTATGTGCCTACACATTAGTGAATGATCTGGCGTCTCAGTGCATTCCTCTCCATTCATATAAACTTCTTGATCATCTTTGAAAATCTGTATGTGTATGGAAGCGACCAGACCTCATGAAGAAAACCACTACCTAAAGGTTCATAACGACCTATTGGTATATATTTCATACAATTTGAAAACTTATATAAAGCAAAAGGCAGCGTTATTAAACCGTGGATAAGGCACGTTGCCAAAGCAGCCAACCTTTTGGATTTATACTGGAAATGTTAAAGGAAGAATTACGGAGTAGGGCCTGTAAATCTTTAATGGACAACCGAGTAAAATTACTCCAACCATCATATTCCTCTAACTCCGGGATAGTAGGGGTGTTTAATTTTTTAGAAGTAGCCAATCCAAAGCATTTGGTCTGGGAAATTGTTTCATTCACAAACAACATATGATTTGGGATGAGACATGCACGGTGCAAAGCCTCAGTGCCTTGTACCTGCCAGGTTCGTGAACCCCAAACTGATGTAGATCCTGGATATCTTTACACTGTGTTAAGTTAGCATGGGCTCATTACTGGTTTAAACGCCATTTTTCCTTTTTTGCAACTTCTGCACATGACACTTAGTTGTTGCTTTAGCTTTCAGCCTACCTGCGTCAAGATCTATGCCTGCTTCAAGCAGGCGCAGGGTTTTGATGCAGCTTTGTCCTATCTGATTGTAAATGCGGCACACCGTGGGTGGCAGAGCAGCGGTGCACGTTAACTGGTGCATCCCTGGGGATGTGCTAGTTAATATAAATCTGCCCCTTTACATTTAATTATGTGCAGGGGACACAGAGTCGGTGAGGTTTATCCAAGGTTAAGAAGAGATGAGTACTGTTCAGTGAAAAATTGGAGATAGGCTTCACCTCCTCTGCTCCTCAGCATCGTTGGACATGGTTAAATAATAGCTGCAAAATGTTACTCTTGTTAAACAATTTTACTATTATAATCTCTGAGATTTGTCTCTTACTGTGCAACATCTCATTGTTGTTATCTTTCTTTAAAGATAAAGACAACATCAACATGAGCGACAATCAGCAATCAGTTGATTTCGACCTCATCATTGAACTCGTAATTGAAACATCAGTGGATGTTGATCCCTTGGATGATTTCAATCCTGAGGATGAAGAAGAACGTGATGAGGATGCAGATTTGTCAGAATTGTATGACATAGGATGGGAAGCTGACGTGCTTGAGCCTATGGAACTATAAACATTTATTTTATAAATTTATAATAAATAAAAAGTAAATATGTAAACCGTTTAATTTAAAAATAAAGACACCTTCAAAAACAGGTTATGTGTAGTGTCTTCAATAAAATATTAAAATATGGTCATAAAATTAGATCAGATTCATATATAAAACAGCACAGGTAAAATGAATATAAATTCCATTTCTTTTCTGCTATTTCTGTATTCTAAATTTGCCATGTACAAAAAATTCTTCTATGTAAAAATGTTAAGTAGTGTGTTAAGTTTTTGATGACTGTTATTAATTTACTGTTGGGTAATAGTGGTTAATAAAATTTTTTATTATATTTTACCACAGATTCAACTGCAGATTATTTCAAGATTTTAGGATGCCAAGCAAAGAAAGAGTGAGAAAGGCTGCAAAACGTCAAAGACAGCAGGTGAATGAAAAAAAGCAGCAGTCCTCTAACAAAAAGATTTGTCAAGTCACCAAGAAAGCACCGGGTAAGAGTACAAAAACATTCATAAGAAATATCTCTAGTAAAAAAAATATTACTACAGAAAATGTTTCAGTCCAGAAAAGGAGAAGCAATTCAAACGGTAAGGAAAGGCCAATGAGAAATGTTACTGCTAGAGTAAGAGATAACTCTATGCATGAAAGTAGAAGGAAACAACAGTTTAGGGACATTCGTAAACGAATGTTCCGCAACAGGATAATTGGCAATTTGTTAAAAAATATTAAGAAAGGTCAACAGAAAGTGGTTTTTTATAAGAGAAAAAAAATAGTTGAGAAAGTTATTGATCAGGCATTTGAAATTAAACGTAAGTTATTTATTTTGACAATCAATAGAATTAGGAAGCTAAACAAGGCAATTTATGATTTCAAAAGAAATAGTAGATGGAAGAGAATAGTTAATCGTAGTAATTTTTTTGAAGTTTTTTCTGGAGAATGGATGCATAGTTCAAGCTCTGAGGCATTTTTTAATGAGGAGAGTTATTTCCAGGATAATGATTTGGTGCATGCAGTTGACACCAGTGGTCGAGCTTATGAAGTGAAAGATGGTTGTCCAGTTGAAAAAGAAAAACTTGTGACAACAGAGATAGAAGAGGTGTTAGGTAATGAGGTTTTAGGGAGACGTCCTAAGGGTCCTGTGTACACCTGGAAGTGTAGTAGTATTTGCAGTGTACGACAGGATTCCATCAATTTGCTTTGTGATTTTATACGGTCATTTAATAAGAAAAGTTTGAAGCAGAAAATGAAGTTGTTGCAAGAATTAGATCCTTGCAGAGTGAGAGAAGTGATAGGTTTGCATGGTCATTCACTGGCTTGTCTTTCCAGGAGAGTATGCCAGAGTGTTTTTCATCATTTCAGGATGCTAGCAGTGCATCATAATAAAGTGAGGAAATTAGTTAGAATGTTGTATTATGCTAAGAGTCCAGCAATTATGCTTAAACAATTATGCGCTGCTCTTTTGCATGGTTCTGAAATAGATGTGAAGAATATATGTGAAGAAATTGAGTTTTGTTACTTTGGAAGTAAAGAGGATAATGTTGAAATTGACCAAGAAGAAGAGAGTAATGTGGAAGATAGTGTACAGGTTTCCAGTACAGATAATTTCCAGAGGGAAATTGCGACGTTTGAGGTGAAATCAAGTGAGAGGCCAAATTTCACTTGTGTGTGTTGTCGACGCACTTATTATAAGAATCAGACTAAGTTAGTGGATTTATATGGAAAAAGTGAAAGGGAAAATAATAGTGAATGGAAGGATTTTACAACATACTTGATGGTAGAAAATTGTTTTGATTTGGGATTGGATCAACGTGTGTGTACTTATTGTTGTAACAAATTAAATCAAAACCAGATGCCTGCTAGAGCAGTTCATAATAATCTGGAATTGGTTGAGATTCCTTCTGAATTGAAGGATTTAAATACTTATGAATCTATTTTGATTCAAAGTATCCATCCCTTTCAGGCTATTGTAAGAATGGAGCCAAAGACAGGGAAATTGCCTCCATCAGATTTACAGAGAGGATTAAAGGGAAGAGTTGTTTATTTGCCTCTAGATTTGAAGAAAAACATTAACACAATTGGAGTAGAAAAAGTGGAAGAGGAACCTCTTGTTATCTTAGTTAATGGGGTTCCGACAAAGAATAAGAAAATATGGCAAGATTTAGTAGATGTTAGGAAAGTCAAAAGGGCAACATTGTATTTGAAAAAATATAATAAATACTATAAAAATGTATATGTTGCAGAAGAGGAAGTAAGTGAGGAAGAGGATAGCGATTTGTGTGCTGGTCAAATTGAGAAAGTAGAACCCTGTACTAGTGAAGAAATATATGAACATTATAGTGTTCATCCTTTGCATTCCAAGGAAGTCATGGGGAATGCTATTGAGTTGTTTCAAATGAAACAAGCGAAAGGGAGTCCCATTAGTGTTTGGGAGGAAAGTTTGGAAGCTCGGTGTTTCCCACAGCTTTTTCCAACAGGTCAGGGAGGAAGATATGATGAGCGACCTCATCAAATTCCTGCTTCTGAATACCGGACTTTGCGATTGTATGCAGGAGATCCTAGGTTTCGACAATGCATTCCTTATTTGTTTCATCTCCTGTTTGAAAGCGATCTGTCTGGACTGTCATATGCAGTGAACCACATCTTGAAAAGTGGTATACACATGCAAAACATCTCGGCAAGTGACTTTATGGATAAAGTCAATGTCCAAGACAGTATTTTGGATTCTCACCTGATTAATCTCATGGCGTGTCAGCGTGGTACTAATGAGTACTGGTACCGTCGTCATGGTGATTTAAAATGTATGCTGAGGAACTTAGGAACTCCCACATGGTTCCTCACTTTGAGCTGTGCTGAGTATGGCTGGGAAGACTTACTTGAATTTCTACGAGAGGCAAATGCTAACGTAGAAAACATCGAATTCAAGACACCCGGAGAACTGTGCTCTTTGGATCCAGTCAATGTATGTAGGTACTTCAATCATAGATTTGAAGGTATGATGTCTTTCATCATGAATAAGAAGAATCCACCTCTTGGAGAGGTGTTGGATTTCTTCTGGAGGAAGGAGTACCAAGCAAGAGGTGCTCCTCATATACATATGTTGCTGTGGATCAAGGATGCACCTAAATTTGGAACGGATGCAGAAGACTCAGTGATGAGTTTCATAGAACAGTATTCTACGTGTGCTGTTCCAAACGCAAAGGAGAAAAAAAGCCTAAGAGAAAAAGTTCTACGTTTCCAAAGCCATCGATGTGGAAAGTACTGTCGTTGTAAATTCCGGAACAAAGACAAGTTCTACACCAAATGTCGTTTCGGCTTTCCACGACCGGTGATTTCTAAAGGAAGAGTGAACAGTTTGATGTCTTCGCTGCGACATAATGTGATGAAGAAATCACCTAAAAACACATACAATTTGAAGAGGAACGAAGAGTCTAAGTACATCAACGACTACAACCCGGTGATTTTGTCCATGTGGAATGCTAACATGGATATACAGTTTGTGGCTGATAACTGTATGGCTGTGGCTCGGTATGTGACATCTTACATCACCAAAAAAGAGAAGACAGAATTGAAGGATATGTGGGAGGACATTTCCCATGAAAAGAGCCTCAGCAAGAAGTTGTACAGTTTCAGTCTGAAGATATTGTCGCATCGAGAAATCGGAGCTTACGAATGTTCTGACCGGTTGTCTTCAGCAAGTCTCTATGCCAAGTCCAGGAGTATCGTTTGGGCGAGTGTTGGTCTTGCTGCAACACGTAATCGAGTTCTGAAACCTGTGCGGGAAATTGAGTATTTGGCGGAAAAGGAGCCAAACAGTACCGACATTTTGAAGAGCAACATGTTGGATACATATTATCCAAATCGAAGCAGTCACCTCGAGAATGTTTGTCTGTATGAGGTTCTGCAAAATTACATATTCAAGAGGAACATCAAAGAAGATACTGAGAAAGGAGTGTATGCTGTAATAGGAAGTGAGGGATGTCTGGTCAAGCAAAGAAAATGCCACTTGATAAACCATCGAAAATTGAGTGGCGAATCTCCTGAAAAAAAGGAGTTTTTCTATTTAGCACTTTTGCAACTTTTTAAGCCTTGGCGTGCAGAAGAGGAACTGCTTGGAGATTTCCTTTGTTATGAAGACTCATTCAATGCTGCCAAGGAGACCATAGAATGTCCTGCTTTTCCCAAATATGTAGAAATGTTGAATGTGGAAATTGAGCAGGAAGCAACGATTGCAGCCGAGATTGCCAGAGACAGTTCTCAGGACAGTCAGAGTTCTGCTTCATTGAGTCAGGATCCACTAGGAGGACCTCTTATCGAAAATGAAGCTGCCACTGCTATGAATGAAGTGGAAAGAGCCATGGCACATGCTCAGGAGGATGCGGTTAACTTAGAAGAGTTGGAAAGACAATTCAACGTTGAGCAGAGGAAAATATATGACGAAGTTACCATGCAAATTGATCATGGATTAAGTCATGACAAGAAAGAGTGCTCATGTACGTCGTTGAAGCCTGTCCGACTGTACGTGAGTGGAGAAGCGGGAACTGGAAAAAGTTTCCTTATTAAAGCAACTTCATGTTATTTGCAGGAAAGGACAGAGTCATCGCTGTCTTGTGTTGTCACCGCTCCAACTGGACTGGCAGCACATAACATTAAAGGGATTACTTTACATCGTTTACTGATGCTGCCAGTGGAGCATGACAACAAATTAGAATATCACAAGCTATCTGGAGATGCTTGTTTTGAAGTTTCAAGAGTCTTGAGGAAAATGAAACTTCTTATCATTGACGAAGTAAGCATGGTTTCCAATGTCATGCTTGCCTTTGTGCATTTGAGAATGCAAGAAGTTCTCAAAACAGAGTATGATGTGTTATTTGGTGGCAAACACATCATTGTTTTCGGAGATCATCTGCAGCTGACACCAGTGAAAGGGCAACCTGTGTTCAAAATGCTCACGCATGAAGATACCAGGAAGTGCTTAGGGAGCATTGGCAACGTCAATATATGGTTAAACTTCAATTATGCTGAACTGCATGAAAATATGCGTCAGGCAAAGGATGAAGTTTACAAGACTATTCTACAAGATGTTAGAATTGGAAAAGTGACCGAGCATGGGAAAGAAGCTTTACATGCACGATTACTGACAAATTTATATCCAGACGAAGATGTTGTGCCTGAGAATATTTTTCAGAAAGTTACTGAGAAAAAATCTGGAATATGTTTGATGCCAACTCTTGCAGAATGTGCCAAATTCAACAACAAAATGTTGCATTTAGAAAAGCAAGAGATTGTGAAACTGGAAGCTATTGACAGAGTAGAGCATATGGGATCAACAATTATTTTGTCTGAGAATCTGAAAACAAAATTGGATTCATTAGAGAAGAGTATATCTAAAACTGCGGGTTTTGAAAAGACTCTGAATGTGTGCTTGAACTGCCGTATAATTTTAAGAAGGAATTTACATGTTGAAAGAGGTCTGGTAAATGGATCAATGGGTAATGTTGTTGATTTTGTGAAATACAGAAATAGAGATGGAATTGAATTTTTAAAAATTAAATTTGATGGCATTGAGGAAGTACAGCTAATTGCTCGTTGTTCTGCTAGATTTTTGCTTGTAAAAGACTTATATGTTCGTCGTAAGCAGTTTCCTGTTTGCTTGGCATATGCGGTGACAATCCATAAATCGCATGGTTTAAGTGTAGACTGTGCATTGGTGAATATTGGCAGTTCTGTGTTCAAGGAGGGTATGGCATATGTGGCATTGTCACGAGTTAGAACTTTATCGGGATTGTACTTGATTGAGTGTGATGTCACAAACATTTGTGCGGATCTAGATTGTGTTAAGGAATACAATAGGTTAAGAAGAGAGTATGCGCCACATTTGCCTCAGTATCCTTTGTTTGAGAAACGTGTGGTAGGCCGGAAACGAAGAAATGTGACCAATACTGGGGAGGTTGTAGCAAAAAGACGAAAAGTCGATGAACCTGAAATTATAAGCAGAAACAAAAAGGATTCTGTTGAAGATGTTGTTGGTTTTCAATTTGAAAACAGTTCTGGTGTCAACTGCTATGCTAATGTAGTGGTTAATGTTTTGTTTTCTCTAGAAAATGTAAAAGAAGAGATTGTGGTCAATTCTGATCAAAGATTTTGCAGTTTGTTAAATTCTGTGTTAGAGAAATGTAGCACTGATAGAACAAACATAGAAAGTGTGTCTGAAATTCGAAATCTGTCAGCAAGATTGTCAGGAGTTTTTAATGTATATGCTTGATGTATTGCATGATGAAGGTGTAGATGTAGATCACCTGTTTGGGCTTTCTTATCAATGGCAGCATGACTGCGAGAACTGTAGGGTATCAAGTACTACTAGTGTAGACTCAGAAAGATTTATATATTTAACTTTGCCAGACAGTAAATCAGTCTCTTTTAATAAGCTAGTAAAAGCAGCTGATCACAACATGGAGTGTAGCCAATGTAAATCTGAAATGATGTCCACATTATTTATACGAACATATGGCCAGTATGTCATTTTAATGTTCCAACGATGTAGGCCTGATGGAACAAGATTGACAACTTTAATTAAAAATTTTGTGGCTTCACAGTTGTCAATATCAGGAAGGACTTTTGTAACTGTAGCAATTATATATCATGATGGTCCTTCAATAACATCAGGACATTATACAGCTTATTTAAAGTGTAGAAATGGCTGGTCATTCTGCAATGATTCTGTTTTAATTTTCAAAAAAAAATTGCCGTATGACCTTAAAAACTCTTACCTGGTGTTTTTAAAACCAAAATTTTAGGGAAAGAATCTCGGGATGTGCTCTGAGGAATTTCAAGAAGTTCTAATGGCTCCTACACGATTTGGCCTTGAGGATAAGTGTAGTACAGAGACATAACTTCTTACCATAACACTGGACGTCATGGAGAAATACGTGCACTTTGAATGAGTTCATAAAAACTGTTTCTTTTTATAAGCTAATTGAAGCAGCCAATCAAAACATGGAGTAGAGGGAATGTAAGTCTGCAATGCTGTCTACTGTTTTACATTGCTTTGTGATTAAAAGTGATGTAGAGAATTAAATAATTGTACTAGTCATAAAGGTAGTGTAAGTCTGCTTCATAGTAAGCAGTATCAGTGTGATAGGAAATGTAGAACATGATTGAGCAAGAAGGGGAAGATATTACTAGTCCAGGATTGTGAAAATGATCTTCAACATTTTAATTGTGAAAGTTGCGGAAATACAACGTGACGGGATTGGCTTAAAAGAATTCTAAGAGTTATAAATGGCTCAGACACGATTTGGCCTTGTGGAAACGTGTGGTAGAGAGCGAGAAGTCATTTATTGTATGTAACATGTTTTTGAAAATGATGGAGGTTTTCTTTCAGAAAGTGGCGGGTTGAAAGTAATAACAGCACAACAGAGTGTAAGCTGTTCATAGGACATCCTTGGCCGTCATGGAAAGTAAGTTAACTTTAAGGAGTTCTGAATTCTGATTTGTTATGTTGTATGGGTTTTTTAAACACAATCATTTTGATTGTGTTTTTTTTCCCCCGCTGTTATATGATGAATACCTTCAAGTCACTGTTTTAGTGAAATTTGATACATTCTGAGAACAGCAAAAATAAACCATTTAACATGTATAATTAATTCTGTTCTGTTTGCATTTATGATGTACATGTAGAACTGTGTAGGAGGCATGGAGAAGGTGAGGCTTCTGTAAGTGTCAAAGTTGTTGCATACAGTGCTCATATTCTACGTAGTCTTTTATATTTCATTACTTTCACTGTTTCTGACTGTTCTAAAAATTTTTTTTTAAAAAGAACAGTAAGTATAAGGGAAGGAAACAGACAGTTATGTTAAAAGAAACACAGCTATAGGGAATAAACTAGGGATACTGTTACCCGCAATCCTCTGCTGATGATGTCACTGAGCATGTCATGAATGATGTAATATGTGACATCATCAGCAGTGGATTACGGGTAATAGTATCTCTAGTTTACTCCCCTATAGCTGTCTTTCTTTTAACATAACTGTCTGTTTCCTTCCCTTATACTTACTGTTCTTTTTTTAAAAAAAAATTTTTTGGTTCGCTTCCGGTTCGCGTACCGGGGAGCGAACTGGGAAGCGAACTAAGAGAAATAGAGGTTGGCACAGTTCCAAATATTGTACCAATTTTTTAATAACGGGGAGGTAGTTCGGAAAAGAACTTTTTTTTAATTGTTTTTGTTGTTTTATATTTTTTTATTATTTTTCTGAACATTTTTTTACTTTTTTTGAATTTTTCTGAACCGTTTTATATTTTTTTTTGTTTTTTTTCGGAGGGGGCAACGAAAACGATTCATTGTAAAGGGCTCAACAGGAGCAACAAAACAAAAAAAAAGAATTTATTATTTGGGGCGTTTCGTACAAACTTGCATATGATAGTCAATAGCTCTGTTGATCAGAGTGATGCTACTTTCTCCGTAGCAAATGAATCCACTGCAATGTACGCAGACTTGTTTTACTTCACGAAATCTCGTTTGTATATTTGGCACCATCTCCCTGCCCTCTGGTCCCGTTACTTCCGGTACAACAGATCTTCTGGCCATAATAGGGAGATTATCTAGGTCGTTACGAAACTGTGCAGCACTGTAGTTGTTAGGATGCCACCTAGTCATATGGCGATGCATTGTGTAGTTTCCGAAACTGTATTTTTTGTCGGTCCCTCTGGACAGTCTATCTTGACATATAAGGCAAGTTACGTATCTTGCATTTACTTTTTTCTGACCTTTGGGAATTTAAAAAAATTGCCAAATGAAGTTTTCTTTCCGGTGAGACGTCCTGGGCTCCTCAGGCAAAAAGTGCCTCTCTTCGTGCTCGTCGTCCTGTTCCTCTTCTTCCTCTTCTTGCTGAATTATAACTTCAGCAGGTGGTCCAGTCTTCCTTGGATGTGGTGGAGGTGGTGGGGAAGCACCAGCTGAAGCTACTAAAGAAGCCATTGCTCACTGGTAACAAAGGGTCTTTCTCTCACAATGATGAAAGTCAGAGTGAGGAAAGAAGGAGGGATTTTCATCATTTGGGAAAAACAATAGTTCTCAACCAATGAAAAGTGTTCATTTTAGATTATATGACCTAGTCTTACATCATTAGGAAACCAAAAGTGAAATGAACCAATGAAAAGTGTTATTACCAAGTCACATGACCTGCTGTGTTTACGTTACGCGCTTTGCAGGGCCTCCCGGTTTGCTTCCAGAAACCTGTGCTTTGCGACTCGGTAAGCGTACCAGTTCGCTAACGTAGCACGTCATATGACGTATCACGCGACAACGCGAAACGTCATGCGGACGGGAGGCGTCACGATGTTGTTTTCTAACGCGGCAGTTGCGGTAAAGAAACGTTTACCGGCTCGCGGTCTATTTCGCGGCATCAAGGTCAGCTAACGGGAAGCTTCCCGATTCGCGAAGCGGGAACGAAGAAAAAAAAATATTTAAAAAAAATTATTAATAAACATATAAAATATATTTTTGGATTTAAAGAAGAATACATTTTACAGCTACAGATATTAGCTGTTAAAAAACCAATGAAATTCACTGAAAAAAACATAGGTTATAGACCATATATAGTTAGGTATTAGCATTTACAAAACCTTGAAAATTCACTGAAAAAACCATAGGTTATAGACCATATATAGTTAGGAATTAGCATTTAGAAAACCTTATTTTACTCACACAAAACCATTGAAATTCCATATATAGTTAGTTGCACTAACTATATATCGCGCACCCGCAATCCACTGCTGATGATGTCACATATTACATCATTCATGACATGGTCAGTGACATCACTGATGACATCTCAAATGACATCACTGATGACATCACTGATGACATCTCAAATGACATCACTGATGACATCATGACACACCAATACCAGTTACTACATACGCACTCACTGATTCCTACGTCTACACACACATTCACTCATTCACCCATACAATCACTCATACATACAGTCACTCATTATTACAACACTATCATATGCACTCATACACCTATGCAGACAGTCACACACTGCCACTCATCCATGGAGTTACTCACACACCAAGTCAGTCCTGTAAAGAATCAATCACACTTCCATTTCTTCATCTATACAGTTAAACACAGAACACCATACTTCAGTGACATCACTGATGACATCACTAATGACATCTGAAATGACATCACTGATGACATCTCAAATGACATCACTGATGACATCATGACACACCAATACCAGTTACTACATACGCACTCAGTGATTCGTACGTCTACACACACATTCACTCATTCACCCATACAATTACTCATACATACAGTCACTTATTATTAGAACACTATCATATGCACTCATACACCTAGTCAGTCCTGTGAAGAATCAATCACACTTCGATTTCCTCATCTATAGTTAAACACAGAACACCATACTTTTCACACATATACTAACACATACTTACTCTCTTATACAATCACTGATACAAGTACACATTGATATGCACAGAGTCACACACCTCCCAGCCAGCCACACACACACTCAGTCTTCCATACATCCAGTCATTCTTCAATATGTAAAACGTATTTAAACTTTACAAAAACACACAGACACTAGATGATGTCATCAGTGATGTCATTTGAGATGTCATCAGTGATGTCATCAGTGATGTCACTGACCATGTCATGAATGATGTAATATGTGACATCATCAGCAGTGGATTGCGGGTGCGCGATATATAGTTAGTGCAACTAACTATATATGGAATTTCAATGGTTTTGTGTGAGTAAAATAAGGTTTTCTAAATGCTAATTCCTAACTATATATGGTCTATAACCTATGGTTTTTTCAGTGAATATATATATATATATATATATATATGTATATATATATATATATATATATATATATGCAAAAAAGAAGGAGAGAACTCTGGGTAGGTCTCAGTTTAGGTGGAAAGCAGCTCCTGTTAGAGCACTCTCAACACCAGCGACACTCTAGATCTGCTCACCTCAAATGTCTGTTTTTCTATCAAAGTTTTTAAGCATAGGATTAGACAGTGCTATCCATGCCGAGATAGAAAATGACAAAGTCTTTCGCCATTTAAACAGCAAAGTCTTTAAGCATAGGACTAGTACAGTGCAGTCCTTGCCGAGCTGTCAAATAACAAAAGCCATTTATCACTCCAGGCACAATATTACAGCTTTGAATTGGTAAAATACCAACTCAAGCCAACCTGAAATGAATAAAAGCAACCCCTGACACAGTGTTTCGCTCTAATTAGAGCTCTTCAGAGAGGTATAGCTTTGTCCAGACACAAGGGAGCACCCAGTATTAAGTCAAAACAAAACCCTTTCAGGCATAGAGTGACGCATAAATTATGCAAAATAGAAGGAGAGAACTCTGGGTAGGTCTCAGTTTAGGTGGAAAGCAGCTCCTGTTAGAGCACTCTCAACACCAATGACACTCTAGATCTGCTCACCTCAAATGTCTGTTTTTCTATCAAAGTTTTTAAGCATAGGATTAGACAGTGCTATCCATGCCGAGATAGAAAATGACAAAGTCTTTCGCCATTTAAACAGCAAAGTCTTTAAGCATAGGACTAGTACAGTGCAGTCCTTGCCGAGCTGTCAAATAACAAAAGCCATTTATCACTCCAGGCACAATATTACAGCTTTGAATTGGTAAAATACCAACTCAAGCCAACTTGAAATGAATAAAAGCAACCCCTGACACAGTGTTTCGCTCTAATTAGAGCTCTTCAGAGAGGTATAGCTTTGTCCAGACACAAGGGAGCACCCAGTATTAAGTCAAAACAAAACCCTTTCAGGCATAGAGTGACGCATAAATTATGCAAAAAAGAAGGAGAGAACTCTGGGTAGGTCTCAGTTTAGGTGGAAAGCAGCTCCTGTTAGAGCACTCTCAACACCAGCGACACTCTAGATCTGCTCACCTCAAATGTTTGTTTTTCTATCAAAGTTTTTAAGCATAGGATTTGACAGTGCTATCCATGCCGAGATAGAAAATGACAAAGTCTTTCGCCATTTAAACAGCAAAGTCTTTAAGCATAGGACTAGTACAGTGCAGTCCTTGCCGAGCTGTCAAATAACAAAAGCCATTTATCACTCCAGGCACAATATTACAGCTTTAAATTGGTAAAATACCAACTCAAGCCAACCTGAAATAAATAAAAGCAACCCCTGACACAGTGCTTCGCTCTAATTAGAGCTCTTCAGAGAGGTATAGCTTTGTCCAGACACAAGGGAGCACCCAGTATTAAGTCAAAACAAAACCCTTTCAGGCATAGAGTGACGCATAAATTATGCAAAAAAGAAGGAGAGAACTCTGGGTAGGTCTCAGTTTAGGTGGAAAGCAGCTCCTGTTAGAGCACTCTCAACACCAGCGACACTCTAGATCTGCTCACCTCAAATGTCTGTTTTTCTATCAAAGTTTTTAAGCATAGGATTAGACAGTGCTATCCATGCCGAGATAGAAAATGACAAAGTCTTTCGCCATTTAAACAGCAAAGTCTTTAAGCATAGGACTAGTACAGTGCAGTCCTTGCCGAGCTGTCAAATAACAAAAGCCATTTATCACTCCAGGCACAATATTACAGCTTTGAATTGGTAAAATACCAACTCAAGCCAACCTGAAATGAAGAAAAGCAACCCCTGACACAGTGTTTCGCTCTAATTAGAGCTCTTCAGAGAGGTTTAGCTTTGTCCAGACACAAGGGAGCACCCAGTATTAAGTCAAAACAAAACCCTTTCAGGCATAGCGTGACGCATAAATTATGCAAAAAAGAAGGAGAGAACTCTGGGTAGGTCTCAGTTTAGGTGGAAAGCAGCTCCTGTTAGAGCACTCTCAACACCAGCAAAACTCTAGATCTGCTCACCTCAAATGTCTGTTTTTCTATCAAAGTTTAAAATACCCCAGTGGGTCGCTCTGCCATCTTTTCTCACCTCACAGGCACCTCACGCGTCTTGCTGTATTGACATTGCTGTGCCTTTCCGATTTTACCCGCATGGCAGCCTGGAATAAATATTTGCAATACCTACCCGTGTCTGGGCTCCTTCGTAGAGGCAACTTTGTGTGTTTGGATATTGGACGGCTCGCCTAGCCGTGAAGGAGATCCCCGCTGCAGCTGAGCAGACCTGGGTGACGCCTACCGGGCGGCCACCGTATCAGGACGGGAGCAGTAATTCCAAGGCAGTGAGGTGCCTGTGAGGTGAGAAAAGATGGCAGAGCGACCCACTGGGGTATTTTAATGAAATCCATCACTGGAAGAACAGCGGCTCACTTGAGTAATACGTCAAGGCACCACAAGTTCCAGAGGGCCGTGCGAGCGGCCACGCCCACCAGGGCAGAGGACTGATTTAAAAACAGGTGCACTGCTCGCTTGTACTTTCCAGTTTTCATCAAGCCAATGATTAAGGGCAGTGGCCCGAAACGCGTCTGGCTGTATTGACATTGCTGTGCCTTTCCGATTTTACCCGCATGGCAGCCTGGAATAAATATTTGCAATACCTACCCGTGTCTGGGCTCCTTCGTAGAGGCAACTTTGTGTGTTTGGATATTGGACGGCTCGCCTAGCCGTGAAGGAGATCCCCGCTGCAGCTGAGCAGACCTGGGTGACGCCTACCGGGCGGCCAACGTATCAGGACGGGAGCAGTAATTCCAAGGCAGTGAGGTGCCTGTGAGGTGAGAAAAGATGGCAGAGCGACCCACTGGGGTATTTTAATGAAATCCATCACTGGAAGAACAGCGGCTCACTTGAGTAATACGTCAAGGCACCACAAGTTCCAGAGGGCCGTGCGAGCGGCCACGCCCACCAGGGCAGAGGACTGATTTAAAAACAGGTGCACTGCTCGCTTGTACTTTCCAGTTTTCATCAAGCCAATGATTAAGGGCAGTGGCCCGAAACGCGTCTGGCTGTATTGACATTACTGTGCCTTTCTGATTTTACCCGCATGGCAGCCTGGAATAAATATTTGCAATACCTACCCGTGTCTGGGCTCCTTCGTAGAGGCAACTTTGTGTGTTTGGATATTGGACGGCTCGCCTAGCCGTGAAGGAGATCCCCGCTGCAGCTGAGCAGACCTGGGTGACGCCTACCGGGCGGCCACCGTATCAGGACGGGAGCAGTAATTCCAAGGCAGTGAGGTGCCTGTGAGGTGAGAAAAGATGGCAGAGCGACCCACTGGGGTATTTTAATGAAATCCATCACTGGAAGAACAGCGGCTCACTTGAGTAATACGTCAAGGCACCACAAGTTCCAGAGGGCCGTGCGAGCGGCCACGCCCACCAGGGCAGAGGACTGATTTAAAAACAGGTGCACTGCTCGCTTGTACTTTCCAGTTTTCATCAAGCCAATGATTAAGGGCAGTGGCCCGAAACGCGTCTGGCTGTATTGACATTGCTGTGCCTTTCCGATTTTACCCGCATGGCAGCCTGAAATAAATATTTGCAATACCTACCCGTGTCTGGGCTCCTTCGTAGAGGCAACTTTGTGTGTTTGGATATTGGACGGCTCGCCTAGCCATGAAGGAGATCCCCGCTGCAGCTGAGCAGACCTGGGTGACGCCTACCGGGCGGCCACCGTATCAGGACGGGAGCAGTAATTCCAAGGCAGTGAGGTGCCTGTGAGGTGAGAAAAGATGGCAGAGCGACCCACTGGGGTATTTTAATGAAATCCATCACTGGAAGAACAGCAGCTCACTTGAGTAATACGTCAAGGCACCACAAGTTCCAGAGGGCCGTGCGAGCGGCCACGCCCACCAGGGCAGGGGACTGATTTAAAAACAGGTGCACTGCTCGCTTTTACTTTCCAGTTTTCATCAAGCCAATGATTAATGGCAGTGGCCCGAAACGCGTCTGGCTGTATTGACATTGCTGTGCCTTTCCGATTTTACCCGCATGGCAGCCTGGAATAAATATTTGCAATACCTACCCGTGTCTGGGCTCCTTCGTAGAGGCAACTTTGTGTGTTTGGATATTGGACGGCTCGCCTAGCCGTGAAGGAGATCCCCGCTGCAGCTGAGCAGACCTGGGTGACGCCTACCGGGCGGCCAACGTATCAGGACGGGAGCAGTAATTCCAAGGCAGTGAGGTGCCTGTGAGGTGAGAAAAGATGGCAGAGCGACCCACTGGGGTATTTTAATGAAATCCATCACTGGAAGAACAGCGGCTCACTTGAGTAATACGTCAAGGCACCACAAGTTCCAGAGGGCCGTGCGAGCGGCCACGCCCACCAGGGCAGAGGACTGATTTAAAAACAGGTGCACTGCTCGCTTGTACTTTCCAGTTGTCATCAAGCCAATGATTAAGGGCAGTGGCCCGAAACGCGTCTGGCTGTATTGACATTGCTGTGCCTTTCCGATTTTACCCGCATGGCAGTCTGGAATAAATATTTGCAATACCTACCCGTGTCTGAGCTCCTTCGTAGAGGCAACTTTGTGTGTTTGGATATTGGACGGCTCGCCTAGCCGTGAAGGAGATCCCCCCTGCAGCTGAGCAGACCTGGGTGACGCCTACCGGGTGGCCACCGTATCAGGACGGGAGCAGTAATTCCAAGGCAGTGAGGTGCCTGTGAGGTGAGAAAAGATGGCAGAGCGACCCACTGGGGTATTTTAATGAAATCCATCACTGGAAGAACAGCGGCTCACTTGAGTAATACGTCAAGGCACCACAAGTTCCAGAGGGCCGTGCGAGCGGCCACGCCCACCAGGGCAGAGGACTGATTTAAAAACAGGTGCACTGCTCGCTTGTACGTTCCAGTTTTCATCAAGCCAATGATTAAGGGCAGTGGCCCGAAACGCGTCTGGCTGTATTGACATTGCTGTGCCTTTCCGATTTTACCCGCATGGCAGCCTGGAATAAATATTTGCAATACCTACCCGTGTCTGGGCTCCTTCGTAGAGGCAACTTTGTGTGTTTGGATATTGGACGGCTCGCCTAGCCATGAAGGAGATCCCCGCTGCAGCTGAGCAGACCTGGGTGACGCCTACCGGGCGGCCACCGTATCAGGACGGGAGCAGTAATTCCAAGGCAGTGAGGTGCCTGTGAGGTGAGAAAAGATGGCAGAGCGACCCACTGGGGTATTTTAATGAAATCCATCACTGGAAGAACAGCAGCTCACTTGAGTAATACGTCAAGGCACCACAAGTTCCAGAGGGCCGTGCGAGCGGCCACGCCCACCAGGGCAGAGGACTGATTTAAAAACAGGTGCACTGCTCGCTTTTACTTTCCAGTTTTCATCAAGCCAATGATTAATGGCAGTGGCCCGAAACGCGTCTGGCTGTATTGACATTGCTGTGCCTTTCCGATTTTACCCGCATGGCAGCCTGGAATAAATATTTGCAATACCTACCCGTGTCTGGGCTCCTTCGTAGAGGCAACTTTGTGTGTTTGGATATTGGACGGCTCGCCTAGCCGTGAAGGAGATCCCCGCTGCAGCTGAGCAGGCCTGGGTGACGCCTACCGGGCGGCCACCGTATCAGGACGGGAGCAGTAATTCCAAGGCAGTGAGGTGCCTGTGAGGTGAGAAAAGATGGCAGAGCGACCCACTGGGGTATTTTAAGGAAATCCATCACTTGAAGAACAGCGGCTCACTTGAGTAATACGTCAAGGCACCACAAGTTCCAGAGGGCCGTGCGAGCGGCCACGCCCACCAGGGCAGAGGACTGATTTAAAAACAGGTGCACTGCTCGCTTGTACTTTCCAGTTTTCATCAAGCCAATGATTAAGGGCAGTGGCCCGAAACGCGTCTGGCTGTATTGACATTGCTGTGCCTTTCCGATTTTACCCGCATGGCAGCCTGGAATAAATATTTGCAATACCTACCCGTGTCTGGGCTCCTTCGTAGAGGCAACTTTGTGTGTTTGGATATATATATATATATATATATATATATATATATATATATATATATATATATTCACCACAGGTCCCAAACAGGAGAGTCGCACCGTGTCTTTACGACAAAATATTATTTATTGTTAGCCATTAATGGACACTGGCAGTTCTTTATGAGTAGGGAATCCTACGGATTAATTTCTCTAGCAATAATGTAACCCGTGGAAATGAGGGAACGGGAGGAAGCAGCGCTGGCAATATATGATTACAATGTGCCAATAAATAAGAAAAAAACAGCTATGACAGGCACCAACACTAAAGTGGCTGACGTAACAACGCGTCTTAAAAGACTGGAAAAACTTAAGCGATCTGAACTGTCCAAATGGTGGGAGTCTATATTCCTGCAATGGTATCTGGAGGTAAAATGAATCCCGAGAGGGCTCTGGATCCTGGTAGCCCCCACCTATGAGGATCCCAACCCTAATATGTTAAGGGAATGGGCTGACAATAGCTAGGAATCGTCTAGCAGAATACTAGCAATTCTTATTAAGTATGCAGAAATCGATCACGTAAAGATCTTGGAAGAAATTGAACAGATTCTTGATATGTTGAGCAAAGAGGCTGACCAAGAGACTGTTACTAAGTTCATGAAAGAGATGAAAGAACGCCTGACGAAACTCGAGGCAACAATCAAGGAGAGAAAGGCGCAGAAATTCTTGAGAGATAAGATCGATTATGATTGTGGCCAAATATTCACTTTTGCCAAAAAATTCGAAAATCTAAGAAGGCAAAGGATGAGCACTATGGGTAAAATGGGGCAACAACAGCAATCTGAGCACAGCAGTATACAGAGCTCTGAATTGAACACCGACCTAGAAGAAGGGCCAAGCAATACAATAAGAACACCAATACCATCAGTAATTGACGAATTAGATTTTTTAAGCGAAGAAATATGCTTCAATCTCCACCCTCGGCCCCCAGTAGACACCAGACCACAAAGAGCAAGAGGCAGAGGTGGAAGAGGTGCAAAGGTGCAAAATATTGCATCTAGCGGTGAGAAGTCCAAACCCACATCCAACAAGTAGAATGCAACAATGAAGCAGCACTTGTCAATCTTACAGACATCACTTTATCTGATAAAGAAAAAATTATTTTGAAGTTGGGACTTTTTTATTGCCCTAAGATTGACCTTGACTATGTTAAGACACGAGTGTTTGTGAGGACACTGAAGTTAAAGAAATTTGTTGCAGTAGCACAGAAATGTAGAGACAAACCACTACAATGCACCGTACAGGATCAACAGTGCAATCTAGCTGTAGATTATATGAATCTAATGCTGGAGATGATAGAATTACAAGATGAAGAGAATGGTGATACCAATGCATCTCAAGGTATACCCAGTACATTGGATCGTGCAATTGAATTAGCCCACGTTGAAGGAATCAACATAAGTAGTGATGCACTTACGAGGTTTAAGCCGACTTTGGAGTTCACTCCTATGACAGCAAGGTAGCGTTGGGGTATGAAGAAGGGGCATGTTTCTCTGGGTGTGATTTTGGATTCTGTTGATGTATTGTTAATTGTTAATGATCTGGTGGTCAATAAAGTATAAAACCTTTGTAAAAAAGTAAATGCAAAGAAAAAACCTTTTCCGCAACAAGCAAAAGATTACTACACAATTGTTGATAAATTAGCATGCAATAATAATTGTATTGTTCGTAATGCTGATAAAGGTGGCAATGTTGTTCTCTGGGGTAGACAACAATATCTTACCGAAGCTTATAAACAGCTTAACAACAGATTGAACTATGTAAGGGTAAAAGATGATGCTATGATTAAATGCCATCTAACATATAATACATCACTTTAGGATTGGCACAGGAAAGGTCTAATTAGTAATGAAGAAATGTATTTTTACCACCCCTGTGCTATAACTTATACCAAAAAATCATAAAGATAGGGAAAACCCTCCTGGTCATCCAATTTTCGCGGCCATTGGCAGTGCCTTCGAGAGTACCTCTAAGTATGTTGATTCCTTTTTATGTCCATTGGTTAGAAAGCTTCCATCTTTTATTCAAGATATGGGAGACTTTTTGCGTAAAGTCTACGATGTGTCTTGGGAGAGTGACTTCTAATCAATGAAGATTGATGCTACAACTCTTTATACAAGCATCCATCATAAAGATGTTCTTAATGCCACAAAATACTATCTGGGTAGCCGGCCTGTTCAACTATGGCAGCACACACAAATGTTATTGAGCATGATATCAACTTGTCTTGAAATCAACTTTTTCTTGTTTGACGGTGAACTATTTCAACAAGTGTGTGGCTCTGCGATGGGCACCTGCTTCGCCCCAGCTATGCTAATTTACAGATGGGCTGGTGGGGGGAGCAGGTGGTCCAGGCAGTGTGGCAAAAAGAATGGTAAGACAGTATAATTCATTGAAGTCGCTACTTAGACGATTTATTCGTCGTGTGGGAAAGCACTGAAAAAAGTGCTAGGGAGTTCGTGGAAAAACTTCAAACTAATGACTTAAATTTGAAGTTAACCAGTGCTATAAGTTCTGTTGAAGTTAACTTTTTGGATTTAACAGTATTTGTACAAAATGGGAAATTAGAGTCATAGCTGTATCGGAAGCCTACAGATGGAAACACATTGCTTCATGCAACTAGTTTTCATCCCAATAATATGATTAGAAGTATCCCCTATGGGGAATGCCTCAGAGCGATGAGGAACTGTAGTCACACTAAAGATCTAGAGATAGAACTTTTGTGTCTAAAAAAACGATTTATGGCAAGGGGATATTCACAGACATGCATAGATGAAGCAATTGGGAAGGCCCAGCAGAAATCTAGGGAAAAGATACTGTTCAATACCAGTAAAAAGTAGCAAGTAGAAACCAAAGAAAGTAATAATCCGTGTAGGATGATCACAACATACAACAGCCTGCAGGGTAGGTTAAGAAACATCCTACAAAAACACTGGCATCTGATCTACAATGACTCAATTTTAGGTAAATTTGCCCAGCGCAGGCAGCAGATCACTTCTGGACTAATCAAGTTTGGGGTGCCTCGACCATGTGAGGGTTACCCACAAGCGCCTGTGTTATAAACAACAGCGGGAAGCGAGGGGAGTATACACAGCTTCTGTAATAATTATTGGGCCTCACACTCGAAACAACACCAGTATTGGCATAATAATTTATAAGCCTTTTGATTTTGAAACAATGAGAACGGACAAGGGTTGGTGATTAAGGTGCATTATGGGACATTTAGGCCCTGCCATTCCGTTCTCTTTGCCTATTGTGGGACGTGCTGTTCCGGGTTGGTTGTAGCCCCACCAATGGAGTGCAGAGAATATAAAATGATTACAAGTTGTACATAACATTTCTGTATGGTTTCGGCACTGAAGAAGCTTCTGTTACTGAAATGCATTTGCCAAATTAAACCATATTGCAAAGATCCCGAAGTGCTCCGTGTGTTTGAAAGTTGCTGGAGAGGCAAGATGGGTTCACCTACCTTTACGGATACACTCGCTGCAGTGTTCGGCCGCCTGGTGAAGTGGTGTGTTGGAGTTTAATTGGTGTGCCTGAACCCCCGCTTGCCAGTGCAGGTCATCTGAGGAAGACGTGGAATAATCAAGTTTGGGGGGCCTCGACCATGTGAGGGTCATCCACGAGCGCCTGTGCGATGAACAACAACAGCGGGAAGCGAGAGGAGTATACACAGCTTCTGTAATAATTAATGGGCCTCACACTCGAAACAACACCAGTATTGGCATAATATTTAATAAGAATTTTGATTTTGAAACAGTGAGAACAGACAAGGATTGGTGATTAAGGTGCATTATGGGACATTTAGGCCCTGCCATTCCGTTCTCTTTGCCTATTGTGGGATATGCTATTCCGGGTTGCTTGAAGCCCCACCATTGGAGTGCAGAGAATATAAAAGGATTAGAAGCTGAACATAACATTTCTGTGTGGCTTTGTCACTGAAGAAGGTTCTGTTACCGAAATGCATTTGCCAAATTAAACCATATTGCAAAGATCCCGAAGTGCTCCGTGTGTTTGAAAGTTGCTGGAGAGGCAAGATGGGTTCACCTACCTTTACGGATGCACCCGCTGCAGTGTTCGGCCGCCTGGTGAAGTGGAGTTATGGAATATATATATAATCTATATATATCTATATATATCTATATATATCTCTCTATATATATATTTTACCTACTGGCGGTCGCCAGTAGGTATATATAGTTAGGATTTTTTCTCTATGGGATTTTTGAAAATTCTATGTCGAATAACTTTGGCGTTTGAGGACGGAATTGGCTGAAATGTTTAGGAAAATGGAACATTTTGTTTCTGAGCAGCCCCTGGAAATTTGGGGGGGTTTCGTCAAGGGGGGGCCGATAAAAAAGGGGGGTCCCAAAACGTGTTTTTCCCATGCAATTTTCCATAGGGCGGTTGGACTCACTTTTAGCTCGAATGGCTGAATGGATTTCCACGAAACTTGGCAAAATTGTAGGGACTGGTAGCCCGATGTGCCTTTGCTAGGTCTCAATATAGGTGCTCCAGTGGATTTTGAGAAATTAACGTTCAAAAAAATATATATATCTGTAAGCGCGCCCAGGGCAGCGCCCTGGTTCGCGTACCTGACGCGTAACGGAACTTCGCGAAGCGAAGCTGATTGGCTCTCCGGTGTCTGTCAACATTCTAAACAGTCCGGAGCGGCCGCCATCTTGTCTCTCTGTAGGATCGAGAGACAAGAGGAGGCCAAAACAAAGGGGTAAATGACCATAAGGGGGCATAGCAGATCCTCCCTGACCCCCTAGGTTTGATGTGGAGGCTTTAAAAGGGCCCCGCAGGGGAAAAAAAATATATATATTTTTTTCTTTTTTTTTGCGTGGGGAGCGCCCGGTACGCGCACCGGGAAGCGGTCTGGGGAGCGTACTATAAGGAAATAAGAATGATAGACTTTTTAAATATTGTATGTTTATTGATTGTTCATTTTTTTTTTTTTTTTTATTAAATATAAATTTATTTTTGTGATTCTTTTTCCAAATTTAACAGAACATTTAACAACACATTGTCGGGAATGTCCTCATTTTCTGAGTCATCATTGTCCTCAATATCTTTATCTGTGTTGTTCTCCAGAACAATTTAGAAGGAAATATTCTGCTCTCCTTCCATTTTCTTGCTGTAATTTGCATAAAAAATAAATATATCAGTAGAGATAGGGCACTGTTGGGTTTAAGTTCAGACAGGTATTTGTGAGTTTATAACAGAGAAGTAATCTATGGGCACTGTATGGTTTCAGGCGTGAAGTAGTACTATTAAAAAGTGCCTGTGAAGAAGCCTAAGTAAATTCATAATTATACCACAGAAACCTAAATCAATCCATAATTATAATAAACAAGCCTTTCTCAATGTCTAACTCTTACAGAGGGACAGTATATAACTATCTAAAAATGTTTTCCCAAATTAATTTAAAGTGCATGACATAGTTCTCCTTTCAAATTTACAAAATAACATCTTACCTTTTAAAAACAAGTTTAAGTTGTCAGTGAAAATGCTCTTGCAATGTACTTCAGGAAGTAGTAGTCAAAATGCCTGTGTTTCTCTCTCTTTCTTTATATATACTCAGGTACATAACCAATCAAATGTCAGGTAAAAAAAGTAGAAAATGAAAGTAACATTTTAATTGGTTGTCAATTCCAACAATTCAGATGTGTTTTGTGAAGTAATTTACCTCAGGGTATTTAGAGAGGTCTACAGGCTAAATGGCTAAATGGAATTCCAACCAAATTTGTGAAAATGGTAGGGATTGGTATGTAGTATGAGCTAATCTATATTTGGTGAAAGTGTCTCCAGTGGTTTTTCTGTATATTACTTTCCCACCTTTTTTGAGCGAGCGCTTCCCGGTGCGCACCCCGGTACGCGAACCGGCAGCGTTACGGGAGTCCTCCATTTTGTGTTTCGGTAGATTTGAGATACAAGATGGAGGGCAAATAATGTTGAGAATGGGTAGAAGGGGGCACGGTAGACGTATCCTGACCCCCTAGGTTTTCTGAGGATGGCTGAGGAGGCCCATATGTGCGAAAACCTATTTTTTTTCAAATTTTTGCACGGTTAGCGTCCGGTGCGCGTACCGGGTAGCGCTCCGGGGAGCGTACTTTGGTGAAAATTAGTGAAAAAAGTTAGAGTAAAATAATAATTGTGAGTGATCAGATGTAGGGTAGCTCTGAAAAGAGCTTTTGGGTCCTGTGGCTGATTTAGGTACCTACAAGTAGGTACCAATGCACAGTCTTAAATTCAGGATGAAAATTCTGTTCCCCTCATCTGAGAAGTGAACTCCATCTCTTCTGTAGATATCTTGCATGTAGTAACGCAAGTTATTGTTGTAGATGGAGCCCATTCCATGGTCTCTCATGTAAGCTGAAACAGACTTATTTACATGCTTCCTCTATTTCTCAATTTGTGGACAAAATTGGTTGGACCACCTCCATTTTATGTCTTTGGCATATATTTGAATATACCAAGGCAGTTTGAGGAAAAAGTGCCATCAATTGGTCAAAGGTGTCTTTTAAAAGCATTTCCAGACCTACCCCAGTCAAAGTGCCCAAGTCATTTCCTCCACAGTGCACAATTAACAGGTCAGGTTTTGGCAAATGCAAAAAGGTTTTCACCAATGGTATCAATTGGTGACATCTTAATCCTCTGTGGCCAATCCAGTTGATTTCCACATTTTGTAAATTGAGGTTGTGTAAATTTCTGTTATCAGCATACCTTTGAGCCCAGTGTATATAACTATGTCCAACAATCCAGACAGAAAACATGGTGAGAGGAGGTTCTGCTGCAGTCAGATGAAGTGTGGGAATGAAATGGCAGTTGGAACAGTAGGAGTATGTAATGAAAAAAACTGTGGAGTTTCCGTGGTAATTAATCTGTAGCAGTGATTGGTGGATTTTGATTGCTGAAAACAGAAAGTTAGGGTGCATGGATGAGTTCTTTGAAAGATGTAATTTGAATGGTCAAGAAAAAATCATTTTATGAAAGATTGCACTGGATACGCAGGTGTACTGAGAGTTCAGAGTTCAATTGAAACATTGTTGTGTGAACTTGCAAACATGAGAGGTCTTTCAGGAGGTGGTTGCTATGGAAAAAAGGCAGAAAGGGCAGAAGGGGGAAGGGTGTTGATTTGAAAAAAGTGAGGGAAGAGTTTTGATTGGGTGACATGAGAGATATGTGTGATGAATTACAGCATTTCTGTGCCATTGTTGGTTGCAGCCTCTGGAGTGCATACCTTTTGCTCTGCTGAAGACAAATTGGTATGTGTCTGAGACTGTTTTGAAACTCAAAAAGTATTTGCTAAGGTGAGAAAAGATTCATTTAATTTAGATAGGGAATAGTATGCTTTAGGGAGAAAATTATGAAGAAAGTTGTGTATTTAAAATGTTGCTTTGTTTCATAGGTTGCTTGGGGCATATTTACAAGGCCTTTGAGTCCCTTTGATGTTATTTTTCCCATTTTAATTTAAGACATTTCCCCGTGGTGCAAGGTCCTTGTAAATACGCCCCCATGTGTGCTTGGCAAATTTAGATTTTGTTTCTTTGAGTTACATAGCCATGTTAAAAGTGATGGAAAAATGGTGCAAGGGCCTTCAAAATACGCTTTAATGTGTGTTAGGGCATTTTAAGTCACTTCCCCTTGAATGTAGTTGAATAACTGCTTTACTTGATGTGTTTAAAAACGTTTATTGAAGTCATTTAAGTTTCTTGATATGTACTGCTAGAGTTTCATAGGCTGCTTGGGGCATATTTAAAAGGCCTTTGAGTCCCTTTGATGTTATTTTCCCCATTTTAATTTAAGTTATTTCCCCGTGGTGTAAGGTCCTTGTAAATACGCCCCCATGTGTGCTTGGCTAATTTAAGTACTAATAGGATGTGCTTCTACATAGGACCTGTGTTGTGTTTTCAAATTATGACCAGAAAAACGTTTTTTTTTTTTTAAACGCTTTTCACATTTATGAGAAGGTCATATTGGTGTCTGCTTCTTTAAATAAATATTGAACTGAGAAATATTAAACTGAGGCTTCTGTAAGTGTCAAAGGAGGTGAGTAATGTACATTGCTCTGTTGCATACAGTCCTCATCCTCTGCGTACTCTTGGATATGCTAGACTAAATCTGCTCAATGAGATAACTAAGCTGAGGAAACACAGGTGATGTGATTGTGAATTGAGCATAAATATTTGCACGTTTTTCAATTACATTACCTGTGTTTCCTAACATTACGAATCACATTGTGCAGATGAGGTTTAGGACTGTCCAGGGAGATAGAGGAGGTCTGGCCTTTGTTCAAGAGTGTAGTGGACATGACTCACTTCATTGGTAGGCCTGCACATGTATTATCTCCTCTGTACTCTTCAACAAGCCTAAATTTCATCTGCAACACTGAGTAGGCCTCACCTCAAACAAACCTCTGGATAGGCCACACTTTATCGTCATCCTGAATCAATCATTTAAAATGTTAGGGGCAGATTTATGATGGCCGTGCGCCTCTTTTGTGCCGCTGTTGCGTCACTTTTGTGATGCAGCAGTGATGCAAAAGATGCACCATGTTGCAAGACAGGCCTCACTTCATCTCCAACAAGATACCGTCAGTTTAAACTGTAAACATTTAGGACTGTGTAGGGGGCATGGAGAAGCTGAATCTTCTGTAAATGTCAAAATTGTTGCATACAGTGCTCAACTTCTGCGTAGTCTTTGATATGTTAGTTTCCATCTGCACAATGAGATACCTAAGCAAAGGAAACACAGGTTATGTGATTCTGAAATGAGGAAAATAAATTCCACATTTTTCAATTACATCACCTGTGTTTCCTAACATTATGAATCACATTGTGCAGTTGAGGTTTAGGCCTGTCCAGGGACACAGAAGAGGTCTGGCCTTTGTTCAAGAGTGAAGTGGACATGACTCACTTCATTGGTAGGCCTGCACATGTATTATCTCCTCTGTACTCTTCAACAAGCCTAAATTTCATCTGCAACCCTGAGTAGGCCTTACATCAAACAAACCTCTGGATAGTCCACACCTTATCGTCATCCTGAATCAATCATTTAAAATGTTAGGGGCAGATTTATGATGGCCGTGCGCCTCTTTTGCGCCGCTGTTGCGTCACTTTTGTGATGCAGCAGTGATGCAAAAGATGCACCATGTTGCAAGGTAGGCCTCACTTCATCTCCAACAAGATACTGTCAGTTTAAACTGTAAACATTTAGGACTGTGTAGGGGGCATGGAGAAGCTGAATCTTCTGTAAATGTCAAAATTGTTGTATACAGTGCTCAACTTCTGCGTACTCTTTGATATGCTAGACTCCATCTGCACAATGAGATACCTAAGCAAAGGAAACACAGGTGATGTGATTGTGAAATGAGGAAAAGAAATTCCACATTTTTCAATTACATCACCTGTGTTTCCTAACTTTACGAATCACATTGTGCAGATGAGGTTTAGGCCTGTCCACGGACACAGAAGAGGTCTGACCTTTGTTCAAGAGTGCAGTGGACATGATACACTTCATTGGTAGGTCTGCACATGTATTATCTCCTCTGTACTCTTCAACAAGCCTAAATTCCATCTGCAACCCTGAGTAGGCCTCACCTCAAACAAACCTCTGGATAGTCCACACCTTATCGTCATCCTGAATCAATCATTTAAAATGTTAGGGGCAGATTTATGATGGTCATGTGCCTCTTTTGCGCCGCTGTTGCGTCACTTTTGTGATGCAGCAGTGATGCAAAAGATGCACCATGTTGCAAAATAGGCCTCACTTCATCTCCAACAAGATACCGTCAGTTTAAACTGTAAACATTTAGGACTGTGTAGGGGGCATGGAGAAGCTGAATCTTCTGTAAATGTCAAAATTGTTGCATACAGTGCTCAACTTCTGCGTACTCTTTGATATGCTAAACTCCATCTGCACAATGAGATACCTAAGCAAAGGAAACACAGGTGATGTGATTGTGAAATGAGGAAAAGAAATTCCACATTTTTCAATTACATCACCTGTGTTTCCTAACATTACGAATCACATTGTGCAGATGAGGTTTAGGCCTGTTCACGGACACAGAAGAGGTCTGACCTTTGTTCAAGAGTGCAGTGGACATGATTCACTTTATTGGTAGGCCTGCACATGTATTATCTCCTCTGTACTCTTCAACAAGCCTAAATTTTATCTGCAACCCTGAGTAGGCCTCACCTCAAACAAACCTCTGGATAGGCCACACCTTATCGTCATCCTGAATCAATCATTTAAAATGTTAGGGACAGATTTATGATAGCCCTGTGCCTCTTTTGCGCCGCTGTGCGTTACTTTTGTGATGCAGCGGCGGTGCAAAAGATTTGCTATGTTGCGACATATTTACAACTTGATGCATCTAGGCAGATGTGTCATGCTGTAAAGTCCTGTGCCACATGAAACCTGCGTCAGATTTCATGTGAGCGTTTTGTTGTAGGGTGGGCAGTCATTTGCATGAAAGCCCTGTAAAACTAACACAGTAAAATTAAGAAGATTTCACTGAGTCACATTTATGGCATTGCTGAATCAAATCCTTACGTCTGTTTGAAACAGGCATAAGGAGTGATGCACCATGCAATGTGTGGCTTGCCCCTGTGCATTGCAGTAGATATGTCGCGCTTATGATGTGATTCCTGCAATGCGCCATTTTTGTGGAACAGATGCGTGACGCATCTGTGCTGTTTTTGCTCAATGGTGCTCTGCATTGTAAATGCGGCACATCATGGGTGGCAGAGCAGTGGCGCACGTTAACTGGTGCATCCCTGGGGATTCACCAGTTAACATAAATCTGCTCCTTTAAATTTAAGTATTAGCAGGGGACACAGTGTTGGTGAGGCTTATCCAAGGTTAAGAAGAGATGAGTCCTGTTCACTGAAAAATTGGACATAGGCCTCACCTCCTCAGCATCGCTGGACATGGTTAAATAATATCTGCAAAATGTTACTCTTGTTAAACAATTTTATAATTATAGTCTCTGAGATTTGTCTCTTACTCTGCAATATCTCATTGTTGTTCTCTTTCTTTAAAGATAACGACAACATCAAGCATGAGTGATAATGAGCAATCTGTTGATCTCGATATTATCATTGAAATTGTGATTGAAACATCAGTGGAAGTAGATCCCTTGGATGATTTAAATCCTGAGGATGATGAAGAACATGATGAGGATGCCGATTTGTCAGAATTGTATGACATAGGGTGGGAAGCTGACCTGCTTGAGCCTATGGAACTATAAACAGTTATTTTTTAAAAGTTACTGGAAATGAAAAGTAACCATGTTAACCGTTTCATTTAAAATTAAACACATCTTCAAAAACAGCTTGTGTGAAGTGTCTTTAATAAAATAGGGAAATATGCTGATAAAAATTAGTTCAGATTCACATATAAAAGAGGAAAGGTCAAATGTAGAAGCATTCTATTTCTTTGCTACTATTTGTGAGTACTAAATTTGCCAATGCACTAAAAATTATTGTATGTAAAATTGACAAGTAGTGTGTTAATTTTTTGACGACTGTTATTGATTTACTGTTTGGTAATAGTGGTTAATAACATTTTTTATTATATTTTACCACAGATTCAACTGCAGATCATTTCAAAAGTACAATATGCCATCTAAAGAAAGAAGCCGAAAGGCTACAAAACGTCAAAGACAGCAGATTACTAAATGCTTGCAGCAGTCCTCTACAATAAAAACTCGTCAAGTCACCAAGAAAGCTCCGGGTAAGACAACGAAATCATTCCTAAGAAACATTTGTAGAAAAAAAAGTATTACTACAGAATATGTTTTAGTCCAGAAAAAGAGAGCCAATTTAAACGGAAAGGAAAGGCCAATCAAAAATGTTACTGCTAGACCAATTAGCTCTACTTCCTCAATGCCATCAAATTTAATTTTTAAAAATTCAATTCCATCTCTATTTCTGTATTTCTCAAAATCAACAACATTACCCATTGATCCATTTACCAAACCTCTTTCAACATGTAAATTCCCTCTTAAAATTATACGGCAATTTAAGCACACATTCAGAGTCTTTTCAAAACCAGCAGTTTTAGATATAGTCTTCTCTAATGAATCCAATTTTGATTTCAAATTCTCAGACAAAATAATTGTTGCTCCCATATGCTCTATTCTGTCAATACCTTCCAGTTTCACAATCTCTTGGTTTTCTAAATTCAACATTTTTTTGTTAAAGATGGCTCATTCTGCAAGAGTTGGCATCAAACATATTCCAGATTTCTTCTCAGTAATTTTCGAAAAAATATTCTCAGGCACAACGTCTTCTTCTGGATACAAATTTGATAGTAATCGTGCATGTAAAGCTTCTTTCCCATGCTCGGTCACTTTTCCAATTCTAACATCTTGTAGAATATTCTTATAATCTTCATCCTTCGCTTGACGCATATTTTCACGCAGTTCAGCATAATTGAAGTTTAACCATATATTAACGTTGCCAATGCTCCCTAGGCACTTCCTGGTATCTTCATGCGTGAGCATTTTGAACACAGGTTGTCCTTTCACTGGTGTCAGCTGCAGAAGATCACCGAAAACAATGATGTGTTTGCCACCA
Source organism: Lissotriton helveticus (assembly GCF_964261635.1). Taxonomy (NCBI): domain Eukaryota; kingdom Metazoa; phylum Chordata; class Amphibia; order Caudata; family Salamandridae; genus Lissotriton; species Lissotriton helveticus. Next base: position 1,225,163,127 of record NC_136068.1, read on the forward strand.
AATAACACATCATACTCTGTTTTGAGAACTTCTTGCATTCTCAAATGCACAAAGGCAAGCATGACATTGGGACATTCGTAGACGAATGTTCTGCAACAGGATAATTGGCAATTTGTTAAAAAATATTAAGAAAGGTCAACAGAAAGTGGTTTTTTATAAGAGAAAAAAAAGTTGAGAAAATTATTGTTCAGGCATTCGAAATTAAGCGAAAGTTATTTATTTTGATAATCAATAGAATTAGGAAACTAAACAAGGCAATTTATGATTTCAAAACAAATAGTAGATGGAAGAGAACAGTTAATCGTAGTAATTTTTGTGAAGTTTTTTCAGGAGAATGGATGCATAGTTCAAGTTGTGAGGTTTTTTAATGAGGAGAGTTATTTCCAGGATAATGATTTGGTGCATGCAGTTGACACCAGTGGTCGAGCTTATGAGGTGAAAGATGGTTGTCCAGTTGAAAAAGAAAAACTTGTGACAACAGAGGCAGAAGAGGTGTTAGGTAATGAGGTTTTAGGAAGACGTCCTAAGGGACCAGTGTATACCTGGAAGTGTAGTAGTATTTGCAGTGTGCGACAGGATTCTATCAATTTGCTTTGTGATTTTGTACGGACATTTAATAAGAAAACTTTAAAACAGAAAATGAAGTTGTTGCAAGAATTAGATCCTTGCAGAGTGAGAGAAGTGACAGGTTTGCATGGTCATTCACTGGCTTTCCAGGAGAGTATGCCAGAGTGTTTTTCATCATTTCAGGATGCTAGCAGTGCATCATAATAAAGTGAGGAAATTAGTTAGAATGTTGTATTATGCTAAGAGTCCAGCAATTATGCTTAGACAATTATGCACCGCTCTTTTGCATGGTTCTGAAGTAGATGTGAAGAATATTTGTGAAGAAATTGAGTTTTGTTACTTTGCAAGTAAAGAGGAGAATGTTGAAATTGACCCAGAAGAAGAAGGTAATGTGGAAGATAGTGTACAGGTTTCCAGTACAGATAATTTTCAGAAAGAAATTGCCACGTTTCAGGTGAAATCAAGTGAGAGGCCTAATTTCACTTGTGTGTGTGTCGACGCACTTATTATAAGAATCAGACTAAGTTAGTGGATTTATATGCGAAAAGTGAAAGGGAAAATAATAGTGAATGGAAGGATTTTGCAACATACTTGATGGTAGAAAATTGTTTTGATTTGGGATCGGATCAACGTGTGTGTACTTATTGTTGTAACAAATTAAATCAAAACCGGATGCCTGCTAGAGCGGTTCATAATAATCTGGAATTGGTTGAGATTCCTTCTGAATTGAAGGATTTAAATACTTATGAATCTATTTTGATTCAAAGTATCCATCCCTTTCAGGCTATTGTACGAATGGAGCCAAAGACAGGGAAATTGCCTCCATCAGATTTACAGAGAGGATTAAAGGGAAGAGTTGTTTATTTGCCTCTAGATTTGAAGAAAAACATTAATACAATTGGAGTAGAGAAAGTGGAAGAGGAACCTCTGGTTATCTTAGTTAATGGGGTTCTGACAAAGAGTAAGAAAATCTGGCAAGATTTAGTGGATGTTAGGAAAGTCAAAAAGGCAACATTGTATTTGAAGAAAAACAATAAGTACTACAAGAATGTATATGTTGCAGAAGAGGAAGTAAGTGAAGAAGAGGATAGCGATTTGTGTGCTGGTCAAATTGAGAAAGTAGAAGCCTCTAAAAATGAAGAAATATATGAACATTATAGTGTTCATCCTTTGCATTCCAAGGAAGTCATGGGGAATGCTATTGAGTTGTTTCAAATGAAACAAGCCAAAGGAAGTCCCATTAGTGTTTGGGAGGAAAGTTTGGAAGCTCGGTGTTTCCCACAGCTATTTCCAACAGGTCAAGGAGGAAGATATGATGAGCGACCTGATCAAATTCCTGCTTCTGAATACCGGACTTTACGATCGTATGCAGAAGATCCTAGGTTTCGTCAATGCATTCCCTATTTGTTTCATCTACTGTTTGAAAGCGATCTGTCTGGACTGTCATATGCAGTGAACCACATCTTGAAAAGTGGTGTACATATGCAAAATATCTCGGCAAGGGACTTTATGGATAAAGTCAATGTGCAAGACAGTATTTTGGATTCTCACCTGATTAATCTCATGGCGTGTCAGCGTGGTACTAATGAGTACTGGTACCGTCGTCATGGTGATTTAAAATGTATGCTGAGGAACTTAGGAACTCCCACATGGTTCCTCACTCTCAGCTGTGCCGAGTATGGCTGGGAAGACTTACTTGAATTTCTACGAGAGGCAAATGGAAACATTGAAAATATCGAATTCAAGACACCCGGAGAACTGTGCTCTTTGGATCCAGTGAATGTATGCAGGTACTTCAATCATAGATTTGAAGCTATGATGTCTTTCATCATGAACAAGAAAAATCCACCTCTTGGAGAGGTGTTGGATTTCTTCTGGAGAAAGGAGTACCAAGCAAGAGGTGCTCCTCATATACATATGCTGCTGTGGATCAAAGATGCACCCAAATTTGGAACAGATCCGGATGACTTAGTGATGAGTTTCATAGAACAGTATTCTACATGTGCTGTTCCAAAGACAAAGGAAGACAAAAGCCTAAGAGAACAAGTTTTACGCTTCCAAAGCCATCGTTGTGGAAAGTACTGTCGTCGTAAATTCAGAAACAAGGACAAGTTCTACACAAAATGTTGTTTCGCCTTTCCACGACTGGTGATTTCTAAAGGAAGAGTGAACAGTTTGATGTCTTCGCTGCGACATAATGTGATGAAGAAATCACCCAAAAATACCTACAATTTGAAAAGGAACGAAGAGTCCAAGTACATCAACGACTACAACCCAGTGATTTTGTCCATGTGGAATGCTAACATGGATATACAGTTTGTGGCTGATAACTGTATGGCTGTGGCTCGGTATGTGACATCTTACATCACCAAAAAAGAAAAGACAGAATTGAAGGATATGTGGGAGGACATTTCCCATGAAAAGAGCCTCAGTAAGAAGTTGTACAGTTTCAGTCCGAAGATGTTGTCGCATCGAGAAATCGGAGCTTACGAATGTTCTGACCGGTTGTCTTCAGCAAGTCTCTATGGCAAATCCAGGAGTATCATTTGGGTGAGTCTTGGTCTTGCTGCAACGCGTAATCGAGTTCTGAAACCTGTACGGGAAATTGAGTATTTGGCGGAAAAGGAGCCAAACAGTACAGATATTTTGAAGACCAACATGTTGGATACATATTATCCAAATAGAAGCAGTCACCTCGAGAATGTTTGTCTATATGAGGTTCTACAAAATTACATATTCAAGAGGAACAGCAAAGAAGATATTGATAAAGGAGTGTATGCTGTAATTGGAAGTGAGGGATGTCTGGTCAAGCAAAGAAAATGCCACTTGGTAAACCATCGAAAATTGAGTGGCGAATCTCCTGAAAGAAAAGAGTTTTTCTATTTAGCACTTTTGCAACTTTTCAAGCCTTGGCGTGCAGAAGAGGAACTGCTTGGAGATTTCCTCTGTTACGAAGACTCTTTCAATGCCGCCAAGGAGACCATAGAATGTCCTGTTTTTCCCAAATATCTAGAAATGTTGAATGCGGAAATCGAGCAGGAAGCAACGATTGCAGCCGAGATTGCTAGAGACAGTTCTCAGGACAGTCAGAGTTCTGTTTCATTGAGTCAGGATCCACTAGGAAGACCAGTTATCAAAAATGAAGCTGCCACTGCCATGATTGAAGTGGAAAGAGCCATGGCACATGCTCAGGAGGATGTGGTTAACTTAGAAGACTTGGAAAGACAACTCAACGTTGAGCAGAGGAAAATATATGACGAAGTTACCAACCAAATAGATCATGGATTAAGTCATGAGAAGAAAGAGTGCTCATGTACGTCGTTGAAGCCTGTCCGACTGTACGTGAGTGGAGAAGCGGGAACTGGAAAAAGTTTCCTAATTAAAGCAATTTCATGTTATTTGCAGAAAAGGACTGAGTCATCGCTGTCTTGTGTTGTCACCGCTCCAACTGGACTGGCAGCACATAACATTAAAGGTATTACTTTGCATCGTCTACTGATGCTGCCAGTGGAGCATGATAACAAATTACAATACCACAAGTTATCTGGAGATGCTTGTTGTGAAGTTTCAAGAGTCTTGAGGAAAATGAAACTTCTTATCATTGACGAAGTAAGCATGGTTTCCAATGTCATGCTTGCCTTTGTGCATTTGAGAATGCAAGAAGTTCTCAAAACAGAGTATGATGTGTTATTTGGTGGCAAACACATCATTGTTTTCGGTGATCTTCTGCAGCTGACACCAGTGAAAGGACAACCTGTGTTCAAAATGCTCACGCATGAAGATACCAGGAAGTGCCTAGGGAGCATTGGCAATGTTAATATATGGTTAAACTTCAATTATGCTGAACTGCGTGAAAATATGCGTCAAGCGAAGGATGAAGATTATAAGAATATTCTACAAGATGTTAGAATTGGAAAAGTGACCGAGCATGGGAAAGAAGCTTTACATGCACGATTACTATCAAATTTGTATCCAGAAGAAGACGTTGTGCCTGAGAATATTTTTTCGAAAATTACTGAGAAGAAATCTGGAATATGTTTGATGCCAACTCTTGCAGAATGTGCCATCTTTAACAAAAAAATGTTGAATTTAGAAAACCAAGAGATTGTGAAACTGGAAGCTATTTACAGAATAGAGCATATGGGAGCAACAATTATTTTGTCTGAGAATTTGAAATCAAAATTGGATTCATTAGAGAAGACTATATCTAAAACTGCTGGTTTTGAAAAGACTCTGAATGTGTGCTTAAATTGCCATATAATTTTAAGAAGGAATTTACATGTTGAAAGAGGTTTGGTAAATGGATCAATCGGTAATGTTGTTGATTTTTTTAGAAATACAGAAATAGAGATGGAATTGAATTTTTAAAAATTAAATTTGATGGCATTGAGGAAGTACAGCTAATTGGTCGTGGCTCTGCTAGGTTTTTGCTTGTAAAAGACTTATATGTTCGCCGTAAGCAGTTTCCTGTTTGCTTGGCATATGCGGTGACAATCCATAAATCGCAAGGTTTAAGTGTAGACAGTGCTTTTGTGAATATTGGCAGTTCTGTGTTCAAGGAAGGTATGGCATATGTGGCATTGTCACGAGTCAGAAGTTTATCGGGATTGTACTTAATTGAGTGTGATGTCACAAACATTTGTGCGGATCTAGAATGTGTTAGGGAATACAATAGGTTAAGAAGAGAGTATGCGCCACATTTGCCTCAATATCCTTTGTTTGAAAAACGTGTGGTAGGCCGGAAACGAAGAAATGTGACCAATAGTAGGGAGGTTGTAGCAAAAAGACGAAAAGTCGATGAACCCAAAATTATAAGCAGAAAAAAATGGATTCTGTTGAAGATGTTGTTCGTTTTCAATTTGAAAATAGTTCTGGTGTCAACTGCTATGCTAATGTTGTGGTTAATGTTGTCTTTTCTCTAGAAACTTTAAAAGAAGAGATTGTGGTCAATTCGGATCAAAGATTTTGCAGTTTGTTGAATTCTGTGTTAGAGAAATGTAGCACTGATAGAACAAAAATAGAAAGTGTGTCTGAAATTCGAAATCTGTTAGACAAATGTTCAGGTCAAACGCAATTCTCTCAAAATATTCAGCAAGATTGTCAGGAGTTTTTAATGTATATGCTTGATGTATTGCAAGATGAAGGTGTAGATGTAGATCACCTCTTTGGCCTTTCTTATCAATGGCAGCATGACTGCGAGAACTGTAGGGTATCAAGTACTACTAGTGTAGACTCAGAAAAATGTATATATTTAACTTTGCCAGACAGTAAATCAGTGTCCTTTAATAAGCTAGTAAAAGCAGCCGATCACAACATGGAGTGTAGCCAATGTAAGTCTGAAATGTTGTCCACATTATTTATACGAACATATGGCCAGTATGTCATTTTAATGTTCCAACGATGTAGGCCTGATGGAACAAAATTGAAAACTTTAATTAAAAATGTTGTGGCTTCGCAGTTGTCAATATCAGGAAGGACTTTTGTAACTGCAGCAATTATATATCATGACGGTCCTTCAACAACATCAGGACATTACACAGCTTATTTGAAGTCTAGAAACGGCTGGTCATTCTGCAATGATTCTGTTTTAACTTTAAAAACAAAATTGCCTTTTGACCTTAAAAATTCTTACCTGGTGTTTTTACAACCAAAATTTTAGGGAAAGAATCTCGGGATTTGCTCTGAGGAATTTCAAGAGGTTCTAATGGCTCCTACACTATTTGGCCTTGAGGATAAGTGTAGTACAGAGTCAAAAGTTATTTTTGAGTTTTAAGTAGTTCCTGAAAAAAAATAAGGTTTTCTTACAGAAAGTGGTGGGCACGGATTAGTTAAAGGACAACAGAGTATTTCCCAAAGCAAACGGTGTTCTTACCATAACACTTGACGTCATGGAAAAATAACTGCACTTTGAATGAGTTCAGAAAAACTGTTTCTTTTAATAAGCTAATTCAAGCAGCCAATCAAAACATGGAGTAGAGGTAATGTAAGTCTGCAATGCTGTCGACATATTTTGAACAAACTTTGGTTATAATGTCATTTAAAAATTCCAACTATATAAACCTGATGAAAATAAGTTTTCAACTTTAATTACAAATGTTATGGCTACATAGTCGTTGATTTTAGGAAGAGCATTTCTAACTGCAGCTATTATATGACATGATGTTCCTTTGACAACATCCACTTATTACACATCTTATTCAAAATGTAAAAAAAGCTGATGTTCCGGAAATAATTCACATTGCACTATGAAACAATGTTGCCTTTTTATTTAAAAATATTCTTACTTTCTGTTTTCAGAAGAAAGAATTTAGGGTAGGTAACTGGCCTATAATGATTTTAGGAGTTGATATAATTTTATGTACTGTTTTAAATTGCTTTGTGATTAAAAGTGATGTAGAGAATTAAAAAATTGTAGTAGTCATAGAGGTAGTGTAAGTCTGCTTCATAGTAAGCAGTATCAGTGTCATAGGAAATGTGGAACATGAGTGAGCAAGAAGGGTGAGATATTACTAGTACAGGATTGTGAAAGTGATCTTGAACGTTTTCTTTCTGAAAGTTGCGGAAAAAGAAAATGACGGGATTTGCTTAGAAGAATTCCAAGAGTTATAAATGGCTCTTACACGATTTGCCTTGAGGAGAAGTGCGGTAGAGAGCGAGAAGTCATTTATTGTATGTAACATATTTGTCAAAACGATTGAGCTTTTCTTTCAGAAAGTGGCGGGCTGAAAATAATAACAGCACAACAGAGTATAAGCTATTCATAGGACATCCTTCGACGTCATGGAAAGTAAGTTACTTTTGAGAAGTTCTGATTTCTGATTGGTTATGTTATATGGGTTTTTTAAACACAATCATTTTGATTGTGTTTTTTTTTCCCCGCTGTTATATGATGAATACCTTCAAGTCACTGTTTTTAGTGAAATTTGATATATTCTGAGAACAGCAAAAATAAACCATTTAACATGTATAATTAATTCTGTACTTTTTGTATTTATGATATACATTTAGAACTGTGTAGGAGGCATGGAGAAACTGAGGCTTCTGTAAGTGTCAAGGGAGGTGAGTAATGTACATTGCTCTGTTACATACAGTCCTCACCTTCTGCGTACTCTTGGATATGCTAGACTACATCTGTACAATGAGATACCTAAGCTGAGGAAATACAGGTGATGTGATTGTTAAATGAGCAAAAATATTTGCACGTTTTTCAATTATATCACCTGTGTTTCCTAACATTACGAATCACATTGTGCAGATGAGGTTTAGGCCTGTCCAGGGAGACAGAGGAGGTCTGGCCTTTGTTCAAGAGTGCAGTGGACATGACTCACTTCGTTGGTAGGCCTGCACATGTATTATCTCCTCTGTACTCTTCAACAAGCCTAAATTTAATCTGTAACTCTGAGTAGGCCTCACCTCAAACAAATCTCTGGATAGGCCACACCTTATCGGCATCCTCAAACAATCATTTAAAATGTTAGGGGCAGTTTTATGATGGCCGTGCGCCTCTTTTGCACCGCCGTTGCGTCACTTTTGTGACACAGCAGCAGTGCAAAAGATGCACCATGTTGCAAGATAGGCCTCACTTCATCTGCAACAAGATACCGTCAGTTTAAAATGTATATATTTAGGACTGTGTAGGGGGCATGGAGAAGCAGAGGCTTCTGTAAGTGTCAAAGTTGTTGCATACAGTGCTCACCTTCTGCGTAGTCTTTCATATGCTAGACTACATCTGCACAATGAGATACCTAAGCAAAGGAAACACAAGTGATGTGATTGTGGAATGAGCAAAAAAAATTGAAAGTTTTTCAATTACATTACCTGTGTTTCCTAACATTATGAATCACATTGTGTAGATGCCTCACTCAGTCTGTATCTGACACTCTTTCCTTCACTTCCTCTGTCTCCTCTCTCCCTCACTCTCTTTTCCATATTCACCCTTTCCTTATATAGTTTACCTTACTCACTTTCTTTTAGTAGCTTACACAACTTCAATTTAGTTTTCTCTTCTATCCTTCTTTTCTGTCACTGAAAGTATCTTCTTTTTTTTCTCTTAGTAATTTACTCTATTTCAATTTCTTTTTGTCTCTGACTGTCTATCACCGTTTCTTTCTCTTTTTTTCTGCATGTTTATCTCTAACTTTATTTCTTTGTAAAATTGGATGATTGTCAATCCTTTCCCTTGTCTTTTCTAATTTTTAAATACATGTTTTAATATTTTTCAAATTTTTGTTCTTTCTTTCACAGATTGAAAGTATAAAAATAACAAGTGACTAAGTTAACGACAATTATAAGGTAAATGTTTTGTACTCTTTTCGTTAAATTTCTATCACATTTAACTTCTATTAGTTCCACTGCTTCATTTATTTAACCCTCATTTTCCTGCCTTTGCTACTTCCCTCATTCCTTTCTCTATTACTTACTTACTCTACTCCTTCCACTCCTTTTCTCAGTCCCTCTGTTCTCATAGTTCCTCACTCCTGTTCACTCACTCCGTCTCTATTACTCTCACTGTCTCTGACTGATCACTCTTTCACTACTTGTTCATTATGCTTTCTCCCTGTAGTTCAAGCACACTAAGGGGCATATTATCAACACAGGCGATAAAATTATCGCTGCTTTTATCGGCAGAAAACTGCTGCAAAAGCGGCTTTACCGGCAGTTTTCTGCCGCAAAAGCGGCTTTAGCGGCATTTTTCTGCCGATAAAAGCAGCGATAATTTTATCGCCTGTGTTGATAATATGCCCCTATGTTATTTACATTTCTTTGCTGTTTCAATCATTCCTTTTCTGTCACTTCTTCTTTTCTGCTTTCTGTTTTTTCTCTCTGTTATTCCACATGATTTAACCTTAGTCACTATCATACATCTTGTTTTATTCCTATTTACTTTTGCTCACTGTTTTCTTAACACTTTCCCTCAGGATTGTTCTTTTAGTCCGGTTCTATCCCTACCTCTTATTCCACATCCTTTACTATTTTTCTTCTTATTTTGAACATTCACTCACATTCTCTAAGAAACTCTTGTTTATTATTCTTCTACTCTCTTTTTTACTTTCACTTCCTTATCTATTTCGTTTTCACAATTATACCCTCTTCCATCTTTTCTTCGGTAAATATATCTATTAAACAGTATCTCTGTGTTACTCCCTCTAGCTGTCTTTCTTTTAACATTACTCTCTGTTTCCTTCCCTTATACTTACTCTTCTTTTTTTTTTTTCTTTTTTTTTCTGGTTCGCTTCCGGTTCGCGTACCGGTGCGCGAACCGGGAAGCGAATCAAAAGAAATAGAGGTTGCCAGAGTCTAAACATTCTAGCAATTTTTTATAAAGGGGAGGTAGTTCTGAAAGAACTTTTTTTAAATTATTTTTGTTGTTTTATATTTTTTTATTATTTTTCTGAACATTTTTTTACTTTTTTGGTATTTTTTGAACGATTTTAAAAAAAAATTGTTTTTTTTCAGGGGGAACAACGAAAAACAGGCATTAGAAAGGGCTCAACAGGAGCAAAAACTTTTTTATTTTTTGGGGCGTTTTGAGCACTTGTGGTTTTCAAATGCTCTGTTTATCAAATTGATACTCATATTTGCACATGAGAGTAGGTCACCGCAGTAAAGGCACACTATCTTCATGTGCACAAAATTCTGTTGGATGTTTGGGACCGTTTCCCTCGCCTCTGGTCCCGACAGAGTTACTTGTGCCGATGTACTGGCCACAGGAGTTGGTGGGTTGTCTTGAAGGTGACGCATCTCTGTAACGCTGTAATTCAGTGGATGCCACCTCTGCATATGACGGTGCATAGTATAGTTACCATAATTATACTTTTTGTCTGTACCTCTAGATAAAACATCTTTACAAATGAGGCATGTCACATGTCGGGCATTCACTTTTTTTTGGCCTCGAGGCAAAGAATAAAACTGCCAAATAAAACTGTCTTTGTGGTGGGATTTCCGGGGCTCTTCACGTAAGAACTGCCTCCCCTCTATTTCCTCTTCCTCTTCTTCTTCCTCTTCCTCCTCTGGGTTGGGAAGGAACTGTGGAGGTGGTCCTTCCTTCCTAGGTGGTTGTGGTGGTGGTGGGGGTCCACCAGCTGCAGCTACTACAGATGCCATTATTTTAAGAACCAAAAACAGGTCTTCCTCTCACAAAGATGAAAGTCAGAGTGAGGAAAGAAGGTGGGGTCTTTCATCATTTGGGAAAAAAAAATTCTAAACCAATGAAAAGTGTTATTTCTAGGTCACATGACCTAGCCTTACATCATTAGGAAACCAAAAGTGAAATGAACCAATAGAAAGTTTTATTAACAAGTCACATGACCTGTTACGCTTACGTTACGCGCTCCGCGCCGCGCCCCGGATCGCTTCTGGGGAGCTGCGCTTCGCCCCTCGGTTGGCGCTCCGGAGCACTTCCGGGTGCGCTAACGCGGCGCGTCATAAGACTCATTACGCGGCAACGCGATACGTCGCGCTTACGCGACGCGTCACGGTGTTGTTTTCTAACGCGGCATTTGCGCAAACGGAACGTTTCCCGGTTCGCGGACCGGGTCGCGGCACCAAATTAAGCTAACAGGAAGCTACCCGGTGCGCGGACCGGTAGCGAAACAAAAAATAAATTAAAAAAAATATATACATAAAAAAATTATATTAAAAACATAAAATATATTTTTCGATTTAAAGAAGAATACATTTTAAAGCTTTTGATATTTGCTATTAAAAAACCATTGAAATTCACTGAAAAAACCATAGGTTATAGACCATATAGTTAGGAATTAGCATTTACAAAACCTTGAAAATTCACTGAAAAAACCATAGGTTATAGACCATATATAGTTAGGAATTAGCATTTACAAAACCTTATTTTACTCACACAAAACCATTGAAATTCGCATATATAGTTAGTTGCACTAACTATATATCGCGCACCCGCAATCCACTGCTGATCATGTCACATATTACATCATTCATGACATGGTCAGTGACATCACTGATGACATCTCAAATGACATCACTGATGACATCACTGATGACATCTCAAATGACATCACTGATGACATCTCAAATGACATCACTGATGACATCACTGATGACATCTCAAATGACATCACTGATGACATCACTGATGACATCTCATTTGACATTACTGATCACATCACTGATGACATCATTCATGTGATAATACGATGAACCTCTTCAGACTCTAATATAACCTTAGATACACTCAGTGTAAACAGACACTCACAGACTGTCACTCATCCATGGAGTTACTCACACACCTACTCAGTCATGCAAAGAATCAATCACACCTCCATTTCCTCAACTATACAGTTATACACACCTTACTTATTCAAACATATACTAACACATATTTACTCTCTTATACAATCACTGATACAAGTTCACAATGATCCATACAGCCACTCACACATTCACTAGCTCTTATGCACAGTTATTTATATATGTCAACTCTCACATGTACTGTATTTTACATATGTACTTACTTTGACATGTAGCACTGAGATATCCATTCACTCACCAATACACTCATGCACACAGTCAACCGCCCATACAGCTGTTTTCACATGCACTTTTGAACCCATACATCTAGTGAATCAACTGCTCACACATCTATGCACAGAGTCATACACCTCCCCGCCACCCACACACACACTCAGTCTCACATACAAATACTTGGGCAACCAATCAATAACCCATATAGTTACTCATATAGCTACTGATCAACACATGCAGCAGTTTACAGAACAACAGACATAATGATGCACAAATTAAGACACTTTAGTCACTAACCCATGCACTCAGTGAGACACATTTAATCACTCACTCATACAGTCAGTCATGCACCTACTAAATCCTACATCCAGACACTTATACATCCACTCATTCTTCAATATGTAAGACATATTTTAACTTTACAGAAATACACAGTCACTGGATGTTGTCATCAGTGATGTCATCAGTGATGTCATTTGAGATGTCATCAGTGATGTCATCAGTGATGTCATTTGAGATGTCATCAGTGATGTCATCAGTGATGTCACTGACCATGTCATGAATGGTGTAATATGTGACATGATCAGCAGTGGATTGCGGGTGCGCGATATATAGTTAGTGCAACTAACTATATACGCGAATTTCAATGGTTCTGTGTGAGTAAAATAAGGTTTTGTAAATGCTAATTCCTAACTATATATGGTCTATAACCTATGGTTTTTTAAGTGAATTTTCAATGTTTTGTAAAAGCTAATTCCTAACTATATATGGTCTATAACCTATGGTTTTTTCAGTGAATATATATATATATATATATTCACTGAAAAAACCCTAGTTCTCACACGTTATAGTTAGCATGACATTTCACTCATACAAAACCTTTGAAATTCCCCTGTTATAGTTAGTTCAGCTAACTATAACTCGCCAACCCGCAATGGACTGCTGATGATGTCACATATTACATCACTCATGACATGGTCAGTGACATCACTCATGACATCACTGATGACATCTCAAATGACATCCCTGATGACATCACTGATGACATCATCCTTGTGGCAGACCTCCTCTCACCGTAATATAACCTTTGATACAGACGATCAAAAATAGAAACTAAAATTTTTAAAAAAATGGAGTTACCAATTCCAGTTAGAACAACCTATTCAGTAATTCCAAAATCTACATACACATCCAGTCATTCACTAACAGTTTTATATAGGCACTCATACATGTACTCACTCATCATATGTACTCATACACCTATACATCTTATTACACACCGACACTCATCTATAGAGTTACTCACACACATACTCACACATGCAAATAAACTATCAAACATGCATTTACTTACATATACAGCTATACACACACCACTACACTAATTTCTACAGAATCGTACACATACTTTCTTAAACAATCACTTATAGAAACACATACTTATTTATACAGGAACTCTTACAATCTCTCCCTCTCACATATACTCATTTATATACATCAATACTCACATATACTAGTTTAAAACATATGTAGTTACTCATAAAGATACTATTGAGACAGTCATTCACTCACTAACACTCCCATACACACACTCATCCACCCATACAGTCCTGCACACATGCTGTCTTCAAAACACATACAAACAGTGAGTCAGTCATTCATGCATCTGTGCGCTAAGTAATACTCCCCACCAAACCATACAGACACTAATTCTGATACTCAAAAAAAGAACTAATAACCCATATAAACACTCGTAGCTACTCACCAACCCATGCAGCCACTTATACACAAAGTGAGACACTGATACAGATATTTAAATATTTAAAGATTACTTGCTAATACACCTATTCACTAAGATATACTTAATAAGTCAGTTATACAATCAATTTTACAAAAAAAATCCATTTAGACACTTATTTACCCATTTATTCTTCCATCGACCTTTAGATATACATATATAAAAACTATTTATTTATTTTTCAGAAAGACACACATTCACTGGATGATGTAATCAGTGATGTCATGAGTGATGTCACTGACCATGTCATGAGTGATGTAATATGTGATGTCATCAGAAGTGCATTGCGGGCGCATGAGTTATTGTTAGCTGAACGAACTATAACGGGGGAATTTCAAAGGTTTTGTATGAGTGAAGTGTCACGCTAACTATAACATGTGTGAAACCTATGGTTTTTTCAGTGAATTTCTAAGGTTTTTTAAATGCTAATTCCTAACTATAACGTGTGTGAAACCTATGTTTTTTTCAGTGAATTTTATAGGTATTGTAAATGATAATTTTTAAATGTATTGTTATATTTTTTTATACTGATTTACTACATTATTTTAAATTATTTATTTTTAGATATTTTATTTTTTAAATTACATTACATATTGTTTATATAAATTGAAACATAAATGTTCTTAAAAATATTGAAATTGTAATATATATTTTTGTTAAAATATTTTTTTAACATATATATTTTATTTAGCAGGCAATGATATCCTATGGAAGGAAATTCAAGTTACTGTAACTACGATTAGAATTACTTTTCAGGATCAGTAGTGGACTGAAAGATGCAGCACTGAGGTCTCTCCTGATAACAGGTGAGTAGATCGCAATTCGTTGATCGACTGATTTTAGAGGAATTTTTTAAAGTTCCAAAACTCCACACTTAGAAGAATTTCCAAGTAAAGCATGTCAATGTTAGCCTATGGAAGGAAATTCAAGTTACTGTAAGTATGGTTACATTTACTTTTCAGGGTCCGTCCTGGGCTCAAAGATGCAGCACTGACTTCTCTCGTGATAACAGGTGAGTAAATCGGAATTCGTAGTTCGGCTGATTTTACAGGAATTTTTTAGACTTCCAAAACTCCACACTAAGAAAAATTTCCATGTGAAACCAGTCAATGTTTGCCTATGGGAGGAAATTCAAGTTACTGTAAGTATGGTTACATTTACTTTTCAGGGTTGGTCCTGTGCTCAAAGATGCAGCACTGACGTCTCTCGTGATAACATGTGAGTAAATCGGAATTCATACTTCGGCTGATTTTAGAGGAATATTTCGCTCAATAGTGAACGAAGGGGGCGGGGCCTGAGGAGACATGTGTGCAATCACTCCCTGTGGCGCGTTTTAGGTTGGGGAATATATTCCTCTTCAATCCTGAGGTCACCTGTGAGGCAACTAGCCCATCAGGTACCTCCAGTTTGCGCCAGGGAGCTGCGTTGCAGAGAGGTGTTCAGAGGGCAAGCTTCCTTTTTACAACACTCTGCAACGCAGCTCCGTGGCACTCACTAGAGGTACCCGTTGGACTAGTTGGCCCCTAGGGGACTTCTGGATTGAAGAGGAATATATTCACCAACCTAAAACTCGCCACAGGGCGTGTTTGCACACATGTCACCTCAAGCCACTCCCCCTACCTTCACCACTGTGCAAACATGCCCCATAACGCATTGTAAGTTGGGGGACTAAGTCCCCTTGCATACTGGAGGTCCCTGGGGGCCAACAAGCACACCAGGAACCTCCAGTATGCGCCAGGGGGCTGCGTTGCAGAAAGGTGTAAAAAGGGTGTGGCCTAATTACACCTCTCTGCAACGCAGCCCCCTGGCGCGTTTGCAGAGGGGGAACTAATTCCCCTTGCATACTGGAGGTCCCTGGGGGCCAACTAGCCCACCAGGAACCTCCAGTATGCGCCAGGGGGCTGCATTGCAGAGAGGTGTAATGAGGCCACACCCCTTTTGAACACCTATCTGCAACGCAGCCCCCTGGCACATTTGCAGAGGGGGAACTAATTCTCCTTGCATACTGGGGGTCCGTGGGGGCCAACTAGCCCACCAGGAACCTCCAGTGTGCGCCAGGGGGCTGCGTTGCAGAGAGGTGTAAAGAGGCCATGCCCCTTTTTACCCCTCTCTGCAACGCAGCACCCTGGTGCTTTTTCAGAGGGGGAACTAATTCCCCTTACTTACTGGGGGTCCTTGGGCCAACTAGCCCACCAGGAACCTCGGGTATTGACCAGGGGGCTGCGTTGCAGAGAGGTGTAAAAAGGGGTGTGGCCTCATTACACCTCTCTGCAAGAGAGCCCCCTGGCCCATACTGGAGGCTCCTGGAGGGCTAGTTGGCCCCCAGGGACTCCCAGTATGCAAGTAGAAGTACTTCCAACTCTGCAAACGCGCCAGGGGGTGCGTTTGCAGAGAGGTACAGGGAATGGGCGTGGCCTCCTCCCGATCCCGTTTTTAAAAAAATGATACATTTAAGAAGTGTGAAGCCCCCTTCTTTTTCTTTTCTTTTTGGCCCTGGGGACCCCATCCCCCAGGGCCTGCCCCCAATTCTTTTTTTTATTATTTTTTATGGGGAAGGGGGCCGCGTGGCCCCCCTCCCCAGGCCAATTCTGGCCCCGGGGACCCCATCCCCTGGGGCATGGCCAACTTTTCTTTTTTTTTACGTGGAGGGGGGCTGGGTGGCCCCCCTCCTATGCCCCCTTAAGGCCCCGGGGACCCCATCCCCCGGGGCCTTTCTTGGTTTTTTTTGGGAGGGGGCTGCGTGGCCCCCCTCCTGGGCCACTTCTGGCTCCGGGGACCCAATCCCCCAGGGCCTGGCCTTCCTAGATGGGGGCCGTGGGGGGGGTCCCCAAGCCCCCGATGGTCCCTGCCGGCTCCCCGCATCCTGCGGGAGCCGGCATTGCTTTTCTGCATGGGGAGCAGCTAACATGCTGCTCCCCTTGCAGAAAAGCAATCGGCTTTTCTTTTTGAAAGAGAGAGCAGGTTTCCTGCTCTCTCCTTCAAAAATCAAAGCAATTTGCTGTGGTAGGGTGGGAGCCGCGAGGCTCCCGCCCTACCATAGCAAACGGTGGTACAAAAGGGGGTGGTGATGGACGGAGCATCTGAATCAATCAAACACTCACACCCAGTCAAAAGATCTGGGTTTAATCCATCACCGTTCTTTAGCCCACTCTGCCACCCCAGTTCAGACATGGTTATATGCAAATCAGTCTGACGCTGTGCCTCATGGGAACAGTCCAGCCCGAACTGCCAAGCCATGTCTTCCCTGGACCGGAAACAAGCTTCCGAGGACCGGTTTCTGGCATTCCAGCCGTCTTCAGCCCAGCTTGCATGAATCCAGTGGCAAAGTGAGCAAGGGACTCACGTCTGAGCATACCCTGCCACACTTATGGCGGCCAAAAGCGGTGCAAAACGGGGTGGTGATGGACAGAGCATCTGAATCAATCAAACACTCACACCCAGTCAAAAGATCTGGGTTTAATCCATCACCGTTCTTTAGCCCTCTCTGCCTCCCCAGTTCAGACATGGCTACATGCAAATCAGTCTGACCCTGTGCCTCATGGGAACAGTCCAGCCCGAACTGCCAAGCCATGTCTTTCCTGAACCAGAAACAAGCTTCCGAGGACCGGTTTCTGGCATTTCAGCCGTCTTCAGCCCAGCTTGCTTGAATCCAGTGGCAAAGTGAGCAAGGGACTCACGTCTGAGCATACCCTGCCACACTTATGGCGGCCAAAAGCGGTACCATAGCAAACAGCAGTGTCCCGGGGGTGGGCACCACGGGACACTGCAGGAGCCGGCCCAGGGGGGTGGCGGTCCCCAGGGTCATCGAGGGCTCCAGGAGGGGTACGCGCGGCCCCCCTCCCAACATCTACAAAGCCCCGGGGGGTGGTGGTCCTAGGGGTTGGGGGGTCTGTCACGGACCCCCTATTTTACATATTAGAGCCCCGGGGAGGTGGCGGTCCCCGGGGCATGTGGGTGGCCTTGAGCCCCCCACACAGGTTTTTTTTTTAATTTAAAAAACAAAGCACCGGGGGGGTGGCAGTCCCCGGGGCTGTGGGGGGGCCGTGTGCCCCCCGCTAGCATAATTACTTTGCCCCGGGGTTGGCGGTCCCCGGGGCAGTGTGGGGGGAGATTGGGCCCCCCCCACTTTTTTTAAAATATGACCCCGGGATTTGGTCCCCCCGGGAGATAATTTTAAAAAAAGCAGACCGTGTTTTTGTTTTTTGTTTTCACGGGGTACGCGTACATACGCGTACCCCGCGATTTAAAAAAAAAATATATAAAATGTGGGGCTTTGGGGGTCCTTGTGGGACCCCTTAAGCAGGCTAAGGATTGAAAATCTATGATGTACTTAGATTCCCTTTGTCTAAGTTTCAACACCCTGTTGCCACCCCTGGGGCTCTTGTTGATCTGTTCTAGGATGAAGAAACTGAGAAGTGAGGAATTGAAAAAGTGTCTGTCCCTGAAGTGCCTTGCCATGGGATATTTTTCATCCATGTGTGTAATGGCCCGACAATGTTCTAGGACTCGTTTTTTGGCATGTAGGGTGGTGCTCCCTATATACCAAAGCTTACAGGGGCATTTGATCACATAGATCACATGTGTAGAGCTGCACGTGAGAAATTGTTGTATTTTCCTCCGAATGCCATTGTACTCAACCTTATTCTTGAAAGTGCTGTTTTTTCAGGCCTTACAATGGCCACAAGGGAAGAAACCCTTCAGGCCATTTCCTTGTGCTGTCGAGTACCTGGTAATGTCACTATGCACCAGCATGCCCCTGATGTTCCTGCCTTTCCTGTATGTGATGCGAGGTCTGTCTGAAACATCTTTGCCTATAGTATTGTCACAGTTCAAGATATCCCAGTGTTTGGATAATATCTTCTGAATATGTTTAGATTCTGCGTTATATGTCAAGATGAGATGAGTGTTGTCTTCACTATCCTCGATGCTGGCTGTGTTGCTGTCTGCCAGTGTTGAGGATCTAGGAATGCCATCAGCTCTCTGTTAGCCTTCCTAAGAACCCAATCGGGATATGCTCTCACTTTGAAGCGTTTGAGCATTTCAGTGCATTCTCCCTGATATCCTTCCTCTGTGTTGCAGTTTCTTTTTGCCCTCAGCAGCTCCCCAAATGGAATACTCCACTTGAGAGTTTCTGGATGGCTGCTGGGGCATGAAGAATGCTGTTGCCAGCAGTGGCCTTCCTAAAGAGAGTAGTGTGTAGCTTGTTGTCTTTGATGACAACGTTGACATCTAAGTATTCTGCTGAGACCTTACTGATGTGACTGTTTAGAATGATATTCTTGGTGTTGATGTTAAGCATATCAATGAATTGGTTTGCTTTAAGTTCTGATCCTCTCCAGACTACGAAGAGGTCGTCAATATATCGCCACCATGTAATGACATGGGCTAGGTGTTCTGCAATGGTGGGGTCCGCGAAGACCATTTGCTCCCAGTGCCCCCTGAAAAGATTTGCAAAACTGGGAGCAAAGCACAAACCCATCGCCGTTCCGACCACCTGTCTGTATACCACCCCGTCGAAGAGGAAAATGTTGTTCTTGAGATAGAACTCCATCATTTCTAACAACATTTTGTTGTGTTCTCTAAAACGGAGTGGACGGGCATTGAGAACGTGCTCACAGGCTGCCAGGCCTTGCTCATGGTCGATGATAGTGTACAGTGACTGGACATCAAGTGTTATGAGAAAACATTCATCAACCCACTGTATGTCCTGTAGTTTGTAGAAAATATTTGGTGTCTTTGATATAGCTGGGTAATCTGCTGACCCAATCCCGTAGATAATGGTTAGAGACCTGCTCTGCCACACTCCCCCTTGAGGACACAATGGGCCTCCCAGGTGGGTTGTCCTGACTCTTGTGGAGTTTGGGTAGGAGGTAGAGTACAGGTGAAATAGGATGATCATTTTTGAGGTACCTGTACTCCTCCCACTCGAGGATGCTTCTGTCCTTTCACACCGCTGGTTTCTCCCAAATCTCGATGATACTGTTGTTGTACATGTTATGTGTGATAGGGGTATAGAAATTGGAATCACCAAGTTGCCTATGTGCTTCTGCAACATATTTATCCCTGACCAGGATGACAATGTTGCCCCCTTTGTCCGCAGGACGTATGACAAAACTGTCATCCTCCATGAGTGATTTTAAAGCATCTCTTTGTGTGGCTGAAAGATTGTTATCAAAGAGCCCATACTTTCTCTTATTGTGTCTATGGTTGCAGAAGGCTTTACTAACACTCTTGTGGAATGTGTCTATGGCATCATGAGCTAGTGAAGGAAGAAAATTGGACCTGGGCTTAAAGCCAGATGTGGCACTGCTATCTGCTACAAAGGCTGCATCCTGGAGTATCTGTGTACTACTGACAGTTTCTGCAACCTTGAACATGCAAGTACTGTGGTTGGAGTCTGGTGCTTCCCCTCCCTCTTGTTCTAACTGAAGTATGTTGATGAGAGTGTCAACCTCTCCTATGGTGAAATTGTCTGAGAGATCCGCTGTGTGGGGGTTGGTTTTCTTGGGACCACCTAATCTTTTAAGTTTGTGCCATTTCTTTAACTTGAGTTTGCGCACAAACTTAATAAGGTCGATCCTAGACTCACAATAGTTACATGGCATTGAGGGACAAAAGAAAAGGCCAAAACTCAAGGTCATTTTTCCTACGTCACTTATCACCCTTTTAGAGAGGTTAATGACAGTTTTGTTTACCATACTCGAGTCCATTATTGTCCTCTTTTGAAGCGTGTCCTGATATTTCCCATGTTGCCCCTTTCTTTGCCTCTTTTGCCACCTCTGCTGAAGCCTCTTTCCTCGGTTTCTTCATTTCCCCGACTTCTTCCACGTCCTCGTCCTCTCTGTCCCCTTGTAGCTGGTGCCGGCGTCTCCTTGTTCATCCGTCTGATCCGGCGCAGGTGATGATACTCCTCTACAAAAATTAACAGGGCGGAGCATTTTGGCTGCAGGTCCTTCGGTTGAAATATCTGATTCTGTTTCACTTGACAGAGTTGTTTGTTCCTCCTCATTATGGTCATCTGTAGAGGGTGCTGATGTTTCAGTCGCACTGTAGAGATGGTCATACCTGCCACTAAAAGTCAATATCCTGTCCTTTTCATATTCATCATAGTCTCGGTCTAGCTTTCTCTCCTTCCGTGCCTTAATGTCTTCATCATACTTTTTGAGGTGATCTTTCATTGCGGTGACAAGTTTTTCTACTGGCTCTGCTTCTGACTGTTTTTTTATGTCCTCCATCAGATCTTGAATTTGTTTCAATAATAAATCTCTGTCTATCCAGGCGCATTTGACTCAGATTCCTAATATTCTCCTCGAGCTTAAGACTGAATTTTCCGACCATTCAGCCAGCATGGCTGGGTTCGGTATCTCGTAGGTCGGTGTGATAAATATCCTTAGACCCCTTGGTACCATCTCCTGGTCAATGTAATTCTGCAGGGAAATTGCTTCGCACCATTTTGAGATTTCCCCCTCTTCAGTTTTTCAAGTGTATTCACTTTGTCCTGAATGGTTTGTGGACAATCTGCTTTAGTATCATTAGTGCTTGTAATGGGTTTCTTTTTTCTCGTGAATAGAATTTGAGCAGCAGCCCTTCTCTCTCCGTCTTCTTCCATAGTGCAAACCTTTGTGCAGTTAATAGGATCTGGCTAGAGCTTGGTGTCCCCTCTTCAAATGAGGGGTTCCTCCTGCGAGGTGGCAAAATACATAAGTCTCGCGGCAATGAAAATAGCGGGTGAGGGATTTGAAATGTTCTGTGTTGAGAGTTCATATACTTTGCTAAAGTTATGTGCTCAATGAGCTCACCCCGTAGACAGACGATTCTTTCTATAATCCAATTGCTTCTGTGTGAGACCTATGCTTGTGCGTGTGTATTGCACCGCACAGTAGCGCAGAAAACATGAGGAACAATTTCCTAAATATTCCTGTTGGTGTTATCCGTGGTATCAGGTATGTTCATACAGCGCCTGTTCGTGTCTTTGTTACGGCGGTGTAGATGGCACAGGATTGGAGGTGCCGTACCTCGAGGTAAACCGAGAGCACCTGGGGGCGGAACGGTCTGTCGTGCCATTAACCCTGGGGAGTGGGAGTGAAAACGCCCGCAAAAGACAATCCACCCCTCTCCCCCCAGTGCGGATACCTAACACCCCCCTCCCACTCTCACCTCGTATGTCTTCTGTGAATGTTCCTTCCGTGTTCTGCACAGCCAAAGCCCCTCACCGGTGCCAGTCGCATTCAATATTCTCACAAGTTTTGCTCTGTAATGACTGCTGGTGCCCCGTGGGAGGTGGTGTATGCACCGGCTGAGTGCGCCAGTAGTAAAATCTCGTACAGCCAAAGTTCCAAAAATATACACTCTCAGCCGCCAAGCAAAAGCCAGCAAATCCAAAATCCAAGGGTGTTTATTTCACCTACACAACATGTCTCGACTTCCAACGAAGCCTTGTTCACGTAAGTGAGTGCAACCATTAAGCTTTCTGATAAAGTTTTGGCAAGTGGTAACCATGGACAGAGGACAAATACGTGTATCTGCAGATCAACAGAAACAAGGCGGACATATTGTAACGGTATCAGAGTAATGCACACTGCACGTTTATCTCCCGCTTAATGTCACATTTTTGCATAGAAATGAAAATACCAATAGTACTTTGGAAAAACGACAAGCAGGAAGAAAATAAATTAACAGAGGATTAAAAAACTCATTCTAGTTCACTGTAAGACATGTATCATGTCATTACAGCCAACTTCCTCATGGTGACATACAAGGTACGTGTGATCCTGCACTCTGGTTAAATCAACCAAATGTAATGCATGGCAAGATAAAAACCCTGTGCAAAATACATATTACAACCTTTCATGTGCATGTAAAAAATTGTGTGCATCGTCATATGTCTGAAAATGCATGATTAGTAATCAACAAAATTGGACACTTGTTACACTGCTCGACTTTCAGTTCAGTGCAAATAAGGAAACCCTCAGAGAAGTCAATGTCTGCTTGGAAATTGCGGTGTATTAGTTTCATCCGCCCCACATTGACATTCACGCAGTTATCATAGGGTTATTCCTGTTAGTGTGTACTGCTAGCCTCATCCAGAGGCACCTCCAGTCTCGAGTGCAGTGTCCAGAGACAAAAGGACTTTCCCAAAAAAAGTTGGTTAAAAAATGAAAAAGAGTGCCCGGAAAAATGTTATTATTTGGGCAAACTTACATTATTTAAAAGGTTGTGAATACTCAATGGTAGGCCGAGTTACTGGGCCATATGGTATTACTGGGTTGGAGTTGTCGACATGTATCAGCTCTATTTGGCCAGGCGGTCTGTAGAGCTTTCGTCAGGACTTACAAAAAAATTAAGGACAAACAATATTTACATACACATATAATACTACTCACACGGATTGTGCGGTAATCCCAAACTCATTGCATTGATATGAGTGTTGTTTTCTTCACGATCTATGGAAGAATGTACATGTCAAGCTATTTTTAGCTAAAAGCAGTGATTCATAAAAATGGGTAAGTGCAGTAATATAACTAGTAGTTTCATTAGTACTAGTGTTAATCATGAGGGATTTTTCATGAGGGCGAGCGTAAAGGTTCAGGTAATAATTTTAATTACACTGGGAATTGCTCGTGAGGGGAGGAAAAAGGGGGAGGTTTTTTTTAGCTATGAATGCATATTCAATTAGGGGTGCAAGCGCTTAATGATCCCGTCGTTCGATTTTTTCTTTTCAAAATTATGTCGCTTGTAGTCAAAGGTGCTCTCTCAGCCTCGCAATGAATGTCATGTTATATGCTGTTCATTCAAACACTGGGGTGCTCTTTCAATTATTCGGTAAATACGCTAGCTCTGAAATCTAGTTGCTGTTATTAAGACTCTTGTCAGAGTAAAGAAGGGCTGGCGTCAGGTCTAATCCTGACGTTTGTTATCAAAAAAAGCTGCTATACGCCCTTACATTTTAGACTGCAAGTAACTAGATTGAAACACAAGCCGGCTGTTACGGCGTAGTGGAGTTCTTACCTGTCGTGATTACGAACTCTGCTTCCTGCGGGGGTACCTTCAGATTCTGCAGAGCTAAAGCAGAACAGGGACCACGATCAGGAATGAAGAAATTATACGGCTTACCCAAAAGAAGGAGTCGGGAAAAACCTCCGCCATTACCCGCGTGGAGTCTTCGCTCCTGCCTTGTGCTGACTCTGCCCCCGGAGTACTGGAATCAGGATTGTAGTTTCTTTTTAAAGGGGGTTGGGCGCCTCAGAATTAAAGGCACTCTGGCAGCGTCATGCTGACACTGCAAATAGAGCGCGGAAGTCGGGATTGTAGTTTCTTTTTAAAGGCGATTGGGCATCTCGGAATTAAAGGCACGTTAGTAGAGTCAGTTATTTGCATGGCATATACAAGCCTCAGGGATTTTCGGGCAGTCACTAATTATCATTATAATTACCACATTAGATGGTTAGGGTACTCAAGTACTAGTGTAGGTCGTTAGTTGCATTAATTGAGTAGTGCTAGTTGTAGGGACATTTAGGAAATGTAAGGAGTCAAATGATCATATCTCGCTGATCGGAGTGTTGATAGGTTACTTGGCAAAGTGGTGCCAAGCTATGTTATCATTTAAACCGGTGTCAAAGGTACGCAAGCGGTCCACCCATCTTTGCTCCTTTTCATACAAGATCTTTTCAGCATTGCCAGATCTATTGGTCAGCATTTCAATGACTGTCCATTGCATTTCTTCATGTGTGTGGTTCTTTTCCAGGTAATGGGCGCACAGCTTGGTGGTGTTCTTTTTCAGCCTGATGTTGCTCTTGTGCTCTCCTATCCTGAGTTTAACTTTGCGGCAGGTCATCCCGATATATCTTTTTTGACACGGGCACTGAATCATGTAAATAACATGAGATGAATTACAGTTTGTGAACTGTTTCTGGGTCCATACAAAATCATTTTTCAGTTGCAGACTTTTTGTGGCTGTTGTTGTTTTGCAGACTACGCACGTTCCACACGGGAAGTGTCCTGAAAGGGGAGTCATATTAACACTGTTGGTTATAGGTGCTGGAACTGTAGACCTGGGGCGGGTATGTACAAGGGTGTCCTTGAGATTTTTGGTCCTTCTATTAGCAAACCTTGGTCTGGGCCAATCGAACTGTCCAGTATTCACTATATGCCAGTTCTTCTTGATTAGCTTCTGGATAGCGTATGTTGCTGGATTATAAGTGGTCACACATGTGGTTAGATCTTTTACTGGTTCTTTTGAATATGTTTGCAAAAGGCACTCACGAGGTTGATTGTCAGCCCTCTTTTTGCATTTTTTGATGACTCTTTCAGTGTAGTCCCTCATTTGCAGTTTTTTGCTCAGGTCCGCTGCTTGTATTTGGTAATCACAATTTTTGCTGCAATTTCTTTTGAGGCGGAGGAATTGACTAAAAGGCAAATTGTCTCTTAGGGGCTTGGGGTGATGGCTCTTGTGGGACAGCAAGCTATTTTTCGCCGTTGGTTTCGTAAAAGTTTTGGTCTGCAGGATACTGTTGTCATTGAATATTGTTAAATCCAGAAAATCAAGGTGGTTATTGCTGGAAGTATATGTAAATTTCAACCATGGGTCCAGGGTATTGAGCCATGACATAAATTCTGCCAGATCTCGATTGGTGTTCCAAATTAGGAAAATGTCATCGATGTATCTCTCCCAGTATATTATACTGGAAGAGAACATGTTGGTTTCATTGAAAACCAGCTCTGTTTCGAAATGGCTGACATAGAGTCCTGCCACTGAAGGCGCGAAGGCGCTGCCCATGGAGGTACCATGGGATTGGAGGTATAGTTGGTCGTTGTACCTGAAGAAATTCTCTTTAAGAGCCAGTTTGCAGCACTCCAATATGAAGTGTCTTGGTGTATTGTACTGCCATGTTTCTGAGTAGAGAACATCCTCTAGCATCTGTAGAGTGGTATCCTGAGGCAGACTGGTGAAGAGAGATTCCACATCTAGACCTACTAGAAGCATAGTAGCGGAGTCGAAAGGCATGTTCTCAATTTGTATCAAGAGATCCTTTGTGTCTTTCAGGTATGAACACGTTTTCTGAACAAGAGGTTTTAAGAATTCATCTGCGAATTTTGACAGGGGCTCTAGCACAGATCCGATTCCGGACACTATCGGGCGCCCCGGAGGTGGTGTCCTATTCTTGTGGGTTTTTGGGAGTGAGTAGAAGTAGGGAGTGACTGGCTCCCTGACCGTTAGAAATTCTGCTTCTTTTTTGGATATCCATCCTTTAGTTTCAGCCTCATACACCATGATCGATATGGTGTTCTGCAGTCTTTCAGTAGGGTCCATTATAATTCTCTGGTAGAATCTGGTATCAGAGAGGAGGGCAAGGCATTGTTGGTGGTATCCCGCTTGTGAGAGGATTACTGTGCCTCCCCCCTTATCCGCAGGTTTTATCACCAGGTCTGCATTTTTACTGAGGTCTTCCATTGCTAGGCGTTCTTTCTTTGTCAGGTTTTGGAAAGCTTTTGTACCGGCCGGATCCAGATTGTCTATTCCCTTTAGGAGTGCTTGCTCGAAGGCTTGGAGTTCCGGCGGTATGCAGGATGCAGGGGGGTTGAAAGTCGATTTCTTACGGAGGGTAGTATCACCCTCAGATTGTTTTACAGTGGAATTTGAGAAGAAAGCCTTGAGCTTCAGGGTTCTGCAGAATTCAGCCAGTTCACTTTTGATTTTAAAAGTGTCTATTTTTGGGGTAGGAACAAAACCCAGTCCCTTGTTCAAGACTGATATC
Organism: Lissotriton helveticus; assembly: GCF_964261635.1. Classification (NCBI taxonomy): domain Eukaryota; kingdom Metazoa; phylum Chordata; class Amphibia; order Caudata; family Salamandridae; genus Lissotriton; species Lissotriton helveticus. The sequence continues at coordinate 1,225,189,746 of NC_136068.1, forward strand.
TGGTCACTTGTAAGTTCTACATCCGAGAGGTTCACAATTAGTGAGTGTTCTTGCTGGTTGTTGGTTGTGCTGCTGCCATGCTCCGGGTTTGTACGTTTCTTTGCTGGTCTTGCCAGGTCAGAGACTTTCTTTTTCCTCGGGGCTGTGGACGGCCTCTGGATAAAAAAGACGGTTGTTCTTGTGGAAGTTGGTTATGTTGTCCCGGCATTTGTTGGTCCACTCCGCTACTATGCTTCTAGTAGGTCTAGATGTGGAATCTCTCTTCACCAGTCTGCCTCAGGATACCACTCTACAGATGCTAGAGGATGTTCTCTACTCAGAAACATGGCAGTACAATACACCAAGACACTTCATATTGGAGTGCTGCAAACTGGCTCTTAAAGAGAATTTCTTCAGGTACAACGACCAACTATACCTCCAATCCCATGGTACCTCCATGGGCAGCGCCTTCGCGCCTTCGGTGGCAGGACTCTATGTCAGCCATTTCGAAACAGAGCTGGTTTTCAATGAAACCAACATGTTCTCTTCCAGTATAATATACTGGAAGAGATACATCGATGACATTTTCCTAATTTGGAACACCAATCGAGATCTGGCAGAATTTATGTCATGGCTCAATACCCTGGACCCATGGTTGAAATTTACATATACTTCCAGCAATAACCACCTTGATTTTCTGGATTTAACAATATTCAATGACAACAGTATCCTGCAGACCAAAACTTTTACGAAACCAACGGCGAAAAATAGCTTGCTGTCCCACAAGAGCCATTACCCCAAGCCCCTAAGAGACAATTTGCCTTTTAGTCAATTCCTCCGCCCCAAAAGAAATTGCAGCAAAAATTGTGATTACCAAATACAAGCAGCGGACCTGAGCAAAAAACTGCAAATGAGGGACTACACTGAAAGAGTCATCAAAAAATGCAAAAAGAGGGCTGACAATCAACCTCGTGAGTGCCTTTTGCAAACATATTCAAAAGAACCAGTAAAAGATCTAACCACATGTGTGACCACTTATAATCCAGCAACATACGCTATCCAGAAGCTAATCAAGAAGAACTGGCATATAGTGAATACTGGACAGTTCGATTGGCCCAGACCAAGGTTTGCTAATAGAAGGACCAAAAATCTCAAGGACACCCTTGTACATACCCGCCCCAGGTCTACAGTTCCAGCACCTATAACCAACAGTGGTAATATGACTCCCCTTTCAGGACACTTCCCGTGTGGAACGTGCGTAGTCTGCAAAACAACAACAGCCACAAAAAGTCTGCAACTGAAAAATGATTTTGTATGGACCCAGAAACAGTTCACAAACTGTAATTCATCTCATGTTATTTACATGATTCAGTGCCCGTGTCAAAAAAGATATATCGGGATGACCTGCCGCAAAGTTAAACTCAGGATAGGAGAGCACAAGAGCAACATCAGGCTGAAAAAGAACACCACCAAGCTGTGCGCCCATTACCTGGAAAAGAACCACACACATGAAGAAATGCAATGGACAGTCATTGAAATGCTGACCAATAGATCTGGCAATGCTGAAAAGATCTTGTATGAAAAGGAGCAAAGATGGGTGGACCGCTTGCGTACCTTTGACACCGGTTTAAATGATAACATAGCTTGGCACCACTTTGCCAAGTAACCTATCAACACTCCGATCAGCGAGATATGATCATTTGACTCCTTACATTTCCTAAATGTCCCTACAACTAGCACTACTCAATTAATGCAACTAACGACCTACACTAGTACTTGAGTACCCTAACCATCTAATGTGGTAATTATAATGATAATTAGTGACTGCCCGAAAATCCCTGAGGCTTGTATATGCCATGCAAATAACTGACTCTACTAACGTGCCTTTAATTCCGAGATGCCCAATCGCCTTTAAAAAGAAACTACAATCCCGACTTCCGCGCTCTATTTGCAGTGTCAGCATGACGCTGCCAGAGTGCCTTTAATTCTGAGGCGCCCAACCCCCTTTAAAAAGAAACTACAATCCTGATTCCAGTACTCCGGGGGCAGAGTCAGCACAAGGCAGGAGCGAAGACTCCACGCGGGTAATGGCGGAGGTTTTTCCCGACTCCTTCTTTTGGGTAAGCCGTATAATTTCTTCATTCCTGATCGTGGTCCCTGTTCTGCTTTAGCTCTGCAGAATCTGAAGGTACCCCCGCAGGAAGCAGAGTTCGTAATCACGACAGGTAAGAACTCCACTACGCCGTAACAGCCGGCTTGTGTTTCAATCTAGTTACTTGCAGTCTAAAATGTAAGGGCGTATAGCAGCTTTTTTTGATAACAAACGTCAGGATTAGACCTGACGCCAGCCCTACTTTACTCTGACAAGAGTCTTAATAACAGCAACTAGATTTCAGAGCTAGCGTATTTACCGAATAATTGAAAGAGCACCCCAGTGTTTGAATGAACAGCATATAACATGACATTCATTGCGAGGCTGAGAGAGCACCTTTGACTACAAGCGACATAATTTTGAAAAGAAAAAATCGAACGACGGGATCATTAAGCGCTTGCACCCCTAATTGAATATGCATTCATAGCTAAAAAAAACTCCCCCTTTTTCCTCCCCTCACGAGCAATTCCCAGTGTAATTAAAATTATTACCTGAACCTTTACGCTCGCCCTCATGAAAAATCCCTCATGATTAACACTAGTACTAATGAAACTACTAGTTATATTACTGCACTTACCCATTTTTATGAATCACTGCTTTTAGCTAAAAATAGCTTGACATGTACATTCTCCCATAGATCGTGAAGAACACAACACTCATATCAATGCAATGAGTTTGGGATTACCGCACAATCCGTGTGAGTAGTATTATATGTGTATGTAAATATTGTTTGTCCTTAATTTTTTTGTAAGTCCTGACGAAAGCTCTACAGACCGCCTGGCCAAATAGAGCTGAAACATGTCGACAACTCCAACCCAGTAATACCATATGGCCCAGTAACTCGGCCTACCATTGAGTATTCACAACCTTTTAAATAATGTAAGTTTGCCCAAATAATAAAATTTTTCCGGGCACTCTTTTTCATTTTTTAACCAACTTTTTTGGGGAAAGTCCTTTTGTCTCTGGACACTGCACTCGAGACTGGAGGTGCCTCTGGATGAGGCTAGCAGTACACACTAACAGGAATAACCCTATGATAACTGCGTGAATGTCAATGTGGGGCGGATGAAACTAATACACCGCAATTTCCAAGCAGACATTGACTTCTCTGAGGGTTTCCTTATTTGCACTGAACTGAAAGTCGAGCAGTGTAACAAGTGTCCAATTTTGTTGATTACTAATTGATTATTTTGGGGAAAGAAACGGACACTCTAAATCCTCATCCCTCCCAGTTGATTAATCGCATGAAAATGCATGATGCCAACAAAATACATTTTAACAAAATACGCTGCGAGATGCAGACAGAGAACAGCAAAAGGCAGCGACTCGCGCATGAGTAAATAAATGAAGGTTGGTTGTACCAGATGTTAACGAGAAACCCTGCCAGGAGTAAGCCGCAAGTGTCTACTTCAGACACTGGCCACCAATTGATATGAAAGGCAGTAACTGGCCATTGCCCCACACTGGTGTGGAGAAAGGTTACCATATTAATTTGCCACACTTGAACTCCTGAGTTCTTTTACCAAGTGGATACTGTTCCTGCCCCTCAAACATAATAAATATCCAATTACAGTGGATCGCATGCAGACACTATCAGCCGCTGCCAATGTAACTGCGACTGCATGACACTGCACTGACACTATTATGACACTATTATGTTTGAGGGGCAGGAACAGTATCCACTTGGTAAAAGAACTCAGGAGTTCGAGTGTGGCAAATAACGTTTCACTACTTGGACGAGCATGCTTTATTTTACACGCCCACAGGGGCAGGACTCCATATTGAATAAAATCCTTTGTTCCTATTCCTGTTGCCTGCCTCCATATTGCCAGTGATCAAGGGCTCGTAAGAGCTTGAAACGCGCTTGACGCTTGGACTGCATGCGCTCTGACGACCGCACTGCCGCCTGCTGAATGGTGTGCAGTAACCCTGCTGTGTGTGGCTTCTCTCTGGGGGCAACCTTCTTTTCTAAATGTTAGTGGCTGGTCTGGACGGGAGAAGCCCTGACACTTGTTGAGCGGATCCTGTGTGTTGGGAAACACGAGCACACGCTGGGACAGCGGGGCCTCGCTCACAGTTACATTGGCAGCGGCTGACAGTGTCTGCATGTGCTCCACCGTAATTGGATATTTATTTTTTATTATTTATTATTTATTGGCTTGGCAGTTCGGGCTGGACTGTTCCTATGAGGCACAGGGTCAGACTGATTTGCATATAGCCATGTCTGAACTGGGGTGGCAGAGTGGGCTAAAGAACGGTGATGTATCAAACTCAGATCTTTTGACTGGGTGTGAGTGTTTGATTGGTTCAGATGCTCCCTCCATCACCACCCCCTTTTGTACTGCTTTGGCCGCCATAAGTGTGGCAGGGTATGCTCAGACGTGAGTCCCTTGCTCACTTTGCCACTAGATTTAAGCAAGCCGGGCTGAAGACGGCTGGAATGCCAGAAACCGGTCCTCGGAAGCTTGTTTCCGGTCCAGGGAAGGCATGGCTTGGCAGTTCGGGCTGGACTGTTCTCATGATGCACAGGGTCAGACTGATTTGCATATAGCCATGTCTGAACTGGGGTGGCAGAGTGGGCTAAAGAACGGAGATGTATCAAACCCAGATCTTTTGACTGGGTGTGAGTGTTTGATTGGTTCAGATGTGGAAAAGTAAATTTTGCCATGTTCTGTGTCCCTACGCCTCATCCATCATATGTTATGTGTGCATGACCAATATGCATATGTTATTCCCCATGTCCGATTGATGACGCAATTACAGTTGTGTCTACCTCTGGTATGTCATTTTCCAGTCCTCGTGAATACTACGAATATCAGGCCTATGTAAAGTAATGTTGCCACGTTTCTCAGTGTGCACGTTATTCCATTATAAAGTCCCCGTTTCCAGGCCTCAAAAGGGCCCGGACATCAGATTCAGCTCCTGTCTCCTGAAAGCCTCGCTGAGGAGCGATACAGCCCCCACCTGTATCCTCGACCCTTCACTTACTTCCTGCCTCGCAGTGCCCGGTGCAGCCCGGCTCTGCCTCTGAGTCTGCCAAAAGTATGTTATAGTTCCAGCTATCAGTTCAGTCCTCCTTCTCTGCATTCCTAAGCTACTGAACTGCATCAATAGTTTCCGTCATTGTCTAGCCTTCTCGTCTCCATGTTAGAGAAATACTGCATTTACTGGTCATTTAATATTCCTCATCACGCATTTCATGTAGAATAATGTATGGTCCAGTCTTAGAATCAAGTTAGCTTTTCCCCTCATGACTCCTAGTTTATATCAACATGTTCCCTAAACATCAGATACCAGATAGGGTTTAGGTACATGTCGCTCCGACCCTCCAGACTCTAGTCTCTGCTCCTAGCACAGAGTTCATAGCCCCCAGCTTCTCCTAGTAACACGTCATTGCCAGTTTTCGCGCACCACCAGGTTAGAGGTCCCGGCTCCTTAGGTAGCCCCCTCCAATGTTTCCGCCCATTCATGACATATTCTGTTACGTTTTCATCACATGCCTATGTATACTCCCAGTTACACCTACTTTTACTGTTATCTCTCGCGACTGCTACGCGTCACGCCTTCTGCTCCACCCACTGTTACGCCTACTGCAATGTAATGCTATGTGTTTGCGCTATGTATATAAGTCCATGTATTGTTATTAAAAGTTAGCGCGCTCATCCCAGATCAAGCCCCGGCAGCTGCTGGGCCCCAGTTGTCCTGCTGGGCCCTGTCACCTCTGTTCCTATGCAGGTTGTCCTGATCCTGTCCTTATGCTGTAATAAACCTGCAGAAACTCCTACTACCTCGAATCTTGACTCTTATTTTATTGAGCTATCTGTTATTCATTCATTCATTCAAAAATAGATCCGGTATTATTTATTTATATACCACATAATGGCGCCCGAATAGGGACTTGCCCTTTCCCCACGCGTCGGTGAAGCCACGCCGACCCCCTGACCCTCTGCAGTCGTGACGGAACCATACCGTGCACTGGCAGATATTTCTGCTCCAAGTATCCCTCAGGCCCACGGAGGAGACGGAGGAGGCGGTCCAGCATCCAAACGAGACGGTGGAGGAACGCGGCGAGTCCCGACCAGAGCCCAAGCCGAGAGTCCAAGGTCCGAGGTATCCGGAGGCCCACCTGTAACTGAAGTCCGAAGTTCGTCGTCCGTCGTCCAGTCCAGTCCGAGGCCTTCCGTTCCGTGCTGCCCGGTGAGTACCATTGCTGGGGTAGTATCTAGACAGGACCAATCTAAATTGACTCCTGGTCCGTGGGTTGGTGGTGCCCAGACTCACAAACGAAGTGTTCACCTAGGTGGATACGGGTCTTGATGCGTTCCTTTATGGGACCGGTATATTCCGTACTGTTACAGCAGTGCATCCAGTAATTCTAGTCTGTTCCGTTCTCGAGAAATTCTGTTCTGTTTCTGTTTTCAGTATTCCAGGTAATATTCTGTCCGAACTGTTATTTACAATGTTCTTCATGTATTTTAATGTTGTGGTATGAGTGCGATGTGATTTCGTGTTTTCATTGTGTATTGTATTGTGTCCAGATTACAGTTCAGTCATGCCGCTCTTTTCCAAGTTACGTCAGTTAAAAACTAGAAAGGGTTTATTAGAAGAAGCAGTTCCTGTCCCGCCTAGGGACAGTCCAGGTCACTTTATGTATCAGAAACATGGCATAAGCGCCATAATGTATCTAGATTTATGGGTAGAGTATACCAAACAGTTAGAAGAAAAGTATAGATGGCCCGTATCGGGTACATGGGATGCCGAATGTATCATGCGAGTAGAAGAAGCATTATGGAAAAAGAAAGCCAGACAGTCACAGAAAGATGCCATCGAGTTATGGCGTAAGGAAGCTCATAGAAGGACCGAGAAAGAAGTCAGAAAGTCAGAGTTAAGTAGAGAATCCCAGGAACGAGCCCAAGAAAGAGAATTAATCGAGATAGGTGAACGAGTCAAAACCGAACAGTCAGACAGACAGAGGCATGCCCTTATTAAGGGTATGTATCCTCTCCTTGCCGAAGGTTTGCCAAAAGCGACCCCAGAGGCATCCAGTAATTTCCCGCCACCATTAGTTCCGACCAAGCTACGTCATAAACCGACCGCAGCTGATATTTTTATTTCGTCCTACTTGGACGACACAGTCCCAGAATATGCAAATCCTGTTCGCGCTCCGCCAGTCCCTGTAAATCAGGCACTTCCCGCTCCTCCAGACACCGGGGTGCCCTTAACAGCTCCCCCGGTCCAGTCCGCCATACAAGTCCAGCCCACGTTACAACTACCGACCCTGTCAGCACGAAGAATGTCAATCGGCGATTCCAGTCTAGGGGCCGCAGGAGGAGGTCTTCCTCAAACCCCGCCGCCACACAAGCGTTTAACATTACTCGAATTACATGCTCAAGCGTTACAGCGCACGCCCAAACATCAGTCTGTTACAGAAATCAGACAAACCCTTAACGAATGTGTCTATGATCCAGTTCCAGGCGAATATAATATGGTTTTATATTCCTTACGTGTAAGGAGAGTGACCGAGTATCTAGTCACCTTACCGAATATGAAAGAAGATCTAGACAGAATATATCGTTTCATCCGTACAGGGGATGATCCAGAAAGTATTGGCGAGATTATGTCTCAAAGGAAAGCCGAGATCCAGCTCATGATATTAAAGTTCCTGATCAATTGTCTAATAAGAGAACAAGATTACCCGTCTAAAGATCCCGCCGAAATGAGAATCCTGACAAGGTGGAGTGATAATATAGCCGAGGGTAAGCACAAGACCGTCGGTGCCATGGAGAGTATGTACAAGAAAATCCGTAAAGAAATAATAAAGATACACGAACAGCGTAAAGCAGCACAAGTAAGCGAGAAAGAAAGTATCTCTGATCCTGAAGAGGAAGAGAACGAGAATTCCGCCAGAATAGCGTATGTAGGAAAATCTAGATTTCCGGATCGCCATTTACGCCTAGAACCCAAGTCTATTTTTCATCATCCAGCACCAGAACAAGGTTCTCTAGAACAAGTATTTCAAGCTACCGATCACATTCTGAAATCACGAATCGGTTATAGTGAGTTAAGTACCATGCATGAACAAGAACTAGCCCGATCAGCAGTCCGATGGATTACTGATTCTACCACTTTTCCAGACGAAATAGTGGCACAAATGTTTCTGAAACTGCCCCCAGCCGAGCAACGACTGGTGGGTATGTATATGATCCAGCACCTCATTACTCTGTATGAGGATCAACATTCTGATCCAGGTCCGTTACACGATATCCTGAACGAGTTACTCCAGTATAGATGGAGAGGTCTAGGTACCGATTTAATTAGTGTCATTCTAGAACAGCGCCACAAATATAGAACGTTCCTGAACCCGCATTTTGTTCATGTCTCACCCCCAGAAAGTAAATCATTCTACATAGACAGACAGAATCCGTTACGAGAAGTCCACCCAGTCCAAGGGGCGGGTGGCGTAATGCAACGAGTGTTTGTATACACTCCGATTTCCAAGATGGAACTCCTTGAAATGAAGAAATTAATTCCTTGTCATGACAAAGATCCAGCAGGGTTCCATAGAGAATTAAAAGACATGCTCCGTATGGGAGAATACACTTACCCAGATATCATTAAAATGTTAAAGGTTCTGTTACCCGCAGGGGTGTATGAAAAGTTGAAGGAAAAAGAATGGGAGGTGGGAGAGAAAAAGATCGATTGGGCAGCTCTAGAAGCTGAAGACAAGGCACGAGTACCAGGTACCGGTCTTGGAGATAAATGTAAAGAATTACCAGAATTATTGATTCAAGTTTTACCCAGATTATTGACAACAAGAAAAGAAGACTGGGATGCAATCTCAGCCTGTAAACAGAAACAAGATGAAGATATTAGTGATTTTTATTCTAGATTTGAAAAATGTTTCAGTATCAACAGTGGTCTCAAGACAAGTAGTGAGTCATACCCTCATCTTTTTGTTACTAAATTAGTCGAGAATTCAAGTCCACAAATTAAAAACCGAGTTTTGAAAGTCGAAAGCACCTGGCAAGCAAATACTCCGTCCCAAATGCTCCAGATGCTCCAGTATCACCAGAATAGAATCAGAGAAGAGCAAGAACACGAAAGAAAACGTATGAAAGACACGAAAATGAAAGTGCTAGTTGCACAATCTGTTCCTCAAGACAGTCAGAAGAGGGGTCCAAATCAAGCCAGTCATCCTACAGCTCCCGTTAAAGGGAACTGCAATTATTGTAAACAGCCAGGTCATTTTATAAACGAGTGTGCAGTTCTGAAACATAACATAGCTACTGGTAAGACTAAAGAAAGACCACGTCCGCCTAGACAAGAACAAGTTTCACAGATTCCTCAGTCACAGAATGCACAACAGACAGTTACAGTACCGCAGCCCATTGCTGCAACACAGCATGTCACATCGCAGATGTACCAGTATGCGCAGTCTGAGTATCCAGAGTACCAGCCATATTCATGAAACAGCCTAGAGAGGGAGGTAGGCTTGCCTCTCATCGAGATACCTGTAGATCAAGAAGGTCCCTATGTTCATAGTCAAGTATTAGGGAAAGACAGAAAGTTTTTGATCGATACAGGGGCAAGTAGGACCACAATTAGTCATGCCGAAGTTCCAGGGGCTCCGCTCTCAGGCTCAAGAAATGTTTCCCTTGGATTTTCAGGAAAGCCAATAGTTAATGAGATTTCCAAGCCAGTTACTCTAGAAGTAGGTCCATTGTCCCGTACTACTGATCTGTTACTTACTAAGTCATGTCCAGAAAACCTATTAGGCATTAAGACACTGAAAGAGTTAGGTGCAGTTATTTGCTGTTCCCCAGAGGGAATACGTCTGTTCCTACGTGACTTTAAGGGTCACTATGTATTACGAGATTTTGATTCGAGATTGTCTAATGTCCCGCAGCATTTATGGGCGCAAGGTCCAACTGATGTAGGTTACATGCAAATCACACCCCATCGTGTGACTCTCAAACCAGGTGTAGTGTTACCCCGAATCAGACAGTACAGATTGCCACCTGAGGCTGTAGCAGCCTTATCCAAAATTATTGACGAGCTCATGGCTCAAGGAGTAGTTGTAGAAACTGACTCCAATGTATGCAATTCTCCGATCATTCCAGTCATGAAACGTACTGATCCAAATGCACCCCCAGTATATCGATTAGTGATTGATTTACGAGAGCTTAATAAATGTATTATTCCTCAGTACCCAGTTGTTCCAGACATTTCTTCCCTGTTAACAGCCATTGATTCCGAAGCCATGTTCTTCACTGTCATAGACCTTAAGAATGCATTTTTTAGTGTTCCAATTCATCCAGACAGCCAGTTTCTTTTCGGATTCTGTTTAAATGGAAGGAGCTATATGTTTACACGCGCTCCTCAAGGTTTCACAGAAAGTCCTAGTATTTACAGTCAAGCACTCAAGAGACAACTAGACAACATTCACATGCCAACTGACACTGCCCTGCTCCAGTATGTCGATGATCTCCTGATCACAGCCCGTTCTGAAAGTGACTGCGAGCGAGCGTCACTGACAGTTTTGTATTTCCTTGCCGAGATGGGGCACAAGGTGTCACCTTCGAAGCTTCAATTCTGTGTCCAGCAAGTGGTATACTTAGGGCACTTGCTGTCCAAGAGGGGTAGGCAGTTGACACCAGACCGTATCCAGTTAATAACGAGTCTTCCCCAGCCCAGAACCCAGAAGGAGGTACGTGCCTTTATCGGCCTTACTTCTTATTGTAGACAATGGATTCCCCAGTATGCATTTCTAGCCAAGCCACTGATACAGTTAACGACACAGGAGGCAGCCGTATCGACTGTCCTCCCTTGGACATCTGAACATACACTTAGTTTCAACGAGTTAAAGAAAGCCCTATGCCAAGCTCCAGTTCTAGCTACACCGAACTACAGTAAGCCTTTTACACTTTTCGTTACTGAACGTGAAGGTACAGCATTATCTGTTCTCACACAAGATCAAGCAGGACAATACAAGCCCTGTGCTTATTTTTCGAGCACATTAGATCCAGTCGCCCAGGCGTTGCCTGCGTGCCTCAAGTCAGTTGCAGCCACAGCACTAGCAATCAGACAAAGTGATTCCATAGTTTTAGGGCATTCCCTGACAGTACAAGTCCCACATTCAGTAGAAGTTCTTTTAAACCGAACACAAACACAGCACTTGACAATTGCACGTTTAACAGGTTATGAATTGACACTGTTCCAGCCACACATAGAAATTAGACGCTGCAACGTTCTGAATCCTGCTACACTGTTACCATCAGTTAATTCAAATCCAGACTCACATGATTGTGTGGAAGTAGTCAACATTACGACAAAGCCAAGACAAGACCTGACAGATATTCCGTTACCAGATCCCGACCTGACACTTTATGTGGATGGTTCATGTATGAGAACTAGTACAGGAGAACTAGTCGCCGCGTATGCAGTGACTACTGACACTGAAGTTATCGAGACACACCGTATTGATACTCTGTCCGCTCAAGCAGCAGAGCTAGTCGCTCTGACACAAGCCTGTATACACGCCAAGAACCTGAAAGTTAATGTTTACACAGATTCACGTTACGCATTCGGAGTTGTACACGACTTCGGAGTGCTCTGGCAGGAGAGAGGTTTCATGACTTCTCATGGAACCAAGATTCAGCATGGTCTCCTTATTCAAGCCCTGTTAGATGCCATACATTTACCGACATCTATTGCCATCATGAAATGCAAAGCACATACGAAAGTTACTGACATTATTTCCCAAGGTAATGATCTAGCAGACCGCACAGCCAAGCTTACAGCACAGACTCCAGACATTCCAGTTAACATGACACATACTCCAGATCCGATTACATGCATGACAGTTAAGGACCCTACTCAAGATGTCATAGATATCCAGTTACATGCTACTTCCGAAGAAATCAAGAAATGGTCTGAACAAGGAGGGGTCCAGACAGATCAAGGATGGTTAACGAAGGGTAGAGCCACATGGTTTCTCCCCGATTCTATGGTTCAAGTCATTATCAATACCGCACATAGTCCAGCACATTTAGGAGAAAAAGCTATGTTAGACAGTATCCAGAACATTTGGTTCAACAAGCATTTACGAGCTGCAGCCAAGCAGAAAGTCCGTACCTGTATGATATGTTGTCAGTTTAATCCAGGTAAAAGTGTTCCGGTGGAACAAGGTGGTTTCCAGCCCCCTGACCACCCTTTTGAGGTCCTCCAGATGGATTATATTCAGATGGAGCGATGTCGAGGTTTCAAGTATGTCCTTGTAGTTGTATGCGCTTTGTCCAGGTGGACAGAAGCATATCCAGTCCCAGATTACACAGCCGCGACCACTGCCAAGCAGTTGGTTCGTGAATTTTTCCCTAGATATGGACTCCCTAGAGTCGTATATTCTGATAACGGTCAGCCATTCTCCTCAGAGTTAATGAAGCACGTTTCCCTTTTGTTAGGGTACCAGTGGAAGTTCCATTGTGTACGCCATCCTGAAGCAGCCGGTCTAGTCGAGAGACATAATCAGACTCTGAAAATCCGCATAGCCAAAGTATGTAAAGAAAAAGGTGTGGACTGGCTAGTAGCTCTGCCAGTTGCTTTGTTTTATATGCGCATGGTTGCACATTCCAGATCAGGTCTGTCCCCGTACGAGGTCGTATTCGGACGCCCCCCTAATATGTGGGGTACTCCTAGACCCCGAAGTATTACCGATGTTTCATGTAATATGCTGACAGATTACCTAGCTTCCTTGATGTCTGCCCTCAACTCATGTCGTTCACAGGTTGCTGCCGCATTTCCAGACAATACCGAGGTGGCACCGCATGAAATCGTTCCAGGTTCCCTAGTGATGGTCCGGAATTTCGACAGATCAAGTCCGCTGGAACCACGTTGGAAGGAGCCCCGTCAGGTCCTCTTGACCACCCGTACTGCCGTCAAGTTGGAAGGCAGAAAAGGATGGGTCCATCTTTCTCATATTAAACTTTTCAATGGATTGAAACCCGTTTCTAAAAACATTTCCCAGGATTCCCAGGATTTTAAAAACTGTCAAAACATTGTTTTAAAGGACTGTCCCGCAAAAGACATTATTACAACCCCTCCCTGGTTAGAGAAAACTCCGCAGCAGGAGTATAAGTTAAAGCTCAGGTCTAGTAAAATAAGTCAGTCAGTTTGATTGTATAAGTCCTCCCCTAGGTGAAACGGTTAGACTGTTTCTGACATGTATAAAATAGACCCCCATAGTGAGAGAGTCAGTCGAAGTTCAATTCAATGTATCGTTTTTCTGAGTTTCGTATTATTCATCAGCATTTTGATTTCCTGCACCAGCTATGCGTTCTATCTGTATTTTCCAGTTCCTCATGTAAATATGTCTGCTAATGCTACAGTAGAGCACACGTTTAGTGATCTGCCTCCTCACGAATATTCATACCGCCTCGCTATGCGCAACAACTCATTTATCCGTATGTTACATTACTCACACCAGACCAGCAATGCCACTAATTGTTGGGTGTGTGGTCGACTCCCCCCTTTCCAGACACCGAAGGGAGTTCTGCCACTCTTTCCTTATCCATTCTCACACAATGGTTCGTGTGGAGCATGGTCCACGTTAACGTCATCCTCAACAGATATGTCTTTTCTTAACAGTACATGTTTTCCAGACAAGAAAGGTCTCCCCCACAGAACAGGTTTAGATCTAGAAAATGAAGTATATAATTTAGGTAATTATTCGTCGAATTTCATGGTCCTGAATGTTCAGTCTGATACTACTCCAGACTTACCTGCTATTTCAGTACTACCTGTAAAAGGCGAATTATGTGTCCGTAGTTATGGTTCCATACATGTAGGTCATAGTGAATGTACTACTGTTATCCAGTATAGTGACAGTGGGAAATCTGTTTTCAAAGCTTCACGTCATTCTTATTTTATTTGTGGTCAAACCGCATATGTTCGTCTGCCCCTCGATTGGGAGGGAACCTGTTACATTGCCTTCCTACTGCCACCTGTTTTCCTAGCCCCATCTGATTATCACAGAAACACACATCTAGTACACATTAGACATAGAAGGGAGTCCCCAATTGTCGATTATACTGAAACTACTCTAGAACAGTATACAGATTTCAATAAAGGTTTCTTCTTCTTTGTAGGACCTGTCCAGAATAGTAAACTGATCCGTAGGTTAACAAGAACCCTTGAAGCTGTAGTAAATGAGACTGCCTCTGCTCTAGGTAACTTAACCGAAGAACAATCTGCTATGAGATTTGTCGTTTTGCAAAATCGTCTCGTCCTTGACGTCATACTGGCCGATAGGGGCGGGACCTGTAGAGTCATCGGATCTAGTTGCTGTATTTTCATTCCAAATAACGCGCCGTCTGTTTATTCAGCTATAACCAGACTCCATAAAATTGCCCATCTGTTACACCAAGATCCAGGCACCTGGACATGGTCCGGTTGGTTCTGGAATATAATTTCCGCATGGGGATGGAAAGTCCTGTCCTTTCTAGGTATTGCAGTAGCGATCATATTTAGCTGCTGCCTCTGTATACAATGTGGCCCTGCGATTTGCGGCATTTGTGCTACCTCTTGTATTCCTAGTCCCAAGCCCCGTTCTAAATCCCGTTCCAAGACAATTCGAGACGAGCAAATGGTACTGTATGAAATGATAGATGGTATCATGAAAATTGATGTTTCCTGATGGAAACGTAGTGACAAGGAGGGAATGTGGAAAAGTAAATTTTGCCATGTTCTGTGTCCCTACGCCTCATCCATCATATGTTATGTGTGCATGACCAATATGCATATGTTATTCCCCATGTCCGATTGATGACGCAATTACAGTTGTGTCCACCTCTGGTATGTCATTTTCCAGTCCTCGTGAATACTACGAATATCAGGCCTATGTAAAGTAATGTTGCCACGTTTCTCAGTGTGCACGTTATTCCATTATAAAGTCCCCGTTTCCAGGCCTCAAAAGGGCCCGGACATCAGATTCAGCTCCTGTCTCCTGAAAGCCTCGCTGAGGAGCGATACAGCCCCCACCTGTATCCTCGACCCTTCACTTACTTCCTGCCTCGCAGTGCCCGGTGCAGCCCGGCTCTGCCTCTGAGTCTGCCAAAAGTATGTTATAGTTCCAGCTATCAGTTCAGTCCTCCTTCTCTGCATTCCTAAGCTACTGAACTGCATCAATAGTTTCCGTCATTGTCTAGCCTTCTCGTCTCCATGTTAGAGAAATACTGCATTTACTGGTCATTTAATATTCCTCATCACGCATTTCATGTAGAATAATGTATGGTCCAGTCTTAGAATCAAGTTAGCTTTTCCCCTCATGACTCCTAGTTTATATCAACATGTTCCCTAAACATCAGATACCAGATAGGGTTTAGGTACATGTCGCTCCGACCCTCCAGACTCTAGTCTCTGCTCCTAGCACAGAGTTCATAGCCCCCAGCTTCTCCTAGTAACACGTCATTGCCAGTTTTCGCGCACCACCAGGTTAGAGGTCCCGGCTCCTTAGGTAGCCCCCTCCAATGTTTCCGCCCATTCATGACATATTCTGTTACGTTTTCATCACATGCCTATGTATACTCCCAGTTACACCTACTTTTACTGTTATCTCTCGCGACTGCTACGCGTCACGCCTTCTGCTCCACCCACTGTTACGCCTACTGCAATGTAATGCTATGTGTTTGCGCTATGTATATAAGTCCATGTATTGTTATTAAAAGTTAGCGCGCTCATCCCAGATCAAGCCCCGGCAGCTGCTGGGCCCCAGTTGTCCTGCTGGGCCCTGTCACCTCTGTTCCTATGCAGGTTGTCCTGATCCTGTCCTTATGCTGTAATAAACCTGCAGAAACTCCTACTACCTCGAATCTTGACTCTTATTTTATTGAGCTATCTGTTATTCATTCATTCATTCAAAAATAGATCCGGTATTATTTATTTATAAACCACACAGATGCTCCCTCCATCACCACCCCCTTTTGTACTGCTTTGGCCACCATAAGTGTGGCAGGGTATGCTCAGACGTGAGTCCCTTGCTCACTTTGCCACTGGATTCAAGCAAGCCGGGCTGAAGACGGCTGGAATGCCAGAAACCGGTCCTCGGAACCTTCTTTCCGGTCCAGGGAAGGCATGGCTTGGCAGTTCGGGCTGGACTGTTCCCATGAGGTACAGGGTCAGACTGATTTGCATATAGCCATGTCTGAACTGGGGTGGCAGAGTGGGCTAAAGAACGGTGATGTATCAAACCCAGATACCCAGATGGGTGTGAGTGTTTGATTGGTTCAGATGCTCCCTCCATCACCACCCCCTTTTGTACTGCTAAGCCATTAAAGGCTTTGAAAAAATCACTATAGCTTTGAAATGGATTATTTCCTTCATGCACAGCCAGTGCAAGGATCTTAAAACGGGGCATACTAGATCTTTAGGTTTAGGTTTCCCAATTGCTCTGGCATCTGCATTTTGCACCACTTGTAGGAGCTAATCAAGGCAGTTTGGCAGGCCAAGATACAAAACTGTTGACATAGTCTTGTTTCAATGTCACCAGGGCTTGTACCACAATTTTCCTACTGTCCAGTGATCGTAGTGGAAGGAATTTTTTCTAACATGCGGAGTGTGTCAAAACAGACACCTGTTAAACTTTGAATCCGAGAGCGCATGGAGGGAGCATTGTAGATGACAATGCCCAAATTTTTGACTTTCTCCTTAGCAGAAGGTGGAGGACGCAAGTCCTTTGGCCACCATGTGGTCCGATTATAGGTTTCAGGTTGACCAAAGATCACAACCCCTGTTTTATCTGGGTTGCACTTCAACTGATTTATCTTGAGCAAATTAAACACCTTTATGAGGCAGGATCTAATACTTGCACAGTCAAAGTCAGTTCCTTTGTCACAAGTGAAAATCAGTTGGTGTCATCCGCATATGAAACAATTTTTGCAGCTTCTTCCTCTACCAGTGGTGCAAGAGCTGATAGACATATTTTGACCATCAGCCCCATAGTATATTATTTTGGGTATATGAAATCAACTCTTCTCCCTGGAGGACTATTTTCATGGATATTTTTCGTGATTGTTTTAGGCTTTTGTAAACACCAGACTATTCCTTCTCACTGCCTCTTAGCAGCATGAGATAGGATGGACAAACAAATAGGCATTCATATCTATCGTGTTCATTATTTTTGTGGTGAATCTTTTTAGCACTGAGCACCATCCCTGAATAGGTCAGTTTTAGGGTTTTTCCTGAATCTGAGGTTGAGTAGTTCAAAACTCAAAGTCGGTATGATCTGCTTCTGAGCTTGCTCCGGAGACGACTTGCTGATGAGCCTTTTTATATCCATAAAACTTTCTATGTCAGAAGGTAAACTTTCCACCAGGGTGAACCTGGTCCTTGCATCCAGCCCCTTGCTCCATTGTGGTTGGCCTTAGCTTCAATTTGACCGTGTCCTGCATGACCAGATAACTGTGGTTGGCGCTTTGTGCTATTTGGCACTATTTTCATGGATGTTATTAGGGGTCACCTGGGGTCACAACTGCGACCCCCTAGGCCACCTGATGTGACCCTTGCCACCTTGCTTGTGATCCAGCGCTCCTATTGAAAAACTGTCTCAATAACACTACCTATCACCTCAATACTCACCATTAATCATGAAACACAAATAAGGCCCATTTTACCAAATGAGACAATTTTTGAGCATCTGAATCAGGTGGTCTGATTAACTAAACTACTCATATATTATTTACAAAATTATATACAACACCTGTTTATCTATTTTCACCATGGTTTTTAAACACTTATCATTAATCAGGCCACAAAGGCGAATGAATCAACTGATGGTAACTAGATCATGAATAAACAAGACCAGCTTGTTATTTCAAATCTAATTTTTATTAACTATTATTTTTCATAAGAAAAGGCATATACTTTTAAGAATCTTTATTTTATAAGCAATCAAGAAAGCAGCATTTTAGTGAGGAAATGAATTAATAAACTGACATTTTTAAAGCAAGCTTAGAAACATGAATTATTAGCGAAATAACAGTATCCATTCCCTAAATCTATTTCCCTGTCTGATTCTCACTCCACCTAGCAAGGAAAAATCATTTAAAGTCTGCTGTCCTTACGTACGCCAAAAGTCCGACCGCATCTCACGTCAATCAGGAATCGGAAAGAAGAGAGTTTTTTCCCTACTCCGAGTGTCAGGTTTTATACCTTTCTTTCTAGCTAAACTTTCTACATTTTACATATTTTTAAACAATTCCGAGCTTTTCATTGGCTGTCCTGTGTCAGTCCACGATAAAACATTAGATCATCTCCGTTACTTGACCAGGCCCAGGCTTTTACATAAGCCCTATTGTCTCTCATTACCACGTCTTCCAGCTTCCTTAGGAAAGATACTTTTTCCACGAGTTTCAAACATTTACTTCCTAACCTTGGCAGACACAACAAGTTCCTGTCCTTGAGGCTTTCTCCGAGTGCACGTTCAACTCAGCTGAAGAACTGCTTTTTCAATTTATGGGATAATTGTGCAGTAAAAGTCTTCACAGCTACGCATGTGCAAGGCATCGCTCTGGACAAGTTTTCATCCGCAACCCTGTCTGCCATATTTTCCTGAACCATTTTTAGGCCTCACTTCGGAAACTATTATGAAAGAAACACAAAACATCAATTAATTAAAGAATTGAGACCCATTCTGTTACCCACCCCCTTTACTAATTAATCCTGTTAATTATGTTACCTAGCTGAAGCACAAATAATCAGCATTATATTTACCTTTCCTTTAGGAACTACACAAACTCTTTTATGCTTTTGTCACAGAATGACATAACATAAACACACAAAATAAGCACATGCCATTAATTAAACAGTCGCATTTAATATTGACAAAGACAATAGACAAGGTTAGTTTATTATTTCTACTTTGCGTTCGCGACATAAAGCACATTAGTTCATCCCGCGTGTACTGATGCAAGAACTCTTAAACTACTTTAATCAGTAATTTCACCACAAGCATATTAATTCAATTATAATTATGGGAGATTAACTTCGCAAGTTTGAACAAAATTTTGTTCTGCACCTTGCTCCATCAACACCCTCATCTGGTGATTTAAAAATCACCAAACAACACCCAAAGTTTATAAATTTTCAACCCTTGAACATGTTTTGGACTTTCTTAATATTAGTATTTTTAAACTTTAGATTCATCAGTTTTTCTGCATTTTTCATATTGTGTTCTTCGAAACTCTTCTAATTCTATTCCTTTTTCTTTCTCCTTTCTGAGTTTGCAAATTCTTTTCTTTTCTAATACATATTTTCTTCTCTTGTGTAGCATGCAACTAATTTTTAACAAAAGTATCACTATAGCTATGACTATTAAAGGAAAAACTATTTTACCTATAATTGAACTACCAATTTCTTGAAACCAGTGTTTAATAGCCGCAAATCTTTTACTTAAACGTTCTGAAAAACTATCATCTTCTAAGGGTTCCACTTCATCATGTAATTCAGTTATGTTTCTAATGTACATTTCTATATTCTGAGTCTTGTCTGGGATATAAGTACAGCAATGTTGGACATGCAAAATTCCACAGACTCCACCCTCTTTTGCTAGCAAAATGTCTAAAGCAAGACGATTTTGCATTACCATAGTCCTCATGGCAATAAGCTCTGTGTTCACTAATTGAAAACCATTTGCAGTATCAGTTGACAATCTATCAACAATTGTAGACATTTTTCTGATCTTAATTGCATTCAAAGTTATACCTACCATAGGTATTACTGCACCAAATATATCTCCCAATATTTCTGAAAAACTTTCCCTTCTAAATCTATTCAGATGATTGCTAATTTCAAATGAACCTTTTGCATTTCTATCTACATGAACATTTTTGGGAAAAACTAAACCTACATAACATGTCCCATACCAGTGATCTGGGAGATTGTAATAAGCTTTGTTCCCACACACAAAATAAATTCCAGGAAAAATTGGATCTTTGCCTCCTTTAAATCCCCAACCCCCTATTATACGATAAGTGTCTTCACATTGACTTGCACCAACAAAATAATTGTCAAACAATGTATTATGTCTTCTTATACAGAATTTCCCACTAACAGGTGTATCTATGTTAATTGCAACATTTTCAATTCTACCATTGAGCTTTTCATCTTCCATCTGCCAAAATTTTGACTTAGTATGTTTCATCATCTCATTTCGCTTGTAAATTGCCCTTCTCTCTTCCACCATATTTAAGAACAACTTTTCTTCTGCTCTCAATTTACATGTTAAAATATTTCTAAAAGCATACTCATAAGTAAGTTCATTAGTTACTAGGAAAAATGCCCTCATCTGTTTAGCATATTTCACTTTATTCAAGGTATCTAAAACTTTTCAATTTGCAAAAAGTTCATCATAATTAGAATAATAATACTCCAAACGTCCAGTTTGATAAAACAAACTAGCTATTACGCTACATGTAATGCCATAAGTAAGAGGAAGCATATTATAAGTGACACCTTCAGACACAGAAGTAGGTAATTTTACACAAATATAACAATCTTTTGCATCCATCACCTTAACATATTCAGATAAATGTCTTGAAAAGGTATTACTAGAAAAATCCCCTACAGATTTATCTTGAAGAATTTCTGGTTTGTGTACAATGATTCTATTAGTCTTATCAACTATATCATGATTAACCACAACTCTACTAGTCATGTTAGTTTTATACATTTCTTTATCTAATCCAAAAGGGAAAATGACAGCTAAAATTAACCAAACCAAAATTATCAAGATTACACATATTGAAGACAATTTGCAGCATCTTCTGAAAATTGAGCATCTTAAAATTTACTAAAAAATTACTGAATATACTCTCCTCTTTTTTTTTTTAACAGATAACTATATTCTCTAACAGCTTTTCTTCGACCTTATGTCATACATCAATGTGTTTTCAAACTAACACAATTTCTTCGACCTGTGTCTCCTAACACAATTTCTTCAACCTTGTGTCACCTAATGAATGAAATCAATCATTATCACTTGCATCATCAAAATTTATTTGACTACTATTTACTTCTACCATCGGTGGTATAATTATGTAGGTCCACTCAGGTGATTTGTACTTCTGATTTGGCTTTATTACTCTTTTTGCTCTACTGTTTATCACTGCTATTTTCTTCCCTGCTTGAACTTTCTTATTTGAGACTTCTTCTTCTTTTTGACTTGTGATTTTGTTCACCTGCTCCTTTGCTAATTTAAACTTTAGGCCTTTGTTTTCATTTGGCCAATTATCTCCTTTTCTTGATAATTTCCTTTTTGGTTCCGCTGAATTATATTCCACTCTCCAAGCTCTTTTCCTTCATCTTTTCACCTTTGATTCATCACCACTTTCATCTGTTTCACTTTCTGTGTTTTCACCTGATTCATTAGTAATCAGTTTTACTGTATCAGATTCTTTTTTAGATTTAGGAACTTCTTTACTCGGCAGTTTCACTCTGTTAGAAACATCATCCTTATAGTTCGTACTTGGAACTTCTTCTTCTTCTTCTTCTTCAATTACTTCCAATTTTCCAGTTTCAGAATTTTCGTTCCTGCTTCCAGAGCTTCCAATCTGCTTTTCAATACTCTCCTGATCTTGATCTTGAATCACTACTTCTTCAGCTTCTTTTTCTGCTTCTTGATCTAGCAGATCTTCATCATTTTCATTGTCTTCAGAATCTTGTATCACTATTTCTTCATTTTCTTCATTCAATGCCTCATTCGCATTTGAATCCTCTAGATGTCGACTTTCTTGTTGATCTTCAGAATCTGGATTTCGATTTCTTTCAGGTTCTTCTTCTGAATCTGAATCGGCAGTTGTTTCACCTTCGTCAGGATTCTCAGGTGCTGGCACACGTATGGTGTGACAAGCATGAATCCATCTCTTCAATCCCTTACACTTTACTGCATTTGTTGTGACTAATATCACCTGTCTTGCCTTCTGCCACCTTGGTACGAGGCAGTTTATTCTTCGGTGAACTTTTGTCCTCACCCAGTCTCCAGGTAACAGATCATGAGCTTGTTCTTTCTCTTTTGTAATTACTTCAGTTCCCACCTGATGGAACACAGAAGTCACCACATCAGATAGATTTTTGCAGTAATCCATTATTATACTATCATTAATGCTCAACAGTTTATCAACTGGAACAAATGCTTGCCTCATGACCCTACCCATAAGTATTTCATGAGGGCTCAAACCTGTTTTTCTATCTGGAATGCTTCTCAAAGATATCAAAACAATTGGAAGTGCGTCTGTCCACTTCATTCCTGTAGCTAAACACATTTTTGCTATTCTGTTTTTTATTGTACTATTCACTTGCTCAACAACACCTGATGCCTCTGGTCTGTAAGCACAGTGTAATTTTTGCTTTATGTCCAGAGCTTCACAAACCAATTGTAGCAATCTGTTTTCACAATGTGTGCCACGATCTGTCTCGACCGTCACAGGAAATCCATACCTTGGCATGATTTCTCTCAAAAGCAATTTTGCCACAGTAATTGAATCATTGCGGCGTGTTGGAAATGCTTCCACCCATCTTGAAAACAAACAGACTATCACCAAGACATATCTGAGTTTGTTGTAAGGTGGCATGTCAATGAAGTCAAGCTGTAATCTGGTAAATGGACCACCCTCCCGTCCTATGGTTCCCATGCTTACAACAGTTTTTCTGTTTGGGTTGATCTGTTGGCAGATAAGACACCTCTGACAAAGAGATTCTGCAATTATTCTGAATTTTGGATTGTACCATGTTTGTCTAAATAATCTAATCATTGAGTCTCTGCCAATATGTCCTGGACCATGGTACATGCGTGCCATGTCAGAAATCATACTGTCTGGCATTACTGGTCTGTCATCTTGATAAACCCAAACCTCATCTTCTTCTCTCTGTCTGCATCCTGCTTTCAACCATGTGTTTTTCTCTTCCTCATCTGCCTCATCTTGCAACTGTTTTACTCCCTGCCAAGTCTCAACTACAGATGTTAGCATAAGTGAGTTCAAAACATGTTCATGTGCTTTTTCCCGATTAATTGACACATTATTTTTTGCACAGAATTTTGCTATTTCGTCGGCATATGAATTTCCTTTTGTTATGCAATCCTCTCCCTTTTTATGTGTTGTACACTTTGCAACTGCAATCTTTTCTGGTAATTGAATTCCATTGATCAGTCTTGTAATCAGCTCTGCGTTTCTGATTGGTGATCCCGCAGAAGTTAAATAACCTCTTTGAGACCAGAGCTGGCCATAGTCATGGACTACGCCATAACCATACTGACTATCAGTCACTATGGTAATTTTCTGCTCGTTTTCCCCATTCACATGCACGAATCAAAGCAATCAATTCTGCTACTTGAGCTGAACAAATTCCTTTGACAAGAAGCTTCAATTACATCTGCAACTGTACACATCGAATATGCTGCATTCAGAACACCTTCATCTGTTCTTAAGCATGAACCATCAACAAATAGTACATAATCTGATTCAGCTAATGGGACATCTTTTATGTCCTGTCTGGGTTTAGTGCAATATTGTAATACATCCAGGCATTCATGATCAACAGCCTCATCTCTGATTTCTGTTTCAGAAGTGTCAGGTAATAATGTGGAAGGATTTAAATTCACATATTACCTGACACTTCTGAAACAGAAATCAGAGATGAGGGGATGTATGACGTTACAACGCATACTTTTAGCACGCATACCATTACAACGCATTTTTTTACATCGCAGGTGCCTTTACAACGCATACCATTACAACAAAAGTATTGGTAAGTATATAATATTTAAAAAAATGTAAGTAATTAAAATTAATATTATTTAATTTAATTTTAATTTAATTTTATTTAAAACCCAAACCTAGCCTTGAACCCTAAAAATACCCCTGTACCCCAAAACCCAAACCTAGCCCTGAACCCTAAAAATACCCCTGTACCCAAAAACCCAAACCTAGCCCTGAACCCTAAAAATACCCCTTTACCTAAAAACCCAAACCTAGCCCTGAACCCTAAAAATACCCCTTTACCCAAAAACCCAAACCTAGCCCTGAACCCTAAAAATACCCCTTTACCCAAAAACCCAAACCTAACCCTGAACCCTAAAAATACCCCTGTACCTAAAAACCCAAACCTAACCCTGAACCCTAAAAATACCCCTGTACCCAAAAACCCAAACCTAACCCTGAACCCTAAAAATACCCCTGTACCCAAAAACCCAAACCTAATCCTGAACCCTAAAAATACCCCTGTACCCAAAAACCCAAACCTAGCCCTGAATCCTAAAAATACCCCTGTACCCAAAAACCCAAACCTACAACATTTTTAATATAATGATATACTTACCAATACTTACGTTGTAATGGCATGCGTTGTAAAGGCATCTGCGATGTAAAAAAATGCGCTGTAATGGTAGTTCGTTGTAATGGATCCTGGGTTGTAAAAGTTGCGTTGTAAAAGTAGTCAGTTGTAATAGTTGCGTTGTAACGGTTGTTTACCACATATACTTTTACAGGAAATCCCATTATTATTCCTTCACTTTTTTCCAAACCTACGCTTGTTGCAGCTACTGCTTTTAAGCAACCTGGTAATGCTTTTGCAACCGGGTCAAGAACAGCTGAGAAATATGCTATTGTCTTTCTCAGTTTTCCATGTCTCTGAATCAGAACTGATAATGCACATCCTTCTCTTTCACTGCAATACAGCTCAAACTCTTTTTCGTAGTCAGGCATTCCCAATGCTGAAGCTTCACACAAACTTATTTTTAACTGTTCAAAAGCTTCTAACTCAGTTTTTGTTAGGCTAATCGGATCTTTTATGTCTGCTTTTGTCAGTCTCTGCAGTAGTTTTGCAATTACTGAAAATCCACTAATCCATTGGCGACAATAACCAACCATTCCCAGAAACATTCTAACCTGTCTCTGTGTTTTTGGAGGTTGCATTGCTTGAATCATTTTTATTCTTTCTGTTGTCACTTGTCTGACTCCCTTTGCAATTCTGTGACCAAGATATTTTACTTCTTGTTTGCAAAACTGTAATTTTGCAGGAGATACTTTATGTCCCTCATCTGCCAGATGATTTAAAAGAATAATGGTATCTGTTACACAATTATCTCTTGTTTTTGCAGCCACAAGAAGGTCATCAATATATTGCAATAACGTAGATTTTCCAGGCAAATCTAGATTTTCCAATGATTTCTTTAGCAACTGATTAAAAATAGATGGACTTTCTGTGTACCCTTGAGGGATTCGACACCATGCTAGAATACGCTCTTTGAACCTGAAAGCAAAAATGTGCTGGCTTTCTGGATGCAATGGAACAGTAAAGAATGCATTACATAAATCAATAACCGTGTACCATTCTGCATCATGCGGAATTTGATATAAAATTACCGCTGGGTTTGGTACAACTGGGCAACATGGAACAACAATTATGTTAACCTTTCACAGGTCTTGAACAATTCTGAAAGTTCCGTTTGGCTTTTTAATTCCCTTAATCGGTGAATTACATGGGCTACTCTCAATTTGAATTTAGAACACCTTGTTTAATGAATTTTTCTATTACAGGAATACCTCCTTCAATCACTTCTGCTTTCATTTTATACTGTGGAATGTTTGGATAATCTGCTCCTTGTTTTACAGATATTTTTACTGGGTCTACATTTTTCATCAAACCCATTTCATGTCCAGTGAAATCCCAAATTTTAACATTCACTCTGTCTTTTAATTCTTCAGGTAGATTATTCTTATCAAACAGAGGAAATAATTTACTTTCTTCTGCCTCAATCATTGACATTGTTAATTTGTAAAGCCCATCTTCTTCTGGAGTTTGTAGCTCAATACCATCCGGTGAGCAATATATTGCGCAATTCATCTTGCAGAGAATATCCCTACCTAAAAGATTTACAGGACTGCTGTCACAAACTATAAATCTATGTTTATCCTTACATTTACCTATTTCAACTTCAACTGGTTCAGTTAAATCTGTTTTAATTTGCTGATTAGCTACACCTACTACTTGGATTTTATCTCCAGAGAGAGGAAGGTTTTCTATTTCCACTGATCTAACAGTAGAATGGGTAGCACCTGCATCCACTAGGAAAGTAATTTCTACATCATTCATTTTACCATTTACAAATGGACCAGACTGATCTATCTCAAGAGTGGCTCCAAGTACACACTCTTCCTCCTCTCTCAGGCACCGTCAGAAGTAATCATCAGATTCACTCCCTCCATCTTCTTTCAACCAATATTGTTGTGCCGCATTCGACACGTTCACTCTTGGTGATCTGTTTACCTGTTCACCTCCGCTGAATCCGGTTTCTGCACTGTATCTCTGCACATTTACACAGTTTGGAAGTGGCAGTTGTGGTATCTGACTTTGCTGATTCACTACCTGTCGCTGTAGCTGTTGCTGCTGATTTACATCATTCTGCATCTGTGGATTTAATGATGCATTTTTTAAATAATTTCTGGGCGGATTCTTGCACTCGCGCTTCCAGTGTCCAATTTCACCACAATTAAAACATGGGAGTTTCTGTTTTAGCTCTTCTATATTTCCCATTAATTTTGGCTTATTATAATTACCTTTAAATTTCCCTTGATTCTGGTCAACATTTTTATTTCCTAAAGTTGCTAATTGTTGTTCAGCCACTTTTACCTGTGCCCACATAGCTTTTTCTTTTAGCTTCTTTTGTTTAGCATCTATTTAATCACTACAGTATTTTGCTTTTCTCAGGATCTCATCTACTGTGTTTGATTGCCAACCAACTATTCCAGTTCTTACCATTTCACTAATTTCAGGTCTCAGGCCATATCCAAATCTGTATATAAAATGGCTCATATCCTTTTCGCTTAAATTTTCATAACCACTGTATTGTTTGAATACCAGCAGTAATCTTTCATAAAATGAATGTACTGATTCTTTTGGCTCTTGGGTTGTTCTATCTATTTTAACCCAGTCTATCTCTTTCGGGGGAATCTTGGTTTTCAAAAACACAATTACCTGATCGTACTTTCTCATTACCTCTGGTGAAGGAGCACCTGTTACTATATGTCGAGGGTATTCTTCTTTAGGCCAATTTATAGTAATTTTACATTCTGCCCAAAGATCTGATGGGACAACTATGTCAAAGAATCCATCAAGATCAATCCACAAAATTTTTGAAACTTTCACAAATCTGTCTACCTGTCGATACCATTCTACAGGTTTTTCTCTTAATCAAGGAAAATCATTTGTGAACATTAAAATGTCCTGTCTTGTCCATGGTACATGCACATACCCTCCTCCTGGTATTTCTCTCATTGGTAACTCGTTTACTACTTCCTCTTCCTTCTTTTCTCTGATAGGAAAAGCTAAACTTGTTCTGTCTTCATCTCTTTTCTTGATCCATTTCACTCTCCATTTACTTAGTTCAGCCCATTTTCTTAAAATCACAATTAAGTCTTTTATATGAATGATTCTTCCTGTGGTATTCATATTTTCAATATCTTTTTCAGAGAAATCCACCCTGTAATGTTTCTGCAAATTATTTTGCCTACTCAAATCTACTTCTAATTCAGCAGCCATCTCCTCTAATTGATCATATTTATTTTTCGTTTTACAAGTTATGCTATTGCAAATAAATAATAATTCATCATCCTGATATACCTTCAAACTGTCAGTTCCAATTGTTCCAATTATTAATTCCTCTATATCTGCTTTCAATTTTGCAACATCAAGTAATTTACATTCTGGGGTTTGTGTTAAATCTATTTTATTCGGACTCTTTTCCGGAGTTCCAGAGTCAGATTCTGCACCAGATGGAGTTTTACTTGTCAAACTCTTATTAAAAGTTAAGTCAGGCATCATTAATTTCTCTCGATGAATTTCAGACAAATCTGAATAAAATTTTTCAGTCACTTTCTGTATTTCTGAATTTAGTGGAACAGTCAAAGCTGAATGTCTAATTTCTTTTTGATCAAATACTGGAAGAACAGGTCCAATCGTTACAGGTACTGTTACTGCTTCCATGCTTTTAGTTAACTGCTGTATTAAGTCATCCTTCGAACGATTATATTCTGAGATATTTGGTAATTCCTCATATCTTTCTGTTCTTTTTCCATTTGAGATTACATTTCTCTGGACTGGGGTTTCATTTCTATGGACTGGGGTTTCAGCATAATTTCAAATTTCTCCCAAAATATTTGAACTACATCTTGTTTCTACTCTTTCAGGTGTTTTTCTATAATCAGGATTTGTTTTAGGAGATGCCTCCTCAATAATTTCTCTTGGAGGGGCACTAGGAGAAGTCCATGAACAAACTGGTTGATAAGGTGGCGGTTTTCTAGTATAAATTTCTTCTAATAATGCATCTTCTGACTCATTTTCTTCACTAATATTATTTGTCTTTTTGGTACACTTTTGTCCAGTTACCTCATCAATTAGTCTCACTGGGTACAAACCATCACACATGTCTGCACTTCTCCATCGACGCATTCTATCCTCATGTGTTTCTCTATTAAGATCTAGTCCTGCTCTCCTTGATACTCTACTTTCTCGTTGTAATTGAAACATTTCATCCTCCCATTCAGCTAGTGCTTCAAATTGAGTAGGTCTAGGCTTTGGTATAAGTTTCATAATTTTTTCTCTTAAGTTTTTCAAAACTGCCATGTTAAAAGATCCATCTTCTGGCCATGCTACCACACCATCATTTTTAGTATATTCCATCCAATTCTCAATCCAAAGACAAGTATGATAACCATATTCACCCAACATATACGCTGCAGGTGTTTTGTACTTATGAATTAATCTTCCACCTTGAGTTGCAATTTTCTTGTCAGGTTTAAGTTTATTTTTTAATTTCTGAAACCACGAAAGCTTCTTTTCCTCTTTCATGTAATAATACTCCATGTTTTAAAAAATTTCCAAAACTTCGGTAAAGATCGTAATAACTTCCTTGATATTCCGCAACACCAACCAATCCGTGCGCGAAACTCACCAACAAACCAATCAGGTTATGTTACGTCAATATTCTGCTCAACCAATAGAATTACTGCTTTTCAGGTTGAGCCAATCAGCTGTAAGCTTGCCTTAGTCACGTGAACCAATCTGTGCACAAGCACTGTGACGTATGTTAGCCAATCACAGCGCGACTCTTGTGACGTATGCTGCCGCTGCAGCTTCTCTGTCTCTCACTCCTTAAACTAAACCCCTCCTTCACAATTATAAAGCGCCATATTTACAAATCCTTCAATTGAATTCAGTTAGTAACTCCACGAAAAACATACCATTTGTCTGTTTTGCTAAAATAAAGTGATAGCTTTCTCAGTCATTCAAGTATTCTTTTCGCATGAAATAGACAACGCTATTTCCACAGAATATTTAAATTTGTTGATAAAGTAAGGCTACTCTACCCTTCTAGCAGGTAATAACGAACTTGTTTCTCTCTAAATGCACATTGACAATTCAGAGTTTAACTCAATCATATATTACAAATTCATTTACGCACATCCATACAGAAAAATCCCTAACCATGCATACATAAAATCTTAAGTAGGACTTTAATCAACCAAAAGAAATCCTCACTCGCCAGTAAGATAGACGATGCTTCTTTACCCTTCACTCAAGCTTGGATAAATTCTACTACTCTTTTCACAGTGAGTTTTAAAACAGGACACCTTTCCCTATACTCAAAAGCTACAATTTCATAGATAATCCTCGCTATACATTCTACCTTACGCACCTAAAATCCCTAAACTTGTGCTGTACGTCCACAACACTTGTGAAATACGGCGATACCACTATTTTGAAACAGAACAAATGCACTGTGTAACTTCACCTGTCACACTTCTCTTGCCGGCACAAACCAGGAATTTTCACACTGCTGCAAAAAACCTTTCGACTACATATAACAACTGAACAAACTTAACAAACCTAACATGTGTTAGACATTGATCCTATGTATTTACCATGTAACATGTCAGTTACCATAGCAGCCGAACTCTGCTACCAAGGAATTGATCCAGCGCTCCTATTGAAAAACGGTCTCAATAACACTACCTATCACCTCAATACTCACCATTAATCATGAAACACAAATAAGGCCCATTCTACCAAATGAGACAATTTTTGAGCATCTGAATCAGGTGGTCTGATTAACTAAACTACTCATATATTATTTACAAAATTATATACAACAGCTGTTTATCTATTTTCACCATGGTTTTTAAACACTTATCATTAATCAGGCCACAAAGGCGAATGAATCAACTGATGGTAACTAGATCATGAATAAACAAGACCAGCTTGTCATTTCAAATCTAATTTTTATTAACTATTATTTTTCATAAGAAAAGGCATATACTTTTAAGAATCTTTATTTTCTAAGCAATCAAGAAAGCAGCATTTTAGTGAGGAAATGAATTAATAAACTGACATTTTTAAAGCAAGCTCAGAAACATGAATTATTAGCGAAATAACAGTTTCCATTCCCTAAATCTATTTCCCTGTCTGATTCTCACTCCACCTAGAAAAGGAAAAATCATTTAAAGTCTGCTATCCTTACGTGTGCCAAAAGTCCGACAGCATCTCACTTCAATCAGGAATCGGAAAGAAGAGAGTTTTTTCCCTACTCTGAGTGTCAGGTTTTATACCTTTCTTTCTAGCTAAACTTACTACATTTGACATATTTTTAAACGATTCCGAGCTTTTCATTGGCTGTCCTGTGTCAGTCCACAATAAAACATTAGATCATCTCCGTTACTTGACCAGGCCCAGGCTTTTACATAAGCCCTATTGTCTCTCATTACCACGTCTTCCAGCTTCGTTAGGAAAGATACTTTTTCCACGAGTTTCAAACATTTACTTCCTAACCTTGGCAGACACAACAAGTTCCTGTCCTTGAGGCTTTCTCCGAGTGCACGTTCAACTCAGCTGAAGAACTGCTTTTTCAATTTATGGGATAATTGTGCAGTAAAAGTCTCCACAGCTACGCATGTGCAAGGCATCGCTCTGGACAAGTTTTCATCCGCAACTCTGTCTGCCATATTTTCCTGAACCATTTTTAGGCCTCACTTCGGAAACTATTATTAAACAAACACAAAACATCAATTAATTAAAGAATTTAGACCTATGTTGTTACCGACCCCCTTTACTAATTAATCCTGTTAATTATGTTACCTAGCTGAAGCACAAATAAGCAGCATTATATTTACCTTTCCTTTAGGAACTACACAAACTCTTTTATGCTTTTGTCACAGAATGACATAACATAAGCACACAAAATAAGCACATGCCATTAGTTAAACAGCTGCATTTAATATTGACAAAGACAATAGACAAGGTTAGTTTATTATTTCTTATTTGCGTTCGCGACATAAAGCACATTAGTTCATCCCGCGTGTACTGATGCAAGAACTCTTAAACTACGTTGATCAGTAATTTCACCACAAGCATATTAATTCAATTATAATTATGGGAGATTAACTTCGCAAGTTTGAACAAAATTTTGTTCTGCACCTTGCTCCATCACTTGCAACTCCTTGGCCAACATAACCATCACTCACTTCTCACTCTTGTTATCAACCTCCTGGGGCCAGCCAGCAAGTGTTTACGTGAAATCAATGGTTATTTTTAAAAATAAAATAACAAAATTAACCCCATGTGATCATTTCCCAGTGCTTTGTTTGTGTACCACGTGACCACCCCAGTGGTCTATTTGCTCACAGGGCCGTCGATCTGTAGGAGCGCAAAAAGCACTGCCAATGACGGACCATGTAAAATATCAAATCAATCATATGACTTTGTCCTGCCCTCACGCTTTTCACTCACCCTCCCACACCTCAAGGTGGTGCGCTCTCTCTCAAAGCCTGTGTAATGCCTTTGCATTGTGCACACACCCCCGCCCAAGCCAGCAGCAAAGCCAAGCCGAGGCCCAGGTAGAATCTTAACCCCTTGGACGCTCATGACGAGCTCAGCTCGTCATGGAGTTTCCATTGATTTCAATGGAAATTCAATGAAGAATCTGAAAGTGCCTTAGCATCCAAGTGGTTAAAGCAACATATAGCCAATGGTAGTAAATAATGGCCCTGCCTACCTGGCATAATTATTTCGTCTGCCCCGCCCAGACCCTCACTTTCGCCCCTGCCCTCCTGCAGTAGTTTTCATCACTTTGGCCAACATCAACTCAACAGTGTTGTGTTTAAGTAAGAAACAGTATCTCATTAACAGTTGTCCTTGACACCCAGGGTCGGATTAGTAAACCAAGCATTCGGGCAACGGGCATAGGGCCAGTGCCTGAGGCTCAATTGTGGGCTGTTTGTGTAATCCAATGTTGCGCCCAATTTAAAAGGTTTCAGGGCTAGCTGACTTATATTGTTTGGTTTCGCCAGTGGCTATGTGGAGCAAAAATGCGCTCTCTCAAAGCTTGCAGCAGGAACAGATGAAATCTTGTAATCTCAGCACTTGTTAGGTGTGGCTGGCAGCGTCCTTACATGGCCCCTGCTGGGTCGGCCCATTCAGGTATGGGGACGGTTTGGGCCACCCGTGGACACAATAATGCGTGCAGATTGAGGTCAGTGAAGGGAGGGGAATGAGTAGGATCACCATTGCAGAAGCCCAGCTGTGAAGAGCCTATAAACTGATTTACTCATGCATGATTCATTGTCTATCTACTGTGTGCGATGTAAAGTGCTCTGGCACCCTCCACTACTGGTATGCATTGTGCTATATAGCAAGGAAATACATGTGAGACAGGGGCCGACAAATATTTTCGCACTGGACGCCACCAGACCTAAAGCTAGCCAAGCCATAAACACCACGCATGTTACATGTACATTTACAAGTCAATCATGCACGTGCCATCCAGAAGACCAAAGGAAATAACACCTCTTCTGAATTATTATTTTTTGACGTATGTTAACTTGCTGTGCTTCCCTTGAATGCATGCATGCATTTAGAGGTGGTGCAGATGAGAGTTTCGGTAGCAAAAAGCCACAAAAACACTTTTGGTATACATAAACATATTTTTTGTCTTAAAACTGTCATCGCACCCATCTGCAGCCCATATCATTTTAATATAATTGGTTTAGCTAAAACATATATATTTTCAAAATATTTAATATTAAAAACACCTAAACATTCTGCATTTGCCACTCTTCCAGGTTTCAAAGAAGCATTTGATTAAAACAAATAAGAACCTGTGAAGAACCATTTTCACCCCATTCCTCACTGTATGAGGCCACCAGCCTTGTTCACCTGAACCCTCCCCTGCCAGCACATGATAGATGTGGGTTGGGATCCTGCTCAGCCTTACTGAAGTCAAGGTGTAGTAGGCCATTTCACAATTTTACCTCCTTGACCGGATCAGGTTTTTGTTGCCCTTGTCCCTGCCCCATCAGAATCTCTGCACATGTCCTGCAGCAGTGCTGTCTCTGCGAGCCAACGGAGTACAGGAGGAGGAGGCAAAGAGGGAGAATTGGGAAAAAACATAATGAGAGAGGGGCCAGAGAAAGGATAGAGGAGATCCTGGAGAAGAAGAGCTAGAACAGGTAAGGTGTGGAATAGAAGGGAGGAAAAGCCAGAGCTAGGGCTATGAAAAAAGTAAGAAGCACAGAAAGATGCGAAGATTAGAAAGACAGTGCTGGATGGAAATAGTACGATTGTAGTACAGGAATGGGCATGAGAAAGGAAAAACTTAAGTAAGTGGAAGAGGGATCAAGTAAATAGAGACAGTGAAAAAGTGAATGAAAATAATGAGAAG
The DNA here is from genome assembly GCF_964261635.1 of Lissotriton helveticus. Taxonomy (NCBI): domain Eukaryota; kingdom Metazoa; phylum Chordata; class Amphibia; order Caudata; family Salamandridae; genus Lissotriton; species Lissotriton helveticus. The sequence continues at coordinate 1,225,223,636 of NC_136068.1, forward strand.
TAGTGAGATCAAGGGCGGTGAAAAGGTGATATGTAGAGAATTTTGTTTATGCACGTCCATAACAGAGGGAGAGTGAGAAATAAGAGAAAGAGGAGCAAGGGCAAGTGCCTCACAAGCTGTGCTTCCTAGGGTGTACCACTGGTCTGCTTCAATTGTTGGTGATGCAAGCTCTGCTGCTGGGACTAGACTTGATACTCTTACCTGATTATCTGTAGTGTGTATTTGTAGAAGATGGTCAAGGGCTTTCATATAACACATCACTTTGCATTTTTGCACGCACTGTCTGTAGAAGTGTCACTTTCACCCAATTGAAAGTACTCAATAGTCCAACCTCAGAAGAATGCTTTATTTTTGCATTTATTACAACACTTTACCTGCAGGTCACAGCAGATATCATCAGCAGTCGCAACTCATTCAGCACTCTTGCAGGGGCACATCACTAGTAAGAGAGCCAAGATATTCTGGGAGCCTTTGTGGGGCTGTTGGCATGGCCTCTACACTCACTGCTTCTTATGTCTAAGAGTTAAGCAGTGAACCAAGATAAGCATGCCCTTCCCCAAATTTTGGAGCACACTAGGTTATTTATAAAACAATAACACATTCAATGAGTACTGTCACTTTTATGGGAGTAGAACTGGCTGTCACTTTAAAGGGACTTTTAGAAGGACTGCAAGGGCACTTCTGAACAAATTGGTAATACTTTAATGGGGCAATACCTGCATTTGTAATAAGGCTCTAAATAATGTGGGGTGATGCTTGTGGTTCTCATCCTATACCCAGCAGCATTAACGGCTGGCCCCCTAATTAGTTGATGGGGCAACCACTGACCATCAATGTCTGGTCAGCACTAAAGCTATCAGCCATGGCTCATTATAAACAGTTTATAATGAACCACGACTGAGAACTCTGACGTTGAGGCTAATGACAGTGCTAGTGTTCAAGTGGGTTAACAATAATAAATTAAATTGAAATGTACTCACACACTTGTATGCGCTGGCTCGTTTCCGGTCCTCCTTCTTCAGTCCCTTGGCACTGTACTGCAGGCTGCAGCAGTTCTTCACACCAGTCTGAATGCTGGTCTCATGCTGCTGCTAATTTTAGCAGCATGAGAGCAGCGCCGGGAATGTGTGGAGCGGGCTCACTCAACACTCCAGCAGGCACTGGTGATCCGTGCCTCCTCTCCACCTAGCTGTCCTGGACAGCTAGGTGGAGAGGTTTAAACTCTGCATGTCAGGCTGGAACTCGCAAGAGAGCTAGCCAAAGTGACATGCTCAGTGTAAACCGAGAGAGTGAGCACCAATCCTCTGCTGCCAGTCAACAGCAGTATCCCTGCCCCCAAACACGGTTCGGCTGGGAAAAGGGAGAAATAAAATGGAAATAAATTAAGTTTATTACCATTTAATTTTTCACCTTTTGCGGCACTGGCATCAGGGGATGACGCTCCTCTGCTCTAATAGATGGGCCACCACAGCCCAGCAGTAAGGGACATTCAAGCTTCCTGCCTCACTTCACTTTGGCTGGGCCTCCTTCCTTACTCTCCAACCTGCCAGAGCAAGAAAACAGCCAGAGACGTTTTCTCTGGCAATCTCTGACTGTGTCTCTCATTCTCTCTTAAGGGCAAAAGCAGTGCATGGCGAGGGTGCAAGTAATAGTTACTTTAGGATGAATTCTAGTGGTTTTGTTAGTTAGTTCAAATGATGTTATACGTGACATTGTCACCTAATAATAACATCCCTTTAACCTTTGTCTTTCCAGTGAATTTCTAAGGTTTTGTTAATGTAAGGTTAGATATTCTTACAATTCCTAGCTATAATGTCACTTTGACCGTTGTTTTTTTCAGTAAATCTTTATTGAAGCATTTTCATGATTTTAACCCCTCCATAATTTTACATCAAAAAAGAATTAGTATTAATACCCGCTACCCCCCACCCCACCAAGCTTGAGTTTATAGATAAAAAAACAACAATAGGAACACGGTACATAAAACCTGACTGTTTTGGTGTCCAAATTATAGTAACCATAATATGCATTTTCTGGATATATAGTTGAAAACAAACTAAATTATATAAAAAGTTATCCACCCAGATTCTGTATCCAACATGTTAGTGGGTCCCAAATTTTTAAACCCGTTTTTTGTTTCTTTCTGCCTTTCTTTTGGTATATAGCCATTTCTAAATTATATGTGGCCAGGAGTTTGGCCCGCCATTGTTCAAAAGCCGGAGGGTTATCGTCTAGCCATACTGAAGTCAAACATAATCTAAATACAGCTGCAGAAATAAAGATAAGCCCTTGAATTTCCTTTGGCCTGGTAGCTCCATCTTGACCTGGTATTAATTCTGCCGTCGTTATTTCAAATTGTAAGTTAAAGATTTTGGATAAAAAAGTGGATATTTCCTTGCGTATTGTACCCAGTGCGACACATGTCGCAAATATATGTACGATATCTGCCTCGTGCTGTTTACATCGAGGCCATTCTGTACCTCTGCCCGATCCCCATTTGGCGATCTTGTTCGGGGTATAATATAACTGGAAAAAAGTTTTGTAATATTGGGCTTGAAGGTTTGCCGGCATTAGCCATAATTGAGATGCCTTAAGTGATTTCTCACAGGTGTCTTGTATCATGTCTCATTTTTCGTGCCATTTTAATGTATATTTTGAAACATCATCTGGTAAAGCGGATATAAGGTTATAATATATATACCCCAATTCTTGTTGTGTAGGTACCATTTATTGTATCTATTATATGAATTTTTCCGAAATTGGCCAGGCCTCCTCTTTCTTCATTAAAAAATCTCTAATTTGTAGAAATTTGAAAAAATCTGATTGGCTTAGTCCAAATTCTGATTTTAATTCATCACATGATTTGAATCCAGTATTGGAATAAAAGTTACCACACTGGGTAATCCCAACCCTTTGCCACCTTTTCATGCACACGTCATTAAATATATCTGGTAGATTGGTATTTCCCACTAGCGCTGTATAGTATGAGAATCTCCCATCCCCCATATCTTTCGAACATTATTCCAGGCTGAGTATAAACCCCTTAGGGTTTTAAATCGTACTTTTTTATAGAGGCAATTGTAAGTTAGTCGCCAGAGATGTGCTCTTGTTTCTTTACCTAATATTAAACCCTGTGGTGTCTGGATCGTTTCTTCACATTCTACGTGGTTATATGAGGTCAGAAGTCTTTTGCTATACTATATAATAGTGGCCCACCAATATATTTTGAAGTTTGGTAGTGAGAGCCCACCCCTGTTTTTCGGGAGTGTAATATATTTGAGTGCCCTACGTGTTTTTTTATAATTCAATATGAACTGTGAGAATAATGTCCTGGAATATTTGAGTATTGAAGTCTAGACAGATGGTCCAGAAGAAATACAGGAATTTTGGGAGATATAGCATTTTGATGGCATTGCATCTTCCCACTATGGTCAAATGAAGATTGTGAATTCTACTGAGGTTTTTGCTTGTTTGGTTTATTAGGGGTTCCAGATTAATATTGACCAGATTGTCTAGGTCAGATGTTATATTTACTCCTAGATAAATGGCGTTGGTGACTACCCGATCATCAAGAAATGTGATTTTATTATTAACGACTATCTGGGTTTTTCCCTGATTAAGTTTGTATCCTGAGACCTACCTGAATTGTTTGGCATCTTCTTCTATTGATTTAATTGCTGTGTTAGGGTCTCCGGTGACTATTGCTATGTCATCCGCATAGGCTAGCGTCTTAGTATTGCCGTTGATGCTTTTGATTGGTGATATGGCCGGATAGGATTCTAATTTCAGGATGAAAGGATTAATGAAGATGGCAAACAATAAGGGAGAGCACGGGCAACCCTGTCTGGTCCCTCTGGTAACTTTAATGCTCTCGGGTCATCTCTCCGTTGATTGTGATAACTGCTTCAGGGTTTGTGTATAACATACGGGTAGCATTAATGAATCGGTTACCAATACGACACTTCGACATTGCTGTCCACAGGTATTGCCAGGAGACCCTATCAAAGACCTTCTCGGCATCTAACAGGATTAGGGCCACAGGGGCTCCTGCAACTTCTGTAATGTCGAAGAGTGTGATGACCCTCTGAATATGGTCAGTGGTTGATCAGCCCGGAATAAAGCCGTGTTGTCGTGGGGATGTGATTTTGTGTATATATTGAGCCAGTCTTGTTGCCAGTAATTTTGAGTATATTTTAGAGTCGCAGTTAATCAATGTAATTGGGCGATAGGATCCCAGTTGTGCGGGATCTTTGTTCTTTTTCGGGAAAACTACAATTTTAGCCCTGGCCCATGAGCCTGGTGGTTGCCGCCCATTGAAAATATGCGTCATTAAAGTTGTTAAGATTTCCTTCAATGGTTTATAACATTTAGCATAGAATTCGACGGGGATCCCATCCAGGCCAGTTGCTTTCCCAGGGGGTAGACTGTTAATTGATAGTAAGATTTCAACTCATTCTGGGCTTTTCGCCAAACTTTCTTGGTCTTCCATAGATAGTTGTAGGCTATTAGACTGTTCTAGATAGAGTTCAATTTTACCTTGATTCTTATCAGTTTTTGTGTATAAATCCTGATAGAAATCATGAAATGCACTTCTTATTTCTAGTTGGTTTTGTGTAAGACCATTTTTAGGATTATTAATTTCTTTGATTGTATTTGCCATAGATTCTTGTCTTGTTCGCACCGCCAATTGGTGTCCTACTTTTTCGCTAAGTTTGTATATGCGTTCTTTATTCACCATAGCTTTTTCTATAGCTTTTTTGTAAAAATATCTGCCACTTTATTTTTTGCAATAGCTACCTTTGCCAACGTTTCTTCTATTTCGTGCCTGCTTGTACTGCTCTCATCAGATCTTCCTCTGTATTGATTAGCCTATCCTGCAGTTTTCTCATTTCATTTTTTACTTCCCTGTTAAAGTTAAGGGAAAATCTTAGCGTCTCTCCCCTTATTCCTGCTTTTAGGGTGTCCCAAATGATCTCGATTGGAGCGCTCCCCATATTATACTCAAGGAATTCTGGGATCCATTTGTTTAGACATTTGCAATATTCCTCATTCGAAAGTAAGGCCCGCTCAAAGGTCCATCACTTTTGACTAAACCCAGACCCTTCTATATCCATGCTGAGAATTAGGGGATTGTGATCGGATAGTATTCCGGGGAGTTTCTCTATTGAGCACTTAGATGAGAGTGTATTGTATTGGAGATCAGTATGTAATCTAGCCTTGCAAATTTATTATGTGGGTGAGAAAAAAATGTATGACCCGGATCTGTGGGGTGCTTTGCTTGCCAGCAATCCCCTAACCTGTGTGTGATGCATATTTCTTGTAGTGTGCTGAATACCCTTGGCTTCCTTCCTTTGTATGTAAAGTCTGGCCTTGATTGCCAGTCCGGGGGTGAATTCAGGTTAAAATCACTACATATGATAAAGGGTGGTGACCAGTGGGCTAGTTCATTTAGAATGAACATCCATAATTCTGGTTCATCTATTAATCTCCCATATATGGAGCAAATTGTGACTTTCTCCCCTTGACCATATAGGCATTCTGTTATTGCCCAGCGTCCTAGTTTGTCGGCTATAGACCTAGTAAACTCTATTCCCCCACCAATTACGAGAATGGCTACCCCCTTGTCTTTGTTGCCTGCGATGTTGAGATGATCAATCTGTAACCCATGTTTTTCAATAGTTGTTGCTGAGACCCTTCAACATGTGTCTCCTGCATGCAAATAATATTAGGGCCTATTGTCTTGAGACTGATTGCCACCCTTTGTCTTTTCTTAACATCGTTGAGACCACAAATATTAATAGTTAAAATCTTTAACTTGGCCATATTTTTTGTGGTTTCTGGGTCAACCTTATACTAGTCTTTGTCTTATTATCTTCATTCCTGTTTACAATTTTATATTGAGGCTGTGTCATTTTTCTTTTTCTTTTCCCTATTTTGGATCCTGATTTGCCTGTGAATACCCGTGTTTGCTTTGCTTGTGTGCTCTTCCCACCCACCCTCCCCCTCCCTTTCCGTACCCCTCACCACCCCTTGAGGCTTCCTGCATCCAAAGGGACCCAGGTGTGGGCGTTGGTCTTGTCAGAGAGCCCCAGCCCGCCCTCCTCCCGAGCCCTAATGTGCTGGACATAAAAATACAATATACGTGTGCCAAAATAAAGTTCCTTGGTATGTTAGTGAATATCCTTACATTTCCTCATTTGCTTTCTGAGTCTTGTCTTGCCGCTGATTTTTGTTGACTTTCTGCTTTAGAGTTGCTTGAGAGAGAAATTTCTTTGAGGTACGCCTGAGCCTGAATTTTGCTTGTGAGCTTCGAGGTGACCCGTTCATAATGATTTTCAATCTGGCTGGTTCTTGTTAAAAAACTGTGGCTCCTATCTGCTCAAATGGTGTAATTAATTGCCGCAGCCTCCACCTCTGTTCCACTGTGGCATGAACACAGTCCGGTTGTGTGAAGAACTTGAACCCTTTGTATTCCCTTTTTCTGTTTGGCCGTGCTAGATCATATATGGCTTCACGAAGCAGAAAATTCCCGAAGTATATCAGTACTGCTCTTGGGTAGTGTGAATGGTTGTTTGCTCGTTTGGAAAGAGTTAATTGAAAGCGGTGCACATGCTGTACCTTCCTCTCTATTTCCCATGACTATAGTTCCGGGAATGCTGTGTTAAGGAGGGGGATCATGAAGGCCCTTATGTCCTTTCCTTCTATGCCTTCGGGAATTCCTAAAAAGTGGAGGTTGTTTCGTCTCGCTCGGTTTTCATGATCTTCAACCTTTTGCATTAGATCTTTTATGATACCATCTTGATCTTTGCCTTGCGTTTGGAGGTTAGCAACATCTATTTCCAAATTTTCGGTACGCGTTTCCACAGAAACCATTCTGTCTGATATTTCCGAGCATGTTAGACCTACTTTTTTGATCGCTCCTTGCAATTTTTGTATGGTGGTATGGTTCTTTTTGTTGTCTGTTTTTACTTCCTCATGCAAGCTTTTGATTGAGCTAAGTATTTCGCTCAGACATGGTTCTGTCTGTTTGCCAGCATGGCTTCTGCGTCCCAGTTGGTTATGTCCATTTCCTGTAGTCTCGTGCACAGTAATTTGGTGGGGGTCTGGTTCTGATGTAATTTTAGGAGTTGGATTTTTTTCGGTGTATTTTGATTGCTCTGTATTACTTCCTGGGTCTGTGGTTACTTCGTACCTCACTTTGTAGTGTCTTTTCTGTCTATCTCTCTTTTTCCCCAGTATTTTTCTTAGAGTATTATCAGGAGATAGTTAGTTTGCTTTCTTGGTTGTTGCGCCAGCGAAATCTGATAGTTCTGAGAATTCTGAGTTTAAGGGATCAAGGGTATGCTCATCGCTGGAGTGACTTATTTCACTAGATGTCGAGGCCCCGTTTTCATAGATATCTGAATCAGAGTCATCAGTAGCCGCTAGGGTTTAATCATATTGTTTTGTTGTTTTTGTTGGGGGAGAAGGGTGATTGGGAGATGGCTTAGAATTTGGCGTCTTGTGTGTATTATCCAACCCTTCAAGTTGAATCTTGGCATTGTTTCCCATTTTGTTTCCCAAAGCGTTGTCAGGTGCTGGAGAGCAAGAATCGGACATTAGACCTACGACATGGTTATTTATTTTACCTACTTCAGCTTCTACTCCAGGAGTTGTAATATCCTCACCATTATGCCCAATGGTCTCACTGATTTGATCCTCCAGGTCCCTGGATTGGTCTCTTGGACTTTCTGGTTTGGGTGAGTCACTTATCCTATCTTTAGATAGCGGGGCAAAAATATTTGAGATCTTTGGTTGAAGCTCAGTTGGCATACCAGGCATACCAGTCTTTTTAGCGGAGGCCTTCAGGTTCTTAATTGCTTGTAGTCGTTTAGCCTTTTTTGCCATCAATTCCAGGTTGTCGTGATCGCTAGCTTCTGTGGCCTCCACTTTGTCCTTTCCTGTCATCGACCCTCTCCCCTTTTGTTTTGTAGGCTCCTTTTCAGGGTTTTTCTCATCGTGTATATCTTTCTTGTCTTTCTTATCTCTATTCTTTTCTTTGTCCTTGTCCTTCTCTTTGTTCTCTTTGTAGTTGTCTTTAGCTTAACCTTTTTCTTTGTATTTGTCTTTGTCTTGATTTTAATTCTCTTTTGCTTTGGCCCCCCCTGGTTTCGGGTCTTCTTTGGACTTCCTTAGATCTCTGAGAGCTCCCCGCACTCTGGATGTTTTGGGCGGCCTCTAATTCTCGAGTATCTTGCATGTCTTGTGATGTAGATGCTCCTTCTGTCTCCTCATATGGGGGTTGTACAGCTTGTTGTTCAGCTTGATCAACCTGTTCTGAATTCTTAGCGAAGTATTCAGAATCTGTCTCCCCAGTTTCCAACATTCTACTCGTTCTGAAGTTTGTCAGATTTCTTAGGTTCCTGTATGGTAGGCTTGAGTTTACTGGCGAGGAGATATTAGCTTTCAAAAGGTTAGTTGCTTGATCTTGATCGCAGGTACCCTGGGGATCCGGATTGATTCCGTGCTTTTTGTGCCTTTGATGCTTTTTTTTTTTTTTTTTTTTTTTTTAAAACCTTTATTGAGAAACAGGTATAAGTACAAGCGCAGGCCTACAACCACAAGGGCCGGCCGCAAAATCAGGAGAGTCAAAAGAGAACAACATCAATGTGTACGGTAGGATGAATACAGGATAGACGAGTAATGAAATCGTTACACAGTAAGCGCCAGGATAAGAAAGGTTTCATTTTATGATGTATAGAGGAGGCAGAAGCCTTATCTACCCATGTGTCACGCAACATACTCAGAAAAAGAGGGGGGGGACGAGAGGGATGCAGCCCCCTACGCAATCAAATAACCACAGTAGAGCAAAGCCCAGATACATCCAATGCCCATCAAAGGTTCAAAAATAAAGGACAAATCGTAGCAAACAAGTAAATGGGTCACCGCATAGACCGCCCTCCCGCCCCGAAAAAGGAGAAAGTGCAGACACTTACGAAACGAAGGAGAAAGAACAAAGGGACAGAGCCCACCCCCTAGAAAGAAAGCAAAAAAGGGACCATAGAAGAAAACAAACTAAAATAACAAACACCCCCCCCACCCTACATCACTGTAATGGCTATGGCCTATCCCACTAAACAGCGTGCCTGTCGCCCAGAGTCACCCGAAATATAGAAGAGAGAGAAAGGGAATAATAACGAAGGGAAAAAAGAGAAAGGGATAAAAGGAGAGGAAAAAGAGGGAAGAGAAGGAGAGGAGAGAAGAGAGGAGGGGAGCCAGCGATCGAAATACAGAACACCACCCCACCCGCAATAACGGATCACTAGTCGAGGTCAAAAAAGGATACTGAGAAAAGCCTACATAAAGGATGAAGACAGGAACTGTCCAAATGATGAGGCACGGAGATGCCAATTAACAAAACAAAAGTCCCGCAGGCACCCAGGCACGATCACCCCTGTCCACTTCTATGAAAAGCAGAGCTGCCAGACCCCGCCACGGCCAGGAAACAGCATGATACAGTGGGTCCATACCAGTCAAGGAAAGCAAGTGGGATCTTCACGGAACACCGTCTCGGCGAACAAAAAGCAGCCAGGAAAACTCGGCAGCAGTCAGAATGCAGAAGTAACCCAAAGATCCACGTGGCCAAGCACAAAGTCCGGGCTGTCCAGCACAAAGCAAAGAAATCAGGATGTAGGAAATACTGCTGCATCGGCACCGGGTCCACTTGATCCCATGGAATCGAACACCCAGCTGGATATCCCAGCACAGCAGCTGGAGAAGTCTCAACAATACCAACTCGGGGAGACGACACCGCGTCACAAAATGGCTGAACAACCATGGCGGCGATCCGCAACTCCAAGTCCCGGCAGTGCAAGGACAGGTCGATCCGCAGAGCACCCAGGGCGAACAAGACAGTACTCCGTGTAGGGGCCGCCCGAATCAAACGAGGTCTGGGGAGAGCAAATGCAGCAACGTCCCTATCTCCAGGAGGAAGACACTCCGAGGGGCCATCCGCCATCTTGTGCATATCGCCCGCCGCCATTGTCGCATCCGCCGCCAAGCCCACCAGGAGTGTCGGAGGCCCCAGGACACACAGCCGATCCGCGGCGGATGGTGCTCGGCGGAGAAAGGAGAGTCACCAGAAGAACGGGCGTGCTCCCCACAACACTCGGGGGAGCCCTGCACCGGATCCCAGGCGGGACAATCAACAGGAGTGGGCTTCTCACCCGAGGGGTGCCGGACAACGCGGCTTCTCTTCTTCGGGCCGGCAGGCAATCAGGCATGCGGGGTGGCCCACCATCGGGGGTGGGTCCGCTCCGGCGCTTCCGGCTCGCGGCTCTCAGGCTCCCACCATCGGGTCTCTTCAGCGGTTCCGGGCCGCCGGCACTCCGAACACCTCCGGGCAGACACAGCACTCGAGGCCCCGGCGTCAGGGCCGGGAAGGCCAGCAAGGTTACAAGGGCAGAACGCAGAAACCACTGCACGCCAGAGCCCCGGAAAAAGACGGTAAGTGAAGGCTCTTCCCAGGTAACCAAATTCGGAACACCCCGATCAGGATTAAAGACAGGATAGGCGGCGGGGAGGAAGGGATCTCGGAGCGAGGCGTTTATGCGACTGTTCCGATCGCCATCTTGGCTCCTCCTCCGCCTTTGATGCTTTTGATAACAAAATGAAGATAGATTTAGCCTGCTTTTTTTGTTTCTCAGGGGCCTCTTTCCACTCCCCCAGGTTAGAGACACCTGGAGGCACACATGTACTTCCACTACCACCCCTGTCCCCTTTGAGACAATCTTTGCCAGGTTGTCAGGTTGTACCCGTTACTCTAGTTAGTTAATTCTTGACAGATCTAGAGCCTTAACCTGACCTTAAGTCAAGTATGTGCGAGCTCTTACTTGCACACCTTTGTTTTCCAGGTGTGTGCCCCTGCGCTCTGTATCTCTCCTTGGTGACGGCCTGTGCCTGTGCCTGTCTGTGTAAGTCAATAACCGATTCTGTTATGGGACCGCGGGGGAGCAGGGTAAGGCAGAGGATGTGGATGTAGATATCAGAGGCTGAGGAGGGAAAGATCAAGTGGCCAGGTAAGTTGGTCAGCAGCAGAACAGCAGAACAGCAGAATAGCGGAACGTGAGTGGATGAGAACACAAGAGAACAGATCAGACCGGGAGCCATTCAGGGTGCTCAGGTTATTCAGGAGATACGGGAGATTCTCGGGAGGGCTAGCAGCCTATGGGATCGGGTCAGATAAGGTCATTCCAGTACATTAGTAATTCAAGCTGTAGTTCAAGCTGGGGGGGGGTTTTCAAGCCGCAAGGCCGTTATTACCGGCCCGTTGCCATTGCCGTTGCCCTCGCCCTCGCCCTTGGAATCCCTTAGCGCAATAAGCTGGATTTCACTTTGTGAAGTTGTGTGAGGCTATATTTTCATCAAAGGCAACCTGTGATTACAGCCAAACCTCTGAGCAGTAAGTACTTTGTATATTAGCACCGAGCACTGATCACTGATCACACTGACCACGCTAATTGCAGATTACTGGGATGACTTGGACGACTGCGCCGCTGCTCCCCTTCCTTTCCTTTTCCTTTGTCTAACTGGCACTCTTCAGTCAGAACATCATGCCGCTCTGTAACTCTTGTAATTTTGATCTTTTGCCTCGGGTTATGTCAGTTACAGTTGCAGTTACAGCTATGTCACAGTTTATAGCGGGCTCACTGACCGCGGGATCGTCTGGCAGATTACGAGATTAACGAGCCCCTTTGTGAACTGCTGTTGTGGTTCAAATAAAGGTCTCTTCTCACAGTCTTTCACAGTAGGCTTATATTTTAATTAATCACCACCACGGCCATCTCTATTCACAGTGATGCCCGATTCCATTCCGATTCCATTCCGATTCCATCCGATTCCATTCTCTCTCAGCCACCCAGCTCTCTCGGCCTCACAGATTCTCGGCTTCACGGCGTCTCTCTGCTCTTCCACGGCTCCCACGGTTTTTTCCACAGCTTCTGACTTTTTGGTCCCAGCTCCGCGCAAACAGCGGTACGCGGCTCAGCTCAGCTCAGCGTCATAAAATCTGCATCACTTCAATCCAGGGTAAGTAGGGCAGTAGATGGGGATAATGATGGCACACTTCAGTTTCGATGGTGTCTAGCAGTACTTAGGTCCGGGCTCGCAGGCCATCGCTTGGCGACCGCTCACACCAGTGCCTCCGGCACCATCTTGCCTCGGAACAAAAAAAAAGAAATCTGATGACTACATTGGTGTTTGGCGCATCAATCATTTTCAGTGAATTTCTAGTGGCAGAGAGGCTGGATGCAGGGTTGTGCCTGGTATTGTCCATTTTGCTGCCCCCGTTCAAGCTTGCTACCCTTGCCCCCTTCCTCCTAGCCCTCCACTGTCCAAGTCCATACCCCTTCCACCATCTCCAGGCCTGTGTGGCCGTTGTTATGCCACTGTACTTCCCGTGTGCTCTGCCCAATTAGCTTGCTGCCCCTACCCACTCCCTCTCTACCCTGCTGTCTGAGTCCATGCACTTGCCCCTTCCCTCCTGCCGTGCGTGGTCACATGTTATTGATCCTCACTGTTCGGTGTCTGATATTTCTTCACTGTTTTGAGTGGAGTGAGTGGAGAAGTGTGGCTCAATGGTTAGAGCGGCAGACCCTGTGCAGAGGTCTAGCCCGGGACCAGGGTTCAATTCCCACCTTGGCGGGTCTTGGGCTCAAAATTCCACGGACCTGATAATTCTCGCCTCGGTGCCTATTCCAATCATGGAGTCCCACTCTGCAACTCTGGGCAATAGCTTGCTTAATCTCCACAACGGCCCCCACAATGCTAAGGATGCCTGGCCTCCACCTTGGGGTGCCCAGGAGTGGACACCTCACAGGGAAAGCCAGGATGGGTTCCACAGCGGTATTCGTACAAGCGCCTTGAGACCCTTGCGGGTGAGTAGTGCGCTATACAAGTATCAATTTACATTTTACATTTTTGTGCAGCATCCCATGCCATGCCCTAACGCTTTTTTATGTATGTTTGACATTTTAGCAGTGGAATTGCTGAGTTCAGCAGCAACCGAAGGAATACAGAAAAATGTAATTCCCTACCACAAATCCCAAAGATCCAAAACAAAGACCAATATTGGATGTATTCACTAAAAAAGAGTACGGAAGACACTCCTGCAGGTTCAAATGAAGGCAAGAGAACAAAAGAGTTAACATCATCTCCTGCCATTACAGCTGCTTCTCCTTGTGCTGATGATCGTCCTGCCATTGCTGACATAGCTGATATCACTTCACATGCTGACAGCGCTGAGTGTTCATTTAACATTGAGGCTGAAGATTCATCTTATTACGTTGGAAGCTTAGATGACAGTACTTCCCTGGCTGGCCTTGACGACTGTTCATCATCCTGCGAGGACAATACAGCCAGCTCTTTTTTGAGTAGTGAAATAATAAAAGCACCTAGAAACAAAAAAATTTGTCAGACACCAACATCAAAATCCCATCTAGCAAGACGATTTTGGCAGAAGACTTGTCACTAAATCATTATAGCGAACCAGTGCAAACAAAACTTCAAACAGCCGCGGGCCGTGGAGGGAGTTACGGTGGCCCAGGGAGGCGGGGAGGGGGAGGGGCAGGGTGGAGAGGGCTAAAAACCGGCATATGGGTAATTACAGGTAAGTAAACAATTTAAATAATAAAACGAATTTCGTAGCGCGCACTGCATCGCAAAATGTTAAATTGTTTACTTACCTTTAGTTATCCATATGCTGGTTGTTAGCCCTCTCCACACTGCCCCTCCCCCTCCCCGCCTCCCCGCCTCCCCGCCCCACCGTAACTTCCTCCACGGCCCGCGGGCTGACTTCAAACATTCCCCTGAACTGAATGTCATAGGTTTAATGAAGATTACAAAACCCATCCTTGGGTAGAGTATTCAGTCCTAAAAGATGCCGTTTATTGTTTTGCATGCAGGCATTTTAGTGCTGTCTCTGTGGGAGGAGGAGGACTTGAACTTGGCAATTTTGCATTTGATAATATTGGCTTCAATAAGTGGGAAAACATACTCTTTTCTCCAAACATTCACACTCAGTAAACCATAAATTGGACTAATCTTCAAAAGATTACAGCAGGCTACAAACAGTCAACAGCCAATTTCTTCCATATTCTTAAGTGGTGTGGAGCAGGAAATTTAGGAGAATAAACATCATGTGGAGCAGCTGCTTTAGGTAGTATGTTTCTTGAGTCGTAAAGGGTGTAAAGGATGAATCTAAGTATTCTCACAAAAGTGGACATTTCATTGAATTGTTAGAAATAATTTTGAATAAAGATATGAGGTTAAAAGAAAAAATGTCCAGGAGGTACAGATACAATACCACTCCTGATTAACAAAATGACATGATATCTGTAAGGGCAGTGCTTTTCCATAAGCATATTGTCAAAAATTGCCAAAATATTTTGCCGTGCTAGTTGATGCAACCAAAGATGTCTCACATAAAGAGCAACTGAGTGTTATTATCCTCTTTATTGGTGACTAGCAGCCCATCTCGACGTTGTCCGGGTAGGCTTTGCGACACAACTTTATGTGAAAGGTACTCACCAGCATCGCGCACCCCGGACACGGGCACTCCGCGCAGCCTAAGGTCTGTTTTCTGATAAATTTAGTGCAAACCCATATGATAGGAGTTCCAGTGCCAGCTTCAGTGCATCTCCTTTAACAGTGTGTCCCTACGCTGCATCTCATTCAACAGTCTGTCCCTGCGCTGCATCTCATTCAACAGTCTGTCCCTGCGCTGCTTCTCATTCAACAGTCTGTCCCTGCGCTGCATCTCATTCAACAGTCTGTCCCTGCGCTGCATCTCACGTGCTGGGCATCAGCACAACACAACCTACGCGCTCATGGCCGTTTGGTGGGCATGTTGGACTCCGCAGGACACAACTTTATGTGAAAGGTACTCATCAGCATCACGCACCCCGTACACGCCGCCTAAGGTCCGGTAACTATCCGTTGTGTGTGATGGCGTTTGTTGGGCTAGTCGAACTCCGCAGGGTGTCGGTTCCGCGCTCCTGGCCGGTTGTTGGGCATGTCGGGGTCTGCAGGGTGTCGGTTCCGTGGTCCTGTCCTTTTGTTGGGCATTTTGGAGTCCGCAGGGTGTCTGTTCCTCGCTCCTGACTGCCCAAGCGCACATTACGCTCCTGACCGGTTTACTTTACCAAAATGGCCGACCCCGTCACTCTTATGTGATGTCAGCACGCCTACTGCATTCAACGTCGTTAAAGGACACGCCCACCTCAGAGATGGCGCTACTTCCAAGGGACTACTTTGGCAAAGAACGTACTTTGCCCTTCTAACGTATATTTTTTGCTGCTATTTAGCCTATGTCCATTGTTTAAGCGGTACAAAAACTGGACTTGACTGGAAGAAATGTGTTGCACAGAGCTACAATTGAGCATCTGTCATGAGTGGCTGTTTTAATGGTGTCAAAGCAAAAATAAGAGAGATTGCATCACAAGCAATATATATACACTGCCATACCCATCGCCGAAACATTTCATTAATGCAAAGAGTAACTATCATATAACCAGTTAAAGATTTATTTTCAGCATGCAAGCAGTTTATGGCTTTCTTTCACAAAGTTCACCAAAGCATGAGCATTTTGTGAAAGCTCAGAAAGAGAGTAATCTGTAAGTAATGGAGCTAGAAAGAGTCTCAGATGCCAAGTGATTTTTATTGGTACACCTGTGATAGAACACTACAGATGCAATTTGAGTCTATTATTGTAGATATCAATGTAATAGAATCACAACAATGTAACAAGGAGACTAGTTCTGAAGCCAAAGGACTTCTTAAGAACATTGAAAACTTTGCTTTCTATCTTACATCAAAGTGTATGGAAATCATCCTTTGAAAGATTTACAGTCTATCCAAAGTACTAGTGTTTAAAGACCTTGAACTTTTACAGAGCATGTAACCTAATAAAGCCAACAAGAAGAGATTTAGTGAAGCTCCATCAAGACAGTCAGTGGACCAAATTGTTAAGTCAAGGTAAGGACGTAGCCGAACTATGTGGAATTGAGAATTAAGAAAAATCCAATTCAAAGCCCCACCTTTGAGACATCATAAATTGAGTAACAAACTGACAGATTAGTTTCTCAGTACCTCTGTAGGGAAAAGATCCACCCATTTTGATGTCTCAGAAAGTCAAAATCCACTGTCTGAGCGCTTAAAGCAGGAAGTTATTTCTCTACTTTTGATAGATTTGTAAATGAATTTGATTCTCTATTTACAGACAACATGGGCCTCATGTCTGCTGTTGGAATGTTCAATCCAAAAGCTGCACATTTATGGGACTTTTCTTCTGCACTAGTTATTCTTAACTAATATCCAGAGGCTACAGTAGACTGAAGTCTTCTACAATCCAAAATGGAAAATTCAAAATCGTATCTTTCAGACAAGAATCTACCTTGTATTCACTCTGTCAGGCAGTATCTAATGTATCTACCAGAAGCGTTTCCTCAGGTTTTGGAAATTTTACATCTAGTTATTATATTACCTATTACTACTGCTACAAATGAGAGATTTGTCTCCTGTATAAAAAGGGTAAAAAAACTATTTGTGCAATAAATGTGGAGACAAGAGACTCAGTGATTTAATGATAATGGCATGTGAACCTAATGTGATTAAGCAGAAGCTAAATTAGAATAAAGCTATCAACAGATATGCTGACATGCACCACCGAAGGTATCCTCTTCAAAAAATAGCTGGTCCTTTCCCTCATTCAGAGAAATAGCCTCAGAGAAGCAGAGAAGCAGCATCACACTTTGTCAGGCAAGCAACAGTTACTCCTCAATCAGTTTCAATTTCCCATGAGGCCTCTGCCACTTTTAAGAATCTGCCAGTGATTACTGAATCCAACAGACTATGCAAGAATATGAAGTAAACAGCTATCACACAGCAAGGCAGTATCAGCCTTTTCCTGATGGCCAGGAAAATAACAGCTATTCTCGATCAGTCTCAATTCCCCTTGAGGCTTATGCCACCGGAAGATATCTTCCAGTGATGGCAGAAGTCAGTAACCTATGCAGGGAGTAAGAAGAGGCTATTGCTAAAGCACCAACTTGCTGTCCATTTCGGTACTTTCTGTCTCATTGGATATGCAGCCTCATTACATCAGCTTGTCATGTGTAGAAATATAGAAACCAGTATTACAAAGTACTGTTAGCCCCCTTGATTTCCTGTAGACAAGCACTTGCTTTCCACCTATTGGTTCTGTCATCAAGACGGGTATTTCTTTGTATCAGCCTCTATCCTTTTGAGAGATCTATATACCATAACTGTGGCACGGTCTGCCTATTCTGGATTTCATATTAGCTGAGCATCAGCTTCAAGTCAGTCTCTAAATAGGAGGATGCCCCATTCATCACTAGAACCAGCTATTGCACATACCAGCAGATACATTTCTAGATGGGGACGTGAACTGTTGGCCTCTTTCTATCCACCTAGTCAACACCTTTTTCTTTCCATGGAAGCTGAGCAGCAGCATCTCTTCTTATCAGTCATGCAGTATCAAAATGATGGCTAGTATCTTCATCCATGTGAGTATGTAAAATGTACTCACATTTTTAAACACTCGTTAAATTGCTAATGCATGTATAATGATCAGCACAAATGTATTGTACCAGTGATGTACATGTTTTTTGTAGAAGAAACTAATGATACAAACCTGGAAAGGTCCAATGGCTCCACAGGTTTAGAAGTGTGTATACCATGTCTTAGAAATGAAGGTTGCTGGGAGAACTTGACCAGCATTAAATAGCCCTACTATCTACATTCCAAGACTTTAATTTGATTACATGATACTCTTAGTTTCTAAAAATAAATGATAAAGTGAACTTGATTTGAACGTTAAAGACCCATCAACCTTCCCATTTTATTATTTATTTGATATTGATAATGGCTGATTTCAACTTGACCAGTGTATTCTCCAGTGTTATAGACTATTTGATAGGTTCTTAATCAAGGCTACATTATCTTAATTGTATATCTGAAGATACTAAGCGAAACAATGTATGTAGCTGCATTTTCAATAACATTTGAAGTCGGTCTGTTTGTGGGGTATTTCTTACGTATGTGTACATGTTGTTCAGCCTCTGAGTGTGATGTAAGTAACCAAAAACTAGATGCTTCACTTCCTGTGATAGCACCAAGTCAAAGGCCATGCAATGTCACTTACTTTGATTTCACGGAGGTCCAAAGGCAGGTGATGTCAATTCCTGTAATGTCACCAGGTCAAAGCTTGTTTGAAGCCACTTCCCATGACATCCTCGGGATTGGTCAATAAGCAGGTGATGCCACTTCCTGTGATGTATTCAGGTCAAAGTTCATGTGATGTTGCTTCCTGTGGCATCACGCAGGAGACACATAGCATGTGATGTCATTTCTGCTTCCACCTGGCATGTTTATGAATCAATCAACATCCATGACTATATTTAATTGAACACTTTAAAATGTATTTCTCCGGTTCTATTTCTTGGATTTTTGTTGCTTTGGTTTCATTTTACTCTATTTTGGTTTGAGATTTTTCTTGTATTGCGTATTCACTTTATTCCTGGTTCAGTGCTACATAAACTCTTTACACATTGCCTCTAAATTGAACCTGACTGCTTTGTGCCAATCTACCAAAGGATAAAGCACAGCTTGATTTAGTGAGTTTAGTGGTTCACTCTGACATGGTTTGGGATTATTATTTGAGATGGGCTCTCAACCTCTTCAACTAATGCTTCAACATCTTGCACTGTGGCATTCAGTTACCCACTTTATAACAACCTTCAATAGGAAACTTCACATACGCCTTGTGAGGAAAAAATGTGCGTGCAGAAGCTTATGATGAATATCGAAAACTCATGCCTGGGTCAATGGGTTATCCATGCTGGCTAATGATGTCAATTAATTGAAAGGACCAACAATGTAATAACAGTCTATGAGTGTCTATGTTCATGAGATCTTTTCGAGATGTCGGTGACAAGGAAACAATTAGAATGCTGCTCATTACCACATGCAGGCCTATGATATGTGGAATGCACATTTACAGCCAACCCACACTGCCATATTGAAATGCTCTGTGACTCTTCAAGGTTTTAAATAATGCAGACTGTGAGAAAATGCTCCTTTTTGCATGGTTGATCCATTTTTTGCTGAATTTTATAGCTATTTTCTAGCAGAATATGCTGGGATTTAAAATGTTTTACTAGTCTCGACCACTTAGAGGAAGGTGACCTATTGCAGATCGCTTTACTTCCACCGTCTTGTCCTTATGCGTAAACTGAATGGTTTACAACAGCCGTATGTAGACCTAGGAACATTTTATATTTTCAGAACATAACGCCGTACATTATTTGGCGCCGGCGTGTACATGCAGTTCTGAACATGAAGATAAAGGTTTGTTTTTTTCCCACACCCAGCGTTTTTATGTTCTTGACCGGACCGCTATTTTATAAGAGAAATTGTTTTACTTGATGGAATAAATATCGCCTTGACATTAATGTCAAAAGTTCATTTTTATAGTAGGTTAGGTTTGAATACTGGTTTCAGCCCACGGGATTTTTTATGCAGATTTTGAAACACATGCGAGCTACCCCCTTTCCTAAATCCAAGCCAGAAACACCCAGACACACTGGGATCATTGTTAGTATTGAAAAGCACAGTGAGCTCAGGAAATTGCATCTCGTACTACACCCAGACGTGCTATTGTAACAATTAAGAAAGCACGTATTTTGAAAGAATCACGTCATTGGGAAATGCAGACAGTATTGGACTCGAACACCCAGATTATAGTTCTCATGCTAGCTGAATGTGTCATTGTTTCGAGTTTAATTGGCACTGGTTCTTTGCAGCCATTGTTTGGGAAATTGCGGTATTATTATGTTTATGTGTTTCTCTCCCAGAGTTCGTAATCGCTGCGGAACTTCATAAATCGTTCTAGAGGAACCCCTGCCAGGTATAAGAAGGTATGTTAATGAGCCGTAGCCTACAGGGTCAGAAAGTACCAGTATCGGAATTTGGCAAAGTACATATATGAAGCTGGGTACAGCACCGAGCACACCTCTGTCGATAGCCATGGGCACATCAAAAAACAAAATGTGCTGTTTCTGCGTATGTGTTAACTTAAATAATTAGCACCTGTAGTAGAGACGTTCTTAGGTTATGCGTGGAAAACGAATTCCGTTGTAACGCATGCGTGGTAAAGGCATGCGTTGCAACGGAATTCGTTGTAACGTCATACATTCAGACAGAACACCATACATACATGCATAGTTGTTCCATTGGCCCTTCCTGCTGTCGTCCGATGCCACTGACGACAGGTAATGCAGTGACACCACAATTGGTGCGTTCATGGTGATGGAGCAAGGATTCGCACGAAAAGCCAACACTTGAAATCAATACATAGTCCCTTTGTGTAAGACGCTGACAGTCAGACAGTCAGTATCTCTGCAGCTCTTCTTCTCCACGTGTGCAGCCTGTGAGTGTGGCACCCTTTGTGGGAGCCACTACGTGATTCTGAGACCTTTCTTGCCCCTGGCCAAAGGGTGCACAATGGGATCACACTAAATATGTTCCGTGTTCCAAGAGGCACATATTTGAGACACTGATACTGTATATCGATTTCAAATGATAGTGGTACTAAATATTAAGGTCGAAAAATCGTGGGTACAAATATTTCAAGAAGGTAGAAACAAGGGTTAGTATAATGGTGTTTTCTACCTTAATATCAAAGCCATCGTAGTGTTTAATAACATTTCTTATAGTTCTTTGTTTGTTTTGTTATTTAAAGCTAGGTTGTTAGTGAAATATAAAATATGTTCTAACATGTTCAACTTTTATTTTGTATGGGTTGTGTTTCTTTACGGTATTTGGTGGATTGTAAATGATAAAATATATTTTTTTATGTTTTCATTAATTATTTTAATTAATACGTGTTTGCTAATATTATTAACTACTGTATTTTTTTTTCGGCGTGTGGGTTTTATTACCACACATATTTACTATTCTAGCTGCAGTCTAACTAACATTGGGAAAAGCGCATGTGTTTGGGAGCACTGGTCCGATTTCCTATTCAAGGACATCTAACATTGAAGAAAGTAGATATGTTTATTGGGGTCAGATCTACTACCCTAATTCCAGTCCAATAACAAATGGGGATAGTTTATATTATTAGGGAGGTCACATTTATTATTCTAACTCCAGTCACACTAACAGTGGGGAAAGTACATATATTTGGTAGATGACAGGTTCACTACTCTAACTATAGTCCCACATGCAGCAGGGAAATTCATATAAATGAGGCAGGTCTGATGTACTATTGGAAATCAAGTCCTACAAACATTGAAGAAAGTCCATATTTTGGGGGGGCTGGGTGTAGTCTACCTAAAGTATTGGCCAAGGTGCATATAATTGGAGGGCGCATAATTATCCTTCTAACTCCAGTGTAAAGAAAATTAGAAAAATGCACATAATGGAGGGAGTCAGGTTTAAATATTCTGTACATTGTACATTGGCAAAAATGCATCTAATTCGGGGATGGGGCAGGGTAAGTATACTATATATATACAATTCTACTAACATTGGGAACACATACATACAGATTTGCTATTGTAACACTAGTACTACAAACATTTGGGAAACACATATACTTTTGGTCCAACAAATTCAGGCTTAAGTTTTTAACTTCAGCTCTACAAACACTGAGACAGGTACAGATAATAAGGGAATTTAAATGTACTATTCTAACCACAATCACTCCAAACGTGAGAAACATTGAGAAAAGTGAATATAATTCAGGGAGGTAAGATTTCTATTTTAACTCCAGCCCCACTAACACTGGAAAAGTGGATATACTGGGCATGGGGCTATATACTTTTGTAACTCCTGTACAGTAAATAGTAGTGGAGAAAGTGCACCTATTTGGAGGCCCAAATTACTATTCTAACTAAAGTCCTACGAATACAGGGAAAGTGCATGTAAATGGAAGGGGCAATTTCTAATTCTAGTCACACTAATATTGAGGAAAGTAAACATAATCTTGGATGCCAGATTTAAATATTCTAAACCCAGTCTCACCTACTTTGGAGAAAGTTGATATAAACAGGGAGGAGGCTGGTTTACCAGTCTAAATTCAATCCTAGTAACATTGGGAAAAGTGTATAAACTTGGGGGTGGTGGGTGGCTGATTTAATAGTCTAACTTCAGTCCTACTGTCATTAGGGAAAGCATACATATTTGGGGAGGGGGACTAACTTACTATTTTAACTCCAGACCTACAAACAATGAAGATATGCTTATATTTAGGGGTGGTTAGATTTATTATTCTAACTACACTCCCTGGGACACCAGGGGTCAGATTTACTAAAGTAACTCTGCTACAAATAACATTAGGGAAAGTTAATATAATTGTGGGAAGAGATTAAATATTCTAACTCCAGTCCCAATAACACATTGGAAAATGCATATATTTTCTATGTTAAGTTAACTATTCATATTTCAGTCCTGCAAACTTTAGGGAATTGCATATATTTGAGGGTGGGGCAAGATTTGCCTTTCTTAGTTCAGTACTACAAGCAATGGTGAAAGTGCATATATGGGGATCATATTTACTATTTTATCTTCTGTCCGAAGAACATTTGTATTGGGACAGGAATCCTCCCTGCTTGGTAAATGAGTGGGCATTGACTTCAAGTGAAACTGGTATCCTGAATCTTTGTTGCTACAGCCATCAAGCTAATCTAGTAATGTGTGACTAGGCCTTGGCATGTTAATGGTGAATTCCAAGGTCCAGAACCTGTTCTGTGGTCTGGAGCAGTGCACACAGTGTGTCCCCTTTGCTGACATAGGGCTAATGTTGATTTACAGGGTTATTGATATAAAAATAGTGGTGGCAGCACACATTTTGTTCTGAGTTAATAGTCCTTGGTAAAACTTGTTTTGTTCTGTGTGTGTGCAGTCAACCTGGCCCACTCCTGTAATACTTCTGCTTAGATGTAACACCCAGGCCGTTGCGCTGTCATTCTGTGTGTGTATGGTGCTCATGGAAGAATGGTGAACGTCTGATTGCTGGGGCCAGTGGTATCCAATTTGTATTTATATCACAAAAGTATTAGAGGGTCAGAATCTCAAAGGTGATTACCAAGAACAGGGGTGGTTACCAAAAAGCCAAACAGTGAGAACTATAGCAACCAGGTCAGGTTTGTGTCCGATCTCTGGCACCCATCAGTCACCACTCGGAACCGCCCTTCATCATTTGGGGCTCCGAGGACAAACACCATACCTATTGTTTGCTCCGACAGAGAAGGACTGGCCCTCCTGTGGGGTAAGGATGGTTAATGTGAGTTTAGAAAGATATATACTCACAACGTGGCTGCTGGGGTAAAAAAGAGTGCAGTGCTAGGGATAAGTAATACCAAGAGTGATAAGGAAAGTGAGTAAAATTGGTTTGAGGAGCAAAAAATATTTTATTAAAGTACAGCTCCTGACACCAAGGTTAAAAAATAGCCAAGACAGGGGAATTAATAAACTGTCTAGCGGTGGAACGTGGTCGACATGTTTCAGCAATTATTGGCCATTCGGCCTTGCTTTCTTCAGGACCTAAATTTTAACGCTACTGCAAACAAAAAAAAACCCTAAAGTGAGATAATGTGTTCTATACAAGAAAAGAAGAATACTGGAACGATTTCATTGTTAATTTTATATGTCACCTGAACCTTCTAGGTGTACTCGTTCCGATACTTCTTACCAATTCAGTAATTAACTGAAAAAGAAAGACATGGCATAAATACAGCAACCACCACCTGTCCACCACAGTAAACTACCTTATACACCATCGTACATTCTTAGCGTAGGTGAGATCTATATCCAAGATATTCAATCATTACACACTGTATTGTACTAGTATCATCCGTTAAAATAGAATGTGAAAAAGTTGTGTACAAATTTCACGGACTACTTCTTACCTGATTTGTAAGAAGTAAAGACCTCACCCCACCTGGCTGCGGCTCAGGACAAAGGTGAAGCACCGCTCTGAAAAAGGTGAATAAATCCAACAACTGAATCACTCACCAAAGTGTCAACAAAAGATTCAGAAGGAAGTTGCCGAGACCAAATGTCATAGTTTTAGGCTGGGGCACACAAGAGTATGGTAATGTGCTAGTGTGACCCTGCTGAACGGTATACTCGTTGTCATGCCCATTCACAGCCCGTTCAGTCTAGTGTCCATAAAAATGTCCACTCATAAAAATGGGATAATTCCATAGTTAACAGCCAACTTTCAACAGACTAAGTATTATTGGGTTAATTATTCTTACTGCCAAATGTATTTACCCAGGAAGTGATACCACATCAATGCATATATGCAGTCGCAATAACTCCTTCGTTGTTTGTGAAAATGCCAAGAGTTTAGCGATGCAAGCTTGTTAGATCTGGGGGTCTCTAGTTGGCAGGGGTAGGTACCACTGTCCAAATAGGGACCCTTGCTTCTAGTCAGGACAAGGAGATAACTCTCTGAGATAACCCCTGCTCGCCCTCTAGGTAGCTTGGCCTGAGCAGTCTAGGCTAACCAGAGGCAATGCGTAAAGTATTTGTACCAACACTCACAGTAACACAGTGAAAACACCACAAACTGACTCCACAACAGTTTAGAAAAATAAAGGTATTTTTAATCTAAACTACACAAGACCAAAACGACAAAAATCCAACATACACAGTTCAAGAATATGGTTTCAAAAAGAGTTCTTAAGGTTGCGTTAGAATTCTCTACGTTGCGATAGAATTCTCTACAGATGCGTGAAAAGTTCACAGTTGCATCACGTTTACTCACAGTACCTTTAGTTGCAACAAAGTTCCAAAAGCAGAAGCTAGTGCGGTGGAAAACAAGCGATGCGTTGCTCCTGAGACCCTGGGGAGGCGATGCGACAGCCCCGCTGCAGCAGCGGGCGTGTTGCGACGAATCCGGTCTGTATGCGGAGGAAGGCCACTTGTATGGATTCCGGTGCGTAGGTTCCGTAGGAAGTCTGTTCTCGCAAAGGCACGATGCGACGATCTCGTAGGGGCTGCGACGATCTCCGGGGCGACGATGCGCGGTCCAGCGGTGATCCTCTCTCTCGCAGCTCCTCGATGCGATGATTCTGCGACGACTCTCGCAGTGACGTGATGCGGTCCGCAAGCAAGCGGTGCGGCGTTCTCACCCAGCGACGACAGGCTCTGCGACGATACTCGCAGCGATGTTCGATTCTCCCGCACCGGTCTGGTGCGTCCCGCAACCGAAGGATGCGACGTCTCTGGCAGCGGCGTCAGGCGCTGCGACGATCTCGACCTCCGTAGCGGTGGAAAACTTCTCGCACTGTCGGGGATGTGCTCCGCAAGCGAGCGATGCGACACTTTTCAGATTCAAAAGTCACTCAAGCTTAGTTTCAAGCTTCCCAGCACAGGTCCAACCTCCAGAGGCCCCACAACTGGATCAAGCACTCTAGGAGGGACAGAACTCTCTCAGCAGAGTTCAGGGAAGCTGGGGGTGAAGTCCTTTTGTTCCTGGGACTTCAAAAACAGGGAGCCAGCTCTTCTCAGGCCCTTGGAGATTCCTTCAAGACAGGGGACACAGCACACAGCAAAGTCCTTCCCCTCTCCTTGGCAGCAAAGCAACAGGTCAGTCCAGCAGAGCAACAGCAGGACAATCTTCCTTCTTCAGTTTCAGCTTTCTCCTTGGCAGAGGTTCCTTCTTGATTTCCAGGATGATCTAATTTTCTGTTGTCAGGGGTCCTGTACTTATACCCCTAAAATCTTTGTTCTCTTGGTGCATGTGGGCCCTGTGCCCGGTCTGAACCAGTTCTGGGTGGATCCTGAGTACTTTGTTTTGCTGGCTGCATCTTTCCTTTCAGAGTGAGGGGCAGGGTCCTCAGCCACCCAGCAGGGGGGTGGAACCAGCATTGTGGAAGGCAGGCACAGCCCTATTCAGCCCAGGTGCTAACTCCTCCCACCACTCAAGTCATTCAGCCTAGTGCTGACTCATCCATCCTGCCGGGGAGTTCCCCAGCCCCTGTCACTCACAAACCAGACAGTCAATACACAAACAGGCCCAGGCACACAGAAGGTTCAGACAAGAGAACAGCAACTTTCTAAAAGTGCTGTTCTCAAACACAGGATTTAAAAACAACCTTTCCTAAAAGATGTGTTATTAAATTCTGAGTTCAGGGATACTAGATACTTATGTCCTATCTTGTTCCTATGGGAAGAAATGCTGTTAACCACTGTAGCCAGCATCCCCCATGTTAATCTATGGAGCAAGATAGCCTTACAATAGTGAAAAACGAAAATGGCTGTAATTCACTACCAGAACATGTTACCTGCACCAGTACATGCTCTACCTTTTACATACACTGCACCCTGCCCAGGGGGGTACCTTGGGCCTTCCATAGGGGTGACTCATGTGCACGAAAAGGGAAGGGTTAGGCCTGGTCAGTGGGGACACTGACCAGGAGGACATGGCAGTTCTAAACTGCCCATAGGCACTGCAGTGGCAGGCCTGAGACACCATTTTAGAGCTACTCATGTGGGTGGCACAATCAGTGCTGCAGGCCCACTAGTAGCATTTGTCATCACTAGCCCTGGCACACCCAGTGCACTTTACTAGGGACTTCATGGTGATACAAATATGCCAGACATGTATATCCAATCACAATAACAATTTACACGGAGAGCATATGCACTTTAGCACTGATCAGCAGTGGTAAAGTGCGCAGAGTCCTATTGCCAACAGCCACGGGTCAGGAAAAATAAGGGAGGAAGAAGCAAAAAGTTTGAGGATGACCCTGCAAGAAGGGCCAGTTCCAACACAACCCCCTTCCAGCCTAAAGCCAGGGTAGACCAAACGATACCTCGATGGTATTCCCTGCTTAAGGCGATAGAACACGGAAACTGGCCCACACAGCAGGGCAGTCCTGTTCTACGCCATCCTAAACCCAGTTGGATCACTCTATCCATACTCTCAGGGTCCACCATGCCAATCCATGTGGAACCCTTCTCCTCACCTGTGGACACCACCTGTGCAGCACTTAAACTTAACTTGCTCACCGGTGTGTCCCAACAGACAGACAGCAAGCCACAGTGACCACCGCCAGTGATCAGGGATGAGACCCAGGCCTTATGCCTCTCATGGCTCTCAAACCCCTGTGGCATCAGAGGGTGGGGGGCAGTAGCCCTAGGTGCTTGGCACCCTTTGTCCACCCCCTCTCTTGTCAAGTCAGGTCTAACATCCTGGCACTGACCCACCAGTCCCAGACCTGTATCCGGCGGCTGGATAGGAGGCTGAGGTGGGCTTCTCCACACCCAGTCCTCCTCTTCCTTGGGGCTCTGTACCCTCCAACCTGGAGCGGTACCCCCTTCTAGAATAGCCAGGGCACCTGTGGCCGGTGTCCCACACCATTCATCCACCAGTTCAGGGGTGCTATCCTGCAACTGGTTTTCCAGGTCAGGGGGGATACCCCGGGCCTGGCCCTCAAACCTAGGCTCCAAAGCCTCTAGGTCAGAGAGCACCTGAACTTGGCTTCCCCACCCAGGGACTAACCCCTGCAGTGGAACACTTGCCTGGCGCACCAGGACTTCACTCACTGAGGTGCCTATACTGGTAGACAGTACCCACCTGGCCAACACAACGGTGTGGCCCAGTCCACCCCCAGGGTGAGACTCCTGCCCTCCTTCCCGGGGCAACCCTGTCCACCAAGACAACCTAAAACACAACTTTCCTACCAGTTCAGGACCACCCTCCAGCAACTGGTCTCCCAACCTTGGGTTTAACCCCTCAGGTTGTACCGGGGTCAGGGGCGAGGACTCCCTCCCTCTGCACCCCCTTCCAGAGCGCTGCACCCTCCCTACTGGAGGGGTACCCCTGGGAACCATATTGGTCAGGACACTGGTTACAGATGTCCTTCCTTCCAGGTCAGGCAAATCCTGAACCTGGTCTCCCAACCCAGGGACCAAAACCTGCGGTTGTGCATTTGCCTGGCACGCCAGGACTTCTGGGGACTCGCATAGTACGCCCTTGAGGGTGACACACAACTCATGTGTCCTGTGACAGTCTGCCTGGCGCAGATCTCCCGACCCCTGTCCACCTGACAGCGCGGGAAGATCCCCCAGGACAGAAGTGAGGTCACCCTGGTCATTCACTGGGGACTCAGCCCTTCCGACTGGTCCCTGACCCACTGGTTCTCCCACGGGGGACTCCTTCCCCCTCTCACCCCTCAGTCTGGACTTCTGTACCCTCCCAAATGGAGCGGCACTGCCAGACACCAGAACTGATGGAGGCCTGGTTACAGGCACTCCCCGTTCACCAGACACTAGGAGATCTTCCTCAAATGGCCTACAAGTACAGTCTAGGCCCCCAACCTGGTGTTCCCTCGAGGAACCCTCCAAGCCCTGAGACTGGGTTTCGGGCACCGTGAGACACACCGTCCCACACTCATTCCTTCTCCACTGAGACTGGACATGATCCCCTACACCCCTCCCACTACACTGGGACCTAACCGGGTTACACTGAACCTCTTCCACCTCACAGGTCTGGAAGATATCCAAGCCACTCCTTTTGGGATCACTCCCCAATGCCTCCTCAGACTCTCTGGAATCCACCAAGAGGTCTGCCTCCAACGCAAGCTCTCTGGGGTCAGAGAACTCACACTCCACCGGGTGTTGGCATAGCTCTGGAAAACAGGGACTTAAAATATGCTCTCCAACAAATGAATCACACAGCCCCCCACAGTTGTTAACCACGCTACCCTTTGCCTCACCCTCCAGTGTCTCACACAAGTACCCCACACCACTCTCTTGAGACTGGCAAGACAGTATCTGACTGCCTCTGTCACACAACCCACACTCTTCTGGCTGGTCTTCACACACACACACCAAGGTTTCTACCATGGGGGAACCCCTCTCCCTGTACCTCTCATCTAGAGTCAGTAGAGTGTCCCTACCACCACTAGGAATATGGTCCCCTGTGCCAGTCCCCCCATCTACTTCAGGGACACTGCACTCCACTGGAACTACATCATAAACCTGAACCCCCTGGTGTATGTCGACCCCCTCCCTCAAGTCAGGCGCCACATCTCTGGGTGTTTGTACCTTTCTTTCCACACTAGATATCATAATCATGCTGCCACCATCTGAGCTGGACTCCACCTCCAACTCAGCAAAGCTCCTTCCTTGAGCATCCCATTTTTCTTTCTGGGCTAAGGCCCACCGGATCATACCTTCCTTGCTTAGCCGGTCTAATTCTCTGCACCTTTGCTCAGCAGCAAGGAGCCACTCATCTTTCTCTTCTTCACTATCAGAGAAGTCCTCCTCCTCAGAATCATCTGCTAATGTTGCTTCCCAAATTCTGGCCTCATGGGAATACAGGCATGCCTCAAGATCCCTCCTTGTGGAACCTTTCTCCACAGGCAGCCCTCTCTTCTTGCAAAAGGCTTTTATCTCCTCTTCTGTGTAGATGCACAGGTGAAAAAAGTTGACTTCCATTTTGGCAGGATTTTACAGGTGCAACACTTAGCCAGAGTCTCAATATCCAAAAATACTTCCAGGAGGACACCGAAAAAACAAACAGTATGTGGTGGCGTAGTGGTCTGCACTCACTAGTGATGTACACCAATTACTATGGGTCAAGTACAAATACAAGTTCAAATCCCACCGCTGCCACCAATGTTAGATCTGGGGGTCTCTAGTTGGCAGGGGTAGGTACCACTGTCCAAATAGGGACCCTTGCTTCTAGTCAGGACAAGGAGATAACTCTCTGAGATAACCCCTGCTCGCCCTCTAGGTAGCTTGGCCTGAGCAGTCTAGGCTAACCAGAGGCAATGCGTAAAGTATTTGTACCAACACTCACAGTAACACAGTGAAAACACCACAAACTGACTCCACAACAGTTTAGAAAAATAAAGGTATTTTTAATCTAAATTACACAAGACCAAAACGACAAAAATCCAACATACACAGTTCAAGAATATGGTTTCAAAAAGAGTTCTTAAGGTTGCGTTAGAATTCTCTACGTTGCGATAGAATTCTCTACAGATGCGTGAAAAGTTCACAGTTGCATCACGTTTACTCACAGTACCTTTAGTTGCAACAAAGTTCCAAAAGCAGAAGCTAGTGCGGTGGAAAACAAGCGATGCGTTGCTCCTGAGACCCTGGGGAGGCGATGCGACAGCCCCGCTGCAGCAGCGGGCGTGTTGCGACGAATCCGGTCTGTATGCGGAGGAAGGCCACTTGTATGGATTCCGGTGCGTAGGTTCCGTAGGAAGTCTGTTCTCGCAAAGGCACGATGCGACGATCTCGTAGGGGCTGCGACGATCTCCGGGGCGACGATGCGCGGTCCAGCGGTGATCCTCTCTCTCGCAGCTCCTCGATGCGATGATTCTGCGACGACTCTCGCAGTGACGTGATGCGGTCCGCAAGCAAGCGGTGCGGCGTTCTCACCCAGCGACGACAGGCTCTGCGACGATACTCGCAGCGATGTTCGATTCTCCCGCACCGGTCTGGTGCGTCCCGCAACCGAAGGATGCGACGTCTCTGGCAGCGGCGTCAGGCGCTGCGACGATCTCGACCTCCGTAGCGGCGGAAAACTTCTCGCACTGTCGGGGATGTGCTCCGCAAGCGAGCGATGCGACACTTTTCAGATTCAAAAGTCACTCAAGCTTAGTTTCAAGCTTCCCAGCACAGGTCCAACCTCCAGAGGCCCCACAACTGGATCAAGCACTCTAGGAGGGACAGAACTCTCTCAGCAGAGTTCAGGGAAGCTGGGGGTGAAGTCCTTTTGTTCCTGGGACTTCAAAAACAGGGAGCCAGCTCTTCTCAGGCCCTTGGAGATTCCTTCAAGACAGGGGACACAGCACACAGCAAAGTCCTTCCCCTCTCCTTGGCAGCAAAGCAACAGGTCAGTCCAGCAGAGCAACAGCAGGACAATCTTCCTTCTTCAGTTTCAGCTTTCTCCTTGGCAGAGGTTCCTTCTTGATTTCCAGGATGATCTAATTTTCTGTTGTCAGGGGTCCTGTACTTATACCCCTAAAATCTTTGTTCTCTTGGTGCATGTGGGCCCTGTGCCCGGTCTGAACCAGTTCTGGGTGGATCCTGAGTACTTTGTTTTGCTGGCTGCATCTTTCCTTTCAGAGTGAGGGGCAGGGTCCTCAGCCGCCCAGCAGGGGGGTGGAACCAGCATTGTGGAAGGCAGGCACAGCCCTATTCAGCCCAGGTGCTAACTCCTCCCACCACTCAAGTCATTCAGCCTAGTGCTGACTCATCCATCCTGCCGGGGAGTTCCCCAGCCCCTGTCACTCACAAACCAGACAGTCAATACACAAACAGGCCCAGGCACACAGAAGGTTCAGACAAGAGAACAGCAACTTTCTAAAAGTGCTGTTCTCAAACACAGGATTTAAAAACAACCTTTCCTAAAAGATGTGTTATTAAATTCTGAGTTCAGGGATACTAGATACTTATGTCCTATCTTGTTCCTATGGGAAGAAATGCTGTTAACCACTGTAGCCAGCATCCCCCATGTTAATCTATGGAGCAAGATAGCCTTACAATAGTGAAAAACGAAAATGGCTGTAATTCACTACCAGAACATGTTACCTGCACCAGTACATGCTCTACCTTTTACATACACTGCACCCTGCCCAGGGGGGTACCTTGGGCCTTCCATAGGGGTGACTCATGTGCACGAAAAGGGAAGGGTTAGGCCTGGTCAGTGGGGACACTGACCAGGAGGACATGGCAGTTCTAAACTGCCCATAGGCACTGCAGTGGCAGGCCTGAGACACCATTTTAGAGCTACTCATGTGGGTGGCACAATCAGTGCTGCAGGCCCACTAGTAGCATTTGTCATCACTAGCCCTGGCACACCCAGTGCACTTTACTAGGGACTTCATGGTGATACAAATATGCCAGACATGTATATCCAATCACAATAACAATTTACACGGAGAGCATATGCACTTTAGCACTGATCAGCAGTGGTAAAGTGCGCAGAGTCCTATTGCCAACAGCCACGGGTCAGGAAAAATAAGGGAGGAAGAAGCAAAAAGTTTGAGGATGACCCTGCAAGAAGGGCCAGTTCCAACAAAGCTGATATGCAATGGACCCATCATGCCAGAGAAAACGCTTAGTGTCAGTCGGCAGCCCGAGGTGCCAAACCCTGTCATCAAGCGCCGTTTCAGTCGGCAAAGCAAAATATTGTATTGTACCCCTTAGTAAAGCGAGAGCCATGGGCATAACAAAGAAAAATACTCTCGCGTTCACCTTACCTAACCGTCGGTACTCCAACGCGGCATCTGTGCCGTCTGGGGGGGTGCCGGCAGAGTGTTTACACACTCTATTTGATTCCTGACAGTTGATTGGCCGAATCTGCCCACGTGATGTGGGGAAGGGGCGCGTCATGCGTCAATAATAATAGACGCGCTGTGGTTGGTTGGACTCTTTTTTACCCCAGCAGCCACGTTGTGAGTATATATCTTTCTAAACTCACATTAACCATCCTTACCCCACAGGAGGGCCAGTCCTTCTCTGTCGGAGCAAACAATAGGTATGGTGTTTGTCCTCGGAGCCCCAAATGATGAAGGGCGGTTCCGAGTGGTGACTGATGGGTGCCAGAGATCGGACACAAACCTGACCTGGTTGCTATAGTTCTCACTGTTTGGCTTTTTGGTAACCACCCCTGTTCTTGGTAATCACCTTTGAGATTCTGACCCTCTAATACTTTTGTGATATATGTAATTGGGGCGTGTATTTAGAGCTGGTCAATAAATTGCCCTTGGGTCCCCCTTAATTATATTTGTTGTTGATATCCAATTTGTATTGCCTTTGGGTTGGCCTCAGGTTTAGCATAGCGTACGGCTGAGGATGAGATACAGTTCCCTGGGCATTGTCTGCATTCCTGAAGCTGGAGGATGGAAACTCAGGTACTGACATGAGGAAGATAGTAGACATTTACCATATAGCAGGGGATTCCCTATTAGTCTTTCCTAAACGTCTCTATTAGGTGGATGGTGGGAAAGAGTGGGTGAGTCAGCAGATTCTTTTGTTCTGAAAAAATTGTATGCAGGACCTGGCTATTTGTATTTCCCCGATTACTTTGAATGTTGATGACAGCCAGGTTCAGTCCTTCACACTTATTGTTCCGATGTTTTGGTATACTACCTGTTGTTGAAGCCTTTAAATTAACAAAAGCTTTGACTCCACTGAAGCCAGAAAATTACATTTGAAAAGAAGCCTCTGCATACCGATTCCATGACCTTAGACAGTAGATCAATATCTATTGTCTGGAAAATGAGTATGAAAGTAGGACCCATTTTATTCCAGTTCAAAGTTCTTTTTTAAGAGAGGAGTGTTCCACACAGTATTAAAAGAGCTGAAGTGAGGCTCAGACTTGTGCCTACCTGACAGCCAGACTTCCAGAGGTACAGGGACAGTAGTCTGTGCATGCACAACTTTCTGGTGAAGCTGTGGGCCTGTCTAGCGCCCGAGACCACCTGCCTGCTCAGAGAGGGAAGTAGAATGTATGTGCCTGCAAGAGGAGAGACTGCCCAGAAGGAGAAGTTCAGTGATGTTCCCAGGGTAAGGAGCACGCAGCACATCTAAGTGACATCTGGAGCACAACTGGCGCAGAACCAAGTTGTGAGTTGGCACCCAGCCTTCTTGTTCTGGTCCTCTGGTGAACTGTGGAAGTAACTAATATTCCAAGAAACAGCATGCCATCTGGCATCACTGCAGCATGACCGGAATTCACACTATTCCTGCCTTGATGTGTGGCATACCACAGCCAGGACCATTGTCACTGCAGCAGCCGAGGATCTGACCAATAGGCAAGAATGACTTGTACTCCCACTGCCTCAACCTGTTGTGATCCACTGCCAGGATCAATGTCACTTCTGTACAACATTGATGCATGCATTATCCTGCATCACACCAAGCTGTGTCTGTTCTGAACAGGTAATATGGGCATGAAATTAAAAGAATGAGGGACTGTCCCTTAATTGCACAATGATAAACCTACCTTTGATAAGTTCATGTTTGGCAGTGTGGGCTCTTTTGCTAAGGGCTGAATGACATAACTGATGATTAAGGTGAACATTTAGTGAACTTGCACTGCTGCCTAATCACTGCCTATGCCTCTTTATCTCTGCTAAGTCATTGAAGATATAGGAGCATCATACAAATTGGGATAGGTCACTTTAAATGGTTGACTAAAATCCATTGATGTTATTGTGGATATCTTTAGCTGAACCACAATTAATTGGTTTAGCATTTTGTTGTGCTAGGACATTAAAGTGTTTTATTTTTATTAAGACAAGTGCTCAGCTGGAAATTGAATTATTGTGGAGAGAGAGGCAAGATGGCGACCGAGTAACAACATCGCGAGGATGCTCCGCTGGGTCTCCCCACGTTCATCGACCTCTCACTTCTGTAAACATGTCTGGTAGCAGAAAAATGCGAGTTCCTGATAGCGGTGTAATCCCCCCCCCCCCGAAGGGAACCGTGGAAGTCACAGTAAGGACATAAGCAATGTGGGTGAAGTGCACGAGAAGAAAGGGACAGGCTTCATCCTGTCAGTGGACACTTATGCTCTGCTTCACCCTCGAGGACGCACAGACCACTCTGCCTTCGTGGATGGGATCTGTTCTGCGCTACCTTCTTCCAACACGGCAGACTAGCACAGGAATTCTCGAGTGCCTGCATCAACTTGTCTGCAACTTTCCAGAGGAAAAGCATTTGCTTCAACGACGTCTTGGTGGAGGAGTGGGGGCCGGAGCAACAGGACGGGCACACTATTGCAGCTTCTCTGGCAGCGCCGGCAGCATCAAACAAGTAAGGATGACCGGCAAGGGAGCGAGGGCTCTTAAAGGGAAAATTGCACCTTCTGGCTCTCTGCAACAAAGCGCGCTCTCTTTCACTTGCCAAATGAAAACGGAGGTCGTGAGCTTTAAGGGCAGAAGCAGTAGTGGGAATAAAGTGGATAAGGCAGATTCCCTAGACAAAAACATGCAAGAGAGAGACATATCAAACGCATCACAGTTAACAAATATGGGAAAAAAAGCCATCACTTGAGGCGCAAGGGAATCAGACTCCTCACAACCGCTAATAACGAGCAGTTTCATGGCTGCAAAAGGGGGGGGAAACAATGATTCTACCTTGGGAGCCTATAATCAAGGGGCAATAAACCTGGCAGGTCTCACGAATCCACCCTTGCCCTCCACGATGAACAGCAATACACTAGATTCGGCTCCTGAAGCATTGACCTTAGTGGGTGACACACTTGATCAGGTATATGATGTCCAAAAAAGCTCCACCGCCGCCACAGTGAGTGGTACTGTATTGGCGCCGCCTGTGGACTATGGAAGAATTACAGCATTACGCTCTGGGTCTGAGGGAGATAATGGTTAAGGATTCTTGCCATAAAATTCATTGGCTGAGGGCCATCCGGTCTTTACTTCTTAAATTGGGTATGAGGGAGCTATGGCAGGACCCGGAAAATGCCTTATTTCCCTCTAATTTTTTTTTAAAAGAAAAGTATTGGGAGATGGTGATTACAGATATGAGGGTAAAGGGATTCTCCTCGCACTTAACAGAACGGTTCTTGGAAATTAAGGATCGACCAAAGCTGGAATTATACTGGGACATTATTGGGAAACAGTTGGACCATAAGCTCTATTTCCAACTTAGAGTAGGCTCCCTCCCAGTAAAGTCTTTCACAGCTAAATGGGCAGGGGAAAACGGTAATGATAGTTGCCCCAAGTGTGGGGAGGAGCAAGAGTCACTAAGCCATTTCCTATTCTTCTGTACTTTGTATACCGCTCCTAGATCGTTGTGGATTAAGCCTGTATGCAAACTATTAGGTATACAAAGACACGGGGAGGCTTTAAGAATTTTATGTACAGACCCGACACCCCTAATTGCTCTGGCTGTGGCCAAATATCTGAAATGGGCCTGGGTAATTCGCAGAAAACATATAGCGGTAGGCATGTGACTATTAAGCTGTTTACACCCATAAATATCGGGGGCTATTGATATGAGATTTTTGTTTAATACTCCTCTGGCCCAAATGTATTTTATCAGATTGTTTTTAGGATTTATGACTTAATGTAAAATGATATTCGGCATTAGTCTATTGTAGATTAATATCTTTTTAATATTTATTGTATATGTTTTTATGGATTTTTTTATTCAAAAATGTGATTTTTATGTACACTTTTATGACTTAAATCGTCGAATAAAGTTTATAAATTGAAATTGAGTGGTACCAATCCTTTGCCAGTCATTGCTACCTGTTTTTCCCAGCCGCCCGTGGAATGTGATGGCGCACAACCTGTTGATAATCCCAAGACACCAGACAATCAAGACAAGTTTTTCTCTTTAACTGAAGAGTCGGATATGTCAGACATCAGTATATCACTGTCAAGAGGAGAGGAAGGGCAGAGGTGGTATAACAGCCACGACTCTGATGCACATAGGAGTAAGCCAAGTACTAAAAGATGCCTCAAAAAGAAAACCAGCAGAGGCCGACTTCAAAAAGAAAGTGACATATCGGAGAAAGAGTGCACAGCGGAAATGAAGTGGGATTATAACAACACCCCCCTTACCTTACTCGAGAATACCGCTTCAGCCGCTGGCCAGGCGAAAGGGGGAGACACCTCAGCAAATGGACCAGCGCTGGTGGATATCCTACAAACTATTAAAGGGTTTCAAGGGGTAGTAAAGGCGGATAGCCGCAGATCTAGACTAGCCGCGAAAAAGCTGCAAGGGGCGGTCAGAAAGGTAGGAAGAACATTGCAGATCAGATGGCTATGATAGAGGGGAGGACAGAGCAACTAGAAAAAGATGTTGTTACACTCCAGGCACAGCACGAAGAACACAAGGGAGTGGTAAAAGACTTAATGTGGAAGATGGAGGAGCAAGAAAATCGGCAAAGATGCAATACCCTCCGCTTTCTTGGGATTCCAGAAGGGGCGGAGAAAGACGATCCCAGGAAATTTATGATAACCTTACTTAAGGGGGCTCTACCAGAACTGCAGACTTGGGACCTAGACCGGGAAATCCAGCGAGCCCACAGATTTCCTCTATTTCTAGGGAAACGCACAACAACATCACAGCACCCCCGGGCTATGCTGGTATTCTTTGGGAACTACTTACTCCGCCAAATTCTTTTTGACCTTGCAAGACCCACTAACAAGAAAACCTTTGAGGGAATATCTTTTCTCACCAGGCCTGATTTCGCACACGCCGCTGTGGAGCGTAGATGGCAACTCCGGCAACTGTTTCAGCCATTTCAGAAACTGGGAGATGAGGTCTATTTACAAAATCCAGCTTGGCTCAAAGTGGTTTTCAATGGGGCCATAAGCAGCTTTATTTCCGAAATTCAAGCACAAAAATACCTGGAGGAACTGTCTAGTTGTAAGTGAGATTGTCAACATTTCTCCTCTGGAGATTGAGGAATGGGTTTGAAGCGACCAGGGGAAACTTGAATTAAGTCTGTCAATAGGAGGGTGGTTCAAATAAAGTCTGTCAGTAGGAGTGATCAACTGATTAAGGGTTAAATGGGAGGTGCAATTACGGCCGGCTCTGTCCTGCTCTGTTCTATTTACTTTTACTAGTATTTTTCTTTTTCAAGATAATAGGTAGCCTACTGGGAGATGGGGGATATCGCTACCAGAGACAAGGAAGACTGTGGTTTATAACAGATCTGATTTTTTCTTGGGGAGGTGGGGAGCTCCGCGGGCTCGCGGGGCTCTGTACATCGGATGCCAAATTCCTGGCTCGGCCAGGTAACCTCAGAGAGTGGGGGGGAGTGGGGGTGGCAAGGGGTGGGTGGGCTGGGTCAGACAGGGTGTTTCAGAATCTCACATTAGGGTGTAGACAAATCTGGTATAGCGATAACGCTAGTGCTCAACAGGTGCCAGACGTGGAGTATGAATATGGCTCAAGGAAAAAGATGAAATGGGTTTGCTAAGGTTATTATCAATGAATATATGCGGCTTGAATGATTGCAAAAAAAGACAAATGGTTGCTGCAGGACTACAGGCCTGGGGAACAAATGTGGTATGCTTACAAGAGACAAATGTGGAGGGGTCCCAAATGCACATTTTAAAATCACTTGGGTATAGGCTGATCTGTGCTTCTACGCAAGGTGCAAGAATCCGGGGAGTTGCTATTCTCGCTAAGGGAAGTGGGCTTGTTTTCAATCGCTCCAAGGCAGACAAATATGGTCGGTGGGCGATCACAGAATGCCAGTATGGGAAAGGACAAACATTGACACTCTGCACTATTCATGGCTGTAAGAGTGATGGTCCGACGGTACTGGAGGCAGTTTCAAATGAACTTATGCAATGGCCTTTACCCCTTATGGTCTGCGGGGATTTTAACATTAATCTTCCGGTTAATTGGCCTTTAGATGATAACTGGCAATATACGGGTCGCAAGCCCAAAGTATTTAGAGCACTGAGGGATTTTTGTAGCGTGCATGGATTAGTGGATGGTTGGCAGACAAGAAATCCTAGTGACACGGCTTTACATGTTTTTTCTAATCCGCATCTTACCCACGCAAGACTGGATTATGTATTTTTGTCAAACGCAATTAAAACTAAATGTAAGATGGAAAAACTCCCGCGAATTCTTTCGGATCATAATCCATTAATCTGCTCTATAGAAATAGAAAATGATAAGAACACTCCAACTCCATGGTCTTTTGAGAAAACTCTACTTTTGGACAATGATTACTGTGGTCACATGAGGGAATGGATTCCGGATTTTTTAGCAATCAATTTGGGGAGTACATCAGACGAAATTGTGTGGGATGCATTGAAAGAAGGGATACGCGGGGAGACTCTGCAATACTCTTTAAAGGCTAATGAACAGGCTAAGCTAGTTATGCAGCAGATGCAAGAAAACCTAAGGAAGGCGGAGGAGGGGTTGGTGTGAGAGACAATGGGGGATACAACGGGAGGAAAGGAGATGATAGAGAAGTTGCAGAGTCAAGTGGCAATTGACAAAGCTAAAATTACGAGTGTCTTTACCGATAAGGCTGTAAAAAAAAATGCTTTCTCAAAAAGAAACAATTTACGAGTGAATGAGCAGATTGGACACCAACTGGCTGTGTGTACAAGGCAACAGACAAACTCGAATTTGATTCGGGAAATTCTTGACCACCAGGGAAACCGCTTATCTGATCCAGAACAGATAAGACAGGTTTTCTGGCAGTTTTATCAAGTCTAATACACAGAAACCGGGGGGGGGAACCCAGCAAATTGTGAGGAATATTTAGAGAGTGTTACCTTTGAAAAATTTGAGGATGATGATGTAAACTCCCTAGAGGAAGCCCCAACACTAGATGATGTCTCGATCACTATTAGAGAATTACCAAAGGGGAAAGCAACAGGTTTGGATTGTAACCCATCAGGGTTTTATGCTGTCTTTTTTGATCAAATTAAAGACACCTTATTAAATCTTATTCTTCACATTTTTGAAGGGGGAGCGCCACCAAAATCATGGTCCCGGGCAAAAATTCTTATCTTCCCTAAAAAAGGGAAACCCCCAGAACAACTTGGCTCATATCGACCCATAACTCTTATTAATTCGGACTCTAAAATATATTCTAAAATACTGGCAAATAAACTAGCGTCTATTCTGCATAAAGTGGTAGGTCAGAGCCAACATGGCTTCATTCCTGGCAGATCAACTATCAACCACATTCAACGGGTGATTGCCTTGTTTGACTCCACGGAGGTTACAGGAGACCCTATGCCACTGGTACTGCTTGACGCAGAGAAAGCATTCGATAGGGTCTCCTGGCCCTTCCTTTGGGCTACGATGGCTAGACTAGGCATAAGGGAAGGATACATACAGGCAATCCAAAAATTATATGTGAACCCAATGGCAGTAGTTATGGTGAATGGCAGCCTAAAGGACGAACTGATGATTTCACAGGGAACACGGCAGGGCTGCCCTTGCTCACTGCTGCTTTTCTCCATATACATAGACCCTTTCATTCCTAAGTTAGAAGGGAATGGCGTAATCAAACCCTTAATTTCTCAAAATTATGTCACCAAAACACTTACATATTCGGATGACATTGCAATCGTGACAGCTGAACCCAATGCCGCCATGTGTGCCATTGAAGGTGACGTGAACCAGTTTGGCTTGGTATTCGGATACGCACTTAATCAGGGTAAAACTCAGATTGTGCTGAACAAAAATAGCGTTATGGGGGACTCTCGAGTTGTGGAAAAAGCTACTTATTTGGGAGTCAGTATTACATCTGATCTGGGTAAGCTGGTTTATATAAACTTGAAACCCATGTTGCCAGCCTTGCAAAAAGATCTTCAACGCCTAGACAACTTGCATCTTTCTATCATCGGAAGAGTGAATGTGATCAAAATGATCTTCTTTCCTAAGATTCTATATCTTTTTAGGGCAATTTGCCTGGAATTCTCACCCTCTTGGTTTAAATCACTAGAACGCATGTTTTCAAATTTTGTCTGGGCATATTCACAGCCTAGACGGGCATTTAAACTTCTCACACTACACAAAGATAGAGGAGGACTAGCCCTCCCTAATTTAAAAGCATACTATTGGGCGACTGTG
The DNA here is from genome assembly GCF_964261635.1 of Lissotriton helveticus. Lineage (NCBI taxonomy): Eukaryota > Metazoa > Chordata > Amphibia > Caudata > Salamandridae > Lissotriton > Lissotriton helveticus. The sequence goes on from NC_136068.1 coordinate 1,225,264,259, forward strand.
TTACTGTATAGCAGTGAGTTGCTGCAGAACACCCAAGGACCCGAGGGAGGGAGGTGCACACACCTTCTATTTTTCAATTACTTTTAGGACGAGAGACCAGAGGGTATTTCTGGCGACACTTACATGATAGCTATCACAAGAAAGAAACATTTAAAACACTTTTCAGTAGTTTTAAGGTATGGAAGACCGTAAAGAAAATGATGGGCTTAGGGAGATGGTCTTTTTACAATCCCTTAGAAAATAATGCAAGTCTCCCAGGAATCTTTAAGGACAGCTATATGAATAAATGTTTGGAGGCGGAGGTTGTACAAATTGGCTGCTTAGTCTCTCCGGAAGGGAAACAGTCCTTTGAAGAGCTGAAAAATACATTTGGTCTGGTTTGGCAAGAGTTTTTCAAATACCTGCTAATAAGGGATTTTCTGTTACATAAGGTTGGGGGATGGTGGGCGCTTAAAAGTAACAAACTAGTGGAGGTCTTAATTCACGATAAATAAAAAACACGATTGGAGGGATCTACACACTTGTCAATGATTATTTTACGGATGACATGGTAAAAACTTCTCAGAAATGGCAAGAGAGAGTGGGGGTATCAGACGCTGAATTTAATTATGCTTTTTCGATGTCACAAACGATTCTCCTATCAACCAAACTACAGGCTCAATTTTTTAAAACTTGTTTTTTTCTATATTATACTCCTGATAGAATAGCTAAGTAGGGGAGTAGAAAAAGCACACGCTGTCCTAGGTGCGGGTTTTACAGCGCTGATGCAGTGCACATCTTTTCAACTTGTATTGGGTTAAAATCTATTAAGCAAGAAACTGAGAAATTTCTAACAACAGTACTAAAAAACCCGGTCATAGTCTGGTATTCTTTATGGCTGAGCTCCATCGGGATCTATTTGCGTCTGTGAGGATGACACAGGAAGACACTTGCACAAGACACTTTAAATCTGGTAGAGGGGTCAGACAAGGGTGCATCCTGGCCCCTCTACTTTTTACTTTGTACATCAATGCTATAGCTAAATCCCTGGATATTGCTACATTGGATGTCCCGCGTATAGGGAACAGTACCATTCCGGTTCTCCTATACGCGGACGATGCCGTCCTATTAGCACGTACCCCGATAGGCTTACAGAGATTACTGAACTCCTTTGGGGAGTTCATGAACTCTCTGGACCTGGTAGTAAATATTGCCAAATCACATGTTATGTCTATGGGGTTACGCAAAAATAACGTGAAAACCTTCTATTGCAAGGGGGCAGAGGTGAAGAGGGTGAAGGCCTTTACCTACCTGGGGGTCCTGTTTGATGACAGATGTTCCTGGGCCCCCCAGCACTTAGCAAAAAAGAATGCTTTAGGTAGATCTACATCAGCCCTATTAAGTTTCGCAAAACGGCTAGGGGGAAGGCCATGTGAGGCGATTCTTTCTATTTATAAGGCAAAATGCCTGTTAATAGCGTTATATGGTGCTGCAATCTGGGGGTATAAGCAAGGTGAGGAGGTGCAGACGATTGAAAATACATTTTTTTGCTCCCTCTTGTCTATCCCCCAATCTACCCCAACATTTGCTGCTCACCAGGAGCTGGGAATGGGGTATGTTTGCGATCTGATTAGCATGGCTCCTCTTATTTGCTGGCTAAAAACCTGGCTTAATCCAGAATTAACGCTTAATCGCCGTATTTTAAAAGACTGTATTCTTCTAGAAAGGGGAAATGAAATACGGTGGCTTTCCTATGTTAAAGTAATGTTTGCGAAACTTGGGCGAACAGACATTTTTGAATCCCCAGAGGGCATTGTTAAAGGAGATTTAAGGTGGGTTAAAAAGCATTTTTTGTCCTTAAGGTCTCAGGAACGGGAAGCTGAGGATTTACAAAAACCTTTGGTTAGGACTCATTTCCTGTTAGTTACATCACCCTATATTGAGCCCTATCTAAAGCTAGTAACAAGGCCATATCATCGCTGGTTGCTAACTAGATTCCGGTTCAATCAGATACACCTTTTATTGGGAACCTTTCAAGGCTGGAGTAAACCAGAGAAGGCAGCACTTTGTGATTGTGATAGCTGCTCAATTCAAGACACCACGCATTTTATATTTTTTTGTGGTCAATACTCTCATATTAGGGAAAAGTATATAATTCCACTCTTAAGAGGCAAGGGGTTCCTACAGGTTAAACCTGCCTTAATGTACCTGCAATTACTGGATACCCCATGGAATATATTTAATATTGCCAAATATATTGTAGCTGCTGTAAGGTCAAGAAAGTTAAGATGCTCAGCTATGATTGAACCATGAATTTTTTTGTGTTTACTTGTATTGGTATTTTTAAGGGGATATGAAATGGTATTACATTCGGTTTTTTTTATTATGTGATTTTAATATTACCTATTGTCTTAAATGTATTTTATGATGTGTGATTTATATGTGTACTTTTATGATTTTAATTAATTGAATAAAGTGGTTTGAACTGAACTGAACTGACTGTCCCTGGGCTTTGCCAAGCAAGGCCCAGGGATATTGCTATGCTGAAAAGACACTTAGAATACATTGAAAACACCTACATGCACTAGGGTACACCATGGGTTAGGGTACCCCTATGATTGGAATGACCTCCCCTATAAGGCCCTAGTACATAATAGGGCAAGGGGATCAAAACTACCATTAGGTCCCTAGTATATAATAAGGCATGACACTATGGAGACTAGCATCCCTTTCTGCACTTTCCTGTGTGCACTTCTGAGACCTGAGGTCAGTTTAAAAGCAATCCTGTGTTGCAGGATTGCTTTTAACATGTAAATTGAATTGTGTCCAAACTCGACTTTGGTGTTTGGGACACTTAAACATTAATAAACTACAATATTTTGGTATATTAGGTACCACCAGGGTCTCCTCTAGATGTTCCTGTGGTGGTGGACAGGTACGTGTAAGATGGACCCCTATAAAATAGGTTTTATATGCCTTGGGTTTAGTGAAAGTGCACATTTCACTACCCACATTGTAGTAAAGTACTTCCCAAAATCGACTTTTGTGCTAGGAGCATTGTGGAGTGAGGATCTACAATATGTTTACATATTCAGAACACCTAAAGCCTCCCCTAGGTGTTCCAGGGGTGGGAATCCTGTAGATATAGGCACACTCCTTATAAAATATGTTTTAAAAGCCCTGGTGTTGGAGAAATTGCCCAGTTCACTTTCCCCATTGCAGATCTCCGGCCACATAGCTTAACAAGGCAAGAAGTTAATAATCAATAAATCCAGCCAGGAGAAACCAGAATTATGATTCAAGGACTTACTAGAATGGTATTGATAAATTCAACAATATACTATTGTTGAATTTATTCTAAAGTATACAGACAAGAAGTTATAAGACTTTGTTGTCTATGAGCCAAAATGCAGCCTTCCAGTGATCTGCCTTGATTGGTTAGAGTTTAGTGGATTACCCAGGCTGATTTATTGGGGTGATAAGTAGCCCCTGGGGCGAAAGAGCCATTCCGGGACGAGAGGTTTCTGCTGCATAGGAATGCCAGAGCAAGGGGAAGAGATCTTAAACCAAGATCTTCAAAAGAAGGAGGAGACAGGAAGAAGAAACTTGTTTCATTTATGCCCCTACCCTCTAAACCCAACCAGATGGCAGGCTTCAGGAAGAATGTGCAGATGCCAGGGGAAGGGAGTCTATGGAGATGAGCTTTCGTGGAGGCTGGTTTAGCCAGCTCTTGCCTCTCTATTGAGACTTCAGCCATATTGAATGTTGGAGAAATAGTGCGTTCTGAGAGACCATTGTCTCACACATTGGAGGAAATGGTCTGAATGTAGGAAAGGTGACTAGGACCAACCCCAAGAGTCAAGCCACCCACCTTCAACCATGCGCCAGCCTGGATCTCTGGTTGGTCCCACTGGAAATCTCCGAAGGTCTGACTTCCATAAGTTTGACCAGGAGCTCGTCGCAAGTAAAGCAACTTTTTAAAAAGCTTTTATCATGCTATTTATATGTTTTAATTTTCAAAACCTAAAAACTACAATAAAAACAAGCAAATACACTGAAATAAATCTGAACCCCAATATTTATTTAGATAATGTTGATACAGATATAGCAAGATAATAAAATAATCAATATTAATTTATGTATTTCTATAATTTAAATAAAATTCAAATAAATACAATAACATAACACTAACATCCCACATTATTTATGCTAAATAATGTTTGTGTTAATAATACAATAAACACCCACTTTGTTGTGATAAAAGTCTGTTTTTATGTTTAAAAATTATTGATTAGCTAAAATGTGTTCATTTATATATTTTCAATTATCAACTGAGTTAAAAATAATTTACTCTATAATAAAATATAAAATTTTGAAAAAATGGCCATACAATTTTTAAAAAGCACTCCCCTTCTGTCCCCCAACAAACCCTACAATGCATAAACAAAATCACAGAAGTGAAAAACATTAAGCATTTGTTAGAAATGGCGGTCTCTAGTTGGCAGTGGTTTGCACCCGGTCCAAGTTGAGACTCTTATTCTAGTCACCGTAATGGGATTACACAGCTATTCCAGTCAGGATAAGGCGGATTACACAGTTAACATAACCCATGCTCACCCCCTTGGTAGTTTGGCCCGGGCATTCAGGCTTATCTCAGAGGCAATATGTAAAGCATTTGTACATACACACACAGTAACACAGTGAAAATACTACAAAAGGACACAACACCAGTTTAGAAAAAAATAACCAATATTTATCTCAATAAAACAAGACCTAAACAACATAAATCCCTCATACACAAGCAAAGATATCACTTTTAAAACATTCAAAACTGTTAAGCCCCCAGTAAACTATGGATTCCTTACTGTGAGGGGAGGTGATGCGTTGATCCCCAGACACTTGGCCTTAGTCCCTTATGCTTACCTAGATGAAGAACTTAGCGCGCAGGGATGATGTGTCGAAAATCCAGACATGCTGGGTCGATGCGGCGGTGGCAGAACAGGCGCTGCGCTGATTTTCTAGCCAATTAGCAGTTGATGTGTTGGTTTCTTCAGCCACACAGCATCCCCTGTGCCGGTGTTGGAGCATACGCCACACACATCGATGACACGGAGCTCAGAAATCGGACTGCTGTGATCTTTCAGCTGCATGGCAGGAGCTGTGTTGATACTTCAGCCACACCGCGGCGATGCGTTGTTTTTTCAACTACACAGCGGTGCAACGTCAGGAAAAACAGGTGCTGAGAGTTGATGCATGGATTTTCTTCGTTCCTTAGAAGACAAGCCACCTCCAAGGGCCCAGAACTGGAGTTGACACCACTTGACAGGTCAGAAATCCCAGCATAGGAGTTCAGGGGCCGCAGATAAAGTCTTTGACTGCCCTGATACTTCGTAACAGGAGGCCAGCACACACAAGCACTTCGACAGCCTTGCCAAGCATGATCTAGAAAGCAAAGTCCAGTTCTTTCATTGCCCAAGACAGAAACAACAAGCAGCAGACCAACACAGCAAAGCACACATCCAAGTGGTAGTCCCTCCTGACAGCTTCTGCAGCTCTTATTCTTGGCATAATGTCCTCTTAGTCCAGAAGTGTTGTGAAGTTATGGTGTCACAGCTCCAGTACTTATACCAGTTCCTGCCTTTGAAGTAGGCAAACTTCAAAGGAAATTATTTTCGGTGCGCAAAACTACTCTGCCTTTCCCTGACCTGGCTCCAGAGAAACTACAGGGGCGTGGAGACAGATGTGTGTCAGTACAGACACAGCCCTATTCAGTGTCAGTGTCAACTCCTCCCAACACTCTAGCTCAGGAAGACCCATCAGCCTGGTGATGGACTATCAGGATATGCAGGACACACCTTAGCTCCCTTTGTGTGACTGTCTAGAGTGAATGTACAAACATCCCAACTGTCAGTCTAAACCAGATGTGTATTCCACAGGCAGAGGCACAGAATGGTAAATCAAGAAAATGCCCGCCTTCCAAAAGTGGCATTTTCAAACACTAAATTTAAAAAACAACTGCAATAAAACATGTAGTTTTAAATTGTGAGTTCCAAGACCCCAAACTTCAAATCTCCATCTTTTCCCTATGGGAAGTTACACTGGTAAGAGGTTAAAAGGCAGCTCCAATGATAACCTATGGGAGACATAGTCCTTCAAACTGTGAAAAACTAAGGAGCAGATTTGCAAGAAAGTGACGCATCTGTAAATATGCGTCACTTTCCCTGCGCCCATCTGAGAAACCCTTGGATCACCATGGATGCGCCGTATTTACAATAAGGCGCACCATGGCGCAAGGATTAACAGATGCGTCAGAAATTCTGATGCATCTTGGGGCAAGTCACGCATTGCTCGAGTCAGGTGGCAAGCACGACGCACCTCCAGCAATGCATTTTGAGGCCTATTCCCACTACACTGTGTCACTCTTTGCACCTGATTCTAGGAGGCGTAAGGTTTTTACCTGATGCAGGCATAATGTGACGCAGGGCTTTACAATGTGACGTATCTCACTAGACGCATCATGTTGTAAATTGACCGAATTTTTTACACCGCCGCTATGTCAAAAAAGTGACGCAACAGCGGCGTAAAAGTGTCGCAACGGGCTTGTAAATCTGTCCCAAAATTAGCGGTATTTCAGTATCAGAAAGTGTAAAACATACCAGTGCATGTCACACTTTTAAATACACTGAACCCTGCCCATGGGGCCCACCTTAGGGATGACCTACATTTAGTTAAAGGCAAGGTTTGGGCGTGGCAAGTGGGTGCTCTTACCAGGTCGACATGACAGTCTAAAACTGCACTCACAAACACTGTAGTGGCAGGTCGGAGGCATGGTTGGGCATGGCACAATCAGTGCTGCAGGCTGACTACTAGCATTTGATCTACTGGCCCCGGGAACACACAGTGCACTTTACAAGGGACTTACCAGTAATTCAAATATGCAAATCATGGTTAACCAATCATAATCACAATTTACACAGGAGTACTTGCACTTCAGCACTGATCAGCAGTGGTAAAGTGCCCAGAGTTCCATAACCTGCAAAACGAAATGCAGCACACAGTCAAAAGCAGACGCAAAAAGACGGAAAAAACACACCAAACATATCAGGTCTAACAAGCATATGAAATAATACATTTCAAAGCATTATTATTGATTAAATGTACAAATATTATATTATGTGATTAAGTAATTAATTAATATATTTAAAAACACTTATCCACTCGATCCCACTAAAAATTCCCAGAACCCAAAAAGCATAAAATATATAAGAAAGTAAAATTTTAATCAATAATGCTTCAACATATATTCTGTACATCAAAAATAGACACACTATAGTACAAATTCATATTTTAAACATCGATTTTATTGTAAGAAAAAAATAATTATTTTTTATATTTAAAATCTAATTCGTTTTCTACTCAGGATGTTTTGATATGAATATTATCCTAAATTAATGGAGTTTCTGTTGCTGATAATCAAGAGCCATTAAAATCAGCTATCTCAAGCACTTACTGTAGTCCGTTGGTTGCTAGATAAGCAACATGTTAAATTGAGGACTGGCCATCATTACCAGTTTATCGGAATAGGGTAGGATATTTACTCCACATGATGTGTACCATTACCCCTGAATGAGATATTTTGCATATGTGACAAATTCCTCCTATTTTGAGTTTTCAACGAGAAAACAAAGCATGACAAGCGGAGTCGGTTTTTAGCACACCGAATTCCACATGTTCTGCCATTTTCCTGGGGATTTTTCCCAGGGTTTGCACAGGGATCAGAATTTAACTCTGAACTTGTAAAGATGGTCTCTATGTATTCTTAACAAACCATGGGGCATATTACAGAGGAGTGCGTTGGAAAACGCACAACACACATTCCCGTATCGCCGGCTATCGCCGGATTTCATCGCCTTTTTAGCGTGCAATTATCAATGCGCATCAGGCAGGCGAATAGAAATCCGGCGATAGTCGGCGATATAGCACATTAGCGCATGAAAACAAACATTGTTTTCACGCGCTAATGTGGGCCTTGATAATATGGGGGGGTGGATTCAGCTTTATGATCCACACCCCCATGTTATCAATGCCTAACGCATGGTCAGAGCAGGCGTTGGGAGACCTGCGATAAATGAGTTTCACCTAATTTTGTCAGGACAGCTAAGAGATAAGACCACTCCATCATGTCAAATGCCATTGAGGCATCCAATGAGACCACTACCGCCACTTCCTGAGTTGTGTCGAGCCATCTCAAGACACCATGGAGGCGGCGTAGGTTCAATGCCGTATTACGGTGGGGCATAAAACCCAATTGGTCAGGGTGTATCAGCTTACAGGCTACATTAACGAAGTGGCTCACCAGCACTTTGGCTAAGATTTTGGGATCGGCATTCAACAAAGAGATAGGTCTGTAAGAAGAGCAATGATTTGGCTATACGCTGGTCATTTGGTAGGAGCCCCTTCTTTCGGCTTTCATTGAACATAGCGGGCAGATGCGGAGCAAGAGTGTCGGGCTTCAGTTTGTAGAGTTCGATCGGCAGTCCATTGGGGCCCATAGCCTTGCCAGAGCGAAGGCCCCGGATCGCGTGTGCCAGTTCATCGTCCATGACGGCGCCATCCAGTGTATTCCTTTCTTCAGTCGGCATCTGAGTGTCAATAAGAGCTGTGCAGAGCCTGTAACGGAAAGAGTGGAAGTCAAACTGTACACAGAGCTGTAGTAGTCTGTAAATGTACGTGCGATTGCTTGTGGGTCGTCACTTTCTGCCCCTCCTCGTCTATCAATTCTGGGACCGGCCTATTTGCCATTTCTTTCATATCTAGCCAGGCCAGCAGTTTCCCAGCCTACCAGCTTTTTCTCTCCCTAATTTTTTGGCCATGGCAGTGGCAATGCTCTTGTATTAATCTTGTTTAAGCTTCAGGGTATAGAGCGTCTCTTCCGCTTCAGTTTCCTCGAGGCAAAGAATCTTGTTCTTCACCTGGACCAGGTCTTACAGCTTCTCTTTCTGAGTCCCAGCAATCGAGGACAGCGCCTGTCCTCTTAGCACTGTCTTAACTGCTTCCCACATGACCTGTGCAGACTGGACCGAGCCCACATGGTCACGAAAGTAGTTAACAATAGCCTGGAGTCATGATTTCTTAACAACTGAGTTACGAAGGTACCATGGGTTAATGTGTGCGACTCTTCCAGCTTGCCCTTCCCCCCAGGACCAGATGGACCCAGAGCGGAGAGTGATCCGATATGCCCCTATAGCCATATGTCTTGCTTTCTGGACCTCTGTGATCTGGGCCCAATAGATATCAATACGAGAGAGACTACCATGAGCGCCAGAGTAAAAGGTGTGTTGTATGGTGTCAGGGTGGAATGCACGCCACATATCAACCAATCCCATTGTATCCAGGAAGTCAGAAAGTCACCTTTGTGAGGGTCCTACCTCCCATGGGGGGTAGCGGTATGGGAGCCCAGAGTAATGGGTGAAGACCAGTCTCCACCCATTACTAGGTGGCCCTCGGGGAGTGGGAGTAAGAGAATGCCAAGATCTTTAAACGTCAAGCTCTGAAGTCCCGGAGAGACATACACCGTCATGAGGTTAAGGTTTGAGCCCTCCCACCGCCCAGATATTGCTGCATATCGTCCCATGTTATCAACACACATGCGCTGTATAGAGAGCGGGAAGGAGTTTTTGATCATAATGCCTACCCCCGAGAACCAGTGGTAAACCCAGAGTGTGTCACTAGTCTGTAGCTCCATTTATCTTGCCCACAAGTTGTTTCTCCTGGAGGAGCACCACCGCTGGGGAGTGTCGTTTAACATGTCGCATGACTATACTTCGCTTACGTTTGTCCCCCAGACCATTAATGTTCCAACTTAGCAGTCTAAAGTGTCCGTCTCGGTGTGCACCCAGTATACCAGAGATAGTTTGTACCTTTTTGCGCTAGCTCAAAGAATAGATCAGTCAACATATTTAAACAAAACAAAATAACCCCCCACCCCCATTTCGGCCCATCATCCCCCCACACTGCTCCCCTGCACTCTTGGCCTAAAACTGCCCATCCAAAATTATGCAGACTGCGTGTCACCCGAATTGGTAACTAACAGTAGTTTAACTTGGGGGCGTGGGGCTGTTCCCTCATGAAACCTCCCCAGTGCGGGAAATTAACAAGGCTCCCAACTATATGAACATGGGCCATGAGTAGTATAAATGCAATACACCACCACACCTATTATTTACATGCCCCCACACAGGCCCTGTGTGTCCAACATTTCCCAACAGTGGCCTAATAGTTGGCCTATAAATCACACACAATACATCTACAGTGCAGAAATAAGTAGATTCCAGGAGCTGCATATGGAAACGCATCTGCAAGCGTTATGTTCATCCACGCTCCTCCAGCCCTCAAGCCAGTCAGCAGCATCTTCAGGTCGGTCAAATAACCAGGCCCTACCAACCACCTCCACCCAGAGACTGGCTGGGTAGAACATTGAATACTTGATGCTTTTATCTTGCAGTTTTTTCTTTACAGTCAAAAAGGATCTTCTTTGTCTCTGTACGGCTAGTGTAAAATCTGGAAAGGAGATCTCTGAATTTTCATAGCGTAGAGGTGGGGCAGTCCTGGCATTTTGGAGTATTATTTCACGATCGCGAAAGTTCAATAGTCTGGCGTAGATCGGCCTGGGTGGCGCTCCAGGCTTTGGTTTTCCACCAGGGACTCTGTGCGACCTTTCGACTACAAAGAACTTGGACAATCACTTAGGCTGGAGGTGGTTGAGAATGAGATCCTTGACGAGGAGATCTGCCGCCTGCCCCTCTGCTTTCTCAGGGACCCCAATAATACACAAATTATTGCGACGAGTGCGCCCTTCATAGTCATCCAGTTTGTCTTCCGCATGTTTCCTGAAGGCCTGTAATTCGCTGATGTCGCGTTGGAACTGAGAAGTGTCCTAAACCAAGCTGGAGGTAGTAAGTTCCACTTGCTTTACCTTCTCCCCAATTTTTGTGAGGTCTGCTCTAAGGAGTGTCACTTCTGTCCTGATGGCATCCATCCGTTGTTCTGGTGACGTCCTGACCCCCGATATGGCATCCATGACATCCTGGAGCATCAGTTCTGCAGCAACCCACTCCGGCCCCTTCGAGGTGCTGCTTGTCTGGTGGGGATCCGAAAGCATTGATTTCGGGAGTGTGTATTTGTCCAACTTGTTGATTTGGACTACTTTTTGACCTCTGGTCCCTGACATCCTCACAGTGACGTGCCTGCCCCCTGAATCCCTGACGATATTATGAGCACTGGTGTTTCTTGGGATCTGTTACAGGCGACCACAGGATATCAGAAAGTCACAAGGGCCACAAGTGGTTGCTCTGTCCAGCAATAGCCCAACCAGAGAGCGCCCCCACACAGATGGGCCGACAGCAGGGAATCAATGTGTATCAGGCAAAGGTAAATAGGTGCCGGCCTGGCCCACCACGTCTGCGTTTTGTGAAGTAGGTGGCAAAATTCTATCGACAATATTCGCAACCCCAGCTCTCCTTCACGTGTGGCAGCAAAGGGCGAACAGTGGAGGGTGCTTGTTGGGTGTTCTTTGCAGGATTTGGGCCCCAGAGGAGTAGATGTTGCGAATTTCACTCCTTGCACATGCTGCTCATGCCACATAACGATGCAGAGCCACTCCCAGTCTGAATCCGGGCCCAAAATCTCTGGGTCCAGGGCCTACGCAGCCATACCCCTATCCAACAATTGGGATCCCACAGTGTGGGAGGATATTTGGCAGGCAACTCCCCTCTGGGCTAGGAGGGATCGGAGCCCCCGCCGGTCAAGCCGTCCACGGAGTCAATGTCCCCAGTCCGCCTCGAACCCGGAGCTCTGAAACTCTGACGGTCACCATGCCGTATTCGCTCACCTCCTCTGCTGTGCGTGCCAGCGGCAGCGGTGTGATGTCACCTGTGCTTGTCAATGATTATTTTACGGATGACATGGTAAAAACTTCTCAGAAATGGCAAGAGAGAGTGGGGGTATCAGACGCTGAATTTAATTATGCTTTTTCGATGTCACAAACGATTCTCCTATCAACCAAACTACAGGCTCAATTTTTTAAAACTTGTTTTTTTCTATATTATACTCCTGATAGAATAGCTAAGTAGGGGAGTAGAAAAAGCACACGCTGTCCTAGGTGCGGGTTTTACAGCGCTGATGCAGTGCACATCTTTTCAACTTGTATTGGGTTAAAATCTATTAAGCAAGAAACTGAGAAATTTCTAACAACAGTACTAAAAAACCCGGTCATAGTCTGGTATTCTTTATGGCTGAGCTCCATCGGGATCTATTTGCGTCTGTGAGGATGACACAGGAAGACACTTGCACAAGACACTTTAAATCTGGTAGAGGGGTCAGACAAGGGTGCATCCTGGCCCCTCTACTTTTTACTTTGTACATCAATGCTATAGCTAAATCCCTGGATATTGCTACATTGGATGTCCCGCGTATAGGGAACAGTACCATTCCGGTTCTCCTATACGCGGACGATGCCGTCCTATTAGCACGTACCCCGATAGGCTTACAGAGATTACTGAACTCCTTTGGGGAGTTCATGAACTCTCTGGACCTGGTAGTAAATATTGCCAAATCACATGTTATGTCTATGGGGTTACGCAAAAATAACGTGAAAACCTTCTATTGCATGGGGGCAGAGGTGAAGAGGGTGAAGGCCTTTACCTACCTGGGGGTCCTGTTTGATGACAGATGTTCCTGGGCCCCCCAGCACTTAGCAAAAAAGAATGCTTTAGGTAGATCTACATCAGCCCTATTAAGTTTCGCAAAACGGCTAGGGGGAAGGCCATGTGAGGCGATTCTTTCTATTTATAAGGCAAAATGCCTGTTAATAGCGTTATATGGTGCTGCAATCTGGGGGTATAAGCAAGGTGAGGAGGTGCAGACGATTGAAAATAAATTTTTTTGCTCCCTCTTGTCTATCCCCCAATCTACCCCAACATTTGCTGCTCACCAGGAGCTGGGAATGGGGTATGTTTGCGATCTGATTAGCATGGCTCCTCTTATTTGCTGGCTAAAAACCTGGCTTAATCCAGAATTAACGCTTAATCGCCGTATTTTAAAAGACTGTATTCTTGTAGAAAGGGGAAATGAAATACGGTGGCTTTCCTATGTTAAAGTAATGTTTGCGAAACTTGGGCGAACAGAAATTTTTGAATCCCCAGAGGGCATTGTTAAAGGAGATTTAAGGTGGGTTAAAAAGCATTTTTTGTCCTTAAGGTCTCAGGAACGGGAAGCTGAGGATTTACAAAAACCTTTGGTTAGGACTCATTTCCTGTTAGTTACATCACCCTATATTGAGCCCTATCTAAAGCTAGTAACAAGGCCATATCATCGCTGGTTGCTAACTAGATTCCGGTTCAATCAGATACACCTTTTATTGGGAACCTTTCAAGGCTGGAGTAAACCAGAGAAGGCAGCACTTTGTGATTGTGATAGCTGCTCAATTCAAGACACCACGCATTTTATATTTTTTTGTGGTCAATACTCTCATATTAGGGAAAAGTATATAATTCCACTCTTAAGAGGCAAGGGGTTCCTACAGGTTAAACCTGCCTTAATGTACCTGCAATTACTGGATACCCCATGGAATATATTTAATATTGCCAAATATATTGTAGCTGCTGTAAGGTCAAGAAAGTTAAGATGCTCAGCTATGATTGAACCATGAATTTTTTTGTATTTACTTGTATTGGTATTTTTAAGGGGATATGAAATGGTATTACATTCGGTTTTTTTTATTATGTGATTTTAATATTACCTATTGTCTTAAATGTATTTTATGATGTGTGATTTATATGTGTACTTTTATGATTTTAATTAATTGAATAAAGTGGTTTGAACTGAACTGAACTGACTGTCCCTGGGCTTTGCCTAGCAAGGCCCAGGGATATTGCTATGCTGAAAAGACACTTAGAATACATTGAAAACACCTACATGCACTAGGGTACACCATGGGTTAGGGTACCCCTATGATTGGAATGACCTCCCCTATAAGGCCCTAGTACATAATAGGGCAAGGGGATCAAAACTACCATTAGGTCCCTAGTATATAATAAGGCATGACACTATGGAGACTAGCATCCCTTTCTGCACTTTCCTGTGTGCACTTCTGAGACCTGAGGTCAGTTTAAAAGCAGTCCTGTGTTGCAGGCGCTTTTAACATGTAAATTGAATTGTGTCCAAACTCGACTTTGGTGTTTGGGACTCTTAAACATTAATAAACTACAATATTTTGGTATATTAGGTACCACCAGGGTCTCCTCTAGATGTTCCTGTGGTGGTGGACAGGTACGTGTAAGATGGACCCCTATAAAATAGGTTTTATATGCCTTGGGTTTAGTGAAAGTGCACATTTCACTACCCACATTGTAGTAAAGTACTTCCCAAAATCGACTTTTGTGCTAGGAGCATTGTGGAGTGAGGATCTACAATATGTTTACATATTCAGAACACCTAAAGCCTCCCCTAGGTGTTCCAGGGGTGGGAATCCTGTAGATATAGGCACACTCCTTATAAAATATGTTTTAAAAGCCCTGGTGTTGGAGAAATTGCCCAGTTCACTTTCCCCATTGCAGATCTCCGGCCACATAGCTTAACAAGGCAAGAAGTTAATAATCAATAAATCCAGCCAGGAGAAACCAGAATTATGATTCAAGGACTTACTAGAATGGTATTGATAAATTCAACAATATACTATTGTTGAATTTATTCTAAAGTATACAGACAAGAAGTTATAAGACTTTGTTGTCTATGAGCCAAAATGCAGCCTTCCAGTGATCTGCCTTGATTGGTTAGAGTTTAGTGGATTACCCAGGCTGATTTATTGGGGTGATAAGTAGCCCCTGGGGCGAAAGAGCCATTCCGGGACGAGAGGTTTCTGCTGCATAGGAATGCCAGAGCAAGGGGAAGAGATCTTAAACCAAGATCTTCAAAAGAAGGAGGAGACAGGAAGAAGAAACTTGTTTCATTTATGCCCCTACCCTCTAAACCCAACCAGATGGCAGGCTTCAGGAAGAATGTGCAGATGCCAGGGGAATGGAGTCTATGGAGAAGAGCTATCTTGGAGGCTGGTTTAGCCAGCTCTTGCCTCTCTATTGAGACTTCAGCCATATTGAATGTTGGAGAAATAGTGCGTTCTGAGAGACCATTGTCTCACACATTGGAGGAAATGGTCTGAATGTAGGAAAGGTGACTAGGACCAACCCCAAGAGTCAAGCCACCCACCTTCAACCATGCGCCAGCCTGGATCTCTGGTTGGTCCCACTGGAAATCTCCGAAGGTCTGACTTCCATAAGTTTGACCAGGAGCTCGTCGCAAGTAAAGCAACTTTTTAAAAAGCTTTTATCATGCTATTTATATGTTTTAATTTTCAAAACCTAAAAACTACAATAAAAACAAGCAAATACACTGAAATAAATCTGAACCCCAATATTTATTTAGATAATGTTGATACAGATATAGCAAGATAATAAAATAATCAATATTAATTTATGTATTTCTATAATTTAAATAAAATTCAAATAAATACAATAACATAACACTAACATCCCACATTATTTATGCTAAATAATGTTTGTGTTAATAATACAATAAACACCCACTTTGTTGTGATAAAAGTCTGTTTTTATGTTTAAAAATTATTGATTAGCTAAAATGTGTTCATTTATATATTTTCAATTATCAACTGAGTTAAAAATAATTTACTCTATAATAAAATATAAAATTTTGAAAAAATGGCCATACAATTTTTAAAAAGCACTCCCCTTCTGTCCCCCAACAAACCCTACAATGCGTAAACAAAATCACAGAAGTGAAAAACATTAAGCATTTGTTAGAAATGGCGGTCTCTAGTTGGCAGTGGTTTGCACCCGGTCCAAGTTGAGACTCTTATTCTAGTCACCGTAATGGGATTACACAGCTATTCCAGTCAGGGTAAGGCGGATTACACAGTTAACATAACCCATGCTCACCCCCTTGGTAGTTTGGCACGGGCATTCAGGCTTATCTCAGAGGCAATATGTAAAGCATTTGTACATACACACACAGTAACACAGTGAAAATACTACAAAAGGACACAACACCAGTTTAGAAAAAAATAACCAATATTTATCTCAATAAAACAAGACCTAAACAACATAAATACCTCATACACAAGCAAAGATATCACTTTTAAAACATTCAAAACTGTTAAGCCCCCAGTAAACTATGGATTCCTTACTGTGAGGGGAGGTGATGCGTTGATCCCCAGACACTTGGCCTTAGTCCCTTATGCTTACCTAGATGAAGAACTTAGCGCGCAGGGATGATGTGTCGAAAATCCAGACATGCTGGGTCGATGCGGCGGTGGCAGAACAGGCGCTGCGCTGATTTTCTAGCCAATTAGCAGTTGATGTGTTGGTTTCTTCAGCCACACAGCAGCCCCTGTGCCGGTGTTGGAGCATACGCCACACACATCGATGACACGGAGCTCAGAAATCGGACTGCTGTGATCTTTCAGCTGCATGGCAGGAGCTGTGTTGATACTTCAGCCACACCACGGCGATGCGTTGTTTTTTCAACTACACAGCGGTGCAACGTCAGGAAAAACAGGTGCTGAGAGTTGATGCATGGATTTTCTTCGTTCCTTAGAAGACAAGCCACCTCCAAGGGCCCAGAACTGGAGTTGACACCACTTGACAGGTCAGAAATCCCAGCATAGGAGTTCAGGGGCCCCAGATAAAGTCTTTGACTGCCCTGATACTTCGTAACAGGAGGCCAGCACACACAAGCACTTCGACAGCCTTGCCAAGCATGATCTAGAAAGCAAAGTCCAGTTCTTTCATTGCCCAAGACAGAAACAACAAGCAGCAGACCAACACAGCAAAGCACACATCCAAGTGGTAGTCCCTCCTGACAGCTTCTGCAGCTCTTATTCTTGGCATAATGTCCTCTTAGTCCAGAAGTGTTGTGAAGTTATGGTGTCACAGCTCCAGTACTTATACCAGTTCCTGCCTTTGAAGTAGGCAAACTTCAAAGGAAATTATTTTCGGTGCGCAAAACTACTCTGCCTTTCCCTGACCTGGCTCCAGAGAAACTACAGGGGCGTGGAGACAGATGTGTGTCAGTACAGACACAGCCCTATTCAGTGTCAGTGACAACTCCTCCCAACACTCTAGCTCAGGAAGACCCATCAGCCTGGTGATGGACTATCAGGATATGCAGGACACACCTTAGCTTCCTTTGTGTGACTGTCTAGAGTGAATGTACAAACATCCCAACTGTCAGTCTAAACCAGATGTGTATTCCACAGGCAGAGGCACAGAATGGTAAATCAAGAAAATGCCCGCCTTCCAAAAGTGGCATTTTCAAACACTAAATTTAAAAAACAACTGCAATAAAACATGTAGTTTTAAATTGTGAGTTCCAAGACCCCAAACTTCAAATCTCCATCTTTTCCCTATGGGAAGTTACACTGGTAAGAGGTTAAAAGGCAGCTCCAATGATAACCTATGGGAGACATAGTCCTTCAAACTGTGAAAAACTAAGGGGCAGATTTGCAAGAAAGTGACGCATCTGTAAATATGCGTCACTTTCCCTGCGCCCCTCTGAGAAACCCTTGGATCACCATGGATGCGCCGTATTTACAATAAGGCGCACCATGGCGCAAGGATTAACAGATGCGTCAGAAATTCTGATGCATCTTGGGGCAAGTCACGCATTGCTCGAGTCAGGTGGCAAGCACGACGCAGCTCCAGCAATGCATTTTGAGGCCTATTCCCACTACACTGTGTCACTCTTTGCACCTGATTCTAGGAGGCGTAAGGTTTTTACCTGATGCAGGCATAATGTGACGCAGGGCTTTACAATGTGACGTATCTCACTAGACGCATCATGTTGTAAATTGACCGAATTTTTTACACCGCCGCTATGTCAAAAAAGTGACGCAACAGCGGCGTAAAAGTGTCGCAACGGGCTTGTAAATCTGTCCCAAAATTAGCGGTATTTCAGTATCAGAAAGTGTAAAACATACCAGTGCATGTCACACTTTTAAATACACTGAACCCTGCCCATGGGGCCCACCTTAGGGATGACCTACATTTAGTTAAAGGCAAGGTTTGGGCGTGGCAAGTGGGTGCTCTTACCAGGTCGACATGACAGTCTAAAACTGCACTCACAAACACTGTAGTGGCAGGTCGGAGGCATGGTTGGGCATGGCACAATCAGTGCTGCAGGCTGACTACTAGCATTTGATCTACTGGCCCCGGGAACACACAGTGCACTTTACAAGGGACTTACCAGTAATTCAAATATGCAAATCATGGTTAACCAATCATAATCACAATTTACACAGGAGTACTTGCACTTCAGCACTGATCAGCAGTGGTAAAGTGCCCAGAGTTCCATAACCTGCAAAAACGAAATGCAGCACACAGTCAAAAGCAGACGCAAAAAGACGGAAAAAACACACCAAACATATCAGGTCTAACAAGCATATGAAATAATACATTTCAAAGCATTATTATTGATTAAATGTACAAATATTATATTATGTGATTAAGTAATTAATTAATATATTGAAAAATAACACTTATCCACTCGATCCCACTAAAAATTCCCAGAACCCAAAAAGCATAAAATATATAAGAAAGTAAAATTTTAATCAATAATGCTTCAACATATATTCTGTACATCAAAAATAGACACACTATAGTACAAATTCATATTTTAAACATCGATTTTATTGTAAGAAAAAAATAATTATTTTTAATATTTAAAATCTAATTCGTTTTCTACTCAGGATGTTTTGATATGAATATTATCCTAAATTAATGGAGTTTCTGTTGCTGATAATCAAGAGCCATTAAAATCAGCTATCTCAAGCACTTACTGTAGTCCGTTGGTTGCTAGATAAGCAACATGTTAAATTGAGGACTGGCCATCATTACCAGTTTATCGGAATAGGGTAGGATATTTACTCCACATGATGTGTACCATTACCCCTGAATGAGATATTTTGCATATGTGACAAATTCCTCCTATTTTGAGTTTTCAACGAGAAAACAAAGCATGACAAGCGGAGTCGGTTTTTAGCACACCGAATTCCACATGTTCTGCCATTTTCCTGGGGATTTTTCCCAGGGTTTGCACAGGGATCAGAATTTAACTCTGAACTTGTAAAGATGGTTTCTATGTATTCTTAACAAACCATGGGGCATATTACAGAGGAGTGCGTTGGAAAACGCACAACACACATTCCCGTATCGCCGGCTATCGCCGGATTTCATCGCCTTTTTAGCGTGCAATTATCAATGCGCATCAGGCAGGCGAATAGAAATCCGGCGATAGTCGGCGATATAGCACATTAGCGCATGAAAACAAACATTGTTTTCACGCGCTAATGTGGGCCTTGATAATATGGGGGGGTGGATTCAGCTTTATGATCCACACCCCCATGTTATCAATGCCTAACGCATGGTCAGAGCAGGCGTTGGGAGACCTGCGATAAATGAGTTTCACCTAATTTTGTCAGGACAGCTAAGAGATAAGACCACTCCATCATGTCAAATGCCATTGAGGCATCCAATGAGACCACTACCGCCACTTCCTGAGTTGTGTCGAGCCATCTCAAGACACCATGGAGGCGGCGTAGGTTCAATGCCGTATTACGGTGGGGCATAAAACCCAATTGGTCAGGGTGTATCAGCTTACAGGCTACATTAACGAAGTGGCTCACCAGCACTTTGGCTAAGATTTTGGGATCGGCATTCAACAAAGAGATAGGTCTGTAAGAAGAGCAATGATTTGGCTATACGCTGGTCATTTGGTAGGAGCCCCTTCTTTCGGCTTTCATTGAACATAGCGGGCAGATGCGGAGCAAGAGTGTCGGGCTTCAGTTTGTAGAGTTCGATCGGCAGTCCATTGGGGCCCATAGCCTTGCCAGAGCGAAGGCCCCGGATCGCGTGTGCCAGTTCGTCGTCCATGACGGCGCCATCCAGTGTATTCCTTTCTTCAGTCGGCATCTGAGTGTCAATAAGAGCTGTGCAGAGCCTGTAACGGAAAGAGTGGAAGTCAAACTGTACACAGAGCTGTAGTAGTCTGTAAATGTACGTGCGATTGCTTGTGGGTCGTCACTTTCTGCCCCTCCTCGTCTATCAATTCTGGGACCGGCCTATTTGCCATTTCTTTCATATCTAGCCAGGCCAGCAGTTTCCCAGCCTACCAGCTTTTTCTCTCCCTAATTTTTTGGCCATGGCAGTGGCAATGCTCTTGTATTAATCTTGTTTAAGCTTCAGGGTATAGAGCGTCTCTTCCGCTTCAGTTTCCTCGAGGCAAAGAATCTCGTTCTTCACCTGGACCAGGTCTTACAGCTTCTCTTTCTGAGTCCCAGCAATCGAGGACAGCGCCTGTCCTCTGAGCACTGTCTTAACTGCTTCCCACATGACCTGTGCAGACTGGACCGAGCCCACATGGTCACGAAAGTAGTTAACAATAGCCTGGAGTCATGATTTCTTAACAACTGAGTTACGAAGGTACCATGGGTTAATGTGTGCGACTCTTCCAGCTTGCCCTTCCCCCCAGGACCAGATGGACCCAGAGCGGAGAGTGATCCGATATGCCCCTATAGCCATATGTCTTGCTTTCTGGACCTCTGTGATCTGGGCCCAATAGATATCAATACGAGAGAGACTACCATGAGCGCCAGAGTAAAAGGTGTGTTGTATGGTGTCAGGGTGGAATGCACGCCACATATCAACCAATCCCATTGTATCCAGGAAGTCAGAAAGTCACCTTTGTGAGGGTCCTACCTCCCATGGGGGGTAGCGGTATGGGAGCCCAGAGTAATGGGTGAAGACCAGTCTCCACCCATTACTAGGTGGCCCTCGGGGAGTGGGAGTAAGAGAATGCCAAGATCTTTAAACGTCAGGCTCTGAAGTCCCGGAGAGACATACACCGTCATGAGGTTAAGGTTTGAGCCCTCCCACCGCCCAGATATTGCTGCATATCGTCCCATGTTATCAACACACATGCGCTGTATAGAGAGCGGGAAGGAGTTTTTGATCATAATGCCTACCCCCGAGAACCAGTGGTAAACCCAGAGTGTGTCACTAGTCTGTAGCTCCATTTATCTAACGCTTTACAGTTTACAGGAGTTGCCCACAAGATGTTTCTCCTGGAGGAGCACCACCGCTGGGGAGTGTCGTTTAACATGTCGCATGACTATACTTCGCTTACGTTTGTCCCCCAGACCATTAATGTTCCAACTTAGCAGTCTAAAGTGTCCGTCTCGGTGTGCACCCAGTATACCAGAGATAGTTTGTACCTTTTTGCGCTAGCTCAAAGAATAGATCAGTCAACATATTTAAACAAAACAAAATAACCCCCCACCCCCATTTCGGCCCATCATCCCCCCACACTGCTCCCCTGCACTCTTGGCCTAAAACTGCCCATCCAAAATTATGCACACTGCGTGTCACCCGAATTGGTAACTAACAGTAGTTTAACTTGGGGGCGTGGGGCTGTTCCCTCATGAAACCTCCCCAGTGCGGGAAATTATCAAGGCTCCCAACTATATGAACATGGGCCATGAGTAGTATAAATGCAATACACCACCACACCTATTATTTACATGCCCCCACACAGGCCCTGTGTGTCCAACATTTCCCAACAGTGGCCTAATAGTTGGCCTATAAATCACACACAATACATCTACAGTGCAGAAATAAGTAGATTCCAGGAGCTGCATATGGAAACGCATCTGCAAGCGTTATGTTCATCCACGCTCCTCCAGCCCTCAAGCCAGTCAGCAGCATCTTCAGGTCGATCAAATAACCAGGCCCTACCATCCACCTCCACCCAGAGACTGGCTGGGTAGAACATTGAATACTTGATGCTTTTATCTTGCAGTTTTTTCTTTACAGTCAAAAAGGATCTTCTTTGTCTCTGTACGGCTAGTGTAAAATCTGGAAAGGAGATCTCTGAATTTTCATAGCGTAGAGGTGGGGCAGTCCTGGCATTTTGGAGTATTATTTCACGATCGCGAAAGTTCAATAGTCTGGCGTAGATCGGCCTGGGTGGCGCTCCAGGCTTTGGTTTTCCACCAGGGACTCTGTGCGACCTTTCGACTACAAAGAACTTGGACAATCACTTAGGCTGGAGGTGGTTGAGAATGAGATCCTTGACGAGGAGATCTGCCGCCTGCCCCTCTGCTTTCTCAGGGACCCCAATAATACACAAATTATTGCGACGAGTGCGCCCTTCATAGTCATCCAGTTTGTCTTCCGCATGTTTCCTGAAGGCCTGTAATTCGCTGATGTCGCGTTGGAACTGAGAAGTGTCCTAAACCAAGCTGGAGGTAGTAAGTTCCACTTGCTTTACCTTCTCCCCAATTTTTGTGAGGTCTGCTCGAAGGAGTGTCACTTCTGTCCTGATGGCATCCATCCGTTGTTCTGGTGACGTCCTGACCCCCGATATGGCATCCATGACATCCTGGAGCATCAGTTCTGCAGCAACCCACTCCGGCCCCTTCGAGGTGCTGCTCGTCTGGTGGGGATCCGAAAGCATTGATTTCGGGAGTGTGTATTTGTCCAACTTGTTGATTTGGACTACTTTTTGACCTCTGGTCCCTGACATCCTCACAGTGACGTGCCTGCCCCCTGAATCCCTGACGATATTATGAGCACTGGTGTTTCTTGGGATCTGTTACAGGCGACCACAGGATATCAGAAAGTCACAAGGGCCACAAGTGGTTGCTCTGTCCAGCAATAGCCCAACCAGAGAGCGCCCCCACACAGATGGGCCGACAGCAGGGAATCAATGTGTATCAGGCAAAGGTAAATAGGTGCCGGCCTGGCCCACCACGTCTGCGTTTTGTGAAGTAGGTGGCAAAATTCTATCGACAATATTCGCAACCCCAGCTCTCCTTCACGTGTGGCAGCAAAGGGCGAACAGTGGAGGGTGCTTGTTGGGTGTTCTTTGCAGGATTTGGGCCCCAGAGGAGTAGATGTTGCGAATTTCACTCCTTGCACATGCTGCTCATGCCACATAACGATGCAGAGCCACTCCCAGTCTGAATCCGGGCCCAAAATCTCTGGGTCCAGGGCCTACGCAGCCATACCCCTATCCAACAATTGGGATCCCACAGTGTGGGAGGATATTTGGCAGGCAACTCCCCTCTGGGCTAGGAGGGATCGGAGCCCCCGCCGGTCAAGCCGTCCACGGAGTCAATGTCCCCAGTCCGCCTCGAACCCGGAGCTCTGAAACTCTGACGGTCACCATGCCGTATTCGCTCACCTCCTCTGCTGTGCGTGCCAGCGGCAGCGGTGTGATGTCACCTGTGCTTTTCCAGGCGTAGCGCCCGGGTCCCCGCCTGTGCCCTAGCTCCTTGACAGCTATCCCTTTGCTGTGCGTAGATCGCAGGCATCAGCCACAGCCTTGCGTAGTTGGCAGCCCAATGGCACACATCGCCACACCTACTCTCACATACCGCAAGCTCCAGTTGAAAAAGTCAGGGAAGGCCGCAGCTTTCTGTAGGGCACAGCGTTGCCAATACTCGAATCGAGTTTCTGTCCCGAGGTGCAGTAGTGGCAGCAGGTATTCCCACATTCATGCAAGCGCATGGGAGCCAAATCAGTGAGGCGGATTAGCAGGAGAGATTCACAGGTGCCGGAGCTCTTCTAGATTGCGGCCATCACGCTTCACGGCTAAGCCACGCCCCTCATTTCTTGTAACTTTTGATCCGTTTGAGCAAGATGAGAAATAGTTTTGTTAAAATCTGCAGATTGGGGGGGGGGGTGGCCAGCCACTTAGCTGTTTCATGGAGAAAACCTAAAATATATACAGCGCCTAACGCTACCGATCCGACCAGAAAAACATCAGGAATCAGCCGGGATTGAATGAAGCGACTGAGACGCTGAAGGGACGGTGATAGACGACGAGCAGCGGGACTCCCGAGATTGCTGGAGGCCTTAAAGATGGCAGTGCCAGCTATGGGGAACATCAGTTGCTAGCGGGATGCAAGGCAGATGGGAAAATCCACACAGTTAATATCCAACGCGCCCTCCTGAGTTGCCTGATACTTACCGTGGTGAAGGAGAAGAGACGGGGCATCTGGTGGAAGGATACTTTGATGGAGACCTCAGGCAGCGGCCCGATGGTGGGTGAGGTTTGGCCGCGACACTGGTTCCCCTGCACATGTGAAGAGCCGGTGAGTGAGGGGCTTGAAGGCCCTGATACAGCACTAGGGGGCCATGGGAACAGGGTGAGCCCCGACCATGTCACGCTCCAGGGGGGTTTCACGCCCCGACAAATAGGCAGCGCATATCACGCCTGACTATAAAATGGCTGCATGAGGGAGGATGCGAGTGAAGAGGATGGATGACCCCTTAAACAAGAAGAAATAAAGCACAGGGAAGGTGCACTAGAGTAATGGAGGCTTAGAGGCATGAGTGCCAGGAACTATACAAGCAAGAAGACAGGAGAAACTACCGTAATACTGCTCGCCTGGTCTTAAAATGGCTGCTGGAGTCCCAATGCTTTCTTAATGTGGCAGCAGACAGCACATCTAGAAGTATTGCACGATTGCCTAACAACACTGAAGCTACTGCAGTGAGGGGCCACAAACCCCAGTGGCCTGGGAGGATCCCTGTCCACGAAAGAGAAGAGACAGCAGACCACATCTATGCCACCTAAAAAGTCCACTAGTAAGGTCACAAGCTTTTTTACCCCCACAGAGAAGAGGCCCCTGCAGGAACAGGGATAAGCAAATATCGGAATGGCTTGGTAACTTTTGGCATCCCTTAGGGAATTCAAAACTGAGCTGCGCACTGAATTAAAATTGGATATAAAGGCCTCAATGAAGCAACTCAAGGCGGATCTTACAGAACGTATGTCCTCCTTCCAACAGGACGTTGACTCTATTGGCACAAGAATACTGGAGTTGGAGTCCCAAAGCCAGGACCTCGACAAGCAAACTATGGATACTCACAATAAGGTTCAGGATCTTCACACACGATGGCGCTCTGATAAACAAAGACCTGGAAAACAGGTTAAGGAGAGACAATATCAGAATTAGAGACCTGGAGGAGGGAGCAGACGGACCAGACCTGGAAGCTTTTATTGAGGGGCTATTTTCGGTAATTCTGGGACCTCGGCAAATAAAAATAAAAATAGAAAGAGCCCACAACGTGGGGACGAATCCATGATGTCTTGCAAATATACAAAAAATGAGCTGGGAGTGCTAGCTTATCTCAGAAACGATCGAACATTTAATCATCAAGAAATATGCAAATAAATCAATGATCGAGAAATATGCATTGATATTCAAATAATATTACAATCACAAAAACAATGGGATTCTTGTCTTTCGTGATGTTCAGCAGCCGACGCGTTTCGTCCTAAAGGCAGGACGTCATCAGGGCTGCAAATGCAAACACACCGTACAATAACATCAGTACATATGATCAATCTTAATGGATGTTATCCTGAAAAAAAGACCAAGTCATTAATTAACTATTTGTTAAACACAGCCTCTTGTGCCTGGTAGTAGTGGAATAAAATTCATACTATTATTACTACACTACTTGAAACTTGCGGGAACTATTTACATAAAGTTAAACAAAAATGACAAAGGAAGCTCATTAATTTTACATAGAAATTACACCTACATCCTGGGATAAAAGTTGGCAAACTGTTGCGTAAGCATTATGAAAAGGTCATGAGTGACAGGCTCACCTTGTACAATTGTAATCAGTCTCTTCTATCTTTGCTTTTACGTTCTGAACCTTTAATCAAGGGAGTTTTCTACATGAGGCCCGATTCTTCAACAGTATACCGGTTTTGATATCAAACTGGGGTAAGGCAGATAAGAGGAAAACCGATCAATCATCAGTACATAACATATCTCCATTGGCTAGGTTCACATGTTCACCTCCCAATTAAATCCTTCTAATAATTTTAGATAACCCAATCACTAACAATTTCAAATTGCGGCAATGGGAGTTCATACCTTACAGACACTAAATCACTGACACTCTCCAATCGCTCTATCTCTTATTTCTTAAATCAAGAGTCCTTTAAAAAAATCCTCTGCCAGTGGAATATCATACCTAAAGAATAAATAAAACTTAATGTATTGTAATACACAATAATCAGTCATGAAAGGAAATGACTGTGACCTTCCTGTTCACTCACCCCAAATCAATATAGTGATGAGACAAGAATAATTGACATCTCTTATAAACCGATCCTATCACTTCCTTCCAATCAGATCCAGTCTGCAAAAAATACAGGAAATAGACAAAATGTATTGCTCTATTAGTTCCATCCCTCGAAGGTATCCAATAACCAAATTTCTACCTATTCCTCTCTGCTTACCGTCAGTAACGTAGCCTCATGTTCATCTGACCGCCACCCGGGTACGATAAATCCCGATGGTGAACTGCCATGGACTCTCTGTACTTAAAAAGAGCCCAGTGACCAATCACAGCACGCTGGATTTCGCGCGCGGCGTAATTCAACCCATCTGTGAAAAAGTACAAGTTGCCAATCTGGTCCGCTATCTATATTCTTTCCGGTTGTTTCCCCACCATTTCCGGTCATGCGCAGCTTATTGTATTATGATAGCATGACAGTTCTGACGCCAACCCGATGCTCTGTGACTATTGTATCCGGTTGGTTCTAAATCATTTCCGTACATGCGCAGTTAACGATAAGTGAAAAAATGACGATTCCGTCCCGGTATTTTGTACCAAAAAATATCAAAATGGCCTGATTATGCCTGACTTCCGTTCATGCGTAACTACCCCAATCTTTATCATGGTAGCTCCCAGTCCGGTCCGTTTTACCACCACCGTAAAATATCTTAGCGCATGAGTTCGCACGATCTGTGTTTAGCAATACCTCTGCCCACAGTTGCGTGTTAATATTCTAACGCTGAATTGCCCCAAACTATGCTAAATTAATCGATCATACATACCAGAACTATGTTGCCAGATGTGGGCAGTGGAAGATACATTGTGTCAAAAGATATAAATTGTTAGTAAAATAAAAAACAGTTTGCCTGTAATAATTATCCCAGAATGTGCACAATAGATACAAATGATAACATCTAATTTCATATTGGCTGATACTGCTCGTATACATAGAATGAGTCCACAATTTGATTATGGTTATGCCAAAAAATGGTGTAATTCAGAATCGATATTCAAACCATATTTCATCGTTCGACATTTAATTATCCATCGTGCTTCAGTTTGGCGTATTCGTAATTCCCAGTCCCCACCCCTCACATGTTGAGACACTTTCTGTATTCCATGAAATTTGAAGTCTATGTTGGAACCATGTTCCTTCTCCATGTGTGCATACAGTGGGGATTTTGTATCACGATTCATAATCGCCCGCCTGTGCTCTTGTATCCTTATTTTAAGGGGTCTTTTAGTACTCCCTATATATACTTTGTTGCAACTGCAAATGATGGCATAGACAATTCCAACACTATTACAATTAATGAATTCATTAATACGGAATTGTCTGGTGCCATTGAATTTGAAAGTTTTAGTTTTGTTCATACCATGAGCACATAATATGCACGTACCACAAACATAAAAGCCTTTAGGTTGTGTGGGAAGCCAGTCCTTAGTATGTGTAGATATATGATGAGGTGGCCAAACCGAAATCTAAACCTAATCAAACTGCTGGGACAGCACAATCAGGTGATTTGAGCACATCCACGAATTATAGTAGCTCTAGCATCTCTTCCATTGATGAGAATACAACTGGAGCTGTGGGAGGAACTCCCAAAACGAATTCTTCTTTTTGCGACGAATTGAAAATGATAAAGAAAGGTCGGAAAAAGTTCATAGGAGGACTAGAAGGGGGAGGAGGAAATCCCACAAATACCAGGATGGGTACCAGGAGCCAAAACAGAACAAAGAATTAGAACAAGATCAGGCTAACTAGGGAGAATTAGAAGTCATTAATTTGTCGGACAGATGTTTAAATGAGTATGAGATTTCTGTTTTAAAAAAAGGATTGAAATATTGTCCGGTATACAACTGTGATTATACTGATCTCCACATTGATTTGTTTAAGTTTTGCAGAAATTTAAAATTGAAAAGCTTTTTCTCAACTTTGGATGTTAATGTACAGAGTAAAATATTGAATAAAAATTCTGAAATGACAACAGCTGAATTAGAAAATGTTCATTTTTTAATGACTTTGTCGGGGAAAATGGATCTCAACTTGGATGATGTAGCCAGTCTCTGTGAAATGGAAACAGACTACCAGTGCACAAGTGGATTGCGTTGTAAATCCAAGTTTATTCCTCATGGCAGCCAATACATAGCGATTGATTTATTTATGGAAAAAACTTTACAAGAGTTTCATAAATTACAAGATACATTTTCACAAAAAAGTCATCACAAAGACAATTTGTCCCGGCAGGAAAGATTGGCTTTATCTAACTTGAAACAGGATTCTTCAATTATTATTAGAGAAGGGGGGGAATATTGTTGTGATGAACAGAACAAACTATATATCAGAAATACGAGAACAACTCAGTGATCCCAACTGCTACAAAAAAGTAAAAGCCAATCCCATGAAAGAAGTATTTCAAAACATATCTGAACATCTTTTTGTATGGAAAGAAGAGGGTCTGATTGATGGATCAGAATATAAGTATCTAAATGTTAACCATCCTGTCTCTCCTTTCCTATACACATTACCAAAAATTCACAAGTGCAGAGACAACCCGCCCGGTAGACCCATAGTCTCCAGCATTGGTAGCGTCACAGAACATCTTTCAGAATTCGTAGATGGTTTCTTAAAACCATTAGTGGTGAACTTACCCTCATATGTGAGGGACACCACAGACATTCTCAACAAATTGAATGATTTTAAATGGGAAGGTGGTATGATTCTGGCCACGTTAGACGTGGTAGGCCTTTATACTTGCATTGAGATGGAGAAAGGTATACAAGCACTAGAACACTTTCTTAGCAGCAGAAGTGCAAGTTTAAGACATCATTCTAAAATGCTAATACAAATGAGCCAGTTGATCCTTAAAAACAATTACTTCCTATTTGAGGATGAATGGTTCCACCAAATTAGGGGCACGGCGATGGGATCCAGGTTTGCTCCCTCGTATGCCAACCTATTTATGGGTTGGTATGAGAGGGAGCATGCCTGGAGCCGCAGAGCAGGGGAATGGATGGATATGGTGGTATTTTGGGCCAGATTCATCGACGACATTCTCATAATATGGAGAGGCACCTCGGATGATTTGAAAAATTATCTGCACTTTTTGAATAACAATGATTTCAATGTCAGGCTCACGATGAACCAAAGTTCATCAAGCATTGAATATTTAGATGTGACGCTAATGGTGGATGGAGACAAAATAAACAGTAAACTGTTTAGAAAAGAAACCGCCACCAACTCTATCTTGAGGGCAGATAGTTTTCACCCAGGATCTGTCATTTCAGGTATACCATACGGAGAAATGGTTAGAATCAGAAGGAATTGCAGTCGGGATGAAGACTACTCCCAAGAACTAAACCAATTACAATGAAGATTAAGTAAGAGAGGTTATGCCAAGAAAGACCTAGCAAGGGCCAGTGAAAAAGCATCAAAGATTGATAGAGTAATGACTTTGCTTCCTAAAAAGAAAGAGATCATTAGACATAAACCTTCCTTTGTTACAACATATTGCATGCAAAAAGACAAAATCAGGCAAGCCCTTAGCAGGAATTGGACTTTATTAAAAGGTGTCCCTGGCTTCTCAACCATACTGGATGACAAGCCTATAATAACGTTCAAAAAATGCCCTACGATTAGAGATAAGGTCTCGACTAATTATATCCGTCCTATATCTACACATACTAAGGACTGGCTTCCCACACAACCTAAAGGCTTTTATGTTTGTGGTACGTGCATAATATGTGCTCATGGTATGAACAAAACTAAAACTTTCAAATTCAATGGCACCAGACAATTCCGTATTAATGAATTCATTAATTGTAATAGTGTTGGAATTGTCTATGCCATCATTTGCAGTTGCAACAAAGTATATATAGGGAGTACTAAAAGACCCCTTAAAATAAGGATACAAGAGCACAGGCGGGCGATTATGAATCGTGATACAAAATCCCCACTGTATGCACACATGGAGAAGGAACATGGTTCCAACATAGACTTCAAATTTCATGGAATACAGAAAGTGTCTCAACATGTGAGGGGTGGGGACTGGGAATTACGAATACGCCAAACTGAAGCACGATGGATAATTAAATGTCGAACGATGAAATATGGTTTGAATATCGATTCTGAATTACACCATTTTTTGGCATAACCATAATCAAATTGTGGACTCATTCTATGTATACGAGCAGTATCAGCCAATATGAAATTAGATGTTATCATTTGTATCTATTGTACACATTCTGGGATAATTATTACAGGCAAACTGTTTTTTATTTTACTAACAATTTATATCTTTTGACACAATGTATCTTCCACTGCCCACATCTGGCAACATAGTTCTGGTATGTATGATCGATTAATTTAGCATAGTTTGGGGCAATTCAGCGTTAGAATATTAACATGCAACTGTGGGCAGAGGTATTGCTAAACACAGATCGTGCGAACTCATGCGCTAAGATATTTTACGGTAGTGGTAAAACGGACCGGACTGGGAGCTACCATGATAAAGATTGGGGTAGTTACGCATGAACGGAAGTCAGGCATAATCAGGCCATTTTGATATTTTTTGGTACAAAATACCGGGACGGAATCGTCATTTTTTCACTTATCGTTAACTGCGCATGTACGGAAATGATTTAGAACCAACCGGATACAATAGTCACAGCGCATCGGGTTGGCGTCAGAACTGTCATGCTATCATAATACAATAAGCTGCGCATGACCGGAAATGGTGGGGAAACAACCGGAAAGAATATAGATAGCGGACCAGATTGGCAACTTGTACTTTTTCACAGATGGGTTGAATTACGCCGCGCGCGAAATCCAGCGTGCTGTGATTGGTCACTGGGCTCTTTTTAAGTACAGAGAGTCCATGGCAGTTCACCATCGGGATTTATCGTACCCGGGTGGCGGTCAGATGAACATGAGGCTACGTTACTGACGGTAAGCAGAGAGGAATAGGTAGAAATTTGGTTATTGGATACCTTCGAGGGATGGAACTAATAGAGCAATACATTTTGTCTATTTCCTGTATTTTTTGCAGACTGGATCTGATTGGAAGGAAGTGATAGGATCGTTTTATAAGAGATGTCAATTATTCTTGTCTCATCACTATATTGATTTGGGGTGAGTGAACAGGAAGGTCACAGTCATTTCCTTTCATGACTGATTATTGTGTATTACAATACATTAAGTTTTATTTATTCTTTAGGTATGATATTCCACTGGCAGAGGATTTTTTAAAAGACTCTCGATTTAAGAAATAAGAGATAGAGCGATTGGAGAGTGTCAGTGATTTAGTGTCTGTAAGGTATGAACTCCCATTGCCGCAATTTGAAATTGTTAGTGATTGGGTTATCTAAAATTATTAGAAGGATTTAATTGGGAGGTGAACATGTGAACCTAGCCAATGGAGATATATTATATACTGATGATTGATCGGTTCTCCTCTTATCTGCCTTACCCCAGTTTGATATCAAAACCGGTATACTGTTGAAGAATCGGGCCTCATGTAGAAAACTCCCTTGATTAAAGGTTCAGAACTTAAAAGCAAAGATAGAAGAGACTGATTACAATTGTACAAGGTGAGCCTGTCACTCATGACCTTTTCATAATGCTTACGCAACAGTTTGCCAACTTTTATCCCAGGATGTAGGTG
Organism: Lissotriton helveticus; assembly: GCF_964261635.1. Taxonomy (NCBI): domain Eukaryota; kingdom Metazoa; phylum Chordata; class Amphibia; order Caudata; family Salamandridae; genus Lissotriton; species Lissotriton helveticus. The sequence goes on from NC_136068.1 coordinate 1,225,296,111, forward strand.
TAATTTCTATGTAAAATTAATGAGCTTCCTTTGTCATTTTTGTTTAACTTTATGTAAATAGTTCCCGCAAGTTTCAAGTAGTGTAGTAATAATAGTATGAATTTTATTCCACTACTACCAGGCACAAGAGGCTGTGTTTAACAAATAGTTAATTAATGACTTGGTCTTTTTTTCAGGATAACATCAATTAAGATTGATCATATGTACTGATGTTATTGTACGGTGTGTTTGCATTTGCAGCCCTGATGACGTCCTGCCTTTAGGACGAAACGCGTCGGCTGCTGAACATCACAAAAGACAAGAATCCCATTGTTTTTGTGATTGTAATATTATTTGAATATCAATGCATATTTCTCGATCATTGATTTATTTGCATATTTCTTGATTATTAAATGTTCGATCGTTTCTGAGATAAGCTAGCACTCCCAGCTCATTTTTTGTATATTTGCATGTTTAGTCTGGGGTTGGGACGATGCCCCAGTAGCTGGTGGAGTGTAAATCAATACTACTAATTGGCAATCACCCCTAATAGTGCACCCTATTATACCCTACGTCGTCCGCAAGCCTTGTCGTATAAAATCCATGATGTCTTGGTCAAGCTCCACTCCTTCAAATTTAAGAAAGCCATATTGCAAGCGGCCAGGGAAAAAGATACAATCACCTTTCAAGGTTATAAATGCACGTTGTACCCAGACCTAGCACACTCCACACTACAAAGACGGCAATTATTTTGACCGCTAACAGCAAAGTTGCGGTCGGGCAACATTAAATATCGTTGGACGTATCCATTTGGGCTGACTTTCGAACTGCACAATAAAGCAAGACATATCACAAGGCTTGAAGAGGGCCTGGGAATCCTGGGGGGCTACTAAATGAGGAAGAGCGGTCCACTCAATCTTTGGCACAGGGGAAAGAAACGTAACAAACAACATCCTTCCAGGGGTGCACAATTCCTAAAGGGAACCAACCCAAAACCTAAAGCATCAACAGCGACCAGAAAAGAAACAACTGAGACCACAAAGATGCTTCTCCGTAGCTCTTTGAGAAAAGCCTTGGTCAATAGAGCGACTCAACTATGGGAGGACAATCCTAACACCTGAGGGAGAAACATCTCTAATTGGCCACGGATCTGAAAAAGACACTATACAGACAGGCTGGATCTACTGAATGCAAGTGACAGTCGGAGCGGCGGGCCTAGACCAAGGCGCCTGCCAACACACACTTCATCCTGAGCAACGGTAATACTGGGGGCCCTCAGGTTTAGTTTAGTTATGTTTTTGGTTCTAATGGTTCAAGGAGGGGTACCATAAAGGGGAAGGTGGTGGCTACACAAGGGACACAAACAATCTACATACCAAGACCATAAGGGGGGGTGTAATGGGAAGGGGACGACTGGGGAACACTTGGTACACTAGGTGAGAAGAGATGCGATATTCAAAAGGGGCAGAGTGAGAGCTGGAGGGGGAAGAAACCTGACTTAAGATGATTAGTATAGCTTCAAGGAACGTTAAGGGCCGAAACAACCCCCTCAAGCACCAAAAAATCTGGAAATATCTGGTGGATCACCAATTCGACATAGTAGCACTCCAAGAAACTTACTTAAAGCGATCCGAAGAACACAGACTTGGGCACAAAAACTACTCCTTAATCTATAGGTCATCCACTGGAACAAAAGAGAAAGGGGTGGCATTACTATTGCACAACACCACAACATTTCAACCGGAAGACATAAAAACAGATACGATGGGAAGAGTTGTAATAGTCAAGGGGAAACTGAGGGGAAGGCTGTGCACATTTGTTTCGGCATATGCCCCTAACACAGGCCAACCAGCTTTTTTAACCTCTATGCCGAATACAATGGGAAGTTTTGCAGAGAGAGGGCTCAATAATTGTTATGGGAGACTTAATCTACCTGGCATGCTGAGGAGGATAGCACACACCCCACTCCCACAGATCATCCACGGGAAGCTTCCCCAAGGGGTTGAAACAGATTTTCCAAACTCTAGGCCTCAATGACACATGGAGATCTATTTACTCAACAACCCGGGATTACACTTTTTTCTCCCATGTACACCAAACATACTCATGATTAGACAATATATTCATTAGTCAAATCACCTGGGATCACCACAAGCCACAAAAATCCAACCAATCACTGTGTTGGATCATAGCCTGATCTCCATATGCCTGAACTCGGGCAGCGCTGCTCTGGGTTCGTCGAGATGGGTTTTCCCTGTTTCCTGAACAAAATTAAGAGAGCTTAGAGACAAATTGAGGGCAGCAATTAAGTAGTTCTTTCAAATGAACCAGCCAGATGCAACATACCCCTAGAACAACTGGGATGCTTTTAAAACTGTCCTGAGAGGTAAGTGCATAGAACTCAACGCCACTCTAAATAAGCAAAGGGCAAAGGACTGTGCAGCGCTAGAGACAGAACTGGAGGTCATAGAAAGAGAACACAAAAAAACCCACCCGGATCCTACAACTCAAACTAAGCTCTCTTAAAGGGAAAATCAATGCAATATACACCAAAAGATCAGAATACACCCTCCTACGGCTCCACCAAATATCTTATGCCTAGCCTAGGGTAACAAGGCGGGTTCACACCTAGTGAGACAATTGCGGGAAAAAAGGGAGAAGGAATACATAAGAGGGATCAGAGGCGACGGGGGGACTGTAGTACACTCCGACATAGGTAAAGCTAATATATTTGGGTCCTTCTGTAGAGACCTCTATCAAGTAGTGTCCACAGATCCGACGGCCCAAAAAATCTACCTGGAAGCATTGTCGCTCCCCCAGATCTCCCCAGCAACTAATGAACAGCTAAACGCTTCGATCACCTAAGAGGAGGTAAGGAGAGCGATAGCGGCGCTGTGGCCTAATAAATCCCCAGGGCCCGACGGATTAACAGCACATTTTTATAAAACCTATGCAATGAAGATCACCCCCCATTTGACTTCCCTTTTTAATCCAATAGCGGAGGGGCCAAAGGAGACTGTTTTAATGGCCAAAGCCATGATCACTGTGATCTCTAAAGAGGGGAAAACCCCCAACCCTGTGCCTCTGAGAGGCCAATCACCCTGTTAAACCTAGATGCTCAATTATATTTGGCAATACTGGCAGCTAGATTAGAAAATCTGATGCCCAACTTAATCCACTCCAATCAATTGGGCTTTATAAAAGAAAGACAAACCCATGATAACATACGCAGGATGCTTCATCTTATAGAGAAAGTCTCCAGACAGAAAATACCAGGGATCCTGAAAGGATTGGACGCAGAGAAAAAAGTTGACAGGGTGGATTGGTCTTTTATGTTCTGCACGCTAGAAAGCTTTGGATTTGGGGATACCTTTCTCAACATGATTGGAGAGAACTATGCGCAGAAGTGTGTAGGTTAACAGGGTGAGCTCCCAACCACTCGGCCTAAGCACTGGGATGAGACAAGTATGCCCTTTGTTTTCCCTAATGTTTACCCTAAGCATAGAACCATTGGCCGCATGAATTTGAGCCACCCCAGAGATCTAGGGAATTTGATTAGGTGGTGAGGGACATAAGCTGTCCTTGTTTGCAGATGATGTACTGATAACTCTAACTGCCCCACACTCCTCAGTGTTAGCCCTTCAGGAAGAACTGTAGAAGTTCAAAAGCATTGCAGGTTTTCTTGTAAACTTAAACAAATCATCCATCCTTAACCTAACGCTGTCAGAAAGAGAGTCGACTCTCCTACGTGGGGAAACCCCATTTCACTCAGCTAAGCACTCTCTCAAATATCTAGGGATCCAGATCACACCCCATCTTAAGGGATTATTTAGGGCTAACTACCCCCCTCCTGCTTCAGCTACAATAAGACCTTAAATGTTGGGAATTACGATATATTTCCTGGCTAGGCCATATCCATGCGATAAAGATGACTGCGCTTCGAAAGTTTCTATATTTGTTTCAGGTACTTCCATTTGACCTCGAGAGGGGCTTTCTCCCCAGATTACAATTACTTATTACACGGTTCATTTGGCGAAATGGCAGGGCATGTCTCCTGTTCAACACACTCAGACAGGCAAAGAGTGAAAGAGGAGTGGCTCTTCCCGACTTTGACCTTTATTATAAAGCAGCACAATTGAGGGTAATAGCAGAGTGGTCCTTAAGGGAATCCGACAAACATTGGCTACATATTGACAGGGTGATAGCAGGGAGAACGATTTGGGAAGTGATCTGGAAACCCATGAAAGATAGGCCACCGAACGTCTACTTAAACCCACCCACACGGACCACTCTCAAGGTATGTAACAACGTCACTAAAGGTCAAGGGTGGAAGAGGTTTCCCTCTCCATACACCCGATTCATTTTAACCCCGAATTTCCTCTGACACTGAGGGAGTGGCCGTTTGGTGACTAGAGGGGGGGTGCCTAATTCTATCAGATATCTTTCATGACTTTGATATACTTACTTTCGAACACTGTCAGAGAGACTTTCACCTTGCACCCAGCGAACACTTTCACCACCTCCAACTTAAACACTGGGCCCTTCACCCAAGAGTTAGGGAGGCAGCTACGCATTACCTGACGCCGGTTGAGACATTTGTAAGGAAGGTGAGCTGATTGAAAGGGGTGATCACATTCCTATATGGCCTAATGCTTTCTAAGCTGCACACTCCAAGACCATACCACACTGCTTTTTGGGAGACTATGGTGAGGAGGGAGATAAAGGAAGGGGATTGGAAACATCTATGGTCAGATATCGCGAAGCACTATCACTCACTAGTTCTAAGAGAAGCTCACTATAAAACTCCCTTCGATTGGTGTCGCTACCCCACCAAACTCAAAAAAAGTTTTCCTGAGGCCTCCGATCTATGCTGGAAGGCTTGCGGCTTGCTCAGAGATTTTCATCACATATGGTGGGACTGCCCCACCATTCGGCCATTTTGGGAGCAGATCCTGGCACAAATGAAAGACATGTTGGGCTACACCATTCCAACCTCTGCAGAGGCGGTTCTCCTGGGCCTCAGAGAGCCGATGCTAGAATACCAAACAAAGGCAGATAGGGGGATTATGTGGGCATGCTGTGGGGGAACGCAAAATGGCAATCGCAGCAGCCTGGAAGAAGAAAGCGGCCCCAGTAATGGTGTAGCGGCATTTGCAATTATGGAAAATACTCACCATGGAAAGGCTAGAAGATATTTTTAGAGAAGAGTATAAAAAGTTTGAATATAAAGGGGGCCCATTGGTGGCATATCTTACAAAAGGTCTCCCCAGGCAGTATGCCCTCCCATGATGAGAGCAATGCACCTCTTCCAGTTTTAGCTAGGGAGGGGCCTCACCTCCAAGTCCCCTGAATGGAGACAGCCAACTCAATACAATATCAAGCTATTCAGTAGGAACTATGCCTCAGTTCCCACGAGACACAATACACCCAAATGCTAAAGTGGATAAAACTGTTACATCACCATAGTTGTTAGGGTGGTTTCGAGGGAAGGGGGGACAGTTGGGGAAAAGTTTTATTTAATTTAAAATACAATATACCTTTGCGAAAAGGAGGAAATTCAACTGACAATATATCTGAGATGATGGTACCCACGCAGGGTGATTCTGTGTTCTCATTAGATAATGATGGGATTGTGGGTACAATTGTATATTGCAAAAGCCTCTGTTTATTGTACTAGCTTTCAATAACAACAGTTTTCACAAAAAATCTGCAGATTGTGCAGCATTTTAATATTTATGTGACAAATGCAGCAAATCCATAATTATTAAGAAAACACTGCACCCACTGAATCTCATAATTCCAAGGCCCTGCTACAGGTACACAATGGTTTAGGTCAATGAAATTAAACAAATCAGTAAGAAGTTTCTCATTTATGAAAACCACACCTTCTTTTACTTCAATACAAACTGCAGTGCCCTCCCTATCATCTAAATGTTTTTTTATATATATGCTATATCTTTTTCACACTATCTCTATAATTGTTATGCTTTTGAGAATCCTCTGTCAGTGGGCCTGAAAACTAGTATCACACATAGACACTGGGTCTTTCTTTAATAGTTTAGTTGGAGCCGAACTCTCCCCTAACAAAAACATTTAGATGATAGAGGGTGTTTTTTCAGAAAAATGAATATATTTGTGTGATTAATGTCAAGGTCTCTGCAGTTTGTATTGGCTTTTTCAGTGGAGGGCGACCTTGATACATAATCCCTCTTTAGCTCCTGTTGTTTTAGAACCTTTGAATAGTCTTTAACCCAGAGTTCGAGTAAGTCAATCCCTACACGTTGAAAACCACTGATTCTGCAATACGGTTCATAGAAAGCAACAAGGTGGGCAAGAACACCACCAGATAGAGAAGCATATACAATAATTACACAAATGGATTGTGTTTTGGCTTCTGCGCACTTTAACACTGTGTCCCAGTGTAAAGTATGTGCGCAATCTGAGTGCGTGTGGTAAGATTGGCCTGCCCTCCCATAGGAATGCATGGGGGATATATGTGTCCATGGTAATTTCTGTTGTGAGAGGAGTGCAGGGGCGAGTTTGGTATGTGCGAACTCGTGAGAATAAATGCTGCGCAACGGTGTTGCCAGATTTGTCTAGTGGAGAAGTGCCACTTTTAGAAGTTGGCATTTCTGTGTGCAGTGAATGTCAATTGCCTGTCTGACTTGTGAGTGACAGGGGCTGGCTGGTGTGGATGGCTCCAGGAGCCAGGATGGGTCTGCCCGGTGGTGAATAGGGAGATCTGCATGTATATGGGAGGGAGGAATTGCCCCTGTGACCTGAAAAGGGCTGTGCCTTCCCTACACAATGCTGGCTCCACCTCCTGTGGTGCGTCTGATGTCCCTAGTCTGTCCTGTGAATAGGGATAGGGGCTGAGCAAAACAAAGTGCTCCAGAACCAGTTGTAACTGGTTCTCCCCTTGCCCCACAATTTATGACAAAGGAAAATGTGTGTATAAAAAGGGGCTGTGACCCCATTAAAATGTTCTCTTGATCCTGACTTGAGGGTAGCCTGCTGCTGCTGGGCGTCAGGAGGAACCGCCACTAGGGACTGCCTCCCTGCTGGAGGGCCCTGTGAGCTGGCCTGCCTGAGCCCAGCTCCTGCCCCCTTCCTGCTAAAACGACTTTACTGGACTTTGCTTTTAAGCACCTGGGAAGCGCTTTATTCCCATTCCTAAAGAAGCGATGGATCTCCCTTTCCTGAGAGCTTCATTGTGGGTGGGCACCCGCTGGCATTGTGGTGCCAGCGGGTGTCCACCCCTCACTTTCACAGCCTCTTGCGCGCGTTTTTTCTGCGGGTGTCCACCCCGCCGATTTGCCGTGTTTTAAATACCCCTAGCGGGTGCCCATCCCGCCAGGGGCTTTGTGCGGTTTATTTTGATACCCCTAGTGGGTGCCCACCCCACCAGGGACTTAGTGCGTGGAAAGAACGGGAGCCTACCCAGTATTGGAGCCTGCAGCCTCCAGGAGTAACGCTGAGGGCTGAGGGCCCGGAAGTGAAAGAAAGCAAACAGGAACCGGATGGGAGCCCACCCCGCGCTCCTGTAAACAGAAGAAGGCCGCAAGGACAAAGGCGGCACCTGCACCCGGGGCCCCCAAGAGCAAGGCAGAGCCCAGTGGTGCCAAGGGAGGAGCGGCGAGTGACTGGAGGTGCGGGCGGGGTTCTGGCATCAAAGGAGGGCCCTGAGTGCCGCCTAAGTCCCTGGAGCCTCGGAGGCTCCACAGGAAAAGCACTGTCATCTCAGAGTCAGCGGAGGTGGCACGAGGCTTATTGCCGGTGCCTGCCCCCACCGCAGTTAGAGGAGAAGTGACCTGAGAGGGAGAGTTCCGCGCCTGCAACCAGAAGAGTCCCGGAGAGCCCCCGCAGTCTAGTCGGTGAGTGGGGCTCTTGGGTTCCCTATTGTTAGTAGGGGCGTCGGGGCACATTGCCGGTGCCCACCCCCTCCCCTCCTTCTGTACTGACTTCTCTTGGGCATTTTAGGGCCCCAGTGGGGGTTCCATAGGCATAGTGGTGCCAGGACTCATTTCTTCTACAGCTGCCCTGCCTGGCAGTGGGAGCTGCAATGTTGGGCCTAATTGGTGTAAGGAGCCCCAGAGCGGGGCCCAGAGGCACTGTAGTGCCAGTGCATGTTTGTTGGCCTAGTTCCCTCAGCTGCCCTGTGTAATAGAGAGCAGCTGCAACGTTGCAGGGTTCTGCTACCTGGGGCACAGTGAATGCCCGTGCCCCTCTTGGTGATTTCACAGCTGCCCAGCAAGTAGTGGGCAGCTGCCACGTTTTAGGCCTGTTCTTTTGCGTTGTTGCTTGTGGCTGGGTGCGCAGCCAGCCCTGACTATTTTGGACATAAGGCGTTGGCGCCCTGTGAGAGGCCAGTTGGTCTGGGGACAGTCTTCATGTGTTGTACCCTCGCTTGGCGTACACTGTTTATTCCTAAATGTGATGTCTAATGTGCAATGCCTTTATGCCTGTTCTATACCTCTATATGTGTTTTATGATTAGGAAGTTGTTTTGCCTAGTACGGTTTATACTAGTCAGGTTATGTTTCCCTGCGTGATCTTTGCCTAAGGTGATTAGTATTGCGTAGTGTGTTCCTACCTTTTACCAGTGGTTACTGGTTGTGCTCTACAATTCGTATTTTGTGCTCCAGTTATTCTAGGTTCTACATCTACTATTTCTATATGTGTAAATAATCCCCTGTAAATACTGCCCAGTGCCAGTTGGCACAGTGCATATGTGTGATTATGAATGTGTTTGTGGTAATACAAATGCGATTTTTATATATAACCTTGTGTGGAGTTCCTTTTTGTGGTGTGCCTAGTGTGTGGCTGCTGTGTGTGTGTGTTGCGCAAACGCTTTACACATTGCCTCCGGGGCAAGCATGACTGCTCGTGCCAAGCTACCAAGGGGGTGAGTAGGGGTTATCTTGGCGTGTAACTCCCTTGCCCTGACTAGAGTGGTGGTCTCTGCCTGGCTTTGACGCAAGCCTTAGCCAACCAGAGATCCTATTTCTAACAGATTGCATTTATAGTTTAATGTAATTATTAAATAGGTTTTTAAAAATATTATTTTGTAATATACACAACAGTATGTTAATACACTTTATTGTAACAAAAACTTGTAAGAAATGCGTCTAATGTATGAAACTTATCTTGAAATATGGCTCCTGCTACTGCAACATCTTTTGAAGATAATGAGTCAAAAAGGTGTTCCTATTTAAAATAAATTGTGTGTACCATTACAAAACGGCGTACTAACAGACTTCCTTCAAACACTGGAAATAGACCAGAATCTGCCAATGAAATCATCAGCATAAATGGTAAATGCTGGAGCAAAGTGAATGCAGGACACGAAACCAGTAGACAGATTGCATTCAGCCATCCACCGATAAAGCTTGTCAGAGACTCAGCATTTAATACAGTTAGCAGCTTTCCTGGAAAAGTGCCCCATGACATGATTTCCTCGTGAACTTCATCCACCTGTCATGCTGGGCCTTGGTCGGGCGCCAATATTTACAGGAAATAATAGGCCGCAGGATACTGATGTGTGTCTATGGCCCTGACCAGCCCATTCCTGAACATGAATAGGTTTCAGGCTTGGAAGGCGTCATCACAGATCATTTGCTGAACCCACAGACTAGTATGGGTGGGATGCAGATGCATTAAAATAACATCCAGTCACAGTGAGATAGAAACATAAATGCATGGGAAGCCCTCGTCTCTGATGACATAAACCTCCAGCTGTTACTTATTTACACTCTGCTCCAGTTTTATGGCCTGCAAAGCGCAGATGGCACTCACTGCAAATTCGCTTTTCAGTGGCGTTATTTTACTCAGCATTTGAGAAGAGATTTCAATAATTCTTTGATTTTGAAGCTATTCTTGAAAGTTGGAGTTTCAAAGCTATTAGCTGGAAAGGGTCCCCAGCCAGCTCTCAACATTCGATATTCGTGTTATTATATAATCAGTAGTAGATTTATTATCAGTAGTAGTAGTAATAAAAGTAGCCAAGTCTAGTCATATCAGTAGTAGTAATAGTGACACTACTCCTACTAGAAATTATATTAATAATACGTGGCACTTATTTACTTAATTGTGTATATGCTCCTCATGCAGGAAGTGGGAGAGAAAAGTGAAGAGCTAATAGGAGATGAGCCAAGCAACTGTAAAACAACTCTGCATGGATTTGCAGACACAGTGATGTACTAGCGAACTTAGTGTTAAGGCTACAAGTCTAATACATTTTTTATTTTTTGGTGGAAATGGAGGTGTATATATGTTATTTTACCGGATGGGAGGAGTGTAGTAAACAAGCATTTGCAATGCAATAGGTCTCACATTTACGCGAGTTTAAGCTATTGGCATTGTAAATGACAATGCCTATTATGTTTGTTTTTTAAAACATAACTAAAAGGCATTGTCATTTACATTGCTAATAGCTTAAACTCGCGTAAATGCGAGATCTATTGCATTGCAAATGCGTGTTAAATAGATTAAATCTGATCTCTATAAACACAGTGCTCATGGCCTACTTTACCTCTGGTCCACCTTAACAAGCAATATTTACATATCCAAAATACATGCACCTTGTAGCTAACACACACACTTATGCCTCTCATACCCCTTGCTATTACAGAGGTACACACAAGTCTCGTGACACAATCGTACACACATCTCTCCTGCAGGTGTCAAATTGATGCTATGCATGCGTGCAAAAGTGAACCAATAAATGAATCTTGAATTCTGGTTTCTTTAAGACTCTAACTGTAGCCAGGCTTGTAGACCAATGTGGAGTAAAAAAGCCAAATATAATTTAAAACAATACACACAATATCGGCTACATTGGAGCTACGCCGTACACATCTCCCATGACCCTAAACAATTCACACAAATGATGTATGCCCCACCATACATAGACCAGTCATCTCACTAGAAGCAAACATGCGTACCATTGTCATCATAATATACAGACCCTCTCCATGATCTCCTACTACACACAGCTCAAATCCCACACATGGCCTTGTCACCTTAAAAGTGCTCTTTAAATGCAATTACTATATATTACTGTGGAATGGTGGGTTTGTGCTCTCCCTTCAACCCCTCCACCCTACCTACTACTACTCACCATATCGTACACATTGAGAATGACGGGCTGGTTGGCCATGCTCTCCGCCCAGTGCTGTTCAGTTCTCCTCCACGGGCTCAGCCTTCCAGGTCACAATGGGCACCCAAGGGGTTAGCTGAACCCACACTAAGCACCCAAGATCAGTGCGTACATCCGAAGCACCACATGGCACCTCACTCCCTGCAGCGTGAGGTTGCGCCGCTACAGGTGGCTTCGTGACGCTCACTGCCTCCACCGCCCGGCTCCCAGTCCCACCAGCTAGCTCAACCAGGTAGGCACCGGCAGCAGATGCTCCACCGCAGCTGCTGTTCGATGCTCGGCTACCTCAGTCTGCTTGATGAGAAGTTGGGGGTGCGGCCTGTTTAAGTAGATAGAGGATCCTATACCCAACAGTGAGCCATAATCGTCGTAGAAAGAGGACTGTGTGAGGGAAAAACTACTATAAAGAAAGGCAGGACTGGAACTCATGCCGTGCTGTGTCTGAGTCAGCTCTGTACCCGCTAATTAGGTCAGCTGCATAAATGTAAAGAGGCGGGGTCCCGCTTATGAAAGACCCTGTCAATCAACTGCGGCTTCGTTTGGGCATATAACTAATTGCTTGAGCTGAAGTATATTCTTGACCAAATGGGGTGTGGAGTGTATCCGATCTGCCAGAACAACGCCATTTTTTTGTTGAGTCACTTCTTAGAATACTAGGATTTATCATTCATCATTGGGGGTGCAGAAAGAAGCTGTGGTCTCAATTAAGAGATTGAACCAGCATTTACGCAAGACCTATTGCATTGCAACCGGGAGTGCGGGGGGGGACAAGAAGGCATGGACTGTGGGAGGGGGGGAGGCACGGGAAGAAAATAGTGCTCACAATCTAAATAAGACATACTTTGCAACTCTCGAAGTAGAGAGGCCAGTAGCCATGGAAGGATACAAATGATGACATGGCTGTCGAAGGAGGGACTAACAAGCCTAAAGCCAATCGGAAGGCAGCATTTAGGAATGACAAGCCAATGAAAAAGATGGGCGGAGAGTGGGCAGAGCTTCCACGGACCTTCCACTCCATATTGAGTACTGAATGCCTCGTAAAGTGAGCAGTGCTTTGTGCGCTGCTGCTGTGGCTTGACCTAAAAATGATGCTTTTGAAAGTAAATCTTCAGTCTCTGCGAGTCTCTGTTCGCGATATTTCCAGCAGACTGCAACGTATTGCACGACAATATAGAAGTCTTGGGGAGGGGGTTGTATATTTCCATCTATTACTGTGGAAAGTGTTACCAAGCTTACCAGAGTATCATGTGACCGACTGTCAGCTGATGTAATGAACAAGGAAAAAATACTGCACAAGATATAAGTGCCAAGTATCACAGCCAAATGAAAAAACCTTAAAACATCATAGCTGCTCAAATGCTAAAACCAGGTGCAACATTTCCAATTTACAAGTGATATTGCAATGTATAAGTCCAGTTCAAAATAGACAAATAGATTGAATGATATATTTGGATGTATCATCAACCCCAATGGTCTGTAATGCTGTCACAAGTAAGGGTGGGCGCAAAATCCGTTCCGTTCGCGGAATTTGCGGATTTTTGGCATTTTCACGGTCCGCGAATCCCGCAAATTGGCCCAAAAATCCGTAAATTCGCAAGCTGGTGGATTTTTTTGCTTAGTCGCGCCTCAAAAATACAATATAGCGCGCGCGGCGTTGACTTACCATGATTCTGTGTTCGCGGAGTTGTTTTTCTCCCGGTTTGCAGGTGTGCTGCCCCATTATGGATCTTGCTGCGTGATCGCGCAAGAGTTTTTTGACCGCAGCCCGCCATCTTACACAGCGTGAGTTTGACAACGCGAGTACATATAAGGGCCCGTGAACACGCATCGCATGAGTAAACAATGCCGAACACGTAGATGCGGTGCGCAGCTGACTTCCGGCGGGAGATTTGAACAGCTCCATTTCCCAAAATTGCAATTCTGCACAAGAAATCCACCGCAGGCAGCATAAACCTTCTGAAAATGATGATTTTGATCAGAATAACTCAGATTGACATTTGGTTGCACTTTTTGGTGCAAGGAGTACATTTTTGGAGGGGGGGTGGGAGGAAGGAAGTGCCCCAGAGTCTCCAACTTCCTGTTCCTGTCCAGCAGGCTCCTCCCAGTGCTTTGTCCATGTCCTGGTAACTTTTGATTTGGATCTGGAGCTGGAAGAATTACTTTTTGTCGCTGCTGCAGGATATTTGTATTTGAGGACTTTTTGGACTTTGGAGTTTGGATCACTTTTGGATTTGAAATTTGACAATTAAGTTGGTGATGTTTGTTTGGGGCATTGCATTTGCTGCAACCTCAATTGAAAACATTTTTTTACAACTTTAAAAAATATATATATTGTGGGTAGCCACAGTATCGAGTAGGCCCAGGGTTAGTCATGGGTGCATGATACAACTGTTTCTGTGATTTTTTTTTTTTACTTAAATCTCATTTAAGTCATGGAATTTTAGCTCACTGTTATATGTTGATTTTTATTTTTTTTTATTTTTGGGTGGCTGTAAAGCCTCACTAGCCAGTAGGCCCAGGGGTAGTGAGTGGTGCATGGACCAAGTCTTTCTGTGGGGTGTCTTGAATTTAAACATCATTGAGGGCATGGATGGCATTGGATTGTGGTGATTTTTATGTGTTTTTCGACTTTTTGGGTGCTGTTGGGGCCTGACCATGTGGGTGGGGGCCATTTTGAGGCCTGGTCCAGGCAGGGCCTGGCCATGTGGTGGGGGTAAATGGGCCATTTTGAAGCCAGGCAGTGTGCTCAGGCCTGCACCCAGTTTGCCTTGCTTTCAACCATTATGCCCAGGGGTACTCAGTGTTCCATGGGCCTAGTCTTTCTGTGGGGTGTCTTGAATTTAAACATCATTGAGGGCATGGATGGCATTGGATTGTGGTGATTTCTGTGTATTTTTCGACTTTTTGGAGTGTTTAACTGATGTACCTCTGGCTTCCTTTGCTTTTAGGTGCACAAGAGAACCACCAGTGCCAGGAAGAAGTCCTGCAGCGGTGTGTGCAGCACAACGTCACATGACATCACGTGTGGCCTTGGACAACTCTGCAACTTGTGCAACTGCGGCCTGCTGTTCTAACATCTGAAGAAGATGGGCCCAAAGAAAGGTGGCCGTAGCTCCTCTACAAAGAAAGTTGCCAGTGCCACTGCCAGTAAGAAGGAGCAGAAGAAGCAAGTGGCGCCACTTACCAAGGAGACTGGTGTGCCCACAGACACTTTTTTTGGGGAAAAAAAACAACGCCTGCAGCAGCGGGATCCGCCGGGGACCAAGCTGGGAGCAGCACCTCCGCTTCATTAGGCTCAGTGCCACCACGCAAGGTTAGGTACAAGCCCATGAGGCAGCCACTGTCATTGCTCAATCACCATCGACCAGTGATGTAGGCTCATCGCAAGAAAGTAGCACCCAATCAAGGCAGGGTGTAATTCAGCTGACGAGTGTTCAACAACCACAGCCGCAATGACAACCAAAGGTGCAACTAGTGCAAGCGCAAGTACATGCGCAAGGAGAGGCGCAATTAGAGGCGCAAGTAGAGGCGCAAGGAGAGGTGCAAGGTGAGGCACATGGAGAGGCGCATGGAGAGGCGCAACTAGAGGCGCATGGAGCAGCACAACTGCCCACAATGCTTGTTCCTCCAGAAATAGGGGCCCATCAGGAAATCGAGATTGAAGCGGAGGTATCATCCGGTATCATCCGAGGAAGCCACTCCTCCTGATGATGATCCATTGTCTTCCAGATTCCCAGCAAGAAAAAGGTTAAGGAGGGCTACTGCTACAAGTTCTTCTTCAAGCCCCCTTCCTTCTGATGACCTTGATGTTGATTGGAACCCACCAGTGCAGTCTGAGAGTGAGGCACGCCATGAGCCGACAAAGGTAGCTAAGCCTAAAAGGATGGTTCCCGCAAGGCTTTCACTTATAGCTGATGATGACGATGAGCAAGAAGTGGTGTATGCTGCTGATGAACAGTCTGACGACGACCCAGTCATCAAAGATGTCACTCCAGCCCCAGCGGGCATGCAGCAGACAGACATTTTTACCCTATCCCGAATTGCTGCTGAGCGGGATGTGGGCGGCGTGGCACTGGTACCACCACCAACGCAGTTAACTACTACACCAACACGACCTACAGCTTCCATATTTTCTCTTCAGAAGGGCAGGGACCTCCATCCAGCTCGACCTCCATTACCTCAAGTAGTGGTGCTGTAAGTGCACAACATAGTCAAATTCAGACACACCCATCCTTCATCTGGCATTGAAACTGAAAGTAGCTCCTCCACCACCAGCAGACATTTCCAGTCCCCAGTTTGGGGCTTCTTTAGTGTTAGCCGAAAGGCGGAAAACATGGTCGTTTGTTCAATTTGTAAAACTGTAGTTAGTCAGGGTAAGCTTGGTACCAACTATGGTACCGAAGGCCAGAGAGGTCATCTCCAAAAACACCACACTATCATTTGGGAGGCGCACCTAAGGAAGATCCAGGGAGCCAAAAGTACAACAAATCCAAATGTATCCATTCATATTGCATCTGATAATGACGAGGGGCTGATCATGCAGGGGGGAAGTGAAGAAGCGACAGACATTTTTTCTGGTACACCCAGTACCCCTGGCAGCAGCACTACAGTGGTAGCGCCCTCACCCTCTACCCCTGCAACCTGTATCAGGCACACTAAGAGTATGGGAGAGACACCAATGAGAAAAAGTACATCAATGAGCCTAACTGGTTTGAAGAAGTCTGCATCATCATCATCACGTAAAACGGTCCAGCCCACCATTAGAAGCATGTTTTGGTCGGATGCGCCATTTGAACGCAACCACCAAATGGCACGTCTGTATAACGCAAAGCTGGCTAAAATGCTAGCGCTGGACCTTCTCCCTTTTTCTTTCGTGGAAGGGGTGGGTTTTCTAGAATTTGTGGCAACAGTCTGCCCTAAATGGAAGGTTCCTAGCCGGTCCTATTTTGCCAGAGTTGCTGTTCCAGCACTACATCAAGATGTGCTGGAGGTGATTGGCGCAGCTATTCAGAAGAGTGCTGTTCACACTATCCACCTGACAACAGACATGTGGACCAGTTGCCAAGGCCTTGATTACATGTGCATCACTGCACACTGGGTCTCTTTTGCAGGGGTTAAAGACAAGTTAAAAGCAGGTGTTGACACGGACACAGTTTTTCAAGCTACTCAGAAACATGCAACAGTAGCCATGTTTGCCATGGAGAAATCTCACACTGCACCTAACCTTTTGGAGGAGTTTGACAGGAAGGTCTATGAATTGCTGCATCAAAGAAATCGCATGATTGGTTATATTTCCACGGATAATGGCAGTAATACAGTTAAGGCCGTGTTCGGCGCACAGTATTAACATTGTACAAGATTTCTTGAAAAAAGAAATCACAGTCAGCAAGTTACTGACCACCTGCCGAAGAATCTGCACACATTCAGCCATTCTTTTAAGGCCCGGAAGAAGCTGAGGAGCATGCAACATGAACGTAGACTGCCAGTTAAAGGACTCATCCAGGAGGTGGCAACATGTTGGAACTCAACCTTCTACATGCTTGAGCGTCTGTCTGAGCAGTGGGTTGTAATCAATGAGTATGTCTATGAACTGGGTTCTACTATGAAAGACATGAGGCTAGAGTTGGAGGATTGGAAGGTAGTTGCAAGCCTGATAGACATGCTTCGTCCTTTTGAGGTCTTCACGCGTGAAGTCAGCAGGGAGGACTGTTCTTTGGGCAAAGCTATCCCATTGTTGTGCATGCTAGAGCACCAACTCAAGGCGGTGTCTTCAACGTTCCGAGAGGATGCTGAAAAGCAAAACGCATATCAGTTGGCGGAGAGGTTATTAAACCGCCTAGTTGCCAATGAAAGGCTTAAAAACCTACATACAGAACAACATCCCATTTGTGCCACTTTTCTGGATCCATGGGACAAAAAGGCTGTGGCCAGCAAAGCATTCATTCCTTTTGATGAAGCAGATGTTTCAAAGTACAAACATTGGCTAGCTCTGTCAGCCACTCGGTTAGAAAAAGAGCGGCAGAAAATTGAAGGAGCCGGCAGAAGTACTACTGAATCAGCAGGCCATCCGGCGTCAAGTTCCACTTCTGAATCTGTGGCCGAAGGGAGTCACTTTCCCTCACAGCCGTTAACGACACCAGCAACCGTTCATCATCCTCACCTTCACCAGGCCCAGCCATAATATGGTCGGATGCGGATTGGCTAACTCATCAAGGGTTTGCTCGTTCCAGTGATGCAAAGGCCACAGATGGTACGCAAAGTGGAGCAACCCTGGAGAACCTTGAGTTGATGGTGCAGGCCTATCTGGATGACCCAACAGAGGTCTTTGTTAATCAGAACCCATTGCTGTATCGGTATGGGAAAAGGCCTCTATGGCAACTGATAACCAACCTGGCTCTAAATTATTTGTCTTGCCCACTCGCAAGCGTGTCTTCTGAACGTGTTTTCAGTGCTGCTGGTGCCATTGTAATTTCGAAAAGGACCCGCCTCTCGCCCAAAAATGTAGAAAGGTTAACACTTATCAAGATGAAGCAGCACTTCATACCACCAGATTACAAAATACGTGAATGCACGCAGGAAGAAGAGGACACCGACTTAGGTGATGGAAGTTCTTCTCTGTTAGCTGACCTACTCCCGTCTCAATTCATAGAGTTTGAGGATGAGCTCTACTTCCCTAATACAGAGGCCTGAAAATGACTTGCTTTTTTTTGTCCTAATTCACTTTTATTCCTGTGTGTCTTTCTTTGTTTTGCAACTTTTAGCTCAACAAAACTCTAACCACCTAATCACAACAAGTCCATCAGCAGCACTGTCGTCATCTTATTTCCTTATTGATTTGAAGGTGCCGCAGTCTGCATTCCTGAGGTTCACAAGTTCACAACTCAATCATGCTCCTCTATCCTCCTCTTCCAGACTCCCCCTATACATTTCCCTCATGGCAGATGGCTGGATTACGCAGAATAAAGAAGCTTTGTCTTCATAGACAAACAAGTCCCCTCAAGTGGGACTGGAATTACTGACAACATGCTTGCTGATTGCTGACAGTTACTTCTGAAATTGACAGGAGAGGCTGCCCTGTGGGCCCTCACTTTCAGAAGAAGATGCGGCCAAAAAGTGGAACAGGTAATGAATAATGAGAAGAAGATGGCATGCAGTGGACAGCAATGGCTGTCTGGCTCTGATGAAAGCAATTGCTGTTTGTTTGTTGTGCATGAAATGAATCATATGTCTTCTGTTATTATTTAATCTTTTACACACCAACTGGCACATGCATCAATATTGCATTTTCCGATTCCTTAATTGTGAAAAATAAGGAATCGCAATTAAGGAATTGCTAACTGCAATGCATCAAGAAATCGCTATAAAATTAGCGATTTCTTAAAATTCCTTAATTGCAATTCTCTAATTGAGAATCGCAATTAAGGAATACCTCCTCATCCATTCCTATGGGCCTAGAGGACCATAGGAATGAATGGAAAGACATTTTTAATTTGCAATTCACCATTAGAAATTCGCAAATTAAGAATGCAATTTCAAGGGTGCAGGGGTGTCCACAGGACACCCTGTTGTACCTACGAAATCTGCTTAGGAGTACATTTTGCACACTTACATGGCCCAAGGGCATGTGTGTGTGTAAAATGGAACTTTGAAAAATGCACTTTAGTGCATTTTTTAAAGTTTTCGCAAATTACCATGAAGGTCAACTTCATGGTAATTTGCTCCCCTTATTTGCGAATTCGCTAATTTTTAGAGTTTGATGCATTGCATTTAAGGAATCTCAATTTGAGATTCCTTAAATGCAATCGCAATTTAAGAAATCGCAATTTTGCGATTTCTTAAATTGCGAAAATTGAAAAAATGGTAATGCATCCCAAAAATGGAAATTGCATTTGCAAACGGCCGAATTTTGCGATTCGCACCATTTGCGAATGCAATTTCCTTTGATGCATGTGCCCCCAAATGTAACTCAAGTCTACTCTGCTGTTTCTTTACCTTGCTTAATTCAAATTGTACTTTAACTGCAGGGGTCACTACGTTGCATTTTCCAATATGCAAAATGTCCTTGGACTTACTGTTTGCCAATATACCATGATGATTGTCTTGATTAAATAATATATCTTTTTTCTTTACAGTCACTCACTTGAATGGATGGATCATCAGCGTCGGTTTACGGAAGAACTATGGCCAATTTGTGAGTGGCAAACAGGTAAACCAGTCTACAACAACTACTACAGCAGAAATACATGTCTGTCTAGTTGTGGCATGGAGTGGTCGATGCAGTGTAGTGTTGTTATGCCAGGCAGAGTTCAGACAGCAGTTCATCTAAAATTGGGGCTATGTGGCCATACAATTAGATATGGTTTGTCTGTCTGTGACAAAGAGCCTAGGTATGCTACATCAGGTTGCTTCACTCAGAGGTGCCTG
Source organism: Lissotriton helveticus (assembly GCF_964261635.1). Classification (NCBI taxonomy): domain Eukaryota; kingdom Metazoa; phylum Chordata; class Amphibia; order Caudata; family Salamandridae; genus Lissotriton; species Lissotriton helveticus. Next base: position 1,225,315,671 of record NC_136068.1, read on the forward strand.
CCTTGACCGTCTGCATGGCTCTGCCGCAAGCATGGGCCAAAAATCCGTTCCGCTCGTGACATTTTCTGTTTTTCGGCGGCAAATTCGCAAACCGCGAATCTCGCGAAATTGCCGCAAATTAGCACATTTTTTAGCGTAACCGATTTTTGGCCCATGCTTGTGGCAGGGCCATGCAGACGGTCAAGGCAGGCACCACTGAGTGAAGCAACCTGATGTAGCGTACTTAGGCTCTTTGACACAGACAGACAAAGCATATCTAGGGTTTAGGGTTCAGTGCGGTTTACATGGGTTTTTGGGTTTAATTCGGTAGGGTTTCCGTGGAGTCTAGGGCTCAGGGCCTGATGCAGGCTCGTTCATAATGATGTTGACAAGGTTTTAGGGGGTTTGGAGTTTTTTGGTCCAGAATTGGCCGAATTTTGGCATTTTTGGGTGTTTTGCGGGCACGTGTGTTTGGGTACACCTTCCAGTGGATCGATTTTGTTCTGCCTTGCTGAGATTCTTGGGAATCGCTGGAACAAGTGTCCTGGTAAGTTTCAAGAGGATAGCAGTAGTGGAAGTACTGAAAACAGCAATTTTTTGTCAAGGCGCGATTCGCCATGTTTTGGTGATAGCAGTATTGCATGTTTTTGGGGAGCTGCTTGGGAGTGTTCTACATTTTTGGGGGTGGGTTGAGGTGTCTGGGAGCACTGCTGGGAAGGTCTAATTTTGATTGCAAGTGGTTTGAAGAAAATCCATGGTGGAAAAGGGGGGGGTTGGGCCCAGTTGCAGACAGCGTTTTGGCACGATTTTAAGTTAAGCCTAGCAGTATTGCATGTTTTTGGGGGGCTGCTTTGGGGGTTCTAGATTTTTCGGGGTGGGTTGAGGTGAGCACTGCTGGGAAGGTCTAATTTTGATTGCAAGTGGTTTGAAGAAAATCCATGATGGAAAAGTTTTTTTTTTAGCAGTATTGCATACTTTTGAGGGGCTGCTTGGGGGTGTTCTAGAGTTTGGGGGTGGGTTTATGGGTCTGGGTGCACTGCTGGGAAGGTCTAATTTTGATTGCAAGTGGTTTGAAGAAAATCCATGGAGGAAAAGGGGGGTTTGGACCTAGTTGCAGACAGCGTTATGGCACAATTTAAACTGAGGCCTAGCAGTATTGCATGTTTTTGGGGGTCTGCTTGGGGGTGTTCTACATTTTTGGGGGTAGGTTGAGGGGTCTGGGAGCACTGCTGGGAAGGTCTAATTTTGATTGCAAGTGGTTTGAAGAAAATCCATGTTGGAAAAGGGGGGTTTGGGCCTAGTTGCAGACAGCGTTTTGGCTCGATTTTAAGTTAGGCCTAGCAGTATTGCATGTTTTTGGGGGGCTGCTTGGGGGTGTTCTACATTTTTGGGGGTGGGTTGAGGGGTCTGGGAGCACTGCTGGAAGGTCTAATTTTGATTGCAAGTGGTTTGAAGAAAATCCATGGTGGAAAAGGGGGGTTTGGGCCTAGTTGCAGAGAGCATTTTGGCACGATCCGCAAAAATGGCCCTACCTACTAATTACTATCCTTGAAAAGGAGACTCAGAGTACGCACTTTTGAAATGATGATTATATGTAATACTGTCACCTCTGAAACTGAAAGTGTTATTTTTGCACTACACAGCGTACCTTATATTTTTTTCACTGTGGTGTTTTAATATCACTTCCTGTTTTTCCATCAACAATTACAGGCCGGCTTTTATCCTGTGCCATGGAAAAAACGATTAACCCAGGCTTACCATTAGCGATCCGCAATTCCACATCAGGCAGGCAGTAGACATTGTGTCTGGTGACCAAGATTGATCGATGGAGCGTCAGATGGAATGGAGGAGTACCGCGAATAAGAGGAATGGCTGGATGCATGCAACTTCACAAATTCAACAGGACAACTACAACATACAGTTACAGTATCCTCTTAACTTCTCCTTATCTTTTAAATGTTATTGTTGTGAACTTGAACTTTAACGTGTGCGTTTGTTTGCTCTCTGCTTCAAATTCATCCCTCCAGCTATTTGATAAGTTTCTTTGCTATTTTTTAAACTTATTTAATGTACTAATAACTATAAGTGTTTATTCTCTCTCAGGGCAGAGAGGCAAGTGAACTTGCGTTATTATAATTATTACTGCAGCCCTGTACTGTCAAATTGTTTCTTCATAGTTACTAGTAAGTTGTAGTAAGTACTACTTTTCAGTAACCTAACCATCCATTTAGCAAAAAACTTCATGCATGCTATAGTGCACTTCCTTTATGTCCCGTAAAAGATTTATGGATATCTTCGAATCCAAAGATTTGTTTTTCTTCATTTGGTGTTTGTCCATACTGTGCTTTTATTTCCTCTCTACACCAAACTTTCCCAAAAAACCCCATTCCCATCCAATTTTCAAACCCTAACCCTCTTCCCCCGGGCTGTGTGGTTTTTCATTGAGGTGTGACTAAATGACAACAATAAATTCCACACACTTGCTGGGGAGGATAAGGTCAAAGCAACAGAAAAATCATTCTAATCAGAATTTCATGTGCGCCATCGTGGATTGATCATCAACAACATCCTCCTTCTACACGTGACGAATACCATGCTTAATGCTTACGTTGCTTTGTCCTTTGCCGTAATACTATTTCTTATAGTAGCCATACTCCACGCAACTAGTACTTAGTTATCTTTTGAAATACTTTAGCACTGCTTAGGCTACAATTTATGGCACTGTTCTCTACCGTACTATACTACTGACTCTAATGCTACGCTCAGGCCACTCAATGTTTCATTTCCTTTTTTTTCATATGCTGCTACTGCCAATGTGTACCACTACTACTACCAGCACAACGATGATATTTCAACAATCCAGGATTCAAGTCAACACCCAACCTTAATCGTTATTTGCCATGCAGCCAGCCCTGTGCCTAGCCCTATTCTCAAACACGAATCACAGGTAAGATAAGCATTTTGGGGAGGTAGAATAATGGGCTAGGACTCGGAGGAGAGGAGAGACTGACAGTGTCACAGTAGTACTAGTAAAGTACTAGTAGGGCAATTGAATTCACTTACTCTGTTAGTGGCACTTTTGTACATGTTTGGACATTTAGATAATTCATGCTGGTAAGTTTGAAGAAAGCAAACGTACAGTAACCCCCTCCCACCACCACACAAAATAATATGAACGTGTATACTATGTTTAAGTATATAAAATAAATGAATATATTTGCCCAAACAAAAATAAACTAACCCAACCCACCCCCCTACCTAACCCCAACCAATGTCCAAATGTCCTTCAAGTCCCTTTCCCCAACGCCCAATTCCCACCCCCCCCAACAGTCTTTAAAAAAGGGGCAAGGTTACATCAAGGGCTACTGCTCAATGTAATTTATATTTCGCACTGCCACCCCGGGCCTTGACTACTACAAAAGGAAAATGAAGATTATTGATTTCTGATCATATATCCTGTCGATCACATGATCTTTGCTTATATGATGGATGACTTTAGGTGCTTTGTTTTGATAGATTGAGTGAACAACAGCAATAGTCCACCCATAACACAACTGAAATTAAATTATTAACATAGGCAGTGAGTGTGGTACCCATAATTGCCGGAGGAAGGGACTTGATTTGATATAATGTCAACTATACAATACATACACAATATATGTTGTGCTTGCAAAGTAAACTACTGTACTGTAAGTCAAGGGAGTATTTAAATTTTATGAACAATCACAACTTCTAGTATTTGGCTTTCCTCAGCTTTGCTACTCTGGCACGGACATGCTGTTCAAAGTAACACTGTTCATCCGCTGAGCGTCTGCTCTAATACATACACCTCTGCTATCTATGAGGAAGAAGAAGATACCATCCAGGCTTCCAAAATAAACCTCTATCATTCTTCTTAATGTCTCAACTTGTACCAAGTTCACTTTTTCTCAACAACGAACTAACAGCCTTTTAATTTTATTTGATAAACCACCGTCTTGACTTGCATTTGAGTTTGACCCAAATGATATATTGCAATGCACACCACACATGCATTTTCTGATTCACCCAAACAGGCAGTCATCTTTTCTTTCTCCTCCAACCATCCTTGCTTCAAGCAGCCATGCATCTGATTCCTTCCTATCAGCCACCTCTGCCTGCATTCAAAAACATGTATCATTCTTTACAGTCATAAATGTTACGACTCGCTTGTCCTTCCTTTCACCCTTCTTTCCCTTTTCGTTCTTCACATCCCTCAAGATCATCTGATATGACTTGCCTTCAAGAGAAAAGTTTCCCAGCTGGGTTGAAGTCAAATAGAGGGGGCCATTGCTTACCCGAGAACTATCGCCGCTAATGCTATTACTAAGTCAAGGTTGACTGTCTTCTCCGTGATTGGCAAAAATGTAGTTCTAAATTAGAAACTGTTCTTAACAGTACAGTGTACTTGTACTAGTGTACTGTCTACTGTACAGTACACCAAACACTCCTTTGCGAGCATACTCTAAAATGTCAATAAGTAAGGAGTATAATAACTTACCACCGTCCGCCACTGCTGAGCCATCCCCCTCAGCTCCTCCTGGTGGCACTTGTGGCGCCGCCGCATCTGCCCCTGGAGTGGACTCCTCCGTGCTGCTGGCCCCAGCACTGGTGGTGGGTAGTGCCGCATCCGATGTTGTGACGCCTAGAAAAAACATGTCATATTTTTAGATGCCATACACCACCCCCTATTTCGTCTTGTAATGGAAGAGAAAATGTTAATACATATACAATTTTTAATTATTGGGACTGATGAAAAGTCACGGTTTTGGGGAGGGTGTTAACTTATATGCTAAGCCATAACATAAAACACTTTTTGGCACAACTGATGAATGCTTGCTTTTTAACGTGCAACATTTTTCTAATTACAGACAGAAGCAACTACTCCTCATCACCACCAGGAGGATTTGAAGTTCCAACAAGGTGAGGGCTCCCGAGTCCCGCACAGTTACTTCTGACTGAGGTATGTGGAAAGTCGAACTGCACCTAACATCAACAATGTCCTATTTCTCTTGTCCATACTTCTGTATGTGCAGAATAGTCCCTGAAACACTAGCGGTATGGTATGTGCTACTATCAAATCAAAAAGCCAACTACTAGCTTATTCTTGGTTGATATTGACATTTTGTTGTTGGAAATTGTCAAAGCACTAACATTAAGAAGGCTGGAATACACAGCAAGGGCAACCCAGAAGACTGCACTCAGTGCCTCTAAAGCTATTGCTGGAACAGAGTTTTGTTTAACACCGTTTGCCGACTGGGCAAGCTTAGCTACCTACACAGACCGACTCATAGTAATAGTAAATAGTAGTAGCACTGAGAGTGATGGTAGAGAGGCATGATAAGAATGTAGAAACAGTCTACCAGTAGATCAAAGACTATTTTGTAAAAAATAGAATTAAGAAATAGTTTGGAATGAATAGGAGCTGTAAAAGTTAGGGAAGTATAATTATATTAACAACAGAACAACTTACTGGGCCAGCAGAAGAGGCTGCAGAGGACCGTTCCTGCCCAATTTCTTCCACCGGAGCCTGGGGTGTACTCTTCTTGCCCCTGGGAGGTGCTGAATGTGAACATGAAATAAACACAAACATGGATGATTGTTTTTTTGAAATATTTGATTTATTTGACCGCAATCTAAAATTATCTTGGGGAAACAAATTACCAACAATTGCACTACATGTATTGACCTATCTGATCTGGTCAACTAGGAGGATACTAGTACAGTATTGCTGGATTCGCAGACCGTCTACTTGGAAAGTTATGTAAATCACTAACTAAACCAACAACAAAAAGGTTCTACTATGACTGCTAGCACTCAGCAGCACGCGACGTGACAGACACAGTCCGTCATCATGATTGCAGACCACAAAAAATGTCCTACTACTAATAACAAGTCATAATATACTCAACCTATCAATCCACCACTATCTCTTCTTCTTAGTGGCAGCAGGAGTACAAAGGAAGGACTAGACTTGAGTCTCTAGTCTCTCTAGCATTACGCAGTTCTGTAAAGTACTACACTCGTACATATTCAGGCCAAATGAGATAGGAGCACAAAGTTGCAAACAAGTAAGCATAGTAGCGACGCCACTGAGGAGGCGAGCACCTGCAATCACAGAAGCTATTTAAACATTATTTTACCTGCAATGTAATCGAATCAGTAGCATTCTTGCTCTTCGGGAAAATCATATATTAGCAATATAACGCAGAGCAGAAGAAAACAAAATAGTTATTAAATAGCTACTCACCAAGGCCAGGGATCTCCACGCCTAGCAGGTTGAGCAGGTCCTGCTCCCGGTCGATGAGGTCAGACCACCGGTGCGTCGCTTGGTCATAGGTGCGCCGGACCCCCGACTCCCTACGCAGGGCCCGGCACACCTTATCCCACAGCTGGCGAAGCTCTCGGAGGCCATACCCTTGACCGGGCCTGCCCCCTGCTGCCACGGTCTTCGGGAGGTGGCGCAGAACATAAAATATAAGCGCAGCCAACTCCACCGCGCTGAAAAACTCCCTGGCCACTACATCCATCCCCCTCAATCGCCTGCAAGAGAGCCGGTTACGGGGTGCGGGACCCTTCCCCTTGCTCTTCCCGGCTCCCTTTGCCATGGTCCTGAACAGGTGGAAAAAAAAATAGGAAAGAATAGGGAAAAACTAAAGAAAAGAGTTAAAAAAAGTAGCTTTAAAGTAACCAAAAGTAGAAAAAAAGCACAAAATATAGATGTAGAAAAAGAGAGGGATAGATAATGAGTAAAAAAGATCCAAAAAAAGTTCAAAGAAACAAAGGATTGCAAAGATTAGGGGAGGATTGAAAAAGCATGCCCAGAACCATAGCAATGAATGAAAAAACAAGATGGCCACGCCCATTGACGACTTCGTGGGTAAGTTTGCGCGATATTTCCACAGCGAGAACGCAAAAACACACGCGAACACGTAATAGCGCCCCGCGCACAACGCGAGTTTGCAAATAGCGCCCGGAAACGGAAATACGCAACGCGGCCAAGATGGCCACGCCCATGTACGACCACATGGGTAACTTCGCGGTCGGTGCGCTGCTAGTGGCCCGCGAATACACAAAAAGCCCCACGAACACGCAAAAAATATTCCGCAAATTCGCACAAATTCGCAGATTATGCGGATGGCGAATTCGCGCATTTCGCCCATACTTAGTCACAATGCCTAAATGCATATTTGATCAAAAAAACATACACATGTAAATATTACCACAGAATTAAAAAAAAAAAATCGATCAATGATAAAAACATTCTGTGAGCACCTGGAAAATATGTGCAAAATAAAAGAAAAAATAAATAAAAATTATATATATATATATATTACCTACTGGCGGTCGCCAGTAGGTATATATAGTTAGGATTTTTTCTCTATGGGATTTTTGAAAATTCTATGTCTAATAACTTTGGCGTTTGTGGACGGAATTGGCTGAAATTTTCAGGAAAATGGCACATTTTGTTTCTGAGCAGCCCTTAAAAATTTGGGGGGGGTTTGTCAAGGGGGGGCCGAGAAAAAAGGGGGGTCCCAAAACGTGTTTTTAACATTGAGTTTTCCATAGGGCGGTTGGCCTCACTTTTAGCCCGAACGGCTGAATGGATTTGCACGAAACTTGGCAAAATTGTAGGGACTGGTAGCCCGATGTGCCTTTTGTAGGTCTCAATATATGTGCTCCAGTGGATTTTGAGAAATTAACGTTTAAAAAAAGATATATATCTGTAACAGCGGACCGGGCAGCGCTCCAGTACGCGTACTTTTCGCGCAACGGAGCTTTGTGAAGCGAAGCTGATTGGTTCTCCGGCGTCTGTAAACATTCCAAACAGTCCGTAGCGGCCGCCATCTTGTCTCTCGGTAGGATCGAGAGACAAGAGGAGGCCAAAGCGAAGGGGCAAATGACCATAAGGGGGAATAGTAGATCCTCGCTGACCCCCTACGTTTGATGTGGAGGTTTTAAAAGGGCCCCGCGGGGCAAAAAAAAAAAATAATAATAATAATCGAACGGCTGAATGGATTTGCACGAAACTTGGCAAAATATTAGGGACTGGTAGCCCGATGTGCCTTTGCTAGGTCTCAATATATGTGCTCCAGTGGATTTTGAGAAATTAACGTTCAAAAAAAGATATATATCTGTAACAGCGCTCCGCTTCGCGTACTTTTCGCGTTACGGAGCTTTGCGAAGCTGATTGGTTCTCCGGCGTCTGTCAACATTCCAAACAGTCCGTAGCGGCCGCCATCTTGTCTCTCGGTAGGATTGAGAGACAAGAGGAGGCCAAAGCGAAGGGGGAAATGACCATAAGGGGGCATAGTAGATCCTTCCTGACCTCTTAGGTTTGATGTACCATTTTGCCAAGTTTGGTGTAATTCCGTTCAGCCATTCAGGCTGTAGACGTATGTAAATGTCCTATGGAAAATTGCATGGGGAAAACACATTTGAAAGTGTTGAAATTTAGAACCAATTAAAATGTTAGTTTGGTTTTGTATTTGTGTGTGATGAAAGTTAATTGGTTATGTATATATGTCAAATGAGAGGAAACCACAGCCATTTTGTGATACTACTGTCTGAGGTACATTTGTGAGGAATTTTTGGTGGTGAATTTCTGGTGTTTGATTTACACAGTACTAACACTTCTCCTACTTTTAAAAAGGTGAGTTGTTAATTTGTAAGGGGAACTATGTTGTACACTTGAAGATAATTTGAAAAATGTTTTCTGTTATTTATTTGCAGTCCTTCTGTTATACTAAATACTTGATAAAGTTAGTTTTATATTATGTATTACTAAAAACGATAAATGAAAGTGATTATTTTTTTCTGCAATTTACAGCAAGCAATTTCAAAATAAAATGGCTCACAATGAAGAGACCGTGGCAATTTCTTTTGAATTGTCCACTACATTGATTGAAATTGAGAGCACCAATAATGAAATATTGTCACAAGGAGGAGATGACTTGCATGATTCCATTAGATTGATTGAAATGGACAGCACCAATAATGAAATATTGTCACAAGGAGATGACTTGAATGATTCCACTACATTGATTGAAATTGAGAGCACCAATAATGAAATATTGTCACAAGGAGGAGATGACTTGTATGATTCCATTAGATTGATTGAAATGGACAGCAATAATAATGAAATATTGTCACAAGGAGGAGATGACTTGAATGATTCCACTACATTGATTAAAATTGAGAGCACCAATAATGAAATATTGTCACGAGGAGATGACTTGAATGATTCCACTACATTGATTGAAATTGACAGCACCAATAATGAAATATTGTCACAAGGAGGAGATGACTTGAATGATTTTTTTGATCAATCTGTTGATGGCGAATTTATCGAATGTTTGGAGACCATAGAGTTAGAAGAATCATCATTGCAGACTTTTCATGAGGAAATTGCTGATGAGGACATGTTACTAGTTCTTTCAAATTTAGAAAATTCTGAAGAATAAATTTATATTTAGAAATCAAAAATTGTTTGAGACATTATTCATTTTTATTTTTAATTTATGAGGTTGTAGCGAAGTGATTGTAGTATAAAATGAGACTTATAGTATAGAGTGCAACATTTTTATGTTACATGGTAAGTTTACTCATATTTACTTCCCTTCTGCCACTATATTATCTCCAATGTGTATTTGACATCTCTTCTTCATCTCCGGCCTCCTTTCTCTCACTGTGTGTCTCCGATGCATCTTATCGCTGCTATTTTGTGTAATTACAGAAGAGAGTAAAATAAAATAGTTCGGAACGTGAAAAGGGGGCAAAGTAGAGTACTCCTCACCCCCTAGGCCTTTTTAGGCGGTCCCAAAAGGATCAGTTTCTGCTTTCCTGAGAGATTATGGTATGAGTTCCATATACCACAATAACTTGCATTACAACATGCAAGATATCTATCTCCTATTACCAACTTTTGGAGATATTCGCGCTAAGCGCGAATATCTCCAAAAAGTAACACCTGCCCTGAGCAGTTCTTAGCCATGTTATCCAATGGGAGGTGGATAACATGGCTAAGAGCATTAGCTCGGTAATGCATGAATATCGCTGACTTTTTAGCGATATTCATGCATTGCGGCCGTTTATTATCGCATTTGCGATAAACCTTGATAATAGCAAGGTTTATCTTCGATAATTTCTGACGATGCTTAGCGGTAAAAAATTCGTTGGTAAGCATCGTTAGCGATAAATATCGCTTAACTTTGGTAATATGCCCCAACGTCTGTTAACGTTCGATTCGAAGGAAATGAGGAAGTGTTGAAAAACATTGTCTGCGCCATCTTGCCTTTTTTGAAATGCCACACTTTTGTCGTGCACGGCAGCCATTTTAGATGCCTTGACCAGACCCACTCTCTGCACGCTGTCGATTCGTAGCATGGCTCCTCACCCTCGCAAGCATCTTCCCCAGGCACTGGTCACCCCCGCTCTCTGTCTTATGCATGGGCAATAAACCTCCCCCCATCTGCGCTGCTCTTCCCTGAGAATCACACTCTGTGCCCGCCCGACACCTCCCTTTCACCCTATTCACTACCGCACCCTCTGACACTCCTCTTCCTCTGTGTCCGATTGTCCAGGCTATCACCTAGCCCTGCAGATGTAGTTTATGGCCCCAGCTGTAAAGAATCACCCCTCTTCAAAGGAGTTATAGTAGATCAAGGCCCACACCCGATGAGATCCGTCACACCACACGTGTTCCTACTATCTGAAAACCATCCTGTATTGTGATTGGGGAGGGGACCGAGCCTGAAGCGGAAGATTCCAGGAATGACTCTTTGTACATCAAAGTTTTTACAATTATGTGTCACATTAAAAATATATAGCACTCCAACAAAGTAGTAGGAATATAAAACTTTAATAACATATAAATATATACAACAAAACAAAAACAGTAAAAACATTTAAACAACGAAGAGACCGTGGCAATTTCTTTTGAATTATCCAATAGATTTATTGAAATTGACAGCACCAATAATGAAATATTCTTGTCAGTAGCGGTCTGTTGTGCGAATAGTTCCAAGGCAGCAGAACGCGCTGAAATCTAGATGGCACGAAAGTGATGTCTAGTAAGTTGCCGCCCATCAAATAACGGCGTGGGGTGCCGCGGGGGTGAGTGAGTCCAGTAGGCACCACAGCTATTCTTACCGGCATTGCAGAATTACTGCTGGGGACAATGCCTGTGCTGTAGCAGGGTCACAGCAGAAACAAAAAGGACTCTGTTGAAGATGTTGTTGGTTTTAAATTTGAAAACAGTTCTGGTGTCAACTGCTATGCTAATGTAGTGGTTAATGTTTTGTTTTCTCTAGAAAATGTAAAAGAGGGGGAGGCAGTCCAAAGTTCCGTTAAAAGGGCAAAGGAAAGGATCGGTGGTTTGAACTATCAGTCAAAAAGGGGAGGGGGTGCAACAATTTTTCCTACCGGGTCACACTGTGCTTTCACCGGAACTGAGGTCTGCAGGATTCTAGTAATTCAAAGTGAGGCTGGCGCCAGCATGGGAGCGCCGACGTCCCGCGGATACAGTTTCGTCACTCCACGGGCGATCATGGCAGTCATTCCCCATCGGGGGTCGGAGACTCCCGCGGCTCCTCTAGAATCTTCAAGGTCGTGGAGGACTACGGTGGTGGAGTCAACCAGTGACCGGGCCATTTCTTTATGCTGGGCCCGCTCTTGCCAGGTCGACCGCCATTTTGAGAGTTCGGTAGCTACTGGCGATCGCGGGGTCAAATGAGCGGACGGGCTCCACCCTGCCGGGCGAGACGTTGCAGCATGGCCACAGTGGAAGAACCCTTTTCCGGGCGCCTGGAGCGCTGAGGGTGCAGCTGGGAAGCCTCCACCTGGGGAGGCGGGAGAGGCCTGTTCGCACCGTCTCTCCCTCCCAGTGCACCCCACGGCGTCTCGCTTGAGATTTGTTATGGCCGGACCAGGCGATGAGGACGAGGGGGGGGGTCGGAGGCATGTGCAAGACATCCCCCCCCAGTGTTGTCGCAGCCATTATTCATGAAAGAAGAAGTGTCCCGTCCGTCTTCGGGCCGGGCTTCCGGTAGATGTCGGCCGGATGCCCCTGGCTCTGGCCCCATGAACGGGTTTCTTGGTTTATCGGCTGCAGCCGGATCCCGTCGGCCTCGGCCCCCCGACCGTTGGTGGCCGGACCGGAAGAGCATGTGGCGGGAGTACCTGCAACTCTCAAGGGCCACCGCGGCCGGACTGGGAGAGAGAGGGGAGGGTCGAGGAGACATTCCCCCCCCCTGCAACTGTTCAGCGTTGTAAAGGCAATCCCCTGGCCGGGTCCCGCTGGCCTCGGCCTCTCCTCCGGCTACACCCTACGTTAGCATCTCCTGGCCGAGGCGTGGCAGCAGGACCCGCCTTATATGGGCTGCTCCCGGCTGGGCGTAGCCGCAACCCTGCCCCACCTTGGAAGTTTCCAGAGTGGGGGCGGATGTTCTACTGACTTGCATTTTCCCTAGTCTATCGATTTTTTTGGTGTGGCAGGCGGTGGGACAGCGAGGGGTGATTTGGTTTCTCTTACTGTTTTTCTGGTCTCTCACCACTGGCATATTTTAACGTTTTCTTGTTTCTAGGACATTAATAGGTTTTATCATTACGTTATGTTATCGTTTCTTTGTTCGTTGTTTAATAAAAGTTCATGTTCATCAGTGGCCTACTGATTTTCGTTTTCCTATTCTTTTCTTTCCAGGTTGTTTCATGCTAAAGTTTCTGTTAACAGGATACAGTGATCACTTCGTTATTATTGCATATGTCCTTTTCACTAGGGGTGCTCTCTGGTCGGGCCAGATGACGTATCTCTAGTAAATGGTCCGGGTGAAACAGGTGCATCAATCAGTGGGGAGTAGATAGGCATGACAGATTACAACGGGGGAGAAAGGTCCGCATTACGTACCCTTTCACTACTTGCAAAGATTTTCCTACGTTTATTTGCAAACAGGGAATACCTCCAAAAAGAACTAATTCCCAAACAGTCAATGTTCGGACAATCAATCAATCAATGAGGAATGAAATAGGTACGACGTGTTAAAGGCTTGCGTTACCTACCCTTCACTATCTGCAAAGGGAGAGAGAATATTCCTATTCTTCCTCGTTTGCAGGCAGAGAAGATCCTTAAGAGAACCAACTTCGAACAATTCAATGCTCGATTCAAACAATCAACAAGGGGTACTGTGAACACAAATGAACGCCGCTTATGTACATACGCATTGCTATTTTCAACAGGTTGTTCCTAATGTTTCTATTTTAGCGAGGTCAAAAAGAGATCCCATTAGTGGCCTACTGATTTTGCTCGATTCCTTTTGTTTTTTTACACGATTTTTCGCTATCTGCAAAGACTAAACAGAGTATTGCGACTCTGTGCTTGTTTGTAAATAGAGAATGAACCATAGAGAACAATCAATCAAATGGAGAGAGAAGCAGGCACGACGGATTACAAAGGGGGCAAAGGGCTGCGTTAACTACCCTTCACTATCTGCAAAGAGAGAGTACTCCTAATAGAAATGAGGGGTGGGGGGCAGCATTCAAAGCAGATCAGTGTGCATAAACACGAAAATGTTTTTACTTACCACGTACTTGACATTCGACAGCTTATGATATTTGCTATTAAAAAACCATTGAAATTCACTGAAAAAACCATAGGTTATAGACCATATATAGTTAGGAATTAGCATTTACAAAACCTTGAAAATTCACTGAAAAAACCATAGGTTATAGACCATATATAGTTAGGAATTAGCATTTACAAAACCTTGAAAATTCACTGCAAAAACCATAGGTTAGAGACCATATATAGTTAGCTGGACATTTTATTGACATAAAACCAATGAAATTCCATATATAGTTAGTTGCACTAACTATATATCGCGCACCCGCAATCCACTGCTGATGATGTCACATATTACATCATTCATGACATGGTCAGTGACATCACTGATGACATCACTGATGACATCTCAAATGACATCACTGATGACATCACTGATGACATCTCATTTGACATCAATGACCACATCACTGATGATATCATTCATGTGACAATACAATGCATCTCCTCACATTTTAATATAACCTCTGTTTCACCCAGTGTTAAAAAGAGAGTATAATTTTTGAAACCATTGACACACCAATACTAGTTACTACATACGCACTCACTGATTGCTACGTCTACACACACCTTCACTCATTCACCCATACAATCATTCATACATACAATCACTCATCTTTACAACACTATCATATGCACTCATACACCTATACAGACACTCACAGTCTGCCACTCATCCATGGAGTTACTCACACACCTAGTCAGTCCTGTAAAGAATCAATGACACTTCCATTTTCTTGTCTATACAGTTAAACATAGAGCACCTTACATTTTCAAACATATACTAACACATACTTACCTTCTTATACAATCATTGATACAAGTACAGATTGATCTGCACAGAGTCACACACCTCCCAGCTAGCCACACACACACTCAGTCTCCCATACAAATACTTGGGCAATCAATCAATAACCCATATAGTTACTCATATAGCTACTGATCAACACATGCAGCAGTTTACAGAACAACAGACATAATGATGCACAAATTAAGACAGTTTAGTCACTAACCCATGCACTCAGTGAGACACATTTAATCACTCACTCATACAGTCAGTCATGCACCTACTAAATCCTTCTTCCAGACACTTACACATCCACTCATTCTTCAATATGTAAGACATATTTAAACTTTATAGAAACAAAAAATCACTGGATGTTGTTATCAGTGATGTCATCAGTGATGTCATTTGAGATGTCATCAGTGATGTCATCAGTGATGTCACTGACCATGTCATGAATGATGTAATATGTGACATCATCAGCAGTGGATTGCGGGTGCGCGATATATAGTTAGTGCAACTAACTATATATGGAATTTCATTGGTTTTATGTCAATAAAATGTCCAGCTAACTATATATGGTCTCTAACCTATGGTTTTTGCAGTGAATTTTCAAGGTTTTGTAAATGCTAATTCCTAACTATATATGGTCTATAACCTATGGTTTTTTCAGTGAATATATATATATATGAACCCTCTAACGTTTCCAAAGCATTAGGAGAGCACACAGCATCGCCCCCACCTTCCGGTTTAAAGTGCCGCTCGCATTCGATTCCCTGAAATAATTTTTCTTTGCCAACGCGTTTCGGGGCTCGGCGGCCCCTTCTTCCTGGGCAGCTTTCAGAAACACCACTGAGGCTCACATAAGTGTTTCACAAGTATTTATTGTTCACATGACCACGCAGGAGCATTCAGCATCACGTGCCCCTGCAATGTCTATTGGGACATGTAGTCCTGCTGTGTGAGCAATTATTTGCTTTGAGTAAGTTCAGTGCGCTTCTGTTATTTGCAGCATTCCATGTCCTTCAGTAGGTATCAGGTCCTCATCACGAGCCAATTAATGGCATTCGGAGCGTTGCACTGATTGGAGCTGAACAGTTCCTCTCCCAGTTTCTCTTCTTGTGAGATGGTGTCTCTCCCCACGGCAGGAAACAGCCGTGTGATTAATGAACCCTCTAACGTTTCCAAAGCAATAGGGGAGCACACAGCATCGCCCCCACCTTCCGGTTTAAAGTGCCGCTCGCATTCGATTCCCTGAAATAATTTTTCTTTGCCAACGCGTTTCGGGGCTCGGCGGCCCCTTCTTCCTGGGCAGCTTTCAGAAACACCACTGAGGCTCACATAGGTGTTTCACAAGTATTTATTGTCCACATGACCACATAGGAGCATTCAGCATCACGTGCCCCTGCAATGTCTATTGGGACATGTAGTCCTGCTGTTTGAGCAATTATTTGCTTTGAGTAAGTTCAGTGCGCTTCTGTTATTTGCAGCATTCCATGTCCTTAAGTAGGTATCAGGTCCTCATCACGAGCCAATTAATGGCATTCGGAGCGTTGCACTGATTGGAGCTGAACAGTTCCTCTCCCAGTTTCTCTTCTTGTGAGATGGTGCCTCTCCCCACGGCAGGAAACATCCGTGTGATTAATGAACCCTCTAACGTTTCCAAAGCATTAGGAGAGCACACAGCATCGCCCCCACCTTCCGGTTTAAAGTGCCGCTCGCATTCGATTCCCTGAAATAATTTTTCTTTGCCAACGCGTTTCGGGGCTCGGCGGCCCCTTCTTCCTGGGCAGCTTTCAGAAACACCACTGAGGCTCACATATGTGTTTCACAAGTATTTATTGTCCACATGACCACGCAGGAGCATTCAGCATCACGTGCCCCTGCAATGTCTATTGGGACATGTAGTCCTGCTGTGTGAGCAATTATTTGCTTTGAGTAAGTTCAGTGCGCTTCTGTTATTTGCAGCATTGCATATCCTTAAGTAGGTATCAGGTCCTCATCACGAGCCAATTAATGGCATTCGGAGCGTTGCACTGATTGGAGCTGAACAGTTCCTCTCCCAGTTTTTCTTCTTGTGAGATGGTGCCTCTCCCCACGGCAGGAAACAGCCGTGTGATAAATGAACCCTCTAACGTTTCCAAAGCATTAGGAGAGCACACAGCATCGCCCCCACCTTCCGGTTTAAAGTGCCGCTCGCATTCGATTCCCTGAAATAATTTTTCTTTGCCAACGCGTTTCGGGGCTCGGCGGCCCCTTCTTCCTGGGCAGCTTTCAGAAACACCACTGAGGCTCACATAGGTGTTTCACAAGTATTTATTGTCCACATGACCACGCAGGGGCATTCAGCATCACGTGCCGTGGGGAGAGGCACCATCTCACAAGAAGAGAAACTGGGATAGGAACTGTTCAGCTCCAATCAGTGCAAAGCTCCGAATGCCATTAATTGGCTCGTGATGAGGACCTGATACCTACTTAAGGACATGGAATGCTGCAAATAACAAAAGCGCACTGAACTTACTCAAAGCAAATAATTGCTCACACAGCAGGACTACATGTCCCAATAGACATTGCAGGGGCACGTGATGCTGAATGCTCCTGCGTGGTCATGTGGACAATAAATACCTGTGAAACACCTATGTGAGCCTCAGTGGTGTTTCTGAAAGCTGCCCAGGAAGAAGGGGCCGCCGAGCCCCGAAACGGCAAAGAAAAATTATTTCAGGGAATCGAATGCGAGCGGCACTTTAAACCGGAAGGTGGGGGCGATGCTGTGTGCTCTCCTAATGCTTTGGAAACGTTAGAGGGTTCATTAATCACACGGCTGTTTCCTGACGTGGGGAGAGGCACCATCTCACAAGAAGAGAAACTGGGAGAGGAACTGTTCAGCTCCAATCAGTGCAACGCTCCGAATGCCATTAATTGGCTCGTGATGAGGACCTGATACCTACTTAAGGACATGGAATGCTGCAAATAACAGAAGCGCACTGAACTTACTCAAAGCAAATAATTGCTCACACAGCAGGACTACATGTCCCAATAGACATTGCAGGGGCACGTGATGCTGAATGCTCCTGCGTGGTCATGTGGACAATAAATACTTGTGAAACACCTATGTGAGCCTCAGTGGTGTTTCTGAAAGCTGCCCAGGAAGAAGGGGCCGCCGAGCCCCGAAACGGCAAAGAAAAATTATTTCAGGGAATCGAATGCGAGCGGCACTTTAAACCGGAAGGTGGGGGCGACGCTGTGTGCTCTCTTAATGCTTTGGAAACGTTAGAGGGTTCATTAATCACACGGCTGTTTCTGCCGTGGGGAGAGGCACCATCTCACAAGAAGACAAACTGGGAGAGGAACTGTTCAGCTCCAATCAGTGCAACGCTCCGAATGCCATTAATTGGCTCGTGATGAGGACCTGATACCTACTTAAGGACATGGAATGCTGCAAATAACAGAAGCGCACTGAACTTACTCAAAGCAAATAATTGCTCACACAGCAGGACTACATGTCCCAATAGACATTGCAGGGGCACGTGATGCTGAATGCTCCTGCGTGGTCATGTGGACAATAAATACTTGTGAAACACCTATGTGAGCCTCAGTGGTGTTTCTGAAAGCTGCCCAGGAAGAAGGGGCCGCCGAGCCCCGAAACGGCAAAGAAAAACTATTTCAGGGAATCGAATGCGAGCGGCACTTTAAACTGGAAGGTGGGGGCGATGCTGTGTGCTCTCCTAATGCTTTGGAAACGTTAGAGGGTTCATTAATCACACAGCTGTTTCCTGCCGTGGGGAGAGGCACCATCTCACAAGAAGAGAAACTGGGAGAGGAACTGTTCAGCTCCAATCAGTGCAACGCTCCGAATGCCATTAATTGGCTCGTGATGAGGACCTGATACCTACTTAAGGACATGGAATGCTGCAAATAACAGAAGCGCATTGAACTTACTCAAAGCAAATAATTGCTCACACAGCAGGACTACATGTCCCAATAGACATTGCAGGGGCACGTGATGCTGAATGCTCCTGCGTGGTCATGTGGACAAGAAATACTTGTGAAACACCTATGTGAGCCTCAGTGGTGTTTCTGAAAGCTGCCCAGGAAGAAGGGGCCGCCGAGCCCCGAAACGGCAAAGAAAAATTATTTCAGGGAATCGAATGCGAGCGGCACTTTAAACCGGAAGGTGGGGGCGATGCTGTGTGCTCTCCTAATGCTTTGGAAACGTTAGAGGGTTCATATATATATATATATATATATTACCTACTGGCGGTCGCCAGTAGGTATATATAGTTAGGATTTTTTCCCTATGGGATTTTTGAAAATTCTATGTCTAATAACTTTGGCGTTTGTGGACGGAATTGGCTGAAATTTTCAGGAAAATGGCACATTTTGTTTCTGAGCAGCCCTTGAAAATTTGGGGGGGGTTCGTCAAGGGGGGGCCGAGAAAAAAGGGGGGTCCCAAAACGTGTTTTTAACATTGAGTTTTCCATAGGGCGGTTGGCCTCACTTTTAGCCCGAAGGGCTGAATGGATTTGCACGAAACTTGGCAAAATTGTAGGGACTGGTAGCCCGATGTGCCTTTTGTAGGTCTCAATATATGTGCTTCAGTGGATTTTGAGAAATTAACGTTCAAAAAAAGATATATATCTGTAACAGCGGACCGGGCAGCGCTCCAGTTCGCGTACTTTTCGCGCAACGGAGCTTTGTGAAGCGAAGCTGATTGGTTCTCCGGCGTCTGTAAACATTCCAAACAGTCCATAGCGGCCGCCATCTTGTCTCTCGGTAGGATCGAGAGACAAGAGGAGGCCAAAGCGAAGGGGCAAATGACCATAAGGGGGCATAGTAGATTCTCGCTGACCCCCTAGGTTTGATGTGGAGGTTTTAAAAGGGCCCCGCGGGGCAAAAAAAATAAAAAATAATAATAATCGAACGGCTGAATGGATTTGCACGAAACTTGGCAAAATTGTAGGGACTGGTAGCCCGATGTGCCTTTGCTAGGTCTCAATATATGTGCTCCAGTGGATTTTGAGAAATTAACGTTCAAAAAAAGATATATATCTGTAACAGCGCTCCGCTTCGGAGCTTTGCGAAGCTGATTGGTTCTTCGGCGTCTGTAAACATTCCAAACAGTCCGTAGCGGCCGCCATCTTGTCTCTCGGTAGGATCGAGAGACAAGAGGAGCCCAAAGCGAAGGGGCAAATGACCATAAGGGGGCATAGTAGATCGTCCCTGACCCCCTAGGTTTGATGTGGAGGCTGTAAAAGGGTCTCGCAGGGCAAAAAAAAAATATATCGTTTTTTTAGTTTTTTTGCGTGGAGTGCGCCCGGTTCGCGAACCGGGAAGCGTTCTGGGGAGCGTACTTTCTTGAAAATTAGTGCTTTGTAGGTGGCTGCTCTTTTGCGCTACGAACTGCAGACTACACCATACACCGATTCAGAAGCAAGACACCTGACTTTTTAAGTCCAAAATGCCTTTATTTTAGGCGTTTATCGCCTAAAATTTCCTCCCCTTTAATTAATGTAAGTTAATTTCTGTCACACCGGCTGCCTTTGTGGTGTGTTAACTTCTGCTTTGCTGCTGCCTGAAATCATAATTTGCAGCGCTCTGAGGCAACGCCTGGACTTCTCTTCCTACAGCGCTATTTGGCAGCGCTAGCACCATCACTGCTCGCGTTTCCCGCTTTGCGGGAAACACTCGCTGCGGGGGGCTTGCTCGCCACAAGGAGGATAGAGAACACCAGCGCCCACAAGGCACCAGGGCTTGGTGAACCTCCCTGCCACGCCCCCCTCACCTGGAATAAATCGAGTGAATTGACCGCGGAAGAGCGGAGTTCTTTCTGTCACACCGGCTGCCTTTGTGGTGTGTTAACTTCTGCTTTGCTGCTGCCTGAAATCATAATTTGCAGCGCTCTGAGGCAACGCCTGGACTCCTCTTCCTACAGCGCTATTTGGCAGCGCTAGCACCATCACTGCTCGCGTTTCCCGCTTCGCGGGAAACACTCGCTGCGGGGGGCTTGCTGGCCACAAGGAGGATAGAGAACACCAGCGCCCACAAGGCACCAGGGCTTGGTGAACCTCCCTGCCACGCCCCCCTCACCTGGAATAAATTGAACGGAAGCACCGCGCATCGCGGGACGCGCGCGGGCGACGCCGGGCTAAGCCCGGGCAAAGGGCGGGCCCTCTGTGGCCCTCAGTGGCCGAGGTAGGCCGGGCTGGGCCCTGATATTTTATTTTTATTTTCATACTTTGTTGTTTGAATATTTTCGCTGCTCTCAATTGCAGCAAATATTCCAACTATAATATACGGATGAACTGCTCACTGTAACTCTGTTATCTGCTCTTGTGAACTTATCGGCTTCCATCAGTATCCTAGTATTTATATTTTACAAATTGTGTGTTTTGATATCTGCGACTGCCTACCAGGCGTAAGGATTATCTTCTAAAGAAGTATTATGTCTACAAAGAAATTACGATCCGGGAAAGTGTTAAGGGATAAAGGAGAGGTGATATCTGAACCTGCACGCCTGAGAAAAAAATCAGAAAATAGTGCGTTAGTGAAAGGTCAGATGCAGTTGGAACACATTTGGGAAAAATCAGGAAATAAACTTGTAAAAGACCCAATAATCTTACAATCTGCTTTATCACCTCACTTGCATCCACAAACCAACGTGGAATTGGATTTAAACACTGATGTAATGATTGAACTAAATCAATCTTCTTTCCCTCAAATGAATGACATTAATTCCTTGGCTCATGATCATAATACTCTCATTGAAAGAGAAAAGGAAGAGGAAGACTTTGCTGCTACATCCATTTCTACTAGTATTGATCTCGAACTTTGTGGTCGATACATGGATAAGAAACCTTCTGCTCAGGTTGAGGATGGTAAAACTCCAATCAGAGCAACTCCATCTGGAATGCTTTTATATAGCAGCACTCCATCAAACAAATCTCAAGATGATTTATTAATGCATAGTGATTTGAAGTCTCCTCAATATAATTTATCAGGGATTTGTTCCTTTGTTCAATCTAGCTATCCAAAAAATGAGAAACCAATTTCTGAATCTCTGATAGCGCTTGAACAAATATTGTCTTCAATATTGTTGCTCCTTGGTAAATTTGCTGTGAGTTCTGATTGTATTTTATCATCTGTGTCTGAGATATTGAAGGAAATGTTGACTAAAAAGGGTGTTAATGTTTCATTACCCCCCTCTGAACCTGTAGTTGAAAATGTTATATTACCCCCCACTGAACCTGCAGTTCAAATTGCGTCAAACTGTATCAATCTCTTGCAGGGCAATACTCCTATGAAATTGTCTGTTAAGGCAGACATCCATATACCCCTTAAGAGCCCTACTCTATCTGTCACTAGACAGAGCAAACTTTCAAAGCTCATTGTTAAGGACGACAGCTTGGTAGAGGTGGTGCAAACTATTGAAAATGATCTTTTTCCCATCTTTACTCATGAAAAAAAGGGCCTGGATGGAATGCCGGCTCAGACTAAAACTAGAAAAGAAAAATTAAAAGGAAAAAATAGGAAGTTATTACGTAAATATAAGAAAAAAAGGCCAAGGCAAATTATTTTTCAACAAAATATAAGTCCTGAAGCACGAGAGGAGTCAGTAAACGGGGAAGATCCATTACTGAATACCATCAATAATAAGGTAGCAGGCAATGCATTTAATGATGCATTGGAGAATAATATGGTTGGGGGCTGTACAAATGAGGTGATTCTATCTCATGTGTCACAAGCGCCGGAACCTTTACCCGTGCTGGTTGATGTTATGGGAATCCCGCCGCAAGTGGTAAAAGTATTAAATCCAACTGCATCTACTTTCCGGCCCCAACCTAATACTGCTACTGGCCTTATTATTCAACCAGT
This sequence comes from Lissotriton helveticus, assembly GCF_964261635.1. NCBI lineage: Eukaryota > Metazoa > Chordata > Amphibia > Caudata > Salamandridae > Lissotriton > Lissotriton helveticus. Next base: position 1,225,337,939 of record NC_136068.1, read on the forward strand.
AAAATGTGCAACGATAAGTGTGGATACACTAACACTGGATTTTCTTCCGCTGTTTGATCAGGATGTAAAAATGAATAGGTCTTGGCTGCTTAATTGTTTTAAAGAGACTGATAATTTAAAATTAATTTTGTCAAATGATATTGACTTAGTTTTTCCAATAAAATCAAGTATTGGACAACGAACAAGAGTAATTTTTTATTCTAAAATAATTACGAATCTTGTTCTACAACAGGCGGAATTTTTCCAATGTAGAGGAATTGACGTATTACCTTATTATAATAGGGTCCTATCTATTGCCTCTAGAGATAGTATTATTAATACAGTACCTACACAGGATGATCATTACTCTGGTAATAAAGATCTAAAAATCTGGGTCTCTAGGGGCAAAAGAATGGTATCTCAGGCTTTGCCATTGCCTGATAATACAGATGTCCCTCTAATAGAAGACAATCAGATGTGGAATTGGTTGCCGGGGGTTTTATCTACTAATTCCGCGAACAACCCACGACTCTTCCAACATCTTTAACAATAATTTAAAAATTGTCTCCTGGAATGCTGCCGGCATGTTTAATTCCCCTGAGAAATTTGACTTTCTATCCACTTTAAATGTTGATGTAATATGTCTGCAGGAGACGTGGTGTAAAAATCTCCCCTATGTAGGGAAAGAGTTTTTTGTTCTAGAGGGTCCTGCAAAACCTTCAAAAAAAGGCCATGCGAAAGGAGGAATTGCTTGTCTTTTATCCACCTCTCTTCAATGGCAATATACACATTACTCAGACTCTAGTAATCTCTTTCAATCTATAATTATCACTAACTTAGGCAATGTAGGCACGCGATCTTCGTTTGTCATTTTAAATGTATACATTCCCCCTGAGGAATGTTTTAATTTAGTTATGAAGCGAATGTTTTCATATGTAACAAAGCTACTGGAGGCTGATTATCCCCCCTATATACTAATGGTTGGAGACTTAAATAGTAAAATATCCAACTCTACTTTAGTTAAGTTCAGAAATAAACTTAAGGAAGAAGTGTATAATATACCTCAAATGGCTTGGCCCCCTAAAATAAAAACTAATAAAAGAGGTAAGATTCTTTTGGAGGAACTTAGCCTCTTAGAAGGGCTTATTATTAATGGTAGAATGCCCTCGGATAGCCCTGCCCATTATACACATGGCTCATATAGGGGTGAGTCTATTTTGGACTATGCCATTACGGACTTTGAGTCGTTCCATCTGATTAGGGATATGGTGATCACTCATTCTATACTGAGTGATCACAAAATAATTAATTTGACTCTTTCATTAATCCCTTCTGAAACTAACTCCTGGTCCTTAAAGCATAGAGATCTGTCCATTGATCAAAGGTCGGGTAGATGTTTTTGGGGTCCCACTACCATGAAGGATGTACAAAGCCTCCTGGCCCAAACTTTACTAGAACTCGACCAGTGGGAGGGTACAGAATTCCTACAACTCGAAAACCTTATTAAAAAAGTTATCGGATTTGCCAAGAAAAAGGGAAATCCTAAAAGGCCACATTTTTCACCTAGTCCTCTATTTTTCCTGAATAAGGAGATAAATGCACTAATCAGGAAACAATATCTTAATAGAACTGAGGAAAATGAGTCTCTACTAGCACTATTAAAACGTAGAAGAGTTAGATTGAGACTCAAATTGAAAAGAGAAAAAGAAGACTCTATTTGGATTAGTTTGAGGGAGGCTATAACCTTTAATCGATCCAGAGAATTTTGGTCTATAATAAGGAAAGGTTGTGGTACCATAGTAGCTCCCCGTCCTATAGCCATCTGCGAAGAAGTCTGGACAGTATTTGTAACTGCATTATATGCTCCAAATGAAGCATTGGAGGATATAGGTATGTTGGAGTTAAATGGTATGCAAAAAAGCACTCCCCCTACAGAAAAAACAATAGTTGCTGCAATAAAGAGTATGCGCTCTTCTGGAGCCATGGGTCCAGACGAACTCCCTATGACAATCATTAAGCAGGATATCTCTACTTGGAGTAGGATTCTTCTCCCTATATTTCAGGCTTGCTTTCTAACAAGAACTGTCCCTGACTCATGGAGGGGTAGTATATTAATTCCTATATTTAAAAAGGGGGATCGGGAGCTGCCATCTAATTATCGTTTAATAGCTTTGTTAGATGCCATAGGAAAAATTTTCGCCAAATGTGTACTAATGTTAATTATGGAATGGGCAGAGACCAATAAGATTTTACCAATGGAACAAACTGGTTTCCGCGAAGAGCACGGAACGCTCGACAATCTGACATTATTGCAGGTGATCAGTGACAAGTATGTATGCATCCGTAATGGTGGCGTATATGCCGCATTTATTGATTTCTCCACGGCGTTCGACAAAGTGGACCGCCCATCGCTGTGGAGAAAATTGGCGGCACTGGGTATGCCAGGATACCTACTTGCATTGGTTCGTTCTCTGCATACGAACACATGGTGTAAGGTGCTACAAGGTGGTGAAGAGGGTCTTACTTCATCTATTCCCTCGCAGAATGGCCTTAAACAAGGGTGTATATTGGCACCTATATTGTTTTCTTTATATGTGGCTGACCTTCCAATTTGTATTTCATCTTGTGAGGGAGTGGCACCGAAAATTGGAGGGTCTGCTATATCTATTCTAATGTATGCAGACGATATTCTTGTCTTGGATTTGACCCCGAAGGGTTTATCTAATCGTCTGCTTGCACTGAATGAATTTGCTGTAGCACACCATATGAAAATTAACACATCAAAAAGTAAAATCATGTGTATTTTTGGCAAGAGAAAATGCAGGTCGAGCAATTATAAGTGGTTTATTGGGGGGCAAAAACTCGACGTGGTTAAATCTTATCCTTTTTTAGGTAAAATAATATCAGCGAATCTTAGTGAGATTCCCCATATCGAACATAACTCTCGCAAAGCACTGACCCATGGTATGGGGTTATGTTCGTTATATAATGCCACTGGGAAAAGACACTTCTCACTCTTTCTGGAAGTTTTTAAAGCAAAAGTGCCAGCTACTCTTTTATATGGAATAGAATTAGTGGGGCTGAAACATTGGGGATTCCTTCAAAAAATGGAAGGACGGGTACTTCGGAAAATTACATCGTTTAGTAACGCATGTTCTACCTCCTCATGCAGACTAGAATTTGGACTCCGAAGTTGCTGGACACAGGGATTGGTGGCCCTGGTAAGATGGGTAGCATGCTTGGCTAGAGGAAAACCTGGTACCCTAAGAGAGCTAGTTAAAAAGGAGTTACTGGGTAATCTTAATGATTTTTCCTCTTTACTTAAAAATTTTAGGAAAGCTGTGGCCCTGTTAGAGTTGGATGAGGCTACCCTATTCTTACTTACTCCCTCCGAACTTAAAGTCTCATTAAAAAAAGCTTTGTGGGAGTTATGTTATAAGTTGGATACCCTTGCCCAACCTAGACTATATGACAGGGAACCTCTCCTAGAGACATATACCCCCAAGCTGGCCCAACAATATTTGACCTGGAATATTCCTCACGGAGTCCGTAGGTTATGGTATCTCCTACGACATGACTTGCTCCCTCTTAATTCACTCTTAGCAAAATGGTACGGGAGTTCCCCTATATGTAACTTCTGTGATGTCGCTGTTCAAGATCGGAACCATGTCCTGTTTATTTGTCCTGGTTTACGTTCCTTGCGATTTAAGTGGATTAAACCTATTTGTTTACAATTAGGAATCTCAAATGCTAAATTGTTTGTACATGCTCTTTACTGCCCTCCTAATGAAATGTTTTGTTGTAGAATTTTTAAATTTTTTAAGGGGTTCTTAAATATTTATTGAGGTTACTGGGATGTTGCCGTGGTTCATTATAAGAGCCGATAACTGTAGTGTTTTGTTCGTACATTATTAATTATGTATGTTTATATATCTTTCTTTTATTATTTGATATTATTGTATCATGTTATGTTCAATTTTATGTGGCCCTCAGCGAGAGCCAAAACATAATAAACTTTTGACTTGACTTGACTTGAAAATTAGTGAAAAAAGTTAGAGTAAAATAATAATTGTGAGTGATCAGATGTAGGGTAGCTCTGAGAAGAGCTTTTGGGTTTATGGTACATTTAGGTACTTATAAGTAGGTACCAATGCACAGTCTTAAATTCAAAATGAAAACTCTGTTGCCCTCATCTGAGAAGTGAACTCCATCTCCTCTGTAGATATCTTGCATGTAGTAACGCAAGTTATTGTTGTACAGGGAGCCCATTCCATGGTCTCTCATGTAAGCTGAAACAGATTTGTTTACATGCTTCCTCGACTTCTCAATTTGTGGACAAAATTGGTTTGACCACCTCCATTTCTGTCTTTGGCATATATTTGAATATACCAAGGCAGTCTGAGGAAAAAGTGCCATCAATTGCTCAAAGGTGTCCTTTAAAAGCATTTCCAGACCTACCCCAGTCAAAGTGCCCAAATCATTACCTCCACAGTGCACAATTAACAGGTCAGGTTTTGGCAAATGCATAAAGGTTTTCACCAATGGTATCAATTGGTGACATTTTAATCCTCTGTGGCCAAACCACTTAATTTCCACATCTTGTAAATTGAGGTTAGGTAAATTCCTGTTCTCAGCATACCTCTGAGCCCAATAGATGTAACTATGTCCAACAATCCAGACAGAAAACATGGTGAGAGAAGGTTCTCCTGCAGTCAGATGAAGTGTGGCAATGAAATGGCAGTTGAAAAAATAAGAGTTTAAAATGAAAAAAACTGTGGAGTTTCTGTGTTAATGAAGCAGTAACAGTGATTGGTGGATTTTGATTGCTGAAAACAGAAAGTTAGGGTGCATGGATGAGTTGTTTGAAAGATGTATTTTGAGTGGTGAAGAAAAAATCATTAAATGAAAGAATGCACTGGATATGAGGTGCACTGAGAGTTCAGAGTTCAATTGCAACATTGTTGTGTGAACTTGCAAACACCAGAGGTCTTCCAAGACGTGGTTGCCATGCAGAAAAGCATGAAATGGCAGAGGGGGGAAGGGTTTTCATTTGAAAAAAAGTGAGGGAAGAGTTTTGATTGCGTGACATTAGAGATATGTGTGAAGAATTACAGCATTTCTGTGCTTTTGATAGCTGCAGACTCTGGAGTGCATACCTTTTGCTCTGCTGAAGACAAATTGGTGTGTTTCTGAGACTGTTTTGAAACTCAAAGTATTTGCTAAGGTGAGAAAAGATTTCTTTAATTTAGATAGAAAATAGTGTGTTTTAAGGAGAAAATTATGAAGAAAGTTGTGTTTTTCAAATGTTGCTTTGTCTCAAGTGTTTTACAAATAGATTTTGTTTCTTTGAGAAATTGTAATTGGAGAAAATGTGAAGTATTAGTACTGACAGGGTTTTTATGTGCATAGGAGCTGTGGAGTGTTTTCAAATTATGACTTGTAAATCGTTTTTGAGAAAAAGCAATGGTTTTAATATTGATGACAAGGACATAATGGTGTCTGCTTCTTTATAAGGTAATTGAGAGTCTCTGATGTTATTTTTCCCATTTCAATGTAAGAAGTTTGTCTGTGGAGCAAATTGCTTGTAAATATGCTCCCACCTGTGCATGGCAAATTTAGATTTTGAATGTTTGCATTACATAGGCATGTTAAAGGTGACTGAAACATGCTGCAAAGGCAATCAAAAAACGCTTTTATGTGTCTTAAGGACATTTTAAGTCATTTCCCCATGTGCAGTGTTTTCAAATTATGAGTTGAAAATCGTTTTTGAGGTAAAGGAATGTTTTCAAAATTTATGTGCGCCATATGCCCCCAAATTTCTTTTTCAGGGGTGCAGCAGGGTGTTCTTGAGACACCCCTGCACCCTCGGAAAAATTCGTAATTTGCGATGAGGTAATTGCTAATCGCAAATTGCACCTTCATTGCTATGGGCCTCCTGCTGCATGGAAATGAATGGGTAATTTGTAATTAGCAAATAGCTCATCGCAAACTAGGAATGGTAAAGAATCGCTATTTATTCCTTAAAGTTCGCTATTTAGGAAATGCAAAAAACTTTGATGATACATATGGCGGTTCATTTCTAACAAGATAAGAAGCATAGGGATAGATTTATGATGACTGGCGCATCACCAGGGATGTGTTAGTCATTCTGTGCCGCTGTTCCGTCACCTATGGTGTGCTGCATTTACAATGCGGCGCATCATGGGGCAAAAACAGCACAGATGCGTGACGCATCTGTGCCGTAAAGGTGGCGCATTGCTGGAGTTGTATCGCAAGTGTGATGAAGCTCCAGCAAGGCTCAGGGGTGTCCCTGTCGCAGGGTTTCTGTTCTCACACAGAACTGTGGACAGAGGATTGGAACCTCGGCGAATTAGGGTGCCCCAAAACTCACCTTAGTAATCAAAAACCCCTTAGCAAGCTAGGTACAGTGTCACATTGGATATAACAAACTCTCAATGTTTAGACAATCCAGAATATGAACTTATAGTACCTCAGGATACGTGGAACTCATGAACAGTCGGTCGTTATATATTTCTTAGAAACCAGAACATGGAGTTAAGAAGAACACATGTGTATTTGAAATGTTTATTTACTAATGCCGTCTTCTCAGGCATAGTATCTTAGATAATAGAAGTACACATATTATCAGTAGCAAAATTACCAGCATAGTTACTAGTACATAAAAAGCGAATGGTGACAGTATGTTAACATGCTGTAAATGAATAAGAGTTAGCAACACTTATAAGCAGCCGCGGGCCGTGGAGGGAGTTACGGTGGGGCAGGGAGGCGGGGAGGGGGAGGGGCAGGGTGGAGAGGGCTCCACCCTGCCCCTCTCCCTCCCCGCCTCCCTGCCTCACCGTAACTCCCTCCACGGCCCGCGGCTGCTTATATCTGACCCTCCCTAATACACATATTATATTATTTGCTAAGAAGGTCTCTTTGTGTTGGTTTAGGGCGTGCCCATACTTTAGTGTCTTAGATTTGAAGGAATCACATCAGCATACACCAGCTCTCTCTTCATGTGAACCGCATCAAGTGTTTTGTATGTGTGTTCGGCAAAGCAATATAAAACCCGCCTCATGCCCAGAATTGGCAGAAGCTGCACTTATGTTATGAGTATGAAGTCGTGGAGATCAGACCTCATAACAATTCTGTATCGTGTTGTTCTTGAAACTTCAGCAGTCGCTGTACAGATATAGTTTAACAAGCAAAGCAGATAGTAGAGCAATAACATATTATTCTCATGTAAACCACGATGAACTACTAGGTTGAGAGCTAAAGCAACAACTAAGTGTCGTGTGCAGAAGTTGCAAAAAAGGAAAAATGGTGTTTAAACCGGTAATGAGCCCATGCTAACTTAACACGGTGTAAAGATATCCAGGATCTAGATGACACCTCCCCATGATCCGGAAACGAACTGAATAAGATAATAGAAGTGGCATCTCATGAGAGCAGATTGCAACTTTATATGTGGACGGTCCGCAAGGTAAAACATTAAAAACTAGGAAAATTGAATGCTAAAGAAAAATAAAACAGCCAACTACTTTATCGAGGCTTAAGCCAATAGGCAAGCTAAATAATAAAAACTTGACAAATAAGTCAATGAATTGTCAATGAAATGCTAGTACTCAGCATATCAAACATGAAAAAGGTCTATGACATAACTGTGTATGCAAAATAAGCTGCAACAGCCTCCAATAGGAAGTCACCGTCTTCATCCGAAAAGAGTTCAGCCATCCAATTTAAAAGCGGAAAAGAACATACGTGCTCTCCCAGCACCGGATCCTCTATCACCATCAGAGGACAGCTCGGTGGATTTTCAAGAAAGCTCTGTTCCAAGAAAGACTGTGTTGCCGCCAGTAAATTCCAGGGACCAATTAGTCCATGCATCAATGCCACAGCCATAATCCTTTCGCCAGGACAAACCAACTCGTGAGTAATGATAGGAGTCATCAGCTGATTAAAGTCGACGTCAGGAGAAACCGGTCCGCAGAGACACAAATCAATGGCCCAATCGAAATCACAGGTCAGGCAGTGAAATACAGGCTGGACACAGGTGAAGTAGGAGAATCGAAAAGATAATCCATATGCCGTGCTTAATATCGCCAACGGCATTGAGCCATAATATTCAAGCATGCGATTGCGGAACAGCGTCAGCAGCTGCAGGGCGGGAGCTTGCACAGGAGGGACATCCATATTTAAAAATGTAAAAAAGCACAAGAGCGTCCGCTGGTAATGCAAGTAAAAATGGGAATCCACCAAGCACAGTGGAAAAAATAGAATGAAAGAAAGCAGGGATGACTCCAAAGATTTTCTCAAATGAAGTCACGAGACCACTGGTAACAACTTTAAAAAAGTGCGCCAGGCCCTTTGTGGAGGACGCGTTAAAGATAGTCCGAACCATCTTGCTGAAATGGAAAGGCAAATCTGTATTTAAAAGGGTCTGCACCTCTGTACGGGTGTTCGCTATGTGAAGCAGGAAAGTTTCACGGGCCGAACTCAAGGCCACCTCTCTCTGAGACAAAAGAGCTCCTATTCTTGCCATGCTGTTGAAATCTGTTCCCAAGGTTGGTATTTGTGGCCAGATTGAAAACTCCCTATGTTCATGTGTGGGAGGAAATAGAACATTTCTGCAGCAAATAACCCGTTCACTTACTGTTACGATTAAAGGAATACTTTTAATTAACCCAGAACAATCTTCATTATTGAGCATCAAATAACTACCATTTTCCAACAACTTGAACGTGGGGATGATAGCAGGAACTGGCGTGCCTTGCAACACGCAAGCCATATTTGGTCGGTGTTTGTTGCATGAACCGTGTAACTGTATGTGCCTACACATTAGTGAATGATGTGGCGTCTCAGTGCATTCCTCTCCATTCAGATAAACTTCTTGATCATCTTTGAAACATCTGTATGTGTATGGAAGCGACCAGACCTCATGAAGAAAACCACTACCTAAAGGTGCATAACGACCTATTGGTATATATTTCATACAATTTGAAAACTTATATAAAGCAAAAGGTAGCGTTATTAAACCGTGGATAAGGCACGTTGCCAAAGCAGCCAACCTTTTGGATTTATACTGGAAATGTTAAAGGAAGAATTATGGAGTAGGGCCTGTAAATCTTTAATGGACAACCGAGTAAAATTACTCCAACCATCATATTCCTCTAACTCCGGGATAGTAGGGGTGTTTAATTTTTTAGAAGTAGGCAATCCAAAGCATTTGGTCTGGGAAATTGTTTCATTCACAAACAACATATGATTTGGGATGAGATATGCACGGTGCAAAGCCTCAGTGCCTTTTACCTGCCAGGTTCGTGAACCCCAAACTGATGTAGATCCTGGATATCTTTACACTGTGTTAAGTTAGCATGGGCTCATTATTGGTTTAAACGCCATTTTTCCTTTTTTGCAACTTCTGCACACGACACTTAGTTGTTGCTTTAGCTTTCAGCCTACCTGCGTCAAGATCTATGCCTGCTTCAAGCAGGCGCAGGGTTTTGATGCAGCTTTGTCCTATCTGATTGTAAATGCGGCAGACTGTGGGTGGTAGAGCAGCGGTGCACGTTAACTGGTGCATCTCTGGGGATGGGCTAGTTAATATAAATCTGCCCCTTTCCATACATACTGAGCATGTCATGAATGATGTAATATGTGACATCATCAGCAGTGGATTACGGGTAATAGTATCTCTAGTTTACTCCCCTATAGCTGTCTTTCTTTTAACATAACTGTCTGTTTCCTTCCCTTATACTTACTGTTTTTTTGGTTCGCTTCCGGTTCGCGTACCGGCGAGCGAACTGGGAAGCGAACTAAGAGAAATAGAGGTTGGCACAGTTCCAAATATTGTACAAATTTTTTAATACCGGGGAGGTAGTTCTGAAAAGAACTTTTTTTTATTGTTTTTGTTGTTTTATATTTTTTTTATTATTTTTCTGAACATTTTTTTACTTTTTTTGAATTTTTCTGAACAGTTTTATATTTTTTTTGTTTTTTTTTTGGAGGGGGCAACGAAAACGATTCATTGTAAAGGGCTCAACAGGAGCAACAAAAAAAAAAAAAGAATTTATTGTTTGGGGCGTTTCGGACAAACATGAGCATGATTGTCAATAGCTCTGTTGATCAGAGTGATGCTACTTTCTCCGTAGCAAATGAATCCACTGCAATGTACGCAGACTTGTTTTACTTCACGAAATCTCGTTTGTATATTTGGCACCATCTCCCTGCCCTCTGGTCCCGTTACTTCCGGTACAACAGATCTTCTGGCCATAATAGGGAGATTATCTAGGTCGTTACGAAACTGTGCAGCACTGTAGTTGTTAGGATGCCACCTAGTCATATGGCGATGCATTGTGTAGTTTCCGAAACTGTATTTTTTGTCGGTCCCTCTGGACAGTCTATCTTGACATATAAAGCAAGTTACGTATCTTGCATTTACTTTTTTCTGACCGTTGGGAATTTAAAAAAATTGCCAAATGAAGTTTTCTTTCCGGTGAGACGTCCTGGGCTCCTCAGGCAAAAAGTGCCTCTCTTCGTGCTCTTCGTCCTGTTCCTCTTCTTCCTCTTCTTGCTGAATTATAACTTCAGCAGGTGGTCCACTCTTCCTTGGATGTGGTGGAGGTGGTGGGGAAGCACCAGCTGAAGCTACTAAAGAAGCCATTGCTCACTGGTAACAAAGGGTCTTTCTCTCACAATGATGAAAGTCAGAGTGAGGAAAGAAGGAGGGATTTTCATCATTTGGGAAAAACAATAGTTCTCAACCAATGAAAAGTGTTCATTTTAGATTATATGACCTAGTCTTACATCATTAGGAAACCAAAAGTGAAATGAACCAATGAAAAGTGTTATTACCAAGTCACATGACCTGCTGTGTTTACGTTACGCGCTTTGCAGGGCCTCCCGGTTTGCTTCCAGAAACCTGCGCTTTGCGCCTCGCTTCGCGTACCAATTCGCTAACGTAGCACGTCATATGACGTATCACGCGACAACGCAAAACGTCATGTGGACGGGAGGCGTCACGATGTTGTTTTCTAACGCGGCAGTTGCGGTAAAGAAACGTTTACCGGCTCGCGGTCTATTTCGCGGCATCAAGGTCAGCTAACGGGAAGTTTCCCGATTCGCGAAGCGGGAACGAAGAAAAAAAAATATTTTAAAAATTTTTTATTAATAAACATATAAAATATCTTTTTGGATTTAAAGAAGAATACATTTTACAGCTACAGATATTAGCTGTTAAAAAACCAATGAAATTCACTGAAAAAACCATAGGTTATAGACCATATATAGTTAGGAATTAACATTTAGAAAACCTTATTTTACTCACACAAAACCATTGAAATTCCATATATAGTTAGTTGCACTAACTATATATCGCGCACCCGCAATCCACTGCTGATGATGTCACATATTACATCATTCATGACATGGTCAGTGACATCACTGATGACATCACTGATGACATCTCAAATGACATCACTGATGATATCTCATTTGACATCAATGGTCACATCAATGATGATATCATTAATGTGACAATACAATGCATCTCCTCACACTTTAATATAACCTCTGTTACACCCAGTGTTAAATACAGAGTATAATTTTTGAAACCATTGACACACCAATACTAGTTACTACATACGCACTCACTGATTCCTACGTCTACACACACATTCACTCATTCACCCATACAATCATTCATACATACAATCACTCATCTTTACAACACTATCATATGCACTCATACACCTATAAAGACACTCACACTCTGCCACTCATCCATGGAGTTACTCACACACCTAGTCAGTCCTGTAAAGAATCAATCACACTTCCATTTTCTAATCTACACAGTTAAACATAGAGTACCTTACATTTTCAAACATATACTAACACATACTTACTCTCTTATAGAACACTGATACAAGTACACATTGATCTGCACAGAGTCACACACCTCCCAGCCAGCCATACACACACTCAGTCTCCCATACAAATACTTGTGCAACCAATCAATAACCCATATAGCTACTTATATAGCTACTGATCAACACATGCAGCAGCTTGCACAACAACAGACATACTGATGCACACTTTCAGACAGTTTAGTCACTAACCCGTGCATTTAGTAAGACGCATTTAATCACTCACTCATACAGTCAATCACGCACCTACTAAAACCTTCATTCAGACACTTATACATCCACTCATTCTTCAATATGTAAAACATATTTAAACTTTACAGAAACACATAATCACTGGATGTTGTCATCAGCGATGTCATTTGAGATGTCATCAGTGATGTCACTGACCATGTCATGAATGATGTAATATGTGACATCATCAGCAGTGGATTGCGGGTGCGTGATATATAGTTAGTGCAACTAACTATATATGGAATTTCAATGGTTTTGTGTGAGTAAAATAAGGTTTTCTAAATGCTAATTCCTAACTATATATGGTCTATAACCTATGGTTTTTTCAGTGAATATATATATATATATATATATATATATATATATATATATATATATATATATATATATATATATATATATATATTCGCTGAAAAAACCATAGGTTTCAGGCCTGATATAGTTAGGAATTAGCATTTAAAAAACCTTTGAAATTCACTGAAAAAACCATAGGTTTCCGGCCTGATATAGTTAGGAATTAGCATTTAAAAAACCTTAGGAATTCACTGAAAAAACTGTAGATTTTAGGGGTGTTATAGTTAGCTGGACATTTCACTCATACAAAACCATTGAAATTCTTCCGATATATTTAGTTGTACTAACTATATCCCAATTGCCCGCAATCCACTGCTGATGATGTCACATATTACATCATTCATGACATGGTCAGTGACATCACTGATGACATCACTGATGACATCATCCAGCGAATGTGGTTTGCTTTGTTATTTAAATATGTATTATATATATAGCAATTTGCATTGAAGAATAAGTGGATATATAAATATAAATATCTGAATGGAGGATTTAGTAGCAGTGTGATTGACTGTTTACTTGACTAATTTAAAGTGTCCCTCTAAATATATTGGATAGTGACTAAACTGTGTGAACATCTGTATCACTTTGTCAGTTGTTGTAAAAACTACTTCTCCAGTTGGTTACTAGCTATTTGAAAGTCTATATTAGGTATTGATTAGTTAACTAAGTATTTGTATGGGAGTGTGAATGTGTGTGTCCCACTTGTGGGACACCCCCACGCCGCACGGCCACCAGCTGCTGCGTGTGCTCCTCTGTCCTGCCTATACTGCCTCGCTGCCTGCCTCGCTGCTCGCTGCCGCTGACCACGCCCCCTCCGCCGAGCGGTGTGGTCCGTGCTCGCCTGCCGGTGTTGCGCTGACTGTTTGTTTAATCTGCCTTGGTCTTGCTTTTCTCCCCTTTGTGCCTGCTGTAATTGTAATATTGTTATTTGTTAATTGTTAATTTGTGCCCGTTTTTGCGTTATCCTTCCTGTTTGCCCGCCTACCTCGCCGACCTCCGCTCTCCCTCCCCGCTTCCCGCCACCGCCGCTTAACACGCCCCTTTTCCCTTCTGTACCCTCCCCGCTCCCGCCTCCCAGCTGCCCCGCCCACCCGCGCACTTGGCCTTATATGGCAACCGTGCGAACGCGCAGCGGCCACGCGCAGCGGGTGCGCCGATTGTGCGCCGAAGGCGCGCCAAAGGTAAGCCCGTCTGCGCCCGTCCGCGACCGGATCGCGCCCAGCGCCAGGACCCCTGGCCCACGAAGACCCCGACCTGACGTACTCCGCCGCCACCCTCATCGCTCTCAACACCGGCCGACTCCCAGATTGCCACCAAGCCACACCACGACGCACTCACGGACCCTTCTGTTGCCACGCCTGCAAATTCACCTGCATCCGGACCTGCCTCGCACCAGCACCCGCCAAGTCGTACACCAGCAGCACCCACCTCAAGTGCATCCTGCTCAACACCCGCTCCGTCCACAGGCACGCCATCGAACTCTGGAAACTCCTAGATGCCACAGCCCCTGACGTTGCCTTCCTCACGGAGACCTGGATGAACGCCTCTTCAGCACCTGACATCGCCATCGCCATCCCAGAGGGCTACAAGATCGTCCGGAGGGACCGCAACGCCAACCAGATGGGAGGAGGCATCGCCATCATCCACAGGAACACCCTCCGTCTCACGACCAGCACCGACAACGCCCTGACCACCGCCGAACACCTGCATTTCCAGATCCACACCGACCCGAACACCACCCTCAGAGGCACCCTGATCTACCGACCCCCGGGACCACGCACACAATTCAGCGAGGACATCGCCGACTTCGTCAGCCCGCATGCCCTCCCCTCCGCCGACTACATCCTCCTCGGGGACCTCAACTTCCACCTGGAGAACAACAACGACCGCAACACCAGCACCCTGCTCGACAACCTCGCCAATCTTGGACTCAAGCAGCTGGTGTCCACCCCCACCCACCTCGCCGGACACACACTCGACGCAGTCTTCTCCTCCAGCACAGACATCGACTTCAGCCACGCCACAGAGCTGCAATGGACGGACCACAGCTGCGTCCACTTCACCTTCAAGAGAACGACGACCCACCACCACCAGCAACAGGCCGCCCGCAGAAGCTGGAACAAGATCACAGCAGACCAGCTCGCCACCTCCCTGAGCCAGCACCCTCCTGCCAGCTCAGCAAACCCCAGCCAGGCCGCCGACAACCTCACGAAGTGGATCAGCAACTGCGCGGACGAGCTCGCCCCGATGAGGACCCCGCCCAGCAGACCCGGCAGCAAGAAAGCCCCGTGGTTCACCGACGAACTCAAGAGCTCCAAGAAGAACTGCCGAGCCCTCGAGAAAGTCTGGAGAAGGGATCCTACACCGGACAACAGGACCACCTTCAAGCTGGCCACCCGGAAGCACCACCAGCTGATCCGCGCCGCCAAGAAAACTGCATTCAAGGACCGGCTGGACAACAACGCACACAACTGCAAGGAACTCTTCAACATCGTGAAAGAGCTATCCAACCCCAGCGCAGGAAACAACGACATCACCCCATCGCAAGACCTCTGCAACTCCCTCGCTTCATACTTCCACAACAAGATCATGGACATACACAACAGCTTCAACAACCAACCAACGCACACCAAGACCGAACAACCACCCCCCACCACCACCCTCCACGCCTGGACCCCGATCAGCACCGAAGACACCATCCGCACGATGAACTCCATCCACTCCGGATCACTGACCGACCCCTGCCCTCACCACGTCTTCAACAAGGCCGACGCCGTCATCGCACCCCACCTGCGAGACATCATCAACACATCCTTCGACACCGCCACCTTCCCTGAGAGCTGGAAGCACGCCGAACTCAGCGCTCTACTCAAGAAACCCACAGCGGACCCCACCGAACTCAAGAATTACCGCCCCATCTCGCTCCTCCCGTTTCCAGCCAAAGTCATCGAGAAGACCGTCAACAAGCAGATGGCCGCCTTCCTCGAGACGAATGGATCCCTCGACCCCTCACAGTCCGGCTTCCGAGCCAATCACAGCACCGAGACCGCCCTCCTCGCCGCCACCGATGACATCCGAGCCCTGATGGACAACGGAGAAACAGCGGCCCTCATCCTCCTAGACCTCTCCGCAGCATTCGACACTGTCTGCCACCGCACCCTAGTACAGCGCCTCAGCAACGTCGGAATCCAGGACAAGGCGCTGGAATGGATCATCTCCTTCCTCGACGGTAGAACACAGAGAGTCCGCCTACCACCGTACAAGTCAGAGGCCTCCGAAGTCATCTGCGGCATCCCTCAAGGATCCTCGCTGAGCCCCACCCTCTTCAACGTCTACATGAGCCCCCTCGCGGCCATCGCACGCCAACACAACCTCAGCATAATCTCCTACGCCGACGACACCCAGCTGATCCTCTCCCTGACCAACGACCCCGCCGCCGCCAGAGCCAACCTGCACGAAGGGATGAAAGAGGTAGCCGAGTGGATGTCGACCAGCCGCCTGAAACTGAACTCTGACAAGACGGAGGTCCTCATCCTGGGCTCTTCACCCTCCGCCTGGGACGACTCCTGGTAGCCTCCCGCCCTGGGCACCGCACCCAAACCGACAGACCATGCACGCAACCTGGGCTTCATCCTGGACTCCTCCCTCTCCATGACCAGGCAAGTCAACAGCGTCTCCTCGGCTTGCTTCAACATCCTACGCATGCTACGGAAGATCTTCTGGTGGATCCCCACCGAGACCAGGAAGACCGTCACCCAGGCCCTCGTCACTAGCCGACTGGACTACGGCAACGCCCTCTACGCCGGTACCACCGCCAAGCTCCAGAAGAGACTCCAGCGGATCCAGAACGCCTCAGCCAGACTCATCCTCGACATCCCACGAACCAGCCACATCTCCGGACATCTGAGAGACCTTCACTGGCTCCCCGTCAACAAAAGAATCACCTTCCGCCTCCTCACCCACCCACACAAAGCCCTACACGACCAAGGCCCGAGCTACCTCAACAGCCGGATCAACTTCTACGCTCCCAAACGCCACCTCCGATCAGCCAACCACGCCCTCGCCGCCGTCCCCCGCATCCGAAGAGCGACTACAGGAGGAAGGTCCTTCTCCTACCTGGCCGCCAAGACCTGGAACTCCCTCCCGTCCGACCTACGCCTGACCCGGGACCACCTCTCCTTCAGGAAGAAGCTGAAGACCTGGCTGTTCGAGCAGTAGCGGCACCCCCCCTCCCCCAGCGCCTTGAGACCCTACGGGTATGTAGCGCGCTCTATAAGTGTCATTGATTGATTGATTGATTGATTGTGTGGTTCGGTGGGAGGTGTGTGACTGCCCAAAGATGTGTGAATTGTTGATTTAGTAGGTATATGACGTTAAGACTACATCTTATAACAGTTGTTTGGGTGAGTGAATATCTTTATGGGTGTGGTGATGAGCAAATATCACTCTTAAGGGTACATGTCCAACAAAGTAGAAAAATAAAAGGCAATGTATGTGTCAGTTGTTGTTTATAAATAAGTATACGTAAGACTCACTGATTGTATGCGTGACTATATAGATAACTGTATACTTGTAATAGTGATTTTATAACACACTAAGTATAATTTACCATCTATATGAATAGATAAAGTGGTGTTTGTATAAGTATATAGCTAAGTAAATGTAAGTATGATCCATTGTTTGCATGAGTGAATAGGATGACTTTATAAGTGAATAGGATGTGTGCTGGTGTGTAATGTCGATATAGGTGTATAAGTATATTTGATAGTGTTCTATTGATCATTGACTGCATGTATGAGTGAATCTGTAGGTAACGGGCACATGCATCATTGTCAATTGCATTCGCAAACGGTGCGAATCGCAATTTTCGGCCGTTTGCGAATCCAATTGACAAAATTGGGATGCATCATGTTTTTCGCAAATTTAGAAATCGCAATCATGTTGCAATTTCTAAAATTGCGATTGCATTTAAGAAATCGCAATTTAAGATTTATTAAATGCAATGCATGAACATTTTAAATTTGCGAATTCGCAAATAGGGAGAGGTAAATTACCATGAAGTTGACCTTCATGGTAATTTGCGAAAACTTTTAAAAATGCACAAAAGTGCATTTTTGAAAGTTTCATTTCACACACACACATGCCCTTGGGGCATGTGTGTGTGAAAAATGCACTTAAAGTTATATTTCAGGGGTGCAGGGGGGGGGGTCCTTTGGACCCCCCTGCACACTTGAAGTTGCATTTTCAATTTGCGATTCGCAAATTGCTAATAGCAAATTGAAAATGACTTCCCATTCATTCCTATGGGCCTCTAGGCCCATAGCAATCAATGGGAAGGGATTCCTTAATTGCGATTCGCAAATTGTTAATCGCAATTAAGGAATTTTAAGAAATCGCAAAAAAAAATTCGATTTCTTAATGCATAGCCTTTTGCGATTTCTTAATTGCGATTCCTTAATTTTTGCAATTAAGAAATCGCAAACGGCAACAATGATGCATGTGACCGTAAGTGATTAAAAGTGTGTACAGATCTAGGAATCACTGAGTGGTTTTTTAGAAACTTGTATCGGTGTGTCAATGGATTTAAATATGGTACTCTATTTTACAGTGAGTGACGAAAGGTAATACTAGTGTATGATGAGGTGTATCGTCATGTGGATAATATGTCATCAGTGATGTCATTTGAGATGTCATCAGTGATGTCACTGACCATGTCATGAATGATGTAATATGTGACATCATCAGCAGTGGATTGCGGGCACGCGAGATATAGTTAGTACAACTAACTGTATCGGAGGAATTTCAATGGTTTTGTATGAGTGAAATGTCCAGCTAACTATAACACCCCTAAAATCTACAGTTTTTTCAGTGAATTTCTAAGGTTTTTTAAATGCTAATTCCTAACTATATCAGGCCTGAAACCTATGGTTTTTTAAGTGAATTTGTAAGGTTTTTTTAAATGCTAATTCCTACTTATGATGTGTGTGAAATCTATGGTTTTTCTCTGAATTTCTAAGGTGTTTTCAATGCTAATTCCTAACTATAACGTGTGTGAAATCTATGTTTTTTTCAGTGATTTTACAAAGTTTTTTAAGTGCTAATTCCTAAATATAACGTGTGTGAAACCTATGGTTTTTTCAGTGAATTTCCAAGGTTTTTAAAATGCTAATTTCTGTATCAATTTGTATATTTTTTATATATTTATTTTCCAACAAACTGACTTTGTATATTGTAATACATTGACTGTATTCTGTAATATGCAACGGCACAGCTAGTTTTCATGATTTGGATAAAGTTAAACAGTATAGTCTACCTCTTCAATCAAAATATAAACAGTAAAATTTGTCAATTAATATTTTTTTTCAACGTGTGCGCAATGTACGCGCACCTTGTGAATTTTTTTTATTACATTTTTTTTTGCCCTTCGGGGTCCTTCAGAGACCTCCTGAGAAGGCCTAGGGGGTCAGGGAGTCTCTACCCTGCCCCCTTTTCATGTTCTCCACTATTGTTTTTGACTCAGTTCTGCCTCGAGGGTGCGTGCAACGTGCACGCACCTCGCGATTTTCTTTTTCTTTTTTTTTTTTGTTTGCCCTTCGGGGTCCTTCAGGGACCCCATGAGAAGGCCTAGGGGGTCTGGAAGTCTCTTCTCTGCCTCCTTTTCAGGTTTTTAAAAGCTTTTACGAAAATCAGATAAAACATCATTTATATGCGATGGTCGCCCAACGTGCACGCATGCGTGCGCACATGTTGCGCGCACGTAAAGTCATGTGACATGAAAACAACACTTCTGATTGGTTTATAGTAGTTTCTTTTCCAGAATCTTGAAAAACCCCACCCACTTCCCTCACTATCACTTTTGGTTTCCTGAGAGAAGGATCTCTGCTTTGTTCCAGCTTTTTTCATACCAAAATGGCAGAACAGCAGCCCCAGGATTCTTCTAAGTTTGTGTGTGAGTAACTCTATAGATGAGTGTCCTTGTGTAATAAGATGTATAGGTGTATGAGTACATATGATGAGTGAGTATATGTATGAGTGCCCATATAGAACTGATAGTGAATGACTGGATGTGTATGTCGATTTTGGAATTACTGAATAGGTTGTTCTAATTGGAATTGGTATCTCCATTTTTTTGAAAATTTTTGTTTCTATTTTTTAATGTGTGTATCAAGGGTTATATTACGCTGAGAGGAGGTATGCCACTCTTTCACAAGGATGATATTATCAGTGATGTCATCAGTGATGTCATTTTAGATGTGATGTCATCAGTGATGTCACTGACCATGTCATGAATTATGTAATATGTGACATCATCAGCAGTGGATTGCGGGCGCGCGAGTTATAGTGAGTAACTAACTATAACGGGGGAATTATAAAAGGTTTTTTAAATGGTAATTCCTAACTATAACGTGGTTGAACCCTATGGTTTTTTCAGTGAATTTTAATGGTTTTGTAAATGATAATCTTTAAATGTATTAATTGTTATATTTTTTATACTGATTTACTACATTATTTTAAATTATTTTATTTTTAGATATTTTATTTTTTAAATTACATTACATATTTTTAATGTAAATTGACAAAAAATTTTTTTTACACCTCTCTGCAACGCAGCCCCCTGACGCGTTTGCAGAGGGGGAACTAATTCCCCTTGCATACTGGGGGTCCCTGGGGGCCAACTAGCCCACCAGGAACATCCAGTATTCCCCAGGGGGCTGCATTGCAGAGAGGTGTAATGAGGCCACACCTTTTTTTACACCTCTCTGCAGCGCAGCCCCCGGGCGCGTTTGCAGAGGGGGAACTAATTCCCCTTGCATACTAGGGGTCCCTGGGGGCCAACTAGCCCACCTGGAACCTCCAGTATGCGCCAGGGGGCTGCATTGCAGAGAGGTGTAATGAGGCTATGCCCCTTTTTACACCTCTCTGCAACGCAGCCCCCTGGCGCATTTGCAGAGGGCGAACTAATTCCCCTTGCATACTGGGGGTCCCTGGAGGCCAACTAGCCCACCTAGAACCTCCAGTATGCGCCAGGGGGCTGCATTGCAGAGAGGTGTAATAAGGCTATGCCCCTTTTTACACCTCTCTGCAACACAGCCCCCTGGCACGTTTGCAGAAGGGAAACTAATTCCCCTTGCATACTGGGGGTCCTTGGGGACCAATTAGCCCACCTGGAACCCCCAGTATGCGCCAGGGGGCTGCATTGCAGAGAGGTGTAATGAGGCCACACCCTTTTTTACACCTCTCTGCAACGCAGCCCCCGGGCGCGTTTGCATAGGGGAAACTAATTCCCCTTGCATACTGGGGGTCCCTGGGGGCCAACTAGCCTACCTGGAACCTCCAGTATGCGCCAGGGGGCTGCATTGCAGAGAGGTGTAATGAGGTTATGCCCCTTTTTACACCTCTCTGCAACGCAGCCCCCTGGCATGTTTGCAGAGGGGGAACTAATTCCCCTTGCATACTGGGCGTCCCTGGGGGCCAACTAGCCCACCAGGAGCTCCAGTATGCGCCAGGGGGCTGCGTTGCTTTGCCCCGGGGGATGGCGGTCCCTGGGCCAGTGTGGGGGGATTGGGGCCCCCCACACTTCTTTATCACTATGCCCCCGCGGTTTGGAACCCCCGGGGGGTAATTTAAAAAAAAACAGAAAGGTTTAAAAAAAAAAACATTGGGGCCTTTGGGGTCCTTGTGGGACCACCTGGGCAGGCCTAGGGGGTCAGGGTGTTTCTACCCTGTCCCCTTTTTGTGTTCTACACGTTTGTTTTTCTGATTTCTTGTGCCTCGGTCTACCGAGCACAAGATGGCTGCCAACACTTCTTGGTTTGTAGTGTTGAAAGCCAATGAGCATGCAGCTCATGCTGCTTGGCTGCCACTGTCTGTCAACACTCCAAAACAGAAATTGTTGGCAGCCATCTTGTGCCTCGGTAGACTGAGGCACAAGAAAGCAGAAACAAAAACGTGTAGGACTCAAAAAGGGGGCAGGGTAGAAGCACCCTGACCCCCTAGGCCTGCTCAGGGGATCCCACAAGGACCCCCAAGGCCCCCCCAATATTTTTTGGGGAAAAATTGCGGGGTACGCGTACTGTATGCGTACCGTACTCGTACGGTACGCGTACGGCGCGTGCACGGTGCGCGCTTATAGATATATATATATTTTTCTCTTTTGATTTTCTCAGGAACTACTGGAGGGATTTACACCATTTAAGCAAAAGCGTGATGTGCGAATCAGACTCTACCATTTTGCCAAATTTCTTGTAATTCCGTTCAGCCTTCCCGCCTGTAGCCTTGTCTAAAGTTCCTATGGAAAATAACATGGGGAAAACACATTTTGGGGCCCCCTTTTTTCTCAGCCCCCACTTGACGAATCCCCCCAAATCTTTCAGGAAAGGAGCGGAGCAGAGCGGGTTATCTTCTTTGAGAAATTCGCAAAGATTCATCAACCGGCGCCAAAGTTATTCCAAATAGAATGTTGTGGATTTCCTATGGAAACTAGGTCCTAACTATATCTAACTATTGGTGACCGCCAGTAGGTAATATATATATATATATATTCAGCCACAGTGCCCCACGACACAAGCTTGAACCTTGAAGGGCGGTCAGTGCAATCCAGCGCAGGGCTTCTGGTAAAATTTTACCCACACAACCTCCTTTAACTTTTAAAGAAGTGCACCAACACGTAGCAGAGTTACGTTTCAATTTTGCATTTATTGGTGAGACAGCACGAAGATGGGCAGCAGTCAATCCCAACGTTTCTGCTCTAGGCGAGCCTTGATCACGGGAGGCAGTCTCATTTTCAAATCGGCCCACGTGATATCCCCTTTTGTCTGATTACCATGGGCCGTATTTTCACTAAGAGCACAGCATGGGAAACTCTATTTAAAGTTTGTAAAGGTGCAACAGCGCTGTCTTTTCTATTTGACGAATGACACATTTGCGCAAACACTTCTTATATTGAATAGTGTCCCATGTGCTGTTTGCCAAGTCCACCAGCCCACACAGTTCGTAATTTCAGTCCCACTCACTGCTAACAAACGCTCCTCCAGCCAGCAGTCCCGGAATACTTTCCTCTGCTCCCAACTTGTCACACTCGGCGAACACTTTCACTGGGAGCAAGCAGGTCAAGCTTCAAAAAATAAATTCAGCCACAGTGCCTCACGACACAAGCTTGAACCTTGAAGGGCGGTCAGTGCAATCCAGCGCAGGGCTTCTGGTAAAATTTTACCCACACAACCTCCTTTAACTTTTAAAGAAGTGCACCAACACGTAGCAGAGTTACGTTTCAATTTTGCATTTATTGGTGAGACAGCACGAAGATGGGCAGCAGTCAATCCCAACGTTTCTGCTCTAGGCGAGCCTTGATCACGGGAGGCAGTCTCATTTTCAAATCGGCCCACGTGATATCCCCTTTTGTCTGATTACCATGGGCCGTATTTTCACTAAGAGCGCAGCATGGGAAACTCTATTTAAAGTTTGTAAAGGTGCAACAGCGCTGTCTTTTCTATTTGACGAATGACACATTTGCGCAAACACTTCTTATATTGAATAGTGTCCCATGTGCTGTTTGCCAAGTCCACCAGCCCACACAGTTCGTAATTTCAGTCTCACTCACTGCTAAGAAACGCTCCTCCAGCCAGCAGTCCCGGAATACTTTCCTCTGCTCCCAACTTGCCACACTCGGCGAACACTGTGCTGGTGGACTTGGCAAACAGCACATGGGACACTATTCAATATAAGAAGTGTTTGCGCAAATGTGTCATTCGTCAAATAGTAAAGACAGCGCTGTTGCACCTTTACAAACTTTAAATAGAGTTTCCCATGCTGCGCTCTTAGTGAAAATACGGCCCATGGTAATCAGACAAAAGGGGATATCACGTGGGCCGATTTGAAAATGAGACTGCCTCCCGTGACAAGGCTCGCCTAGAGCAGAAACGTTGGGATTGACTGCTGCCCATCTTCGTGCTGTCTCACCAATAAATGCAAAATTGAAACGTAACTCTGCTACGTGTTGGTGCACTTCTTTAAAAGTTAAAGGAGGTTGTGTGGGTAAAATTTTACCAGAAGCCCTGCGCTGGATTGCACTGACCGCCCTTCAAGGTTCAAGCTTGTGTCGTGGCGCACTGTGGCTAAATTTATTTTTTGAAGCTTGACCTGCTTGCTCCCAGTGAAAGTGTTCGCCGAGTGTGGCAAGTTGGGAGCAGAGGAAAGTATTCCGGGACTGCTGACTGGAGGAGCGTTTCCTAGCAGTGAGTGAGACTGAAATTACGAACTGTGTGGGCTGATGGACTTGGCAAACAGCACATGGGACACTATTCAATATAAGAAGTGTTTGCGCAAATGTGTCATTCGTCAAATAGAAAAGACAGCGCTGTTGCACCTTTACAAACTTTAAATAGAGTTTCCCATGCTGCGCTCTTAGTGAAAATACGGCCCATGGTAATCAGACAAAAGGGGATATCACGTGGGCCAATTTGAAAATGAGACTGCCTCCCGTGATCAAGGCTCGCCTAGAGCAGAACCGTTGGGATCGACTGCTGCCCACCTTCGTGCTGTCTCACCAATAAATGCAAAATTGAAACGTAACTCTGCTACGTGTTGGTGCACTTCTTTAAAAGTTAAAGGAGGTTGTGTGGGTAAAATTTTACCAGAAGCCCTGCGCTGGATTGCACTGACCGCCCTTCCAGGTTCAAGCTTGTGTCGTGGAGCACTGTGACTGAATTAATTTTTGAAGCTTGACCTGCTTGCTCCCAGTGAAAGTGTTCGCCGAGTGTGGCAAGTTGGGAGCAGAGGAAAGTATTCCGGGACTGCTGGCTGGAGGAGCGTTTCTTAGCAGTGAGTGAGACTGAAATTACGAACCGTGTGGGCTGGTGGACTTGGCAAACAGCACATGGGACACTATTCAATATAAGAAGTGTTTGCGCAAATGTGTCATTCGTCAAATAGAAAAGACAGCGCTGTTGCACCTTTACAAACTTTAAATAGAGTTTCCCATGCTGCGCTCTTAGTGAAAATACGGCCCATGGTAATCAGACAAAAGGGGATATCACGTGGGCCGATTTGAAAATGAGACTGCCTCCCGTGATCAAGGCTCGCCTAGAGCAGAAACGTTGGGATTGACTGCTGCCCATCTTCGTGCTGTCTCACCAATAAATGCAAAATTGAAACGTAACTCTGCTACGTGTTGGTGCACTTCTTTAAAAGTTAAAGGAGGTTGTGTGGGTATAATATATATATATATATATATATATATATATATATATATATATATATATATATATATATATATATATATATATATATATAGATAGATAGATAGATAGATATATATATATATATATATATATTCACTGAAAAAACCATAGGTTATAGACCATATATAGTTAGGAATTAGCATTTACAAAACCTTGAAAATTCACTGAAAAAACCATAGGTTATAGACCATATATAGTTAGGAATTAGCATTTAGAAAACCTTATTTTACTCACACAAAACCATTGAAATTCCATATATAGTTAGTTGCACTAACTATATATCGCGCAACCGCAATCCACTGCTGATGATGTCACATATTACATCATTCATGACATGGTCAGTGACATCACTGATGACATCTCAAATGACATCACTGATGACATCACTGATGACATCTCAAATGACATCACTGATGACATCATGACACACCAATACCAGTTACTACATACGCACTCACTGATTCCTACGTCTACACACACATTCACTCATTCACCCATACAATCACTCATACATACAGTCACTTATTATTACAACACTATCATATGCACTCATACACCTATGCAGACAGTCACACACTGCCACTCATCCATGGAGTTACTCACACACCAAGTCAGTCCTGTAAAGAATCAATCACACTTCCATTTCTTCATCTATACAGTTAAACACAGAACACCATACTTCAGTGACATCACTGATGACATCTCAAATGACATCACTGATGACATCATGAAACACCAATACCAGTTACTACATACACACTCACTGATTCGTACGTCTACACACACATTCATTCATTCACCCATACAATTACTCATACATACAGTCACTTATTATTAGAACACTATCATATGCACTCATACACCTAGTCAGTCCTGTGAAGAATCAATCACACTTCGATTTCCTCATCTATAGTTAAACACAGAACACCATACTTTTCACACATATACTAACACATACTTACTCTCTTATACAATCACTGATACAAGTACACATTGATATGCACAGAGTCACACACCTCCCAGCCAGCCACACACACACTCAGTCTTCCATACATCCAGTCATTCTTCAATATGTAAAACGTATTTAAACTTTACAAAAACACACAGACACTAGATGATGTCATCAGTGATGTCATTTGAGATGTCATCAGTGATGTCATCAGTGATGTCACTGACCATGTCATGAATGATGTAATATGTGACATCATCAGCAGTGGATTGCGGTTGCGCGATATATAGTTAGTGCAACTAACTATATATGGAATTTCAATGGTTTTGTGTGAGTAAAATAAGGTTTTCTAAATGCTAATTCCTAACTATATATGGTCTATAACCTATGGTTTTTTCAGTGAATTTTCAAGGTTTTGTAAATGCTAATTCCTAACTATATATGGTCTATAACCTATGGTTTTTTCAGTGAATTTCATAGGTTTTTTAATAGCAAATCTTTATAAAAATAATACATTTTAAATCTAATTTTATATTTTATAATTTTTTTATTTTTTTTTAATATTATTTTTAGTGCGCTCCCGGGGCGCGGACAGGTGAACGCACGGGTAAGCGCAATCTGGCGGCGCGCCCCGGGGCGCGTACTAATACGCGTCCCGGAAGCGCTATTGCCGAGAACGAAAACAACATCGTGACGTTTCGCGTAGCCGCCACGCCTTGCGTCATAAGACACGTATCGCGTAGCCGCGAGATGCGTCTTATGACGCACCGCGTAAGCGCACCCGGAAGCGCATACGATCGCGCAACGTAAGCGCCCCGATGCGCTTACGATACACGCCCGGGGCGCGCCCCGGGGCGCGTAGCGTAAGCGCGTCAAACCATGTGACTTTAAAATAACACTTTTCATTGGTTCATTACTTTTTTTTTTTCAAATTGTGTGAAACCCACCCATTTCTCTCACTATTGCTTTGTACTTGGAGAGAGCAAGAGCTGTTGTGTCTACTCTATCTCCTACTTTTCTGATCTCCAGCAATGGCTGCAAGAGAGTCATCCAGCAGTGATTCAGAGGGATTTTTAGATGAGGACCCTCCTCAGCAAAAGAAAAAAACCCATTTCATCTGGAAATTTTACGACATCCCAGAAGGACAGAAAAAAGTCAACGCTCCCAAAGTAACATGCAAAATATGTGGGAGTAGTTTATCCAGAGGCAATCCTCTGAAAAAATATAGTTTTGGCAATGCCAATTTGATCCGGCATGTCAAAAGAAGACACCCTAACAACTTTGCCAGGGAGAGTGTCAGAGAGCTGGCACGGAATGTACCAACAGATGGCGGCAGCACCTCCACTGGTGGAGCAACACCTTCGGGACCACCCCGTGGAAGAATGATCCCTAACATTCAGCCGGTGTTTGCGGGCATCAAATTTTTGTGCGCAGAGTGTGACGAACTACTCTGCTATGGGGAGCAGAGTGTTGAACTGATTGCCCTAAAGAAACAGCAACACCGCTGCTCTTCCAGTCCCTAAATTTTCAATTTTTTTTGCTCCTGTTGAGCAGTTTTGGAATCCTTGTTTTTGTTTTTCCCTTGAAAAAAATCCAAAAAAAATATAAAATTGTTTTAAAAAGTCTAAAAAAATATAAAACAAAAAAAACAAAAAAAAAAATATATAAAACAACAAAATGAAAAAAAAAGTTCTTTTCAGAACTACCTCCAATTTTTAAAAAGAAGCTTTATTTTTTTAAAAGTCTGTCATTTTTAATCTCCATGGTCCGCTCCCCCGTACGCTCCCCGGTGCGCGTACCGGGCGCTCACCCCCGCGAAAATCGATTTTTTTTTTATTTATTTTTTTCACCCGCGGGAGCCTTTTATGGCCCCCACATGAAACCTAGGGGGTCAGGGGGTGTGTACCCTGCTCCCTCTTGCTCATTTCCCCCTTTGATTTTTGCCACCTCTTGTGTCTCAATCCTACCGAGACACAAGATGGCGGCCGCTGCGGACTGTTTCGAATGTTTATAGACACCCGAGAACCAATCAGCTTGCCGTGCGCAGATCGCGTGGCGCGCCTGGAGCGCTCCCCTGTACGCGTACCAGGGAGCGCTCCAGGCGCGGCTCTAGATATATATCTTTTTTTGAACGTTAATTTCTCAAAATCCACTGGAGCACATATATTGAGACCTACAAAAGGCACATCGGGCTACCAGTCCCTACAATTTTGCCAAGTTTCGTGGAAATCCATTCAGCCGTTCGGGCTAAAAGTGCGACAGACCGCCCTATGGAAAACTCAATGTTAAAAACACGTTTTGGGACCCCCCTTTTTTCTCGGCCCCCCCTTCACGAACCCCCCCCAAATTTCCAGGGGCTGCTCAGAAACAAAATGTTCCATTTTCCAGAAAATTTCAGCCAATTCCGTCCACAAACGCCAAAGTTATTAGACATAGAATTTTCAAAAATCCCATAGGGAAAAAATCCTAACTATATATACCTACTGGCGACCGCCAGTAGGTAATATATATGTATATGAACGAAACTCTTCTCCAAAACAGTAAGAAGTAGAAACCACACAGGGGAATCCTTTGAGGGGTCTTTTATTGCCACGAACACCAGATAAGGGGTGAATGCATTTCGGCGTGGTAGAGCCTTCGTCAGCGCCATCAGGTGTCTATAGGAGGCAGGCAGACATGGTGGTTGAAATACCTTCTCTCTCCCTGTCAGGTGTGAGCCAGCTCCGCCCCTCAGACAGTCAGCGTGGAAAGTGATTCGCTGACCGGGTACTATGTAGGACGCCCAGTGCGTCTGTACTACAGGTACCAAAATGCTGTGCGTAGGTATGGCACAGCCTCGGGGATGATGAAAGTAAGCGGGCCACTCACACCTGAATATTGCGTGGCGATTACCTCCTCTTTTCCCCCAACTGCACCAACCTCCAGTCCCAGCAGTGCATTGAGCAGGGGTCGAACCGAAGCTTCAGTTCACCCAAAGTGGGGCACAATGTCTCCAACACTGCTGGTTGTCTTGCTGAGTCCAGAAGTGGGTCCCCGTCAGCCCAGTACCCCAGGAAATGAAAGAGTCTGCGGATGCAGAAGCCAGCTTTGACCGGGACCACTCGTGAGTGCAGGAGCTTCCAAAAGCGCGTTACTGGCAATCGCGCTATAACTTGAACGAAATTCTTCTCCAAAACAGTAAGAATCCTTTGAGGGGTCTTTTATTGTCTCGAACACCAGATAAGGGGCGAATGCATTTCGGCGTGGTAGAGCCTTCGTCAGCACCATCAGGTGTCTATAGGAGGCAGGCAGACATGGTGGTTGAAATACCTTCTCTCTATATATATATTTATTGATGATCTCTTTATCATCTGGCAGGGGACCCGGTCAGAGGCAGAGAGATTCATTGAAAGGTTAAACATCAATAGCCTCAATTTGCACTTCACAGCCACTCTGAGTGATCAGACTGTCAATTTTCTCGACGTACAGGTCTACATCAGGAAGGGTAAACTAGCTACAAAACTGCACCAGAAACCAACAGCTGGCAATGCAGTTTTACATGCCAGGACCTCTCACCCGCAGCATTTGATACAAAGTATACCATACGGGGAGATTCTCTGACTTAAACACATTTGCAGCTGTGAGGATGACCTAGTAGCAGCACAGTTAGCCAGCCAGAACAGGTTTCTAGTGAGGGACTATTCCAAAAAGGTGATCGTGGTAGCTATAGCCAAGAGCAATACAATCAATAGGAACACCCTACCAGCCCTGCCCTCAGATCTTGATACAAACAGATCTGTAAAGATAGACTGTAGGCTAGAAAAAACAGAAACTTTTAGAATCAGCTTCGGATTTAGTAAACAGGCAAAAGCCATCAAAAAGATCATCACAGGAAATTGGCCTTTGGTCCTAAGTGATCTGATGATAGGTCATCTGTTACCTACCAGAGCAGCAAAAACATACAGCAAATCCCCCTCCATGAAGGACGCATTGGTCCGCAGTGACCCCGGAAACCAACAAAAGCAGTGCATTGCACGCGCAAGTTATAGTGAGTCCAACTAACTATAACGTGGGAATTTCATTGGTTTTATGCGAGTAAAATTTCCAGCTAACTATAACTGGTGTAAAACCTATGGTTTATTCAGTGAATATATATATATAGTTAGTACCTAGTTTCCATAGTAAAAGTGTTTTTTGGCTGCCTAATAACTTTAGCGCAGTTTGATGAATCTACATGAACTTTTTCAAAAAAGAGTTTACTACTTTGTCTAGTTTGCAATAGAAAGTTTCGGGGTGGTCCATCAAGCGGAGCAAAGAAAGGGGTGTTCAGAAATAGTGCATTTCCCACAACTACAGCCCAAATTGCTGAACGGAATCACACCAAATTTGGCAGATAGCTCTTGGTCCATGAAAAGCCCTTTATGTGATTTAGCGTAAATACGTTCAGTAATTTTAGAGTTATTAAAAGAAAAAGAAATATAGATCTCTAGGATCCTTTGTTGATCCTGAGAGGAGGATTAACAAACCCACATGCAAGCATGAACCTGGTGATTAGCCTGTCACAATTTGAATGTAAAGTTGTGGCCGCCATTTTATAGATCGAAGCATGGGCGTGGGGGTAATAATTGAATGTGTACACTGATTGTTGGGGTCAGGATAGAGGTACCCTGACCCAATGGATGTGTTACAGTGGTCACAGTAAGACCCTTAAATGTAAAGAAATTGCCTTAACACCATCTTCTTTACACATGCAGGTATGTGCAGATCCGCTGATGCGCTCAGCGCAGCCCCTGTGTGGATCCTCTGTGGATCCACAAATACTGCTGATGGAGCGAGGACTCGTAGAAAAGAGACTTGCTCGGACGCAATCCTCTCACATAACTTTTAACCCTGTATTAACCTTGGATTGTGTAAATTAATATGCACAACAGGCTACACTATAGAAGAAGAAGCTTGCCTATGTGTTTTATTATCGAGTAACTCGAGTGAGATTCTAAAATGGCCGCTAACTGAAAGTCTTTAGTACACATGCGTCTACTGCATCTACGTAGTATGACGTACTTTTGCTTGGAGGGAACCACTTGTGCTTGCACAGTTGCTAACAAGATGGCTGCTTTGAAATTCTCATGCTTGGCATCTGCTTTGCGGAAAACTAAAACGAGTAATTATTCTAATGCCAATGCGGGGAAGGTATTATTAAGTAAATAGGGTTAGAATAGAGATAGGTGGTATACAGTGAAATCATTTATTCTTGAAAATAATATCTGTATTTCTGACTTTATTACTAATGCAGTTTTGGGCTCCTCGAGTATGGCAGAAGTAAGCCGAGTCATGTGGCTGAAATGTTCACCCACGCATGCCCATTGAGAGTGATTCTGGAACGATGACTACAAACTTGAATAAAAGCCAAGGCCACTGATTGTCCTGGCCTGGGAACTAAGTGGTGAAGAGTTCACTAGGATGGAAAATCTGTGGAAGCTATTATAAAATGTTGCAAAATAATGTGAATGCGGGAGGGCAATTAAGTTTGAATAAAGAATTAAGGGGATGGGTTTATTAACAAAGGGCTAACTGAAAAGAGTGATATGTAAGCATGGTGTGATGATCACCTCCCCTCACCTGCCCAATCAGAGTTAGGAGTTTCATGATATTGAAACAATTTTGGGAGGTACATGAATATTGTAGGGTATAATTGAGGTAGTTTCTTAGTTAGTTAGTTAGTTAGAAGCAGAGCATTGAGAAGCTAGAGACTGAGATGCTGCCTGATGAGACGTGAATGCTGCAGAGGTCGGGATGCTGTCAGACTGACGAGAAAAGCTGAAGAAGAATTGAATGCAGAGTCATTTTATCTTAAAATTAATTTAATTAGAAGAAGATCGCAGAAGAATCTCGAGGAGGAAGAGAGTGTCAGAGAGGGGTGCTACGCAAGCGTTGGTGGTAGAGAGGTCATCTATCCTGTCCTGATTCTTGTCCTGAAGCTTCCTTCACCTGATCTTTCCTGGGGGACCCTTCCCAGCTCCTTGGCCAGAGGGTTGGTTTCACACCATACTTGGTAATTATAAATATATGCCTGTTTATGTGCCTATGTCTTTTTCTCTCTATCCTCTCGTTTCCATGCATAGTCATTGCGTAGTATAACTGAATGCATTTGATAATTGATTCATTGAATTTCCTTCCTATGAGGAGATGGAGTCTCATCTGTACTTTGTAAGTGGTTCACATGAAATTATTTCTTAGATAAAGTTTTAAAACTCTTCTTGACTCTGTGATCATTTAATATTTGCAAGTAAGTTGATTTATGTCATTTCACCATCAACTAGTTCAACTAATATCCTGCCAAAAATATTGTATTTCTTTAGATGTGTACACTTGGAGATACCGCGAGCTAATCTTGCACAATTACAGTCTCTGTGTATGAGATTTATATGGGCACATGGAAAAGCGTGCAGAGCAATGCGCTATATGGTTCTGCCTAGGGCCGTAGGTGGGTGGGCTGTCCCTGACTTACTTTGTACTACTATACATGCATGTTACAACATATGAATATATTGCTTACTGATGTAGGGCCGATAGACACAGCTGAGTCTCCTTCCATATATTGTATGCTGCTAGGCACTGAAGTAAAAAACTCTTTGTTTCTGAACTTGGAGTGGAGCTGTTATAAGCGCACAAGATTTAAGATTCTTATAGCCGCATATAAAGTGTGGAAAGCTATTAAGAAGATAAATGAGGTAGAAAAAGTTTCTTGGTATACCCCTAACAGCTTCGATTTTCTTTCCTAGTGCATTCTGGGATCGGGTTGTACATAACTGGCATGCTAAAGGAGTCACCATGGTTGGTGACTTATTTATGGAAGGTGGGCTAAAATCGTTCGATCAGCTCAGGGAGCAATATCAGCTCTCTCGGGCTCATTTTTTTAAATACCTACAAATTAGGGATTATTTGTTGAAAGCCCGCTGGAATATTCAACCTAACCCCCTCATTGAAGCAAACAGAAAGGAGGCTCGAATTAGTACACTTTAAAATCTTATGCTTGGTACAATGCCTAATGACTTGGTAGCTCATTGTCATAAATGGGAGAATAGGCTAGGATGTCACGGTATACAGCTGGAGACTGCCATCGAGTTAGCTGGAGGACTATTCAGGTCTGCTAATTTATCCACCCAACACTACAAGACTGTTTTTTATCTTTATTTGACACCCGATAAAATCGCTAAATGGGGTGGGGATCGGGAGGGAAAATGCTTTCGATGTGGGACTACAGCTGCCGATGTGGTACATATTTTTTATTCATGTGGGCAGTTAAGTAGGTTATTTGAGCAGGTGGATAAGTTCTTAACTGAAATCTTGGGAGTACCTACACATTTATCATCTATGCAGATTTTGTTGGGGTTTGAGATGGGCGCAGCTGCGGATACAGTACCCAGCAATGTTGTTTATCTGATTTTCGTAGCCACAGCTGTGGTTAGGCTGTGTATAGCCTCATGTTGGCTACAAAAGGATGCCCCATCATTTGATGCTTGGAGGACAAGGTTTCTTGCTATGTTTAATATGGAGTATAGCTTATATGCTCTGAAAGGCAGGTCGAAAAGGAAACTGGGGCAGCAAATTTGGGGTGCAGTTATGTCTTACATAGATATGGATACATAAATCCCTCTTCTTTCTTGGGTACTAACATGCTGCTCCCCTTGTCTTTTATCTTGCTCATTATATTCTTTTTTGTTTTATAATAAAATGGCTATCATTTGTTCTCTAATTTTCCCCTGTACACATGTGATGCTAAGTTCCAATCTCATATTTCGTTGTGGATTCTGGTTAGATGGTACCGCCAATCTGTTTCATTTTATATTGTTGCATGTGCCTTGTCTTCTTTGTTTGCTACTCATGTATTTTCAATAAATATATTTAAAAAAACAAAAAAAACGAGTTCAACTAATGGTCCATCGACCAGAGGAAAGAACTTTTTGATCAGTGAAAGATTAGTTAGGAACCAGAAATAACTAATCTTGGTATGGTAAGAAATTCATAAAAACATGACCCCAGCCAGGTTGTTGTGAAATGTGTGTATGGGCTCAGGTGAGTATATGGTGTTGGATTACCTTTTGCTGGTAAGCCACTGGATCAGTTATTTGGTAGCAGAGGATGGGTATTATTGACTAGTTTGGTGATTAGAATTGATTATTGATGTTGATTATTGATTTATGTTTTAACAAAAAGAGTTTGCAATTTGTTTTATGTTGTCCAAAATTCCAGGGGAATTGAATAGCGGGTGGCGATAGAAACCACACTGCAGTGAGGTTACTCGTCTGTTGGAATAGCACTGAGAAGCAATGCAGGGTTGGCAGTGTTAAAGTAGGGACTATTTTCTGTGTAAAAGTAAGAGTGAATGATAGCAAAGAGTTCGCTGGTTAAACTTTGGTGTTATACCATCTAATAAGGGTAACACTGAAGCAGTAGCAGGTTCTTCGGGTCTTGAGTGACAGCAAAAGAGTTTGCTGGTGAAACTTTGGACTTATATCACCTAGTAAGGGTAACACCGAAGGAGTAGTAGGTTCTTCCCTGCCTGATTGAAGGGTAAATGGAAGGTTTTACTCGCAGTGTATGAAAAGTAAACGTAAGGTCTTACTCAGAGAAAAGTGAACGGAAGGTTTTACTTGCAGTTGAAAGAATTAATCTATTCTTTGATTTAGTGGAAGCAAATGTTTTTATGTTGTTACTAAGAAATTTTATTTAGAAGAAAAGTAGAGAAAGAAGTTTCTCGTATGACCTTATAAAGGGAGGGTCAGTCGCCAGAATAGCACTGACGTCACAGTGAGCCGAGCAGGGATAGGTGGAAACAGCGGGTGTGCGTCTGACGTGGATTTGTAAACGAGGGGTCAGAAGTAAGGAGCAGGACTGACGACATCTGAAAAGCCGCGCTAGCATTGGTTAAACCACCAGTGTAACTTGAAGCTTGAATGGAAGCTTGAGTGAAAACTGAATTTAGATTGGCTAGCGGAAATTTGTGTACCTGATTCTCATTTGTCTTTTGTTATGATTTGCCGAAACAGGAAGTTTGAAGTTTTGCAGATTCTTGAATTACATATGAAGTGCCAAAATGTACAGAGAAAGGAGAAAAATGTCATTTATAAAGAAAATGTAAAGTTTCTTTAGGAAAGATAAACCTGTTTTGACTAGAGAGGGGATTCCTATTCTGCCACCTAAAACGTCTGATTCATTTATGATGATGGAGAGAGGTTATCATACATGTGTATGGATGGAGAATTGGATGGAGTATACAAAGGATGATGGTGTTTTAGCATTTCCAGAGCATGGTACGTTTAATGGAAGAATTTTACAGAATTTAAGGATGCAGATGTATGAACTAGAACCAAGACCTAGATTAACTCAATATCAGGCATTAGAAGAATGGGAAACTGAGTCATTTGAGAGAGAAAAATATGGAAGAGGAAAGTTTACAGGATTCTATACAAGACATATAAATGGGATGCGTGAAGAATAGATGAAACAGTAGAGAAGGGCAAGGTATCAGAAGTTTTATATCCGGTACTAATGGCTGATGAGCAAACAGGGAATACGTGTAAAGAAAAATGTAAACACTTAAATACGACTAGGTATGGAGAATCAGAAGATGAATTATTGGAGGATATTTTATATAAAAACTCTCCACCGTATCAAGAAGGACCAAATAAAATGACCCCAAGTGCACCAGTATTAGGCCCACCTTTAATTCCACAGGTATTACATGATCAGCCAGTTAATAGAGTATTATATGATAAAGAAAAAGAAGCATTGAATAAAAATAGAGAACTAATACAGAAAATAACTCTACTAATTGTAAAAACTGAAGCATTGACAATACTCGTACTATAGCTCCTGTTGTCCCTTTGTATGAAAACAAGGTAAATTGTACAAAGCCACAAGTTACAACGATTCCTTTGAACAATCCCAGAAAATAAATTATAATTACTGATGACCAAGCTAGTGAGTGGGATTCTGTAATTTCATTAATGGACCTACCAATAAGAGACTCAGTGAGTGATACCCAAAAGCGAGGTATGCCTAGCAGTTCAAAAGAAGGAAGGTCAGCAACATCCTCAGGAGTTAGAAGTGACACAGCAGTTACCCCAGAAGATTTAGAAAGATGGGCACAAGGGATAGAAAAGCAGATTTCACCTCCTAAAATTTTAGATATTCTCAAACTAAAAGTGGAATTGGAAGAAATAATAGCTGGAAATTTGGGAATATATAGATTAAACACCTACAATGAGGAAGAATTGTTGTTTATATGCAGAGTATAACCAGAAATGCGAGATTGTTTCATGATTGTTTCATGAGAAGTTAACTGAACTTTCATCTGAAATGGGAATAGACATAGGGATATCAAAAGTGTTCTGGCAAAGATTCAGAAAATATTAAAGTGTCTGGAGGGAAGTTACAAGTAAAAGAGTTACTGAATATTTTACATAAATGGGGAGACATTGACAAATGGAGTGTAAAGTGGTTAAGGAATAAGGATGAAACCCAGGCAAAGGAAGTGTCTACTGCATATTTATTGAAAGAAACAGGGAAAGTAGAAAGATGGTGTCCCATGAGAGAGGTACATGGTGGAGGATACGTTCATGTTCCATGGAGTCGACAAGATATTTTGTCATTTACAAATGATTTCCCAAAATTGAGAGAAAAGCCAGTTGAATGGCACAAGCAAGTTGAAAGATTTGTAAAAGTTTCAAAGGTTTTGTTGAAAGATTTAGTTTTTTATTTGATATAGCAGTGCCGGCAGATTTATGGACAGAATGTAAAGTCACAGTTGATTGGCCTAGTGATGAATATGAAGAGATTCGAAAACAGGAGCACCATCAGAGGACGTAATGAAGAAATATCACCAAGTAATCACTTCTTGAAAGGAAAAAGTCCTTCAAAAGAAACAGATTGGGTAAAGAGACAAATGAATCTGTTCGTGCATATTATGAAAAATTGTTACAGGTGTTTAAGCCATACAGTGGGTTTGAAAATATGGGAGACAAGGGTATGGGTCATTTTGTGTATCGATTTGTTTATGGTTTGAAACCTGAGATTAGTCAAATGATTCAGCAACATATGCTTTGCTGGCAAAGCAAAAGCATTGAGGGCATATTGAAATACACCAAATATTGTGGCAATGACATTGAGGCTAGACATAAAAAGTTAAAAGAGAAAATTTTAAGGGCACAAGTGAAATTGGCAGAACAGCAAGAAATCTAATTAAATGGTCAAATGAAAGGTCAAGTAAAGGAACAGAATCAGAGTGATAGTGTGGCAAGTGGTGGTAAACAGAAAAGACAAATGGATAGAGTGGATGCTAAGAAAAGGTCTCCTTGTCAAGGATGCGGAAAGCTTGGACATTGGAAAAACCAGTGTAAGAATATTCAGAATAATAATGGCCCCAATCAAAATTTAAATCCACAGACGCAGAATGAGGTGTTTGTGAATCAACTGCAGCAGGTAGTTAATCAGCAATGTCAGTTGCCACCTGCCCCTATGCCAAATTTTGTGAACCAGCTAAAATACAGTGCGGACGCCTGATTTCAGGGAAGTGGTAAGAAAAATTCAGTGGTTTCACAATACTTTTTGCATAACAATAACAAACAAAATTGTTACCTGCAATGACGGTGCCTGAGGGGGGAGGAAGAGGAATGCGTACTTGGCGCATCCTTGCCGGTAGATCAGTCAGGTCCATTTAATAATGGAAAAGTAGAAGGCAATGATATCACTTTCCTTTTGGATACTGGTGCTACCCGTTCTACCGTGAGAACAGCAGACATCTCAAACCTACCCCTCTCGGGAGAAGTGATCCAAGTAGTTGGAATCAGAAACCAGCAGATTAAAACCCCAATCACAAAACCTAAGGAGGTAGAAATTGGAACTTTTAAATATATGCATACATTTGTAGTTTGTGATTCTAGTCCAGTGAATTTATTAGGCAAAGATCTTCTATGCAAGATGAATTGCACAATTTATTGCACACTGGATGGTGTCGCCATTCAGACCCCAGATGAAGATATGATATACAAAATAATGTTAGCAAAACAAGGCACAGAAAATGAAGAGATGTATTCTCTAATGACAATGAATGACTTACCAGTAGAATTAAAAACAACTGTGAATCCAGAAGTGTGGGACTTTACTGGAAAGGAAATAGGTCTAATGGCAGATGTAGACCCAGTGAAAGTAACTATAAAAGAATACAAAATGAGTCCAAAAGTTAAAGCAAGAGTGGCTACTGAAATTGACTGTATGGTAAAACAAGGCATTTTAAAAGAAATATTGAGCAGTCCTTGCAATTCACCTATAACAGGACTTACAAAGCCTAGGGGAAAATACCGGATAGTACAGGACCTAAGAAAGATTAATAGGATTGTAGTACCTTGTTGTCCTGTAGTACCAAATCCAGCAGTAATTCTATACCAGACACCCTGGAACGCTGGATGGTTTACTGTAATTGATCTATGCCAGGCCTTTTTCTTAATTCCTTTACCCCTGACAGCCAGTATCTCTTTTCTTTTAAATTTGAGGATCATATTTATGTATGGAATCGGGTCCCTCAAGGGTATACAGTCAGTCCTTCAATTTTCAATCAGATCTTGAAAAAGTGTTTAGAGAAGTTAGGTATGCCCAGAAATTCTGTCCTAGTGCAGTATATCGACGAACAACTCATGGCGTCAAAATCTAGAGATGACTGTGTTACTGATTCAATCGCAGAACTAAATCATTTGGCTGATGGAGGACACAAAGTATCTCCAGAAAAATTACAATTTTGCTGAACAGGAGTAAAATATTTAGGTCACCAAATAGAAAGAGGTGTGAGAAAGGTGACCACTGAGAGAATCAGAATAATCCAGAAAATGCAATTACTCCAAACACAGAGAGAGATTAGAATGTTTCTTGGAGTTGTAGGATTCTGCAGACAGTGGATTGTGGGTTTTTCCTTACTGGCGAAGCCACTAATTCAGATGACACGAAAAAGAGTAAAAGATCTAATAGTTTGGGATGATGAAAGTGTAAAAGCATTTGTAAAATTATGAAACTGTTTATGTGAGGCCCCAGCCTTAGGTATGCATGACTATACGAAAGAATTGGCATTATTCTGCTGTGAGAGAGAAGGTTGTGCACTCTCAGTCTTAACACAAAGGCATGGATTAAGCCGACGTCCAGTAGCATATTTTTCTGCTACTTTGAATTCTGTGGCTTCAGCATTACCTGGCTGCTTAAAATCAGTAGCTGCTACTTGTATGAGCATAGAAAAGAGTGAATCAATTGTGATGGGACATCCAGTAAAAGTATATGTTCCACATTCAGTCGAGATTCTATTAACAAGAACTAGAACATAGCATCTTACCCCTTGTCGGATGACTAAGTATGAAAGAATAATTCTGGGAGCAGAAAATGTGACAGTAATTCGGTGTACCGTGGTAAACCTGGCTACACTATTGCCGGACTCAAGATGTGAAGAAGTAAGAGATGAGGTAGAACATGATTGCTAGGAGAAATGACAGTATAACAGTTGCCAAATTATTGTTGAGGGAACTAATTACAAGGTTTGGGTTTCCTGTAACTTTTGATTCAGATAGATGTTCTCATTTTAATAATGAAATAATTTGAATAATCTGTGAAGCATTCAACATTGAACAGAAACTGCACTGGGCATACTGCCCAGAGGCTTCTGGAGTGGTAGAACAATTGAATGGCACAATCAAATCGAGACTGGCCAAGGTGTGTGCATCCACCTCGATGAGTTGGCCAGATGCATTTCCTCTTGTACTGATGGAACTCAGAAGTATTCCTGACAAAATCACAGCACTGAGTCCCCATGAGATTATCACAGGAAGAGCAATGAGACAAGCATATATACCAGGACATAAATTTCTGAATATATCTGATGGTCTGGTATTGGATTATTGCAAAAGATTGGCTGACTTAGTGCATTCTGTCTCTCACCAAGCTTGGGGAAGACATAGTGACCAGGCAGCCGGATCAAGCAATAAAGCACATGATTTGAATCCAGAAGATTGGGTGGTATTAAATAATCACGCCAGAGAGTCGTGCCTAGCACCAAGGTGGGAAGAACCATGACAAGTCATAGTAGTCACCACCACAGCAATGAAGTGTTCAGGTTTACCAAACTGTATTCATGCCAGTCATACCAAAAGGGTGCCAGCTCCTGATGAAGAAGGACCACAACCGACTCAAACAGTTGGGGAAGCTGAAGGTTGTGCAGTCGAAGAATATATAACACAAGATTCAAAGGAGACTGACAGGAAACAACTGAGCACAAGTCAGGAGGATTGGATACCAGTGGATATCGGAAGTGTTTATCAAAACAAGGAGTTGCACCAAATTAGAGGAGCAGGAGAATAGAAAGGACCAGATAGGTATACAAGAACACGCTTAGAAAAAAAGAGAACTAAGAAAATAATGAACCTGAGCAGGACCAGCTAGGGAGAGAAGAACAAAGTCAAGTACACCAAACAAACGAAGAACCTAAGCAGGGACAATTAGGCATAGAAGAACACATCCAGACGGCAGAAGATCAAATTGTAATAAGACCTGAACAGGACCAGTTAGGAATAGAAGAACAAGTTCTGAAAGAAGAATAACAGTTTGAGAAAGTACCCGAACAGGAACAGTTAGAAGAAGGAGAACAAGTTAAGGCAGAAAAAGCGACGCAAACAAGACCTGAATAGGAAAAGGGGGGAGAGAAACTCAGAAAATGAAGAAAACCAGGTTGTGCCACAACATAATGAGAATAAGAGAGCTCGTGAAAGAGACGAAGAAGATGAAAGTGCAGTGCAATGTAAACAGGTCAGAAAGGGTGATAATTGGCCAGGGAGAATCAAAAGATTGAAATATCACTTGAAAAAAAATGAAAATCCAGAACAAGTAAATGAGGTTACTAGTCAAACTCAAACTGAGCAGTCAGTTACGAGACATTTTCGAAGAAGTTCAAGATTAAAGGTTTTGAATAGCAAATTCAAAGTACTTGAATAGACTTATGTGATTCTTGATGAATTCAAGAATTTAGATTTAAATGAAGAATTTGACAAAGAAATAAATGCTGAACAGATTGATGAAAAGGAAGTGAGCCCTCCTTGAAGTACTTAAAATTTCTAATTAGTAATTAAAGAAAGAAGAGGAATATTCTTGAGTGAAAATGGCTGAGAACAGAGTTGCAGAAAGACCAAAACTAAGTTGTATAAAGGAATGATGTAGACCTTGTAACAGTAGTATATTATTAGTGATTTTAGTATGGCTATTCTTAACAATAGCAATTCCTTATCTTAAGATAACGGATAAGAAGAATGATACAAATACTAAGGAAAAGATTGCTAACCAAAAAGGAGATAGAGTAGAATTAGAAGCATCAGATGAGACAGATTTACATCATGCCGTAACAGATAATGACACTTCATTAAATGTATTTACAAAGTTATTGTTTCAGTATTTAGAAATGTTTGTATGAAATTACCTACTACAGTAGCTGAGGGGGTTATGTACCACCATTTACCTTTAATATATGGTATTTCATGTAGTATATTATCAAGTTTAATTTATAGAACAGGAAAACTGCAAGATTATTATTCTAATATAGATGTAGTATTTACAGTAATTCCTAGTCGAAAGAATATGATTCCAGTACGCAGTCGTTTTTGGGAGGATTTTTCCTAACTATGAAGTCATTGGATATAGAAAAGGCACATAAAAACAATCTAACATGTTCATTACGTGAAGAAGAGAAAGTGTTTCTAAATTTAGTTGAAGAAAGGAGACAGGATTTAAAAGAAAAAGCTGCTGAACAGAAACACCATATTCTACCATGGGCTGAGAAAGAGGGAACTTATACAGCTGGCAAGGCTCATGCTGCGATGTCTCTAGATTTTGTGAAGACAGGGAAAACATGTCTCCATAGATTAAATACAGATTATATTAACGTATTTATTGGTTCCAGTGAATGTGAACATAACTTCCTAATTTTGGGAAGTTGGGGACTAAAAGGGGGAACTCACCGAGTATTTCCTGGAGTTTACTAAGTGTGCGGGAATAAAGCTTATTATAAGCTGCCTGCAGGGTGGTACGGGAGTTGCTGTTTCGGAACAGTATTTCCGAAAATCTATCATGTAAAAAGAATCACTGGAAGCAATGAAAACACTAATGAACTAACACGAAGAAAGAGAGCTAGTGTTATAGAAATAATAGGTGATATATTTAGTGCATTGATACCTTCAGTGGGAATTGTTCTAAATTCACATAGAATATGTCAGTTGTCAACAGTAGTTGATCATCTTTTGACTGATACTACTGAAAGTTTCTTGATGATTAATACAGAAATTATTGCAATTAGATCTATGGTTTTGCAGAATCGACTTGCGCTTGACATATTATTGGCTAAAGAGAGCAGAGTTTGTAAAATGTTGAAAGAGCAACATTGTTGCACTTACATACCGGATAAAAGTACATGGATTAAAGGATATATAAAGAATGTCACAAAAATGCATGAAGAATTAAAACAACTGGAGTTTGACAATGTATGGGAAAGACAAACAAAAAGCATTACTTCAGTGGGGACACAGTTTACTAATATAGGAAAAAGTTTCCTTGGACAAGTAGTATTTCCCTTAGTAGGTATAGCAATAATAGTTTTGTCGATATAATATGGTGTAAGTATTGCTCTAATAAATTTAGAAGAAGGAGCCATGAAATAAATGGAAAGGGAACCAAAAGAAAGTATGAAGAGATACAATTGGAGGAAATGAAAGAAAAGCTATATGACAGGATGAGGCAAATAAAGAATAAAGATAAAGAATGAAGAAGGAAAAGGAAGTGAAAAATGCTAAAGTTGGCATCTGATTAGGATGGGTAATTTTGTGATGGTTTTAAAATGCCATCAGAGAGGGGATTGATGGAGCGAGGACTCGTGGAAAAGAGACCTGCTCAGACGCAATTCTATTACGTAACTTTTAAACTTGTATTAACCTTGTATTGTGTAAATTAATATGTACAACAGACTACACTATAGAAGAAGAAGCTTGCCTATGTGTTTTACTAACAAGTTACTCGAGTGAGATTCTAAAATTGCCGCTAAATGAAAATCTTTAGTACGCATGCGTCTACTGCATCTATGTAGTTGACGTACTTTTGCTTGGAGGGAATTCCTTGCGCTTGCGCAGTTGCTAACAAGATGGCTGTTTTGAAACTCACATACTTGGCTTCTGCTTTGCGGAAAACTAAAACAAATTATTATTCTAATGCTAACGCGGGGAAGGTATTAATAAGTAAATGGGGTTAGAATAGAGATAGGTGGTATACAGTGAAATCATTTATTCTTGAAAATAACATTTGTATTTTTGACTTTATTACTAGTGCGGTTTTGGGCCCCTCGAGTATGGCAGAAGTAAGCCGAGTCATGTGACTGAAATGTTCACCCACGCATGTCCATTGAGAGTGAATTGCGATTCTCCTGTTGCCATGACTAGAGAATATGGATTTCATTAAAGACACAGAGGCTGACATTATGCATAACACTTTTAATGCAGTCACCGAGCAGCCGCATACATCATAAAGTAAAGTTTCAAGAACACCAGTAACATATAATAG
This sequence comes from Lissotriton helveticus, assembly GCF_964261635.1. Taxonomy (NCBI): domain Eukaryota; kingdom Metazoa; phylum Chordata; class Amphibia; order Caudata; family Salamandridae; genus Lissotriton; species Lissotriton helveticus. The sequence continues at coordinate 1,225,381,231 of NC_136068.1, forward strand.
GCATGAGCCAACAACAATCTGCCTCTTTAAAATGCGGCTCTGAGTAGATAAGTTGAACTTTTATTACTCGTCTAACATTTGTCTATCATTTCTATCTTTAACTGTTTTGAGGCTATATTGTTGATGTATGATACTTTTGATTAACTATTTTGAGCAAACTTTGTTGATGTGTGGTTTTTAACCCAACCACTAGGACCATGCCTCCCTGCCAATCTCCAATTTTCAGAGATTTCTTTCCCTAAATTCGGAGCGTTCTCCCTTCACTGCCCCTTATACCGCTTGTATCACTCTTACTAAAACGTTACCTTATCTATTCAAAGAGAAGAGGGGCCCCCAATTAGCGGAATATAGGCAGGTTCATGGGGGGAAAAACTACATGCATAAAGAAACAAAGTAGAGCCCTGCCTATGATTTTTAACACACAGCCCTGGAAAGGGTCCTAAATAATCACCAAGGAAAGGGAACAACCCAATAACAAGAAGGACGAAAAGTTCTGGGGTCTTCGGTAACACAGTACACAAGTCAGATAAATGGAGCACAAGATGCCTCACCCCTGATGGTCGTGACGAGACGTTTTTAACACACTTGTTGGAGCTGTGAACAAAGTGAGCCATTAATTATCCTCTAGCTAGGTTCCCTCCGCATTTGTGGGTTATCCAGCCGGCGTGTGTCAGACATCTTTGACCGCCGGAACTCTTTATCCATTTTGAGAGCACTTTATGAAAGAATTCGGATCTCATGCCGGAATGTTTTTAAATTTGGACCTATAATACGGAAGACATCAGACCATTCAATCTTTTACCCATTGGCTCGTGCTCGACAGTTATCGTTTTGTGCCCCATTCCAGACAGACGAACTGGTTAAATCTTGTGCTCCATTTATCCGACTTGTGTACTCTGTTACCGAAGACCCCAGAACTTTTCGTCCTTCTTTGAAAGAAAACCCTCGGGCCAGTTTCTTCCAAGTGCCCGGACGAACTGACATATTATCTTAATTTACATTCACCGCTAATACGTACTGATGTTTTGTCCCCCACTCTGTGTTACATCATCGCCCTGACGAAGGTGTGGCCCCCACTGGGCCGGACACCGAAAAGCGCATTGGCGTTTAATTTGCGGGCAACTGGATTGCTTCTGTCCATCGTCAATCTAGTTTGTGTACCCTGCCCCCACCTTTGCCCTGTTGGATGACTCTTTTGTCACCTGGTCACCTATTCTATCTCTGGCGTTTATGTAATATATGAAGATATGTGAATTTTGAATGAGATTGGATGTATATGTATGAATGAAGAATGTATTTTTGTGAGTATGCGAGTGAACGTTATATGTGGGACTGTATATTCTGATTATTTGACATATATGTTTCATCGAATGTATATATAATGAAATTATTCGAATGTCTATTTAATGAAAAGAAAAATGAAAAATGAAAAATGAACAATAAATAATAAAAACAACTGTTTATATATAATGTGGCTTGCTATCTAACTTGTTATTGGGTTGTTCCGTTTCCTTGGTGATTATTTAGGACCCTTTCTAGGGCCGTGTGTTAAAAATCATAGCAGGGCTTTACTTTGTTTTTTTATGCATGTAAAACGTTACTGTAGCCCATTGTGTTTTGCCTAATTTTAACATCACATGCTCAGAATTATCACACGCTAATCTTCCCACATTATTTTATATTTAATGGTCTTTCAAGGTCCCTACCTCTAGTAATGCTCCCTCCAAGCTGGAACCTCTCTTTCTCCATCTCTACCAGCTGTGCTTCTCGAAGGCATTAGAGGAATGACGCTCGGCAATGGCACTCTTCGTCCCCACGTTGCCTAGGGCCTTTCCTCAAAACTTTCCGTGCCTTCCTTTACTCCAGTTGATCTTACGCCATCAAGCTTGAGGCTCATATCCCCATGGAGACTGGCATCACCTGTTCGTAGGGGCACGCAAGCGTCAGTTGCTCATTCCCCCAACCAAAACCAGCTGATGCTGATCCGAGTCTGCAAGTAGAAACCATTTGCATTTGTTATTCTGCTTAAAAAAAAAACAAGTGGAGAGATAAGTAAGGCACACAAGGCTTAGACTGTAATGAATACCTATCCTGAAAACCTATAACAGCCTGAATTATTTGGTTCAAGGTTTGAAACAATTAAGAGCCTAACTTAAAATTGATAACTATCTTCCTGCTACCCAGTGCCTTTAAGCCCTACAGTGAGCTCTACATTTAGGGTTCACACCATGACATCCACATTGTGTATGCCCAATGTCTGACATTGATTCAGACGAGGCTGTCGCTCCCATCCCTAATATAGATAATAAAGCCTTTAAGAAAATGATTAAAAAGAAATGAGGTTGTGCATGCTTGAGACTTTGAATCAAGTCATGTCATCTAAGAGATCCTTTCCTAATGAGGAACAAGACACTACAGAGGGACTAAGCTCCCATACCTCTGACGACCTGATCGAAATAAGCGGGAAAAGACATAAGAAAAGTAAAAACATTGAGGCTCCAACCCCCAAGAGCACAAAGGGAGGTCCTAGCACCTCAGTTATCTCAGGAGGTGTTAGCACCTCAACGATTAATGAAGGCCATCGCGCCTCACACTCCCTGGGTGTCCTTGGTGGCACAAATTATCATGGTGTCCTTAGCGGCACAAACTATCTAGGTGTCCCTAGTGACACAACACGCCTTGGTGCTCATCCTGAAATGGGAGATAATGATAATGATAATGACAACAATAATGAAGAGACTTCAGACATACTGGATGCATATGTCCTAGATTTAGACGATGATAATGACCAAGAATTTTATACACAACCCACCGAAGAGGAACTCCCTTCCTCATCAAAAGACAGTATCTTCAATCCTTTGGGGGGAGAAATGTTCTCTCTGCTGAACGTTAGACACACGAGAAGCTCGGAATGGTGGCCATAGGAACATGTTGCCAACTTCATTAGGAAATGGCTGAGAAACCTTTTAGAAAGAGATTCCAGAAACATGGTCAGAGGTGAATGCTCTAGATCTTCAATTCCGGACAAAACCTGCCAAACACCTAATTTAGACCCGGAATTAATAAAATTCCTTTTTAAACTCAGGAGAGTCCCGGGAGAGCATGGAGAGATCCCTGAAAGGATGCCAAGATCGCCTCTTAGATATCCTGGGCCCTCTAGCCAGGATTATCGACTCTGCAGAAGAGAGCCATATTAACGGCACACCCCTTGACACTAACTTAATTAGGGGATGGAGCCAAAGGGCCATGATTCTACTTGGTAACGTCAACGCCAGCCTTAAAGTAGAAAGGAGAAGAGTGGTTCTGACCAAAATTAGCCCGAAACCCTCCGCTATGGCAGACAGAGAACCAGCTCAGAATCCCAAAGGGTTACTTTTTGGAGAAGACCTAATTAAGTCAATAGGCAAGTACGTGTCCACATTCACAGCCCAAGACAAAGCCCAACAAAATATGAAAAAAGTCTTCAGCTCTAAGCTTTTTGAACGGGCCGGAGGAGGGGCCTTTCTTCCGGCCTCTTCAACCAAAGACCCTACTCAAGATTCTGTTCTTATGGTAGAGGATACCAAGGTTCAAATCCTCCACCCCCAAAGAGGGAGAGACCCTCGTAACAGAGGCTTCAGGTGCCGTGGACCCACCAACAGCAACAACCCCCAAAGTGAGCATTCTATCCCCTCTTCCTGCTCCTTCTTTCCCCCAAAAGGTGGGAGGCCGTCTCAGGTTCTTCTTTCAGAACTGGAAGTTAATTACACAAGATCCATGGGTTCTAAACACTGTCATGGGCTTCACAATAGATTTTACAGAAATCCCTACACAAACCTTATTTCCAAGAGATATCCCTTTCAATTTAGACCATCAGAAAATAATAGAAGAGGAAATGTCTTCAATGGTTCAGAAAGGAGCAATAATTGAAGTTCCATTAGAAGCGCTGAGATTTATAAGTACACTTTTCCATGTAGAGAAAAAGGAGAAAGGCTGGAGGCCGGTTATACATTTGAGAGAACTAAACAAATACTTAATCTACAGGCATTTCAAGATGGAAGGCATACATCTTTTCAGGGACCTTCTTACAGAGGTAGATTGGCTAGTCAAACTAGACTTAAAAGATGCCTATTTTACCATCCCAATGGCCAAAATTCACCAACCTCTCCTTCAGTTAATGTGGAAAAACCACCTTTATCATTTTCAAGCACTACCATTCGACCTGTCCTCTGACCCATGGTGTTTCACCAAGGTCATGAGAACTGTGACCTCATCCTTAAGAGAGAGAGGCATTTGTCTAATTGTTTATCTAGACGACATCCTTATAATGTCCCAAGACTATTCACAGATACTCCAAGATCTGAAGAACGTAACGGATCTGTTAGAAAGCCTGGGATTTATTATAAACAAAGAAAAATCGATTCTGTCCCCTTCCAGAACTATGGAATTCCTAGGCCTCACTGTAGATACAACTAAGTGTCTCCTTCTTCTCCCATCAAATAAAATAACCAAGATCAGTAAGGAAATAATACATGTGCTGAAATGAGAAAATCTAACCCTAAGGGAACTAGCGAGATTGCTAAGCCTACAATCCTCTTCCATTCAAGCCATCTTCCCGGGTCCGCTAAACTATCGGGCTCTTCAAAGAGTAAACGCAAGAGCTCTGAGATCTGGCCTTTGGTACGAAGACCGCATTATCCTAGATCAAGAAGCCAGATCAGAACTATCCTGGTGGCTAGAGAACCTAGAAGCAATATTTGGTTCTGTACCCAAGTTTGTCTTGGAATCGAATGCAAGCCTTCATGGCTGGGGAGCCTGTCTCCTCGATCAGAATACGGGCGGTATCTGGTCGCAGGAGGAGTCGAACTGACAGCTGGTCTTTACGCCTTAATGAGCTTCAGACATTCTCTCCACGGCAGGTTAGTCATCCTAAAGATGGACAATATGGCCGCGGTAGCCTATATAAATCATCTGGGAGGTACCAAATCACCGGATTTTTCTAATTTAGCCAGAAAACTTTGGATGTTCTGCCTGAAACAAAAGATTGCTCTGAGAGCGGAATATCTCCCGGGGAAATCAAACATTTATGCAGATTGGAACTCAAGGTTCCTTTTGGATCACAGTGATTAGAAACTCAATGTTTCCATATTCCAGTGTCTCAACAAAATTTGGGGTCCACTAGAAATAGACCTTTTTGCGAGCAGACTAACCTTCCGATTGAAGAATTACTGCAGTTGGATGCCCGACCCGGATTCTCTTGCTGTGAATACCTTTCTCCAATCTTGGAAAGGAATCAAAGCCTTCCCTCCAATTTCCATGATCTTGTACTTGTACTTGTACTTGTATAGCGCACTACTCACCCGCAAGGGTCTCAAGGCGCTTGTACGAATACCGCTGTGGAACCCATCCTGGCTTTCCCTGTGAAGTGTCCACTCCTGGGCACCCCCAAGGTGGAGGCCAGGCATCCTTAGCGTTGTGGGGGCCGTTGTGGAGATTAAGCAAGCTATTGCCCAGAGTTGCAGAGTGGGACTCCATGATTGGAATAGGCACCAAGGCGAGAATTATCAGGTCCGTGGAATTTTGAGCCCAAGACCCGCCGAGGCGGGGAATTGAACCCTGGTCCCGGGCTAGACCTCTGCATCAGGGTCTGCCGCTCTAACCATTGAGCCACACTTCTCCACTCTAGAGAGTGCTTCAGAAAGTGAGACAGGACCGATGCTGCATTGTCCTAATAACTCCCTTCTGATCATCTCAAGCCTGGTTCCCAACCACTGTAGAGCAAGCTTGCAACCCTTTCTTCTTAATTCCTTCACAAGAGAATCTACTTACAGACGTATATGGAGGATGGCACCCCCTAATACAGACCGGGAGTTTGAACCTTCTTGCCTGGAAAGTGTCAGGAGATCCAATGAAGTCTCACGACTTTCGTCAACGGCTGCAGCACTCCTCGGAGAGTCCTGGACCCCAGGTACCCACTACAGATACAACAATATATGGAAACGCTGGGAACGTTGGTGTGTGGAGAGGAAATTGGATTCCTTGGAAGCACCTGTTGTTAATGTAGTTAACTTAGTGGTTGAACAATTCGAAAGGGGTCTCACCTATAGAACAATTACTTGTTATAGATCGGCTATCTCAGCCGGCCATTCTCTTGTCAACGGTAAAACGCTAGGTAAAAATGTCATTGTCTGTAGAGTAATGAAGAGTATTCGCCTGATGAAACCTCCTAAGTCAAAATATGAGTATCTCTGGCATGTTAAATTATTTCTAGACCTTATCTCTAACTGGCCTGTTAATTCTCAACTGAATAGAAAACTACTATCCTTCAATCTTGCTATTCTGCTATGTTTAGTTTCTTGCTGTAGGGGTTCTGATGTCAAAGCCCTTGATATTTCTAATAGATCCTACAATAATTTTGGTGTTAATTTGGAACTAATCAGGATAACCAATACTATGTCTGATTCTATCTTTTATCTACGCGTCGATTTATTCCCTAAACTCTGTGTTGTAGACTCCTTGAGAGAGTACGATCGCAGAATGAATGGTCTTCATGCTGAAGGTGTGAATCAATTCACCCGCACATGCCCATTGAGATTGAATCCGGAACGATGACTACAAAGTTGAATACAAGCCAAGGCCACTGATTGTCCTGGCCTGGGAACCAAGTGGTGAAGAGTTCACCAGGATGGCAGAACCTGTGGAAGCTATTATAAAATGTTGCAAAATAATGTGAATGCGGTTGGGAAATAAAGTTTGAATAAAGAAGTAAGGGGATGGGTTTATTAACAAAGGGCTAACTGTAAAGAGTGATATGTAAGCATGGTGTGATGATCACCTCCCCTCGTCTGTCCAATCAAATTTTGGAGTTTCATGATAATGAAACAATTTTGTTAGGGTACATGAATATTGTAGGGTACAATTATAATTACCAAGTATGGTGTGAAAACCAACCCCCTGGCCAAGGAGCTGGAAGGGTCCCCCGGGACAGATCAGGCGACAAAGGCTTCAGGACAGGAATCAGGACAGGATAGATGACCTCTCTACCACTGACGCTTGCGTAGCACCCCTCTCTGACACTCTCTTCCTCTACAAGATTCTACCGCAATCTTTTTCTAATTAAATAAATTTTAAGATAAAATGACTCTGCATTCGATTCTTCTTCAGCTTCTCTCGTCACTCCGACTACATCCCGACCTCTGCAGCATTCAGCATCAACATCTCATCGGGCAGCATCTCGGTCTTTAGCTTCCCAATGCTCTGCTTCTAACTAAATAACTAAGAAACTACCTCAATTAAATGTCTGTTTATGTGCCTATGTCCTTTTCTCTCTATCCTGTCCTTTCCATGCATAGTCATTGCATAGTATAACTGAATGCATTTGATAATTGGTTTATTGAATTTCCTTTCTCTGATCTGTACTTTGTAAGTGGTTCACATGAAAATATTTCGTAGATAAAATTTTAAAACACTTCCTGACTCTGATCATTTAATATTTGCAAGTAAGTTGATTTATGTCATTTCACCATCAACTAGTTTAACTAATGGTCCATCGACCAGAGATAAAAACTTTTTGATCAGTGAAAAATGAGTTAGGAACCAATAATAACTAATCTCGGTATGGTAAGAGAATCATAAAAACATGACCCCAGTGGTTTTAGCCAGGTTGTTGTGAAATGTGTGTATGTGCCCATGTGAGTATATGGTGTTGGATTACCTGTTGCTGGTAAGCTGCTGGATCACTACCATAACTTTAAAAAATAAAGTTGCGGTTACCATTTTCTGAATCAGACCACCCAATCAGAGACCCCCTGACACACCCATATAAGCGCTCACACACCCATCCACACACCGATACAGGCAGGCACACATCTAGTTACAAACCCCTACAACTTCTCACACATAGACCCATACAGCCACTCACACCCACTCACAGATCCATACAGTCACACAGACCCAGAAGCCACTCACTCACACACCCTCAAAACCGCCCACCCACTCACAGAATCATACAGCCACTCACACACCCATTTGCACACTCATACTGCCACTAATACACCTACACTCATACACTGATGCAGCCACTCATACACCCATACAGCCAGTCACACAGCCACTCACGCATCCAGAAAAACACTCACACACCCATTCACAGACCCAAAGAGCCGCTCACACACCCACTGCAAAAGCAACACAGCCACTCACACATCCATACAGCCACTGAGGCACACACTCAAACAATCATAAAGACAGTCATACAGCCATTCAGATAGCATATGTTAGAAATAGTATCAGTTATTAGTACTACACAAAGTATACTAATTTAACTTATGTAGTAGCTTAGTATATATCTTGAAATTGAACTAACTTTTATGAAACACACTCAATGTATGATGTCATAAGTGATGTCATCAGTGATGTCCACTGAGATGTCATCAGTAATGCCATCACTGATGTCACTGACCATGTCACGAGTGATGTAATATGTGAGGTCATAAGCAGTGGATTGCAGGGGCATAAATTATAGGTAGCTCAGGTAACTATAACTGCAGAATTTCTATGGTTTTGTATGTGTGAAATCTGAGTATAACTATAACGTTCCCCTGACCTTTGGTTTATTTCAGTGAATTTCTAAGTTTTTTTTAACTCTATATCTTAACTAGAACATCCCTGAAACCTTTGTTTTTTTAAGTAAATACATTTATATGTATATATATATATATATATATATTACATTGTTGAAATCGATCTGCTAGTCAGCATTACACTCACTCTCTCTCTCTCTCTCTCTCTCTCTCTAAATCTAATAAATGTATTTATTTTGTATTGATTTATAAAGTTTTGTATAGTGCGAACATGCCCTAGTTGGTATCAGAGCGCTTTACAGGAAGGGAGGGTAGGGTATAATTAAAGTAACTTACATGTTCACATCTATAATGGAGTAAAGTGTCTTGAGAATACACAAATTACTACGCTTGTTATCAGAGGTATTCAGAGAAGAACAGGTCTGGCATCATAACAGGAGTCACTGGTATACTTACAATTGATAAAACACAGAAAGAATAGCTCAGAGTAAAAATGTGTTCATCAAAACACAGAAAGAATAGCTCAGAGTAAAAATGTGTTCATCAGATAAAAATTTGTTTATTTTTAAAGGAAGCGGTAGATGCAATTAGGTGAACGTCCGGTGGTATTGAGTTCCATATCTTAGGAGCAGCACCCGAGAAAGCTCTGTATCCTGTTTTCTTTTTATGGAAACATTGTGGTATCAGTAGCAGGGTGTTCACACTTCGCGATGATCTGCGATGAACATCCTTAATGTTTCAATTTTTTAACCAAATATCTCGGGTATTGAAATGTAGGGCTTTACGCGTCATGCATGCTATCTTTAGTTGAGTTCTTGCCTCATAAGGTAGCCAGTTCAGGGATTTTAGGGCTGGACAAATGTTCTTGCTTCTTTTTCTTCCAGTGACAAGCCTGGCAGTCGCATTAAGGGGGTGCCCTTATAGGGGCTAATTTGTATCTAGGTAGGTGATATAGGGGGGCACTACTGTTGTCCAGTCTGGGCAACACAAGAGCCTGAACCGCATGATTGAGGTCCTCCTGAAGGAGGTATGGTTTAAGTTTCCGTAGAATGCTCATCTGATAATTTGCTCCTTTGGTGGCTGTGCTGATGTGATCCTGCATATTCAGGTGTTTGTCTAATGTAATTCCCAAGGTGCTTGCAGAGTGAATGATGTGAGGAGAACAGTTTTGTGCTGTAAGATGTTTCATCCAGATTTTAGAAATATTGTTCTGAGGTGAGATGATTAGGAATTCCGTTTTAGCGACATTGAGCTTGAGGTGCTTGTCGGTGAGTCAAAGATGAGTGTTTTGTAGAATAGAGTTGAGGGTTATGATGCCATCTGGGGAGGAGATTTTGAGATATAATTGTGTGTCGTCTGCATACATGTGATAATTAATGTTAGCAGCTTTTAAGGAGTCTGCTAGTGGTTTCATGAATAGATTGAAGAGAATGTGTAAGAGGGCAGATCCCTTTGGCACACCCAGAGTGACCGATGAAGACTTCGAAAGGAATTGGTTCATCTTGACTCTTTGGGATTTGTTGTGGAGGAATTATGTAAATCATTGCAATACGACCCCTGAGAAGCCCATCCTTCGCTCAAGTAGGGTCAGTAGACTATCATGTTTAACAGAGTCAAAAGCAGAAGATAAGTCATGTAGTATCAGAAGGTATGATTCGTTTAGATCCACCATTTTTAGTATGTCATCCACCACCTGCGTGAGTGCTGATTCAGTGCTGTGGACATGACGGAAGCCTGATGGGTGTTGGTCAAGGAGTTGGAAATTGTCTATGTGGTTACAGAGTTGGATCTGGACACATTTTTCCAGTAGTTTTGCCAGGGTCGGGATGTTCGAGATAGGTCGGTAGTTGTTGAGACCAGAGCAATCTGCACAACGTTTTTTGAAAGTGGAGATTACCTGTCAGGGAGGGTGCCTTGACGTAGCGAGGCATTTACATTCTTAACCCATAAGGGGAGAATAATGGCTTTGAACTTGTTGAAGATAGTCGGAGGTAGAGGGTCAATGAAGTGATTAGATGGGTATATATATGTACATATACTCAGGCACGTTATAGTTAGGAATAAGCATTTAAGGAACCTTAGAAATTCACTGAAAAAAGTCAGTTATACAATTAATTTTACAAAAAAAACCATCCATTTAGACACTTATTTACCCATTTATTTTTTCAATCGACCTTGAGATATACATATATAAAAAATATTTAATTTTCAGAAAGACACACATTCACTGTATGATGTCATCATTGATGTCATCTGTGATGTCATTTGAGATGTCATCAGTGATGTCATGAGTGATGTCACTGACCATGTCATGAGTGATGTAATATTTGACGTCATCAGCAGTGCATTGTGGGCGCGCGAGTTATAATTAGCTGAACTAATTATAACGAGGGAATTTCAATAGTTTTGTACGAGTGAAATGTCCAGCTAACTGTAATGTCCATGAAACCTATGTTTTTTTCAGTGAATTTCTAAGGTCTTTTAAATGCTAATTCCAAACTATAACGTGTCTGAAACCTATGGTTTTTTCAGTGAATTTCAAAGGTTTTTTAAATGATAATTTCTAAAAATACCTACAGAGATAGGACATGTGAAGAAAGAAGAGAAAACGCACAGTAAATAAAAAAAGAAATGCAAAAAGAAGCAACAGAAGTCCTCAAAGACGAAGAAAAGTACAGTAATGAGGAAAACGTGCAGAAACAACAAACAGAAGAGCAGAAAGAAGTCTTTTTGCAAAATCCTCCTGTACCCTCAACTTTTTTCAGACGGATACTGTTGGTAACCGAGTCTGACTAACCAGTCCTAGAGCCAGTGTTATGTTAAAAGACACTTAGAATACAGTTAAAATACCTACATACACTAGGGAACACTATGCATTGGGGTCCCCCTGTGATTAGCATGACCTCCTCTGTAAGCCCCTAGAATAAAATAGGGCCTCTTAAAATGCGCCACAGGGCGTATTTGCACATGTCACCCAGGCCCAATCCCCTCCCTTGACCACTGTGCAAACACGCTCTGTGGCTGTTTTAATTTGGGAGATTAAGTCCCTCGAATCCTGACGGTCCCTAGGGTCCAACTAGCCCACTAGGTACCTCCGGTACGCGCCACAGAGCTGCATGCACAGAGGTGTAAAAAGGGGCATGGCCGCACCACCTCTCTGCAATGCAGCAAAATGGCACTTCCTGGAAGCCCCTAGTGGGCTAGTAATCCCCCAGAGGCCCTCAGGTTTGAAGGGGAATTATTTCCCCTACTTAAAACACGCCACAGAGAGTGTTTGCACACGTCACCTCAGGCCCCGTCCCCTCCCTTCACCACTGTGTAAACACACCCCGTGGCCGTTTTAAGTTGGGAGATTAAGTCCCCTTGAATCCTGAGGATTCCTAGGGGCAAATTAGCCCACTAGGTACCTCCAGTAAGCTCTGGTGCAGAGAGGTGTAAAAAGGGGAACGGCCTGGACCACCTCTCTGCAACGCAGCACAATGACGCTTACTTGGCACACAGGGTCCCTCAGAATTGAAGAGGAATTAATTCCCCAACTGAAACCGCGCCACAGGTCTTGTTTGCACACATGTCAACTCAGACCCCGCCCCCTCCGTTCACCACTGTGCAAACTCGTCACATGACACGTTTTAAGTTGGGGGATTAACTCATCTTGAATCCTGAGGGTCCCTAGGGTGCAACCAGCTCACCAGCTACCTCAACTAAGCGCCACAGAGCTGCGTTGCAGGGAGGTGTATAAAGGGGTGTGGCCTCAGAGGACCTCCCTGTAACGCAGCTCCCTGGCACATACTGGAGGTTCCTGGTGGGCTAGTTGGCCCCCAGGGACCCCCCAGTATTCAAGGGGAATGTGTTCTCCATCCGCAAACGTGCCAAGGGATGCGTTTGCAGATTGCTGACAGGAGGGTGCGTGGCCTCAGGCGCGATGCCGTCTTTTTTTTTCTTTTTTTTTAAGAAGGGGGCTGGGTAGCCACCTTCTTTTTCTAATTTTTTGGCCCTGGGGACCCCATCCCCCAGGGCCTGCCCCGTAATTTGTTTAAAACAAATTAAGAAATCGGGAACGGGGCCGTGTGGCCCCCCCTCCCCAGGCCTTAATCAGCCCCAGGGACCCCATCCCCCGTGACATGGCCTTTTTTTAATGCTTTTTCTTTTTTGGGAGGGGGGCTGCGTCGCCCCCTCCTCTTGCCACTTATGGCCCCGGGGACCCCATCCCCTGGGGCCGGCCTATCTATTTTGTTTTTATTTTTATTTTTATTTTTTTGGGAGGGGGGCCGCGTGGCCCCCCTTCCGGGCCACTTTTAGCCCGGGGGACCCCATCCCCGGGGCTGGCGCTCTCCGTTGGGAGCTGTGGGGGGGGCATTCCCCCCACAGTCCCAGTAGGCTCCCAGCCTCCTGCGGGAGCTGGAATTCCTATTCCACATGGGGTGCTGCTAGGATGCATCGCCCCGTGTGGAAAAGCAATTTGGTTTGAATTTTGAAAGAGAGAGCAGGTTTCCCTGCTCTCTCTTTCAAAATTCAAATCAAGTTTGCTATGGCAGGGCGGGAGCCTCGAGACTCCTGCCCTTTCATAGCAAACTACATTGTCCCGGGGGTTGGCACCCCGGGACACTGCAGAAGCCGGCCCTGGGGGTCCCCAGGGCCCTGAGGCTCCAGGAGGGGTGCCACGCGGCCCCCCTCCCACCTTTTTCAAAGCCCCGGGGTTGGTAGTCCCGGGGCGGGGCGGGGGGGTCCATCACGGATCCCCCAATTTATATATTGAGAGCCCTGGGGAGGTGGTGGTGCCCGGGACATGTGGGGGGGTTTGAGCCTCCCCACACAGGGTATTTTTTTTTAAAAGCCCCAGGGGTGGCAGTCCCCGGGGCTTGCGGGGGGCAGTGTGCCCCGGCAATCTCAATTAAGTCGAGCCCGGGGGGTGGCGGTCCCCGGGGCTCAGGGGCCTTAGCGGCCCCCCAACATTATACTATTAAGCCCCGGGGATGGTCCCCGGGGCAGTGTGGGGGATGGCCCCCCTACACTTTATTTTTAACATGCCTCCAGGATTTGCCCCCCCGGGGGCTAATTAGAATTGAAGTGCGGGAGCCCGCGCTTTGGTTTTTTTTTTTAATCGGCAGGATCCGCGCACCCTGCGCGGATTTTGCCGAGGCCTAGGGGTCAGGGTGTTTCTATCCTGCCCCCTTTTTGCATTTTGCAAGGTTTTTTTGTGCTTTCTTGTGCCTGGAATCGACAGAGGCACAAGATGGCTGCCAACACTTTCTGGTTTGGAGTGTTGACAGCCAATTAGCATATAGCTTCTGCTCGGCAGGGTGCGTGGATCCTGCGCTCCTCTAGATATATATGTGATTTTACTTTTGATTTTCTCAGGAATTACTGAATGGATTTACACTATTTAAGCAAAAGACACGACTCTGAACCTCTTTGCCACATTTGGTGTAATTCCGTTCAGCAGTACGGGCTGTAGCTGTGATTAAAGGTTCCTATGGGAAATTGCATGGGGAAAACACGTTTTGGGACCCCCCTTTTTTCTCAGCCTCCGCTTGACGAATCACCCCGAGACTTTCAGGATAGGAGCGGACAAAGATTCGTCAACCGGTGCCAAAGTTATTCCAAATAGAATGTTGCGGATTTCCTATGGATAATAGGTCCTAACTATAACTACCTACTGGCAATATATATATATATATATATATATATATAGATTACCTACTGGCGGTCGCCAGTAGGTATATATAGTTAGGATTTTTTCCCTATGGGATTTTTGAAAATTCTATGTCTAATAACTTTGGCGTTTGTGGACGGAATTGGCTGAAATTTTCAGGAAAATGGAACATTTTGTTTCTGAGCAGCCCCTGAAAATTTGGGGGGGGTTCGTCAAGGGGGGGCCGAGACAAAAAGGGGGGTCCCAAAACGTGTTTTTCCAATGTTAATTTCCATAGGGCGGTTGGCCTCACTTTTAGCCCGAACGGCAGAATGGATTTGCACGAAACTTGGCAAAATTGTAGGGACTGTTAGCCCGATGTGCCTTTGCTAGGTCTCAATATATGTGCTCCAGTGGATTTTGAGAAATTAACGTTCAAAAAAAGATATATATCTGTAAGCGCGCTCCGGGCAGCGCCCCGGTTCGCGTACCTGACGCGTAACGGAACTTCGCGAAGCGAAGCTGATTGGCTCTCCGGTGTCTGTCAACATTCTAAACAGTCCGGAGCGGCCGCCATCTTGTCTCTCGGTAGGATCGAGAGACAAGATGTGGTGAAAAACGAAGGGGGGAATGAAGGAAAGGGGGCAAGGTAGACCCCTCCTGACCCCCTAGGATTGATGAGGGGGATATTAAAGTGCCCTGCGGGGCAAAAAATAAAAAAATACAAATTTTCGCAGTACAGGCGCGTCCCGGTACGCGAACCGGGCAGCTCACCGGGCAGCTAACCGGGCAGCTAACCGGCAGCGTAGCTGTCAACATTGTAAACAGTCCGGAGCGGCCGCCATCTTGTTTCTCGGTAGGTTCGAGAGACAAGATGTGGTGAAAAACGAAGGGGGAAATGAAGGAAAGGGGGCAAGGTAAACCCCTCCTGACCCCCTAGGATTGAGGAGGGGGATATTAAAGTCCCCCGCGGGGCAAAAAAAAAAAATTTGCGATTTTTCGCGGTAGAGGCGCTTCCCGGGCAGCTAACCGGCAGCGTAACGGGAGTCCGCCATCTTGTGTTTTTGGAGCGTCCGGTTCGCGTACCGGGTAGCGTCCCGGTAAGCGTAACAAGAGAAACAGTAAAAAAAAAAAAAATGGAATAGATTATCAAGAAAAGTTTGAAAAATTGTAGGGACTGTTTGTTTGATGTGCCTTTGCAAGGCCTCAAGATATGTGCACGTGTGGATTTTGTCTAATTAAGGTTAAAAAAGATATATATATCTGTAAGCGTGCTCCGGCGCGCTTACGTTACGGGTTTTGTTTGCGCTGCAGAGCCGATACGTCACGGTTATGCGACGTGTCATGAGGCGTCTCACGTGGCTACGTGATACGTCACGTAAAAAAGAATATATTTTACAGATATAGATATTAGCTTTTAAAAAACCAATGAAATTCACTGAAAAAACCATAGGTTATAGACCATATATAGTTAGGAATTAGCATTTACAAAACCTTGAAAATTCACTGAAAAAACCATAGGTTATAGACCATATATAGTTAGGAATTAGCATTTAAAAAACCTTTTTTTACTCACACAAAACCATTGAAATTCCATATATAGTTAGTTAGTTGCACTAACTATATATCGCGCACCCGCAATCCACTGCTGATCATGTCACATATTACATCATTCATGACATGGTCAGTGACATCACTGATGACATCACGGATGACATCTCAAATGACATCACTGATGACATCACTGATGACATCTCATTTGACATCAATGACCACATTACTGATGATATCATTCATGTGACAATACAATGCATCTCCTCACATTTTAATATAACCTCTGTTACACCCAGTGTTAAATACAGAGTATAATTTTTGAAACCATTGACACACCAATACTAGTTACTACATACGCACTCACTGATTCCTACGTCTACACACACATTCACTCATTCACCCATACAATCATTCATACATACAATCACTCATCTTTACAACACTATCATATGCACTCATACACCTATACAGACACTCACACTCTGCCACTCATCCATGGAGTTACTCACACACCTAGTCAGTCCTGTAAAGAATCAATCACACTTCCATTTTCTTGTCTATACAGTTAAACATAGAGCACCTTACATTTTCAAACATATACTAACACATACTTACTCTCTTATACAATCATTGATACAAGTACACATTGATCTGCACAGAGTCACACACCTCCCAGCCAGCCACACACACACTCAGTCGCCCATATAAATACTTGGACAATCAATCAATAACCCATATGGTTAATCATATAGCTACTGATCAACACATGCAGCAGTTTACAGAACAACAGACATAATGATGCACAAATTAAGACAGTTTAGTCACTAACCCATGCACTCAGTGAGACACATTTAATCACTCACTCATACATTCAGTCATGCACCTACTAAATCCTTCGTCCAGACACGTATACTTCCACTCATTCTTCAATATGTAAGACATATTTTAACTTTACAGAAACATACAGTCACTGGATGTTGTCATCAGTGATGTCATCAGTGATGTCATTTGAGATGTCATCAGTGATGTCATCAGTGATGTCACTGACCATGTCATGAATGATGTAATATGTGACATGATCAGCAGTGGATTGCGGGTGCGCGATATATAGTTAGTGCAACTAACTAACTATATATGGAATTTCAATGGTTTTGTGTGAGTAAAAAAAGGTTTTTTAAATGCTAATTCCTAACTATATATGGTCTATAACCTATGGTTTTTTCAGTGAATATATATATATATATATCTATCTATATATATATATATATATTCTTACATGCCATACTTCACGATCAAAGAAGGCGCTGACTCCGTGAATCTGAATCCAAACTTTTATTTCTTAGATCAGTTGCTGCTTAGACGCGTTTCGGCGTTACCGCCTTGTTCATACTATATATATAGAGTAAGAGAGAGAGAGAGAGAGAGAGAGAGAGAGAGAGAGACAGACAGAGAGAGACAGAGAGATAGAGATTCTTATATACATATAGATATATAGGTTTGTAAACGAGTATACTCAATATTTAGCTGTCTTGAAAAATAGGGTTTTTAAGTTTCAGGGATGGGTAGGTGTAAGGGCTAGCATGGGGTAGACTAGTAAGGAGTAGTAATGGTTGTAAGGGTTTGGATGGATATGGGTAAAGAGTAGAAAGATAATTTTATGGTTCTGTATAGAGAGAGAGAGAGAGAGATGGGGAGAGAGAGAGAGAGAGATCACTACTAACAGTTTTCCATGGTTAAGTACAATAATGTAATTCAATGCTTTGTAAGGGTCAACACATTGTATAACCAATGTAAAGTGCCACATGGTAAAGGCATGCAAAGTAACAGCTGATATTCATGTGACAGCTATGAGGTGTGGGAAATCTGAGGGTGGGGGGGTACACTTTTAAATCATGCAGTATTTTAATGGGAAATAACTATATATGTGAAAAACAATAAAGCATGGTTGTGAAATGGTTATTGTTTTAGAGTCCAACTATGACATGAACAGCAGCCGTCAACCATATTTGAGTTGACAGCTTAGCATTACTCAGTAAGGTATCATACATGTAATGACTAGTGAAATGTGCTGACATATTTACTGGGATTATACATTCATTTCATTTAGTGTGTGGGTTAGGTTTAGTGTGCATTGATATTACAGTTATGAACTACAGATAGTCCAATATTATTTAACAAAATTAGGTTTGAGTGTACATTTATGACATGTGTGTTGCTGATTACTAACTATTTGTGTTATGGGATATAATTGTTGTTCGCTTGATGATTGCTTTCTGATTGGCTGTAATTTGGCTTGTGAGTCACTTTTTGGACAGATTGAGAATTTCCAAGTTCTTTGTTGCTGGAATTTGCAATTTTTCCTTGAGTTTTTGGAGATTTGTGTGTTATCTTTATGCTTTGACTGTGGTAATGCAGATTAATTTCATTACGTATTCAAATTTCACTTTGCAGAATAGGTTCCATATGGTCACAAAGACATCGGTAGACAATAGAGAAGGTCATTCATAATTGCAGAACTATGGGGCATATTACCAACAACTAGCGATAATTATCGCTATGTTGGTTTAGCGGCGATATTTTTATCGCCGAGTTACGGCGATTTTTATCGCTTAGGAGCCTTGATATTATCAAGGTTTATCTCCTAAGCAATAAAAATCGGCCGAAATGCATGAATATCGCTGAAAAGTCAGCGATATTCATGCGTTACCGAGCTAATGCTCTTAGCCATGTTATCCACCTACCATTGGATAACATGGCTAAGAAACTGCTCTGGGACAGGTGTTAGCTTTTGGAGATATTCGCGCTTAGCGCAAATATCTCCAAAAGTTGGTAATAGGAGATAGCGATGTTAGCGACTGTTTCCAGTCGCTAACATCTTGGCACGCCCACTTTGCATGTCATTAGTGATAAATATCACTGACATGCAGAGCGGGGCCCAAGATGGTGCGCATCCAAAGAGACACGAGGCACCATGGAAGGAGGCCCAGCCGCGTCCCTAGCCAGGAAAAGCAGCAGCCACAGCCTCATGAAGAATGAGGGGCAGGGCAACAAGAGGGGAAGCAGAGGAAGAAGCCTCGGAATCCATGCCATCAACCAGCGGAGTCCAAAACACCAACACAGGCAGAAGCATGGCCAAAATTCCAGCCAGGAAGGACCCCAAATAAAGGACACAAAGTCCCGAGGACACGAAGTCCCCTGAGAGCTGTAAAATTGGGCCGGTACAAAAGGTACAGGTAGCAACCAAATTCACCCCCAAAAGCACCGTGTAAACACGAGCGCCGCGCCTCCACACACCGAAAACCCCAGCCCGCTAAAGCAGGGCACATGGGGAATCAAGAGAACCACCCAGAAACGGCTGCTGAAGCAAGCCGAGCAACCAGGTAAGAGCGGACAAAGTAAAACGGCCGCTAACGCGAACCGCGTGAGAAAAGGCAGACCGCCGGCAGAGGCAGGGCGGGGGGAACAAACAGCAAGAAACAAGGGGCGGCAGCTAAAGCAGGCCGCCCAACAAGAAGAAAAAACAAAAAGGAACTCACCAGAAGACGAGGCAAACTCCGAACAGCACAGCACAGCCAGGCAACAGGAACTGGTGCAGAAAAAAAAGAACAGGATGCTCTATGACGCACTTCCCCCTTTATCCTCACCGGATTGGTGGCGCCATATTGGGGGAAGTGCAAACAGTTCAGCTAGGCTAGGGGTTCTGTGGAGCAGACTAGCTGCTCACGTATAAGGAATGGGACGGGGAGACAGGACGAGGAGGTAATGGTCGCTATCTCCTACTAGCTGTCGCTAACTGGTGTTAGCGACAGCTAGGTAATAGGGAGATAATTTTATCCACGCTTTCTTGGCTTTTAAAGTAAAAAAAGCGGAGATAAACCCACTTGATAATATGCCCCTATATGTTTTAACGAGTCAACCTGCATGTTTTTGGTCTTTGAATTGCTACTTGGGCTGGGCATCTTATCTTGTACACATTTGTCAATCAATTCCTTGCTGGAGTAGGTTAGCGACGCAAACCTGTGGTAGCAGCAGAGCTCTAAAAAGACCAGGACGCCTTCCCCTCTCTATATTCATTCATGACGTTAACTGATTCATACGAATATTACTGCATGAGGAGTGTGTCTAAACAAGTCAGATAGTTTTCCTTTAAAGTAATACGCGTGGCACAGAAAACGCTCTCTCTTTGTCACGCTTATATTTTCACATTTCTGTGAGCGGGTTTACTCGATATCTGTCAGAACCTTGTCTTCAATTGCAGTGAAAGGGTGCTACAGGAAAAGAAACGTTATTTCCGGGTTGTGGAACGGAGCCAAAGTATGCCGGAACGGCATTCTGCTACTGCAATCCTTCCAAGCTTGCGCACTACTCCGAAAGGAAATATTTTGTTTGTAAGCAACCACGGTCCACATCAGTCTGACGGCTGAGCTAAGTAGCTGGTGGTGGGTTTGTCGCCTCCTCCTTCTCCTCCCTTCCCCCAATCGCATCGCAAAGTGGCGTCATTCGTTCCTTGCTGGAACGTGAACTGATTGCGTCAATGAAAAAAGAAAAATGCAATCAAACCGCAAGAATAGCAGTCAGGAAAATGTAAAGAGCTCTGTGCCGCGTTGCTACTATTTCGCTATGGCTAATTTTGAGTAGGATAATTAAGCAAACTTGCGGTAAAAAATATTTGTCAAAATAAATAATTGCTTCTGTTCTCCTTTTTGATAATCAGTTTAATTAAACCCTACTACCAAAAAGAATAACTGTGACAAATAAAACAACGCTAATAAGACATTGGAGAAGCTGTCTCATAAACCGGAACTGACTAGTAAAAATTCGTAATAGAGGTTCTCCATTGCATACGGTATTGTGAAGCTTGCCAAAAAAAAAACGATACGCCTTTATTGTGATGCCAGGGCTATTTCCATCTGTCTGTGTCTCTAGACTACAAATATCCCTAGCATGGCATGGTGAATCGTCCACTTGCTTCTTCACCAAAAAGGGTTTAATACACCCAGTAAAACTGCAATACACTGAATTGTCAAACAGCGATAATTAATTGACGGAGGTAAAAAAAAAAAAAAAAAAAAACGAAAAAGAAGCTTTTAAGACGTAATGTATGATTAGTGAAGGTGGCTCTCTTGCATTTTTCCAATTTGTTATGACTCACAATAAAAGGTGTAAAGGGAAGGGATAAAACTCAGGAAGTCTCAGAGGGAGATAAAAAGAACACAGCACAACAATAAAACCTGACAGTTGCAGCGAAAAAAATCAAGTATGTTCCATTTGAACTTTAAACCAACTTGCTCTGTTCGCATGTATAGCTTCCCCTCCTGTTATGTTCTGTATTACATTGACAACTCTCTGTCTATCTTCTCCAGTTAAATCTGACCTATATTTCTCACAGAATAGGCATTTACAAAGCTCATTGGCCTGGCTTTATTATGTTAATGCGCTCAAACTCAGGCATGCACAGATGCACACAGATTATTTGGGCCAAGAGGGGTACAGCACAGACCACAGACTAGCTTGTTGGTATGAAAAAGGCCTCTTTATTGGAAACAGGTGCACCTTACATCAAACATTCCTTGTCCTGTGCCTTATAAAAACTAAACCTCACTAAATAGTGTCCTTCTACCTTACCCCCACCACTCCCCTAAAATTGTTACCCCCTGCAAACAATTATAAACCCCCAAAACTTGAAATTTCCTAACCTTTCTTCGCCTATCTATCTATGTAAACTTCCTATGCCCTTTCCCCTTCCTGTGTGCTCCCGGAGTGAAACGACCCAGGAAAAATGCCCCCAATAAAACCATTGTGAGCCACACTAGCACCTGCTTCCAGCGACAACCCAAATACAAGCTCCCCCCGATGCACCTGTTCCCAACAAAAACGACCTAAAATAAAAGGCTACCCACCCCCCCCCCCCATGGACTCCGTAAAACGACCCCCTCTTCCTTGAGGAGGAAGGGAGGGACAAAAGCTACCACCAAAAACCCTCCCAGCAGGCTGTCGTGTCACAAACCACCAAAATGGTGGCCAGTGACCTAAGATGGCCGGCTATATACTATCCCAGCCCAAAAATAGCCCAGACCCAGCCCAACGAGCCCAAAAGTAGCCCAGAGCAGCCCACAAGCCCACTGGGCTTTGGCTGCCCCAGGCCCAAAATCCCCCGGGAGGGGCAGGCCTCCCGGTGGTCGACCGCCCCCCAAAGCCCTTTTGAGCCAGGAGAGGGTGCAGCACAGACCACAGACTAGCTTGTTGGTGTGAAAACGGCTGCTTTATTGGAAACAGGTGCACCCTACATCAAATATTCCTTGGCCTGTGCCGTACAAAACTAAACCTCACTAAATATTGTCCTTCTACCTTACCCCCACCCCTCCTCTAAAATTGTTCCCCCTGCAAACAATTATAAATATAAACCCCCAAAACTTGCAATTTCCTAACCTTTCTTCACCTATCTATCTATGTAAACTTCCTATGCCCTTTCCCCTTCCTGCGTACTCCCGGAGTGACCTCCCCAACCAATAAACTGTAACGGGGAACATCCTTTTCAACGCAACTTTTTCAACGCACTACCATTTCAACGCAACTTTTACAACGCAAGCGCTTTTACAACGCATGTCTTTTCAACGCATGCTATTACAACGCAGATGTCATTACAACGCAAGTCTTTACAACGTAAGTATATTGGAAAGTATATTTTATTATAAATAATAAATAATATAATATATAATAATATAATATAGTATATTACATAATATAATATATATAATATTTTAAAATGTTATATTAAATTAATACTCAAGTAATATTTTTTTATTGATTATTACAAGTATTAAATAGATTGTTTTTAATTATATTTTTTATTTAAAAAAAAAATAATACTCAAGTAATTTTAAATAATAATTTATACTCAAGAAATATTTTCTGAAAATGTTAATGAAAAGTATTATTTAATTAAAAAATATATGGAATATATTAATAATTTTATATTAATTTAAACATTATTATTAAAAATATAAAAGTAAAAATTAATACTCAAGTAATTACATCAAGTATTTATGTAATATGTATATTTTATTATAAATAATATAATATTAATATTTTAAAATTTTATATTTTAAATAATACTCGAGTAATAATTTTTACTGATTATTAAAAGTATTTAATAGATTATTTTTATTATATTTAAATTATAATGAATACTCAAGTAATTTTAAATAATATTTCATAATCAAGTAATAATTTCAGAAAATGTAAATGAAAAGTATTATTAAATTAAAAAAATATTAAGATGTAAGTTAAAAATAGATGGAATATATTAATAATTTTGTATACATTTAAAGATTATTAATAAAAATATTAATTTAAAAATGAATACTAAAGTAATTTTTTTATGTATTTATGTATTTTGGAAAGGTTGTTTGTTTATATGTAATTTATTAATATATATATATAAATATATATCTTTTTTAAATTACATTTTAAAGTTTAAGTGATTTAAAAACAACAACAAAAATTATAATTGAATACAATTATAGAAAGAAATAAAATTATTAACAATGGTGTACACTTATTGGATATTTAAGTAGGTTTTGCATTAAGAAATTACATTTTCCCACGCTTTTCAATTGTACTCAATGGAGACTTTTGTCCTTCATTTATTTCAATAGTTGAAGTTAAGCATCCCGTGGTACTTTTTTACAAGCTGCAAAAAAGCTACAAGAGAGAAGTTTTGGATGGAAATGGAACAAGGATAGAGGTAAGTTATATTTATCATTAATAACGATGAAATTAAATTGTAAAAAAAATCACT
Organism: Lissotriton helveticus; assembly: GCF_964261635.1. Taxonomy (NCBI): domain Eukaryota; kingdom Metazoa; phylum Chordata; class Amphibia; order Caudata; family Salamandridae; genus Lissotriton; species Lissotriton helveticus. The sequence continues at coordinate 1,225,404,779 of NC_136068.1, forward strand.
TTTTGAATAATTATTTTAAAAAATACGAACACACAAAAGTTTTCAGTTTATATTTTTTATTTAAAAAAATCAATTATTAGTAGAATAATTTTCAATATTTTTAATAATTTTTACATTTTTTTAATGTAATTGCACATAAATTAATAAATCTTTTATTACGTTTATTTAAAATAATGAAATAGTCCTTTTTTCATCTTTGTTGCTCAAGATGACGTCGACGCGTAAACGTCCATGCTAGCGGCCATTTTGAAAAGCATCGATGGAGGAAGCAGCAGGAAGCTGATCTGCGCTCAGGTAGGAAGCACTTTATAATTTATTTATTAACATTACAATGTTTATTGGTAAATATATATTGTAAAGAAAGGATAAGGAGAAGTTGCATATGTTAAATGATAAGTTTACGTTGAAATTTCAGCATGTCGCCGATCATGTTAGTAGAGTATGCCCTTGTCGTGTCGTAAGATAAAAAAGGGTAATGTTATTTATACATGTATAATGTAAAAGATTGCTGAATGGTAATGTTATTTTACAATGTGAGACAATTTTTTTCTCAACTTTAAGTTTAAAATGAAAATGCATTGAAATAAATTATCCAGTAGTGATTCGAATTCAGGTAGTTGGAAATAAATTGGTGTTGAGGAATGACAGAGTGCTGGTTTCATGGAATTTGGAATACTTTGGAGTTTTGGTTGAAATTAAGTTTGTTATCAAAAAATGTTGTTATTACGGAGTTTTAGATTTTTAAGCATATGGATTTTGGTAGATGGAATTAGTAAAAACAAGGTTTTCTAGGATTTAGAATGATTTCAAGTTTCGAGTTAGAAAGTTTTTGAATTTCGTTCACAAAGTTTTACTTTTAGGATGCATATGGAATTAAGAAATCTTTTCAGTTTGATTTTTAAAGAATATGGATTTATATTTTTTTAAATTTAATGAAAATATATTTATTGAGTTCAGTAATCCACCAAAGTTGATTTTGGATTATAATCAGGATGCATAAGAACTTTTGAAACATTTTCAGATGTATATTGAAAAAACATGCATTCCGTGAATTAAAAATGACTTACAGGATATTTATGGACTTTGGAAACGTGGACTGTGATTTATGTTCAGACTGCATTTGGAAAGAACATGGATTTCCTTGACTTTGGATTACCATCATGAGGCTCATGCATGTTGGAATACTTTCAAGATGATTTTTGAAAAAGAAGAACTATGTCAAGTTTGGATGACTTTCAGGATGTGGAAACCTGTGAAAATGGACTAGGAAAGAACATGTTTTTCTGGAAGAACATATTTTTCGTGGACTTTAATTTATTTTTCAGATGGAGTAGGAAAGAACATGGATTCCGTGGACAGTGGATACCTTTCGGGATGCACATGGATAGCATTTGGAAAGAACATGGATTTCCTTGACTTTGGATTACCATCATGTGGCTCATGCACGTTGGAATACTTTCAAGAAGATTTGTGAAAAAGAAGAATTACGTCAAGTTTGGATGACTTTCAGGATGTGGAAACCTTTGAAAATGGACTAGGAAAGAACATGTTTTGTGGGAAGAACATATTTTCGTGGACTTTAAATTATTTTTCAGATGGAGTAGGAAAGAACATGGATTCCGTGGACAGTGGATACCTTTCGGGATGCACATGGACGTTGGAAACTATTTCAGAGGCATTATTGAAAAACTTGAAATTCGTGGAGTTTGGATGACTTTCTGGATGTGGAAAACGTTGCAAAATTACTTTGGAAGAATATGGATTTCGTGGTTTTTGAAAAATTTCCAGGAAGGAGTTTGAAATTTCTTGGAAAAATTTGGACTTTGGATTATTTTTTGGATGCATTTCCATAGTAAAACATTTTTGGGAGAAAAAATATAAATTGTTGACATCCTTACTTTGCTTGGATTTTTGGATTTTGACTGCAAGGGGATTTATTTATGGAAAAACAAGAAGAAAAAAAGAATGAAACCAACTAAAGGTAAGCAGACACGACGTTAATTTAAAAAATAAATTTTGGAAAAATGTGAAAGCCAATTGAATTGAAAAGTTTGTATAATTTAGGTAAAAGCAGGAAAGTAAAGTGTTTATTAATTTTAGAAATGTAGAATGTTAGCAACATTATCAAGGTAGTCTAAAGCCACACACAACGAAAACTGTTGTAGAATAGCCAATAGTCTCTCAGACATTTCCTTTGATTTTTTTGAAATGCGTGGGTTTAGGCTACCTGTTAAAGTTTGAGAGATTCTCATTTCTTGAAAACTTTGCTCCTTCTTCAAAGTTTCCAAAAATGAGTAGAAGTTAGGGTGTGGTTTGCCAATTGTATGATTGAAGGAGTTATGCCATCCCTCTATGGCGTTGTTTGTTTTTGCTTCTCCTTCTAAACAGCTCGTGTAGCAGTTTCACCACTCCACATGGAAATGTGGCTTCCTCCTGCGAACCGATCTGCTTAGATGCCCAATCCATGGGTCCTCAAAATAATTTAGTAAGGGTGCTAATTTATCTTCATTTTTGTTAAAAAAATCTGATTCAGTAATTGCAGTGTAGTACTGGTCTACACTTTCAGGAGGAACAAAACAAAGAGCTGTTAATTTTTTAATTTCAAACTGTAGTTTGCTATCAGTTGAGTAATCTGTAACCAGGCATTTTTTTTTAAGTTTACGCCAAAATGCCTGGGAAAAATGAAAAAAACATCCCTGAATTTGGGTATCCTTGTACGTTTTAGTGATCACATTGATCATGGTCAATTCAAAATCCACAATTATTTTCCGAGGACTTTTATTGGATGTTTTGCTTTTATTCACTGATAAAAGTTCAGGGTAGGTTGCAGATTGCTTATCTGGTAGCAAACTATACACTAAGGGAATTACATTATTGTTAATCTTTGCATGAACAGTGTAAATTTGGGTGAAAGGATGGGGTGTACTTTTAAACGTCCCATCCATCATCCAAATTTCACTGTTCTCTAACTTTACAAGGTTGCAGGGTGTACTAAATATGAGAATACGTTTAAGAGGGTTTTGAATTTGAATTGAATTTGAATTTAAAATATTTCTAGAGCGCAGCGTTCACCAGACGGTTTCTTGGCGCTTTAGAGGCACAGTAAACAGGAGCGAGTAGGCAGGAAAGAAGCATAGAGTGGGTTAGTGCGGGAAGGCCTGATTGAACAAGAAAGTTTTCAAGCCTTTACGGAAGAGGGAGTAGTGTTCGGTCGACCGCAGGTGGTCGGGGAGGTAATTCCAGAAGGTGGGTGCCAAAAAAGAAAAATTGGCCCCTCCCCACTTTTTCCGCTTATAGCGTGGTCATGTAGGAGGAAAGGTTCATTAGAAAAAGAAATAGTGAGTTCTGTAGGAATTTGAATGTCAGAAAAGGTATGAGGAGTTGTAGTTTGTGTATTACTTGCCTGCTTTTGTCTTTGAATAATTCTTCTCAAATTTGGAATAATAGGCATATTACTAGCAACATGACTAGGGACATGCTGTGCAACTTCTCTTAAAATAGATCCAGTAGTGTCATTGGAGGTGCATGCAATTTCTTTCATTTCATTGATTGTTTCCCTTACTTCAATCTCAATTGCAGAGGCAGAGTGGTTATGTTCGGTGGTTTTAATAATTATTTCATCAAGGGTAACTGCTCTGCCACTGCAATGGGATGAGTAATATTGCACACACCTCCAATGTCTACGTGGTTCACTTATCCTTTCTTTACAATATATATAACCAGCATGTTTCAACAAACGCTTTCCTTTTTAAGCCTTGACGTAGGTTGCTGTTTCTTGAGTTGACATTTTCTGAAAAATAAAAAAAATGAATATTATTATTTTTATTTGTTACAATAGTAATTGGTACCCTTACACTATCCATCACTTTCCCTACTGTTGCACCTTCCTGGAGTTACAATAGTAATTGGTACCCTTTCACTATCCAACACTTTCTCTACTGTTGCACCTTCCTGGAGTTAGAATAGTAATTGGTACCCTTACACTATCCAATACTTTCCCTACTATTGCACCTTCCTGGAGTTAGAATAGTAATTGGTACTCTTACACTATCTAACACTTTCCCTACTGTTGCACCTTCCTTGAGTTAGAATAGTAATTGGAACCCTTACACTTTCCAACACTTTCCTTGCTGTTGCACCTTCCTGGAGTTAGAATAGTAATTGGAACCCTTACACTATCCAACACTTTCCTTGCTGTTGCACCTTCCTGGAGTTAGAATAGTAATTGGAACCCTTACACTATCCAACACTTTCCTTGCTGTTGCACCATCCTCGAGTTAGAATAGCAATTGGTACCCTTACACTATCCAACACTTTCCTTGCTGTTGCACCTTCCTGGAGTTAGAATAGTAATTGGTACCCTTACACTATCCAACACTTTCCCTACTATTGCACCTTCCTGGAGTTAGAATAGTAATTGGTACCCTTACACTATCCAATACTTTCCCTACTATTGCACCTTCCTGGAGTTAGAATAGTAATTGGTACTCTTACACTATCTAACACTTTCCCCACTGTTGCACCTTCCTTGAGTTAGAATAGTAATTGGAACCCTTACACTTTCCAACACTTTCCTTGCTGTTGCACCTTCCTGGAGTTAGAATAGTAATTGGAACCCTTACACTATCCAACACTTTCCTTGCTGTTGCACCTTCATGGAGTTAGAATAGTAATTGGAACCCTTACACTATCCAACACTTTCCTTGCTGTTGCACCATCCTCGAGTTAGAATAGCAATTGGTACCCTTACACTATCCAACACTTTCCTTGCTGTTGCACCTTCCTGGAGTTAGAATAGTAATTGGTACCCTTACACTATCCAACACTTTCCCTACTATTGCACCTTCCTGGAGTTAGAATAGTAATTGGTACCCTTACACTATCCAACACTTTCCCTACTGTTGCACCTTCCTGGAGTTAGAATAGTAATTGGTACCCTTACACTATCCTACACTTTCCTTACTGTTGCACCTTCCTGGAGTTAGAATAGTTATTGGTACTCTTACACTATCCAACACTGTTCCTACTGCTGCATCTTCCTACATTAAAAAAAACCCCAAACAACAAAAAAATGTCATATGATAGAGTTGCATTTTCTTTACTTTTACCTTTTTAGTTTGGTGTTAACTCTTGTAATTGAAAACTGTGTTTTTGTTTTTTTCTATGCGTTGGGTTTGTTTCATGGTTTGTTGTTATTCTGCAAAAACACAAAATGAATAAATATTTTTAAGCATGGTTTTCTTTGGTGGAAAAGCTTAGATGTCTGTATTCCTGTGCAATGCATTTTTTAAACATTTACCTTTTAGGTGTGCAATTTTTTCCTTTGTTTTGAAGAAAGTGAATTAGATTTTGTATTTTCGTTTGTTTTCTTGGAATTGGTGTTTTGAATCTGCAAAGTTTGTAAAGAAAAAATATGTTATAGCATGCTCCAAAATTGATATATATATTTACAAGACTGTATTTCTGTGCTCAATATTATTATTTGTTTAATGATGCACCTTCCTGGAGTTAGATTAGTAATTGGTACCCTTACACTATCCAACACTTTCCCTACTATTGCACCTTCCTGGAGTTAGAATAGTAATTGGTATCCTTACACTATCCAACACTTTCCTTGCTGTTGCACCTTCCTGGAGTTAGAATAGTAATTAGTACCCTTACACTAACCAACACTTTCCCTACTATTCCACCTTCCTGGATTTAGAATAGTAATTGGTACCCTTACACTATCCAACACTTTCCTTGCTGTTGCACCTTCCTGGAGTTAGAATAGTAATTGGTACCCTTACACTATCCAACACTTTCCCTACTATTGCACCTTCCTGGAGTTAGAATAATAATTGGTCCCTTTAAACTATCCTTGCTGTTGCACCTTCCTGGAGTTAGAATAGTAATTGGTACCTTTACACTAGCCAACACTTTCCCTAATATTGCACCTTCCTGGAGTTAGAATAGTAATTGGTACCCTTACACTATCCAACACTTTCCTTGCTGTTGCACCTTCCTGGAGTTAGAATAGTAATTGGTACCCTTACACTATCCAACACTTGCCCTACTGTTGCACCTTCCTGGAGTTAGAATAGTAATTTGAACCCTTACGCTATCCAACACTTTCCTTGCTGTTGCACCTTCCTGGAGTTAGAATAGTAATTGGTACCCTTACACTATCCAACACTTTCCCTGCTGTTGCACCTCCTCGAGTTAGAATAGTAATTGGTACCCTTACACTATCCAACACTTTCCCTGCTGTTGCACCTTCCTGGAGTTAGAATAGTAATTGGTACCCTTACACTATCCAACACTTTCCCTGCTGTTGCACCTTCCTGGAGTTAGAATAGTAATTGGTACCCTTACACTATCCAACACTCTCCTTGCTGTTGCACCTTCAATAGTAATTGGTACTCTTACACTATCCAACACCTTCCCTACTTTTGCACCATTCCTGGAGTTAGAATAGTAATTGGTACCCTTACACTATCCAACACTTTCGTGTTATATTGAAACCTTTCAGAACTATTTACCCTTTTTCTTTGGGATATTGACTTTTCAGGAAGTGTTTTCTTTGGATTTGCTTTCCTTTGCTTTCTTTTTGAAGGTTTTTCCAAACTGTAATTTTTCAAAAGAAAGAATATGTTTTCAAAATTTTAAAATCGATTTATTATTTTATTTGAATGAATTTAACTGCATTTTCTATGCTAATTACAACAGATTCTATTTATAGGTAGTACATTATAATTTTAAAACCGTACACTATCTCTCTCTATCTAAAATTCTGAACTTTCGAGGAGTTAGAAAAGTAAAATATATCTCTACACTATTCGTCACTTTCCTTACTGCTGCACAATCCTCACCTTTAGATAGTACATTATATCTCTTTTTTGACTAATCGTTCCCTACTAATGCATCTTTTTGACTTTAAAGTAGAACATTACAGCCCTACTTTATCACATATTTTCTCGATTGTTGCACCTTCCTCAATTTAGAATAGTATATTGATTTATTTTTCAAACCTACACTTTCTGACTGCTAGATATTATTTCTACACTATCTGAAATTTTTAGTTTTGCAACATATTGTAGCTTTTACAATATTAAATGGTACCTCTATAGTTTCCTTCCATTTCCCTATTGTTCCCCCTTTCTGAAGTTTCGAATACTAAATGGTTCACCTACACTTTTACACACCTTTGCTTCTGCTATAATATGCTGGTTTTAAAATGGTAAATGCTATCCCTAGTTTTTTGAAAAATAATGTACCTTTTTAAATATCGTCCTTGGTCCTTGGTATTTTCCAATAATGTCGGTGTTTTTTTTTCTTATCTCTGTGGTAATGGAAACATATTGGTGTGTATCAGAAAACCTTCAGTTTTACGACTTTTTAAAAATTGAAATTTGTTTTTTAAAAAGAAGTACCTTTGAGATACTATTGAGTTATAGTTTTGCTCCTTTGCGAAAACGCTGCTTTTATTGTGTTTTTCGCTTTATCTAATAATTTTTGTTTGCTGTCGAGAAATTATATTGGACATTTTTTTTTTTAATTCACATTAAATTGATTTTCTCTTTTTAAACATTATTTAAATACATTTTTAATAATTATAAAAACAATTCCGCTCTGATTTTTTTCATTTTTGAAACTCTTTTGTTTACTTTAAAATTTAAATTATTTCTGCCTTTAAAATTAATTTTTTATACTGTTATTTTTTCATAAACTTATTTGTATGTCTCAAAAAATTGCTTTTGAAAATATTCTGGGTCGTCGCAGTTTCAATAGGTCAGAGGTTCAGGTTTTGGCGTCTGCTCTCTCTGGGAGTTGATAATCAACTGGTTTCAAAATGGTGTCTTGCTCGTATTTATATGTTTGTCAGTGTGTTCTTTATTTTAGAGAAAAACTGCGTTTTAAATCGCTTTTTGTCACTATTTTGTTTGTGGAAACATGTAATTTAATTACTCGATTTAATTAGTGTAGTTTTAACTTTCTAGATCCGTTTTGGCATCCATTTTGTTAACAGTGTTTTGATTTTGTGTTCATGAAAATTGTTGTAGGACTACTTTCTTATCTACCCTATTCAAAATGGCTGGTTTGTGTTTGTAAATAGTTTGTTTTTTCATAAAGCTGTTTTCTTTAATCGTTCATTTTTTGAAAGATTATTTTGAAGTCTATAAAATTACATATTTTAATGTTTGAGTATTTATTTTAATACTCGAGTATTAATTTAATAAATATGCCCTGTTTTTCGTAAATTTTTCGTGTAGTTCCTTACCACATTTTAATACACTTCCCCACCCAAAACCCCTATTTTCCCTGCATCCCGTGCCAGGTTTTATTTGACAAAATTAAAAAATATATATATATTATATTTTTTAATGCATCGTAAAGGTATGCGTAGTAAAGGTATGCGTAATATGTGTTTTCGTTGTAATGGTACTTTTTGTATGTTTAGTCAATTTTGCGTTGTAAAAGTTTGCGTTGTAAAATCATGCGTTCTAAAGGTACTTGCGTTGTAAAAAATGTGTTGTAAAAGCTTGCGTTGTAATAGTATGCGTTGTAACGTCCTACATCCAACTGTAACTGTACACTGCTGTACCAAAAATGACCCAGGAAAAATGCCCCCAATAAAACCATTGTGAGCCACACCAGCACCTGCTTCCAGCGACAACCCAAATACAAGCTCCCCCGATGCACCTGTTCCCAACAAAAATGACCTAAAATAAAATGGCTATAGACTCAAAAAACAGGCTACCCACCCCCCCATGCACTCCGTAAAACCCTTGAGGAGGGAGGGAGGGACAAAAGCTACCACCAGAAACCCTCCCAGCCGGCTGTCGTGTCACAAACCACCAAAATGGTGGCCAGTGACCTAAGATGGCCGGCTATATGCTATCCCAGCCCAAAAATAGCCCAGACCCAGCCCAACGAGCCCAAAAGTAGCCCAGAGCAGCCCACAAGCCCACTGGGCTCTGGCTGCCCCGGCCCAAAATCCCCCGGGAGGGGCAGGCCTCCCGGTGGTCGACCGCCCCCCCCAGAGCCCTATTGGGCCAAGAGGAGTGCAGCACAGACTACAGACCAGCTTGTTGGCGTGAAAAAGGCTGCTTTATTGGAAACAGGTGCACCTTACATCAAACATTCCTTGGCCTGTGCCGTACAAACTAAACCTCACTAAATATTGTCCTTCTACCTTACCCCACACCTCCTCCCCTAAAATTGTTCCCCCCTGCAAACAATTATAAACCCCCAAAACTTGCAATTTCCTAACCTTTCTTCACCTATCTATCTATGTAAACTTCCTATGCCCTTCCCCTAACTGCGTGCTCCTGGAGTGACCTTCCCAACCAATGAACTGTAACTGTGCATCGCTGTACCAAAAATGACCCAGAAAAGACACCACACAAAAAAGTCTGCTCCAATGACTGTTTTGTGCCCCCAAACTAGGGCTCCTGTGCCTTCGGGTATCTGTATACGCCTACCGACCTGTCCAAAGCCACCTTAAGCTGAACTATGTACAATTCCATACCATAGTGGGACAGATGGACCCCATCTTCCCTAAAGAAATACACTGCCGCATAATGCTGCTCTGGATGTTCCATCCTTCCAAACCCCCCTTGTCGCAAAAATTCCTCATATCCCTGTTAATATTCTGATGAGCCCTATCTAAGGCCGCCGCCTGCTCTGACCCCCTCCAACATCTCCTGGGTATCAATTCGGACCAGATGACATGACAACCTGACCACTGCCGCTGAATCTCCAACAGTTCCCGCTTCATCTGTTTCAACAGAGCCAAACCCTTACATTGCACCAGATCGTTCTCTCCTAAATGAATGATCAACACGTCCGGACAAATCCTACCCCTGACTGACTTGTTCAATGCCGGAAACAACTCATGCCACCCCATGCCCCCTTTCTCCTGCCAATGACACCGAAACAACCTAGGATCCAATTCTAAATTTCAACTCTTGTGTTTGTCCAATTTGTAACGCTCCGCTCGTTTCACAAAGGAATGTCCTATGATGAGGATAGACAATCCTTCCGATGCAGGCCCCACCACCGCACTTGAAAAGACACATACGTGAGAAAGGGAAGTAAAAGCATGCCTTCCCCTCCCCAAGCCCCGCATCCTGATGTATGCTTTATAACAGTCTGATTTCCATCGCCCCAAGCGCATAAGGTCTTCTCTCCCCCACCACTTCTTCGCTGCATCTGTTGCCGCACCTATGCAAAAAGAATGCATCCCAAACTGTTCGGGTTCTCACTTATGCCTTACAGGGCGTGCCTCAATACCCAAAGTAGTTGAGACGCTGTCACCCTGCCACCTGCTTCCTGGCAGAAAACCTCCCCGGCACAATGACCGTTCCACCACAGGTCCCATGACAACCCACTTCCTCGCTCCCCTTTGGTCTGCCTTGGAGCGCCACAATAGAACTGCCACCTCCTTGACCCTTCAGGTCCACTTCCCCCCACTGTACCCCCACATTGCCCCCATTGTCCCCAGGAGCTTTGAAATCCGAAAAGCCCCGAAATACGTCCACAACATTAAGGTGGAAAATAGACTGTCTCCTCGTGGTTGCAGCATATCTGCGGCATGAGCCGTGTCAATCCGACGAGAATACCCATCATTATGGGCTGGTGCTGCTGAGTGTTGGTGCCTTGTTCCCGCGCCCATCCTTCCATTAAGTGTGCACCCAATTCACCTGCAGACGGCGCGTAACCCCACCACAGTTTCCCCATAAAGGCTATGGCTGACAGTTTGCCTGCTATCGTCACTTTGGACAGTCCTTTGTCCATCATAGCCAGCATAAATTGTACCACTTGTTCATACCGTACCCAGACACTGTGATGTCGCTTCACGCCACTGCCCAGGAATTGCCTGCTTGTAAGCACTCCAGGTGGAAGTGGCCATTGACCCTCTTACCAATTACACAACCCTTTCTCTCCTACTGACCACATCCCTGCTGGCTCCGGCGTCCTGCAGTCGTCCTCCTCCGTGGCTAGCCCATGGAACCTCTGCCACTGTGAACGAGAAAAAGCATCTGCAATGTCATTGTCCACTCCCTGCACATGCCTGGCTGGAAACAAAATATCATGTTCCAAACATCGCAGCACAAACACTCTCAATAACTTGAGCACCTGCAGGTCCCTGGCTGACTGCCTGTTCATGACCTGCACTACAGACATATCATCCACACAGTCACCGCCACCACCAGTGGGACCACATCCAAAAAGGCAATGCTCCTCCGCCCGTTCTTCAGTTGTGATGACCATTCCTCGGCGCACCACCTCCCCTGCCAGTACAGTCCAAAACCTCCCGCCCCCACCGCATCTGAGGAGATGGTCACGTCCCATTCCCACTTTTCTGTGGGGGCCATAGGAATACCATTAAAGTGCTCCAAAAACGCTCACCACATGCGCAGGTCTTCCTTTGTGCCCGCCGACAAGCGCATATGATGATGTGGTAGCGTCAAACCAGACAGGGACAAGCCCAGTCTTCTACAAAACGTTTGCCCAGCCCGCACCACCCGGCACGCGAAATTCAAGTGCCCTAAGATAATCTGCACCACCCGTACCGTCACTTTCTTTTTCACCAGCAGGGCACCTTCTTATGTCCAGGCAAGCGGGCATTCATTGTCACTGAATCCAAATCGATACCCAGAAATGACAGCACCGTGCTGGGACCTTGCATTTTCTCTGACGCCAGGGGCAGAGCAAGGTAGCCCATGAGCTCCATAAAACTAGCCAGCTACAGCTGGCAGTCTGCCGAACCGGGCAGTCCCAGGAAAAAGTCATCCAGGTAGTGCGTCATTGTCTCCTTGTCTGTGCGCTACAAAAAACCCCACTGCAAGAAGGTACTAAAATGCTCAAACAAGGCACAAGATATGGAACACCCCATTGGCAAAGCTTTGTCCACGAAAATGGACCCTTCGAACTGTATCCCCAACAGTTGATAGTTCTCCGGGTGTACCGGGAGCAGCAGAAAAGCCGACTTGATGTCACATTTTGCCATGAGGGCGCCCGTCCCCACCGTCGCGACCAACCGCCGCGTCACATGCACAGAGGAGTAAGATACTGACGACACGGCACCTCCCTGGGGCACGCCACCCCAGCCCCCTCCCGGAACGTCAGCGGAAGCCGCAGAGCCGCACCCCGCCTCCCGCCCATGAGTTCTTTATAGAAGCGGATGCGTTAGCCATGCGCCTGCACCTCCGCCGTCCCACGCTGAGACTCACAGGCGATTACCGTCGCCGCGACTCCACTCGCTGCCCGCCTGGAGGGCCTTACCTTGACGTCAGGCCTCAGCATATCCATGCTGCCAGCATCCTCCAAGAGGCTGATCGCCTCCAACACCCGTGGATCCTGATTATGCGCCATTCAACTGGTCGCGACGATCTTCAAACAGTGGCAGTATTCGAATCTCGCTGCCAACGCTCCCCACCACGAAATTCACCTGCAAGCACGAAAAACCAACAAAGCTACCACAAAAGCTACCACCACAAACCATCCCACCTGGCTGTCATGTCACAAACCACCAAAATGGTGGCCAGTGACCTAAGATGGACGGTTATATACTATCCCAGCCCAAAAATAGCCCCGACCCAGCCCAACGAGCCCAAAAGTAGCCCAGAGCAGCCCACAAGCCCACTGGGCTCTGGCTGCCCCCCGGCCCAAAATCCCCCTGGAGGGGCAGGCCTCCCGGTGGTCGGCCGCCCCCCCAAAGCCCTAATGTGCCGAGTTTCAAAAATGCCTATTTTTTCCTCCTGAGTCTGTGCTATTTTTCATATTCCACATGGATTTGGCGCTGAAAATCACCATCACTACAAACTGTGGGAATAATAAACAGCAGTACCATGAGTTTAAGGAATAAGAACAGGGCTCAAATGTAAGAGGCACAGAAGTAGACAGATGGCACACAGGCGAGGCAACATAACCTGAACACATTTGCGCATTCTTGTGTTTGCCTGCATTGGAACATTGAAACCATACCTGTTTTGTTTGCCAATGTTTGTTGTCAATGTTTTTGATGACTCTCAGTTTTGATAGTTCCATCTGTGGCTTAGCATGGGCAGGGTCAGGATGCTCAATGGAATTGAGAATTTGTTCGACTAAATACATTTTAGAGAGTTAGAGATTTTGTATGTGAGTTTTTTCATGAAAATCAGGAGTCCTGGGGGAGAGTGGAAGTCTGAGGGTGAGGATTTACTAGGATTTTGCATTGCAGTTGCATCACTTTAGCAGTGTAGCCCCTATGCAAAATCGTTTTTGCCATTTACTAAGCCATGCACAGCCACTTTGCATGATTTAGTAAACACAAAATAATGCGAGAGTGCTGCCTTGCATTGGGAAAGCATTCCAAGGGCAGATCATGGGTGGTCCCATGCACCCACCTATATATTTGGTCGCATTCCCAGATTTACTAATGCTAGTAAACATGGGAATGTTTCAAAATGCTACGCCTTCCCCAGTGAGGTATAACAAGGTGAAATATCTTCATTTCTCCTCGTTACGCCTTCTTTCTATGTGTGCTGCATTCTGCATTCTATAGAAAGAGGAATATGCTTCCAAAGATTGTTTATGTGCTGTAGGGTCTCCTTCCTGAACAAAATCAATCCTGCCATTAACACAGGCAGCTTTGTACCATCTTGCTAAGGATGTCTGCATTAGTACTAGGCAACCTCAAGTGTCCAGTGCAAGGGGAGAACTGAAGAATGTCCTAGTAGATATAGCTCTGTTTAGCTGTCTCCCATCCATGCCACACAGAGCAGCAACTTGCCTTGTTGTACTGTATTGCGTGAATTCTAAGTAATTCTGCCCTTAGGTCTTGTTTGCAGTGAAGATTATAAACTTCTAGGAAAATCTGCCCACATCTATAATGAGGCAAATCTTCAAAATTGCATTTTTTTGTAGTGTAAAATAATTCATCTTACTGATTTACATGTTGTTTGTAATTTCTGTCATGAGGAATTGATGCCAATAGAGCAAATTAGTTTACATGTAAGGCACTCCTTATAGATAATGGCAACCCCCCCACCAATTATTTTTTATTTTATTGAGGTAGGTATGTTAAATTCTCACAGTAAGATACTTATGGACGAAAACCATACCATAGTACAGTGAGCTCAATAGAGTCAATAAGGAGTCTGGTAAAAGGCAGCTATGGAGAATAAATCTGCAGGCCTACAGTTTAGGAAGGCGGCTTCAACAAGATGAGTAGAAGATGGGTTGCTGGTTTGAGGGGATGTGATTCTTTTATGGTTGTCAGGAAAGCAGTCTTTGAGAGGTGAGCAGTAGGGTAATGCAAAATGATGGCTCCTTGCTTAAAAGGATTAGGGGCCCTGGGGTTTCATATATCTTACAGATATCCATTAACCTTTGGTTGGTTAGTGAACTTCCATAAATATTGGTATTCCATATTGGAAGGTTGGAGGCCCCTCTGCTCCACAGGGGCTGCAGTGACCTGTGTTATGCCCCTGGACAAGAGTAGGAGAGAGTTTGAAAGTGTGATTTGCAGATGCATTTTCATCTTGCGCATAATGGGACATGTGGGGTTCCACTGTAAGATGTACTGTGATTCCCTTATATAATTTTCTTCCCACCATCACCTCCGTAAAATCATTGTTATTGGCAATACTCAGAAATGACAGAAGTGCAGTATGAAACATTGTATAAAAATCAGGGTATTAGTGGATTGATTTTCAAAGTAGGGGTTTAGAAGGCTGACAGTATGTCACTTAACTCACGGAAATGCGGATGCCAAAAACTGAGCTTTACGTTTTTGATGCAGAAAGTTAAATCACATTTTGGATTATTTGCATTGAAAATGATTTGTTTACAAAAAAATAATGTAACTGCTGCTAACAACAGAGAATGTAAACAAGAAATGCATCATAGTTGTCAAAATTTCCCCCACAAGATCAATATTCTTATTCTCATGTTCTAAGCTCCAATTTTAAGCCTACTTTGATCTACTATTCTATTATTTTCATAGACATGCACATATAGTATTTCTTTGCATATTTCTTTAAAATACAGTTAAATCCCATTAGAGGACTGCAGCACCTATTTGGTCATTCACTACAGTGGCAGTGCAAACATGGCTTCAAGCTTACCATTGTAGTCTGTCTGTAGCAGTGTAGAAACTCCAATTCAACCTGTCAAAATAAGCCATTCTGACAGGTCAAAAATGCTCTTTTAAATATTAATAAATCACCCTTATATATGCCTTTGATTCTACAAGGCAGGGTGCGTGGTATCTAAACGTAGGCCATGAAGAAAGGTAATGCTAACATGTCCTTACAGTGACTAGCACCAAAAAAGCTATCTTCACAGTGGCAGGCTTAGCTAACGTATGTAGATAATAGTACAAATTAAAATACTAATAATGTATCTTGGGAATAGGACCAGCAAGAAAAGTAATTAAAGAACTATTTTTAATAGTTATTAAAATCCAATTGAATGGGGAAGCCGGATTTGTAATAAATATTAAGGAAAAGTTACTTTTATAAAGTTGCCCTTTACCTGCTTGATGTTCCTAGAAGCTAATTTGCATTGACTTTCTAGCTTCCCCCACATAGTAATTAGCCTTGAGTAGGTGTTAAAAGCCTCCCAGGAATAAACAACAGTCTGTCCTGAATGGGTAGAGATAAATATTCAGGGTGGGGCTGTGGGCATCAGTTTTGACACTAGAGTGTCAAGTCTTGCTTGAGTGGCAACTCCTGCTTGACAGGTCTACTGGGTTCAAATTAAACACTTGGAGTACACTTGACTGTGGCGACAACAAGCTCTATGTGGATCCACTGTCTGGTTGCTGAAGGACTCTGCTTTTGTACTACCAGAATGCTATCTCTGGGTTTACATATAACCATTGGCTGGTTGTGGAGGGACTCTGGTTTCATCCTATCAGACTTCTGTCTCTAGGTTTATTGTAGGTACAATGTCTGCCTCTACCTGAATTTTAGTATTAGATGTGGGAGGACCCTAGGAACACAATACTACACTCCCCCCCACCTCCAGTTCTCCGAGCCTACTTTTAGTATAGCTGAAGACTTTCGCCATCTTGCAAATACCCAAAGTGTAAATGTAAATGTAAATGTCATGGTACTTATAGAGCGCACTGTCACCAGACGGTCACCTTGCGGTGTCGCCTATTCAGCTTCCTGGTGCTGATACTCATACCGCTGTGGAACCCCTCCTGGCTTTTCCTGTGCAGTGTCCACTCCTGGGCACCCCCAGGGTGAAGCCAGGCCTCCTTAGCGCTGTTGGGGCCAGTGTGGAGGCTAAGCAAGCTATTGCCCAGAGTTGCAGCGTGGGGCACGTGATTAGAATAGGCACCGAGGCGAGAATTAACAGGTCCGAGGAAATTGAGCCCAAGACCCCGCCGAGGTGGGAATCGAACCCTGGTCCCTGGCCAGAACTCTGCATCAGGGTCTGCCGCTCTAACCATTGAGCCACACTCCTGTGTGTAGGGTTGGCCTCGGAAACTTTTACACCATTGGTTAGAGCGTGTGCATGTGTCATTCCCACCAACAAGCTCATGCCATGCATGTTATGTTATGTTATTGTAGGAAAGTGTCCCTTTTTGCAAGGTTACCCCCTAACATTTTGCCAGATACCTGATGCCAACTTCACGGAGTGTGTGCTGGGACCCTGCTAACCAGGCCCCAGCATCAGTGTTCTTTCCCAAAACTGTACATTTGTTTCAAAATTTGGCACACCTCTGGGCCACATGTAAGTCCTTTGTAAAAAGGTATCCTTGGTACCAACAGCCTTGAGACCAGGGAGGGCCTCTGAGGGGTGCAGCATGTACATCACTACCCTCAGAGACCCCTCACCTTACAACCCACACACTGCCATCGCAGGCTGCGTGTTTTGGTGCAGACCAAACTCAAGAGTTGACATGGTGCACATCCCTGTGTGCGATGCCCACCAATGTTTCCAGTGGCATGAGTAAGTCACCCCTCTAGCAGGCCTTACAGCCCTAAAAGGCAGAGTCCACCATACCACAGTTGAGAGCATAGTGCATGAGCAACATGCTTATACAGTATCTGTGCCATTAACCAACATTGTAAGTGCAGTGAAGCCACTTTGAATACTTGGGCTGGGAGTTTGTCCTTAAGAACTCCACAGCTCCATGATGGCTTTGATGAAAACTGGGAAGTTTGGCACCAAACTTCTCAGCATAATAAACCCACACTGATGTCCATGTTGGATTTATTATAGAATGCACTTAGAAGACATCTTAGTGATGTCCCCGAAAAATGACCAACAAATAGTGTATTGGCTGACTTGTCCCCGCAAGCCAGCACCACCACACAGGTTTCTGACCATATGGGGTAATTTGTGCTCTCGGAGGTCAGGACCAAAGCCTACTCTGGGTGGAGGTGCTTCACACCTACCCCTTTCAGGAACAGTAACACTTGGCGGTGAGCCTCAAAGGCTCTCACCTTGTGATGTGCTGATTTGGTCAACTCCAACTAGTAGAGATGCCCACCCTCTGTCCAGGCCGCACTTTTGGCAGCAGGACAGGCAGAAAAATTAGTAAGCAGAATAGGAGCGTCCAAATCAGCCTGGCACACCCCTAGGGTCGCCAGGAGCTGAGGTGAAACCCTCTCATAGAAATTCTCCATCTTGAATTGGAGAATTAGGCCCAATATGAAAAGCGCTGTGCCACTCTCCCTCAAGGGAGGGGGCACCCAAATTATGAAGTCACCCTATGGGACAGTAGTCATTGGCAACTACCCACCAACCTCAGAAATATCCTTAAGTTTTGTATTTAAGGGCCCCCCTGAACCTTGTTCTTCAGATACGAGGGACCCAAGAAGAAGATCGTGCCGGATCAGGAACTAAACTGCTGCAGACAGAACCCATCAAGAACTTCACCACCTGTATCCAGATCGCCGATTGGACCTGCTATCCTTCCTGAAACCCTGCTAGGTCCCAAAGAAACCCCAGAGACCTTCCAACCTTCACCCAATCTCCCAAAATCTCCCTTTGGGCTGAAGGCTCGGGTCCCCCGGCATCCACTGATACAAGAACCACAGTGGTTGAGGACCGACACTTGTGTTGATGCAGCTCACCACTACAAGACCGCAATGGTAGAGGACTGACACTTGTGTCGATGCAACACTGCCCTGCCAGAAGGAAACACCAAAGCTGAACTGCTGCCTCTCCGAGATGGCCCAACATCGGCAGAACTCCTCCATCCCCGCGCATCTCCATCCCCGCGACGGTGACTGATGGGCTGGTGGTGACTCGATGATGATGGCCATGACGGTACAGGCATTTGCGGCCTATGACTCCTATTCATCCCCATTGCTCTCATCTGACCGCAAGAGCATACAGCATTTCCGGTATTGACTGCCGCATCATAGATACTGAACTCCGCACCTCTTCAGGTGCCCCCGGTCTCCATTGACCAGTCTTGAGCTCGGCGAACTCTACACCCGGCCGCCCCAGTGCCACTGGTGGCGAAGGGCCTGCCTTCAGCTGACCCTTGCCCAGGGCAGGTCCAACACCCCCGAAGACTTGAAAACTAAGTTGTGTACTTATCTGCTGATGCATAACGCCATTTTTCTTCCATAGGATTTCATTGCATTTTTATCTATTGCACACAACTGTCTATCTTGTGCAAGTATAAATGTTACTGTTCCAGATTTACAATACCAAAGTATTTCCAAGACCATAAAGTATTTCTACTGCCTTTTTTAAAGTATTACCTGCCTGTCAATGAGTTAAACTTGGTTCCTAAAATACAAGTAACTAAAGTAATATTTTTGCAAAACTTTAGTCTGGAGTTAGTCATTGAGTGTGTGTTCCTGTCTTGTATGAGTATGTACTAAAAATGCATTCACACTACCCTCAAATAAGCCTAACTGCTCAGCCCAGCTACCACTAAATTGAGGGTAAGGTATTATCTACTTTAACTTCTGCCATACTTTTGGGGACTCACTAGGTTATTTTTACACTATACCTTCTTTTAGTAAAGTATATGGCAGAGCTGGTTTCCCCCAGTTATGTTATGTTATGTTTACTTGTAGAACACACTAATCGCCTGTGAGAGAGTCTGCCTGCTTGAGCAGATGTGTCAGCGTGTATTCTTCGTAGAGTTACATGAAGAGCCAGGCTTTCAGTTTCTTGTGGAACTCAAGGAAACAAGAGGAGGCTCGTATGCTTTGTGGGAGTTTGTTCCATGTTTTGGGAGGGATATAGGCATGAATGTGGCACATCCAGGCACCCACTAGATAAAACTGTCTCGATATGGGGAACATCAAAAGAGAACTGAATCTGCTGTCTGTGACCTGAGAGGAGGGTGAAGGGCTAATCCTGCTCCCTAGTGAATTCAGGGCAAATAAGGGGACCCCCAACAGTCAGTGTGGTAACCTCCTGTTTAAGCACTAGGGCTGCAACAAGCTGTACGAGGCCTGTTTCTGGGAGTACTCAACTGACCAATGGTAACTTGATCTAGACTGGACACTGCTGTTTGCCTCTGCCTGACACACTATGAGTCTTTAGGTGCCTCTCTTGAGGTCCTGGGTGGGTTTAAAGGTGTACTCCTGGGGCTACAGCCCATTTTATGGCATAGGTGTATTTTAAGTATATTGGAATATGATTAGAGAAGGCTGGCATAATGGTGTCATGTGGGCACCACCTGACAAAATTTGGTGGCCAGTCTTTTTCAGCTAGAAGAATGTCATAACCCTTAGAGAGCTTCTCCCAAAAGAGTGCTCTTATTTTCCTAGCGGAGCGTTACTTCATATAACTTATGGGGTACACTAACCCTGGTATCGGCATATTCAACTTGAATGTACTCATTCAAGTCCACTGTCTCCAGATGATCCTTCAGGGTCTTGCGAGCTATGGTAACTTCTGCTGAGCTGTCCAGCATTGTCTGGGCCCACTCCCCGTTCTTGAGTTGTGTCCTCAAGATCCTTGGCATGTCTGATTTTTAGACCTGCTACCTTCTTCTTGGGGAATTGGGTTTTCTTATTTTTTGGGACGTGTTGATCGTCTTTAGACTTCACGCGTTCTTCCTTGTGTTCTGACCGTCCTCTTCTTTCCAGTTTCTGTGAGGAAGTCTGAAAGGTACGAGAGGAACGTGTATCAGTATCTTGATATCTATCAGGTTTTCTCAAATTATCCCTTTTCCTGAGGTTATACCTCTTTTCAGAGGGCTCCTTTGGAGGAGACCTACCTCTGGATTGAGACCGCTTCTCTTTAGAAAGTGCATGTTTAGTGTTTTCCCACTTCTTTTTAGTAGTGAGAGTGTTTTTAATAAAGACCTTTTCAGACTTTCTGTTAGTTGGGGTTTAACTGGTTTCTCACCCAAACTATCTTTACCTAGTTCTTCATAGGATTTGTCTATTATTCTGGCCAGTTCATATGGTTGCTCAGTTACATCAAGTTCTTTTAATTTTTGGCGGATCGCCACGGGTTCTTCACCTTTAATATTAGCTAATATTATAGCTGAGACCTGTTTGAAATCTTTAAGTAATTTCATACCCGGATTTAAAGCAGGCTCTGCCCCGTATTCATTTTGAATCTGTTTCAGGACGTCTGGTAATACCGACATAGACGGAACACCATGTGTTTTTGTGTAGATTGCAGCAAAGACTGTGTCCCAAGTGTCACAGTCCTCCAGGTGTGGTGCGATCCCCATTGGTAAGCAGATTGTTAGAATCCTATGTTTCTCATGAGGTGTACTATCTGGAAATACTGCCTCTACTTGAGTGATTTTTTGAGCTATCCAGTATGGAATGTGTTCCTTTTTTGCCGGCAATTTACCAATGACTGATTGTATAGTTTGTGGTGTGATTTTATTAGTGTTCCCCTGGTGAGGGTTTTGCTGTGGAATCCTTATAGGAGGTTGGACTGTTAGAGTCCGCATGACATATTGAACCAATTGTTGATGTATTTTGATTAATTGTTTTAGTTGAACTAATAGTTCTGGACCTGTCATTCCTTCAATGGCAGGTTGTGGTGTATAGCTGGCTAGTACCGGCCATGTTGCTCCTGGTCTGCCAGGTGGACCGAGCCTGGTAATGTGATTTTGATGTTGTAGGGCGCTTTTAGACCAGAGCGCATGCTCTTGGTATGTTAATGGAATTTCAATATCCTCGAATGGAGTGTATTCCGCTGGAGGTTCCTCTACTTTTTAGAAGTGGAACACATGTGTTAATGGATTTGCTTCTGGGAAGATAAGCCATGAATAGAATGCCTCTGTCTGCCGATATGCGTGTGCCTCTATGACAAAAATTACCCTACCACCTCTCAATGATAGGCCATTTGTTATAAGCTTTATAGTGGTGGTTTTCCTTATATTTTCCGGGATGATTATAGCATCCGTGTCATCTTCATTAAACCCTGTAACGTCGAAGCCCAGTCGGGATGCAGATGCTGCAGCTCCACGGTTGCGTTGTTGTTTCTTGTAGGTCTACCGTTCTCGGTGTCTATATCCAACATTTTGTTGAAAGTTTGCAGAGCAAGTTTCAAGGAAACAAAGATAAGGTAGACAATATTTTGTAACACTGTATCCTTCAACGTTGAACAAACCAAAAACTAATACATAGGATTTTTGTCCTACTCAGTTATGGTGGATATGTTATCCTTTTACCCACTCCAGACGTCTATTGGAGTATTTTACAGGAAAAAGGGGTCTCTGTGAAAAGCACGACTGAGTTACTCTAGTATCTAGTGTTAAATTAGCGCCTTACCAAACGTTGAGCGCCATGTAGTGTAGTTCCTATATTCCCAATAGGCTCTGCACATTGGAATAATATATCCTATAGGTTTGATGTAGGACTGAGGTCGACTAGGCCTCTATCGAATATATTAGACTTAATTGTGAGTGCCAGCTAGCTCAGAGGTCACTAGAAACTTTCTCGAATTCACAAGAAGGGATTAGTTTCTGACAACCGCATAAACATGACAACTTTGTTTCCCCAAGAATAAAAACGTATCTTCAGAGTCGTGGAAACAATAGATAGATATTTTACTCAGTCAAGGGTGCATGCTTTGTCTCTATAGAGGTGCTGAGAAATAGAGAGACGGGTAGGCCTAGGCGGTAAATTCCGTTCTGTTCGTGGAATTTGCGGAATTTAGGTAGTTTGGCGTTCTGTTGAGAACGCGAAATTGCCCAAAATTCTGCGTTCCGCGGCTTCGTGCAATTTTCTGCTTGTTCGCGTTCTCAAATGCGTGTTCACGAGATATTTCCCCCCAAGCACGCAAGCAGTGATTGCGAACAGTAAAAAAGCACCGCGAACAAGCAATTCCGCGTGTTCACGGAATTTCTGCGTGTTCGCGGAGATTTTTTACCATTTCGCGGAGATTGGCGTAACGCGATTACACAAATTACGCCCACCCCTAGAGATGGGCATTTTCAATAAAAGTATTTATTGAACAGTCTTCTTTCTCAAGCAAAAGAAATGAACTGCTACATTCGTAATACTGGCTGTAAAGTATAATGCGTACAGCAAGAAGAGTATTATAAAATTATACTGTAAAAGCATGGTATGGTTTCTAAGCCATAAAATACATACATAAATAACAACAACTAAAAGTACTCAGCTGGTGCTTCTAAAATACGCCTACCCCAATGTACCTAACCTAAGTCTAGTACGAGGGAAGAAGTAAGTGTGGTGTAGCATAGGTTTAGTTTCTTTGCCAAGAATCTATCCAAGATATTTCTTAGGGTCTAATCAGCTCAGTACCTTGGTTTTAGAATGAAGAAGGTCTGGTATCTCTGTCTCGGACTCGATTTCCCAACCCCGCAAGCGGAGCTTGGAAACACTGGAGCTGGATTCTCAGCAAGAGAAAGGCAGCCTCTCTGTCAGTGCGTCAGATGGAGGTCTTCTTCCTTCAGCACTTGCTGTAGCGAGCTGCGTCGGGCAAGTAGATAGTCGAGCTGCTCCAAACCACCATGTGTTTGCTCGGGCAAGTGAAGGCATATTTATACCTTGAAGGTGCCTTGTTTGACATAAAGTCAGACATAATAATGTCACCAAAGAACCCCAAGGGAATGGTAGTTCTTTGAAAACGCCATGATTTCTAGGACAAATCAATATTCAAGAAAGGGGATGTCCCTGACTGCTGAAGCCAAGTTTTCCAAGAAATCGTCGTGGCTTTTTGGAATCAGTGGAAGTAGCCATGCCTGTATTTGGACTGGATGGGCTATGTCTAAATATACTTATGATTTCTATGCCTATATATGGGCAAGGCGAATTATACTTATATAAGGGCATGAATCGGTAAATTACGCTAGGATCCTAAAACGCTATACAACAAAGGGCTGATTTAGAATTTGCCAATGGAGTACCTTCGCCTTCTGATTTAATTGGATTGACCTTAAATATATCAGTGATGGAGCAAACCCTGTCTCCATTGCTGACATACTCCTCTGATTGCCTCATTAAATAAGTGCCATCAGATGTTTGGCCAAATGGCAGTTTCTACTATCCTTTACTGCCATGAAAAACCTAGTGGTAACGGACAGTACAAATGTTTAAATAAGCCCCACACTGTGGGAGAAAATTTCCATGGTGTGAGAATTATTAGATTTAGATTTTTCAAAAACAAGTTAAAAGTTTGATGGGTGGCTGTCATATTTGATAGACCCGTCAGTCAAACATTTAACTCATAGACAAGAACCACAGTTATAGAAG
Organism: Lissotriton helveticus; assembly: GCF_964261635.1. Taxonomy (NCBI): domain Eukaryota; kingdom Metazoa; phylum Chordata; class Amphibia; order Caudata; family Salamandridae; genus Lissotriton; species Lissotriton helveticus. The sequence continues at coordinate 1,225,428,421 of NC_136068.1, forward strand.
TTCCTCTCATTGATTACAGTAGTCCGCTAGGCCAGCGGAGAAATATAAACTCGGATGACAGGTACTCTGTCAGGATGACAGAGTATTTCACTTAATCGACCTGACGGAGTGAATACACTCCTCGGAACCCTAAATTGAGCCCTAAGTCAGAAGGTACAATGTTTGACCAGGATAAAACTGGTTGGTGTAGCTGACCCATGCTCCAGCAAGGTCAGCCTTAAATTGTACCTAGGTCTCGGTCTATAGTGACCATTGACTATCATTGATGCTTTGTGATTTTTGGCACTAGTTCTACTTAAAACTTAAAAAATGTACATATCCAGTACTCCTTATTTGATTTTTGTCATTTAGGTGTCAGTTTGCTTATTATGATTACTCTAATTTTCAAATCCATTTTGGGATTTTTATTATTTTGCATTTTAACTTTGTCACTGCTTTGATACATAAATACTTTACAAACTGTCCTAAGTTAAGGCTATCTGCTGTATGCCATAGCTACCAGATGTTGAAGCTCAGGTTCATTCAGTGAATGTGAGGGTTTACTTTGACAATAGCTTTGATGGTTCCTTGAGGTGTGAAGTCACCCCAAAGAAGAATTCACTTTCTTACATTGGTCTTCAACAGTGGGATTCAGGACTTGTGCTTTGCAGAACCACTCAGTAATTAAGGTTGACATTAAAAATACCTTTTTAAATGGACAGAATTTTGAATTGCCTTTTGATTTTTTTTTTGGTCTGTTTTGATTTTTCCTAAATGTGATTGACCCTGGAGAGGCTCCAGTTCCAAGGAGCAGCCTTACATGCATTGTCAAAGGTAAGGAGTATTGTGCCCTCATACAGATTATTCCCATCAGAGCCTAAGGACTGCTAGGTGGTGAGAGATTTGAACTGGCTTCCCTAGTCTTGGAAGAGAAAAAGCTAGCTCTTAAATAAAGAAAACCCTGGAGGAGAAAATGAATCACCCTGGCCCGCAAGAGGAGCCAGCAAGAGTTGGACTTGAGGTCCAAAAAGGCCTTTGAGTTCAGTGATGATAAAGGGCAAAGAAACAGAAGTGACCCAGAGAGGTAAAAGAGTCCACCTTTCCAAAGTCCTTGTACTCAGTTATGCGTTGAGAAATAAAATAGACAGGTTGTTTGAGGCATATGAAATGGCCCTATGTATGCATAGAGTACTTGGGATTGGGGAGTAGTCTGTGGAAGCACATGTCCATTGCTGAGAAGGATACCCTTTAGGCTCTTGAAGTAGGTCACCAGATGAAGTATGCCCCCATATAAGAAACTCTTATACGTAAGTTTGGTTTGACCCCCGAGAAGTATCAACTGAAGTTCAGGGATAGCCAGAACTAGTCACACCAAACATGGGTGGGTTTTATGGATTCTTCTAGCAAGGTACTGGATTGTTGGGTTTAGGGCAGCAATTTGGAAATGAAGGCCCACATTTTAGGTAATTGCTTTACAGAGTTCCCTCACCACCTAATAAACACTGGGTACATTGAGCTGAGAGAGTTTTAAAAGAAAGCTGACCTCTGGATCAACATCAGAGTGTCAAGGTACCTAGGAGTGATCACAGGAAGGGTTTTTTCAATTTCTCCTTCACAGCAGGAAGGGGTAGGCCTGAATAATACAGGGAAGTTTCAAAAAAGGCTGAAAAAGAGGGAGAGGATTCCCAGTCCTCGTCAGCGCACAGGAGTAAAGACTTTATTAGTGGAAGTCCACGGCACCCTTTCAAACATCCTGTTGTCACGACTGTCTACAGGCAGGCACAAGAAGGGGACACTGTATGCACCCAGATGCCACTCACATGTGGGTGCTTCTTAGGGGTAACTAGCATAGCCCTAGGGATAAGTTATTCCCAGGAAGAGAAGGTAGAGAATGCCCTAGTATCCCTTATTTGGAAATGGCAAGCAGAAGTTAAGCTGTGATCCCTGAGAGTGGTAGGCATCACTTCTGGACAGTGGCACTGAATTGAGCCCCTGACACTGCTCTGTTTGATTCCTGTGCCTCCCAGATCATGATGGTAGTAAGACTGATTTGCCAAGAACATTTTCTGCAAGGACAGGCCTGTAGAGTAACACAGGTCCATGGACAAGTGTGCCAATACTAGGGTTATAACTTGTAAAAGAGGAATTAGCCTGTGCCTCTCGTTTTTTGAAAGCTGAATGTCTTAGCTAAACCCATTGATTTCAGTTTGAACCAGTGTATTTATTTTCACCTTTTTATTTTCACTATTTTGTATTCTCAGTTATTTCTTTCAATCTGAAAAAGACGTATGTTGTGTCATATCAATACATCCTTGTTCTCAAAACAATTTAACAAACATACTTAAATAAGACATAAATGTGCAGTACAACATATATCACAAACACATTTTACATGAAAACATTTTAACAAAAAAACATCCAATACACATATCGCTATTGGTAATATGCTTTTGATTATGATCCTTAAGACTCTTTCATGTCTATAGTCGGTAACCAATTGTATACAGGGCAAGTTGTTTTTTTGTGAAAAACTGGAGATTTTTTTCTCTAATCACACATTTTAATTATTCAGTAGTCCTCTGTATATTTATCTGCCGACGCGTTTCTGTTCCTGGGAGCGAAGTACCAGAATCTCATCAGGGCAATTGTATTTAAACAGCAATAGTGACTTCTGTAAGACTCAGTCTTTCAGAGTCGGGTGTTTGTGTAGCCAACATCGCGGGTTTCAAGATATAAGCAATTGATATGCTTATGGGAAGAGTCTTGCTATAAATACAGGATACTCTGTGTAATTCTGTGGTGAGATCTAATCATACCTATTATGGGTATTTATACCCTTCTTACATTTAGACCCTTCCGGCTAGAAGTTGTTGGAAACACACATATGAGCAACATTTCGTCCTGATGATGGTCCTGTGGATAGTTTAGACCGACGGGGGGCCGAAACGTCGACGCTCAACATCATTTTGCTCATCCAATAATTGCTGTGATTTTGAAATTTTATGCTTTGTAGTATAACATTTATGTTATGTATGGTATTCTATTTATCCGTACTGGAGGCAAAAGGTGTTTTATATACTACTACTAATTGTGTTTGGAATTCTAGTAGTATGTGTGTTGCCATGTTGCAATTGTATTAACAACAAAAAAGCACACAATTTCAATTAAATACTTGTTTGGCATTTGTACAAATTTCCCTGCATTGGTGGATTAATGATCACTGCTGTGAAATTTTGAAAATTGTAATTATTCTTAAAACAATTCCTTGGGGGACAATTTACAATTCTGTCATACTAGGGTTATGGCATCCTTAGAAAGGGAGGGATCAAATGTAAGTCCTCAGACGCCTATTGACTGCATCCTTGACAATGAGCTCCGACAGGCAAAACAAGATCCAGGCGGGCAGCCACCCAGGGTGCCCTGAAAGCACAGACTTCTGGTGGTACCATCCCTAAACAAAAGGTACAGAGACCCAGATGAAAAAGTAAGGGGTAGAAGGTAGATGCAGTCCACAGTAGGAGAACCAGAAGGCACGGGGTTATCCACTTTGAGAGGAGAACACACCGAGACCTCTAGTACCATGGTGAGGCAATCTCTGACCTGGAGGTGCTGCCTGCAGCTCCTCAGAGATAGAATACAGGAAGCCTGTGCCAGATGGACCTCTAAATGACACTGCCGGAGTGTGTTATGTGTTCACCCTGGAAGTCCTGGGCTGACAGTCACACATTCAGTCTTAGGGTAAAAACCTTGATCTGAGTAACCAGCCTCAGGGTGTCACCCCAGGGATGGAGGGAGTAAGAGTGAAAGTGCGGACTCCTTGCCAGCCCTTCAGTTTGAAGTCAGACCTACCCAAGTACCCAGATTGTCCTCCCAACTTGAAAGTTGATGACCAGGGGCTTGGTTCCTGACACTGACAGCTATCAGTGGCCTCTGGTGGTTCTTTGCATTTTTGGCCAAACTTTTTCTGAGTTGAGGACAGAAGTCAAACTTGAAAGGGGAGAAAATGCAATGATAAGTCTTTTCTTGTGGATCCACTGTCTGGTCCCTAAAAAATTCTGCTTTTGTTCCATCAGAATTCTGTCTCTGGGTTTACACTTCCCACATACACACACAGTCCTCGGAGTCCAAGTTTAGATGTCTGCCATCTTGAAGATGGCCGAAGCAGGTAGAGTTGGCCTCGCTAGTTAATGCATGTCCAGGAGTCATTCCCACCTACTAGTTAATGCCAGGCATAAATGTGGCTCCACCGGGCACCCAACTCAGAACACCTCTGGACCTGTGTAAAATCAGAAGAGGACAGAACCTACTACCTATGACCTGAGATGAACCCTGAAGAACCCCACCAGCTTCCTTTTTTACAGAGAAAAAAGAAGTGGACTCTAAGGGTCAGTTAACTGATCTTCTGTCTATGCTACATGACAATAACGCTGCAGCAGGCCTTTTTTATGGAAGTACCCAGCTGCCCAGTGGCAACTGGACTGCTTTGGGCCTATGCTATAAAACAAAGGAGGAGAAAAAGCACATAACAAATAAGCAAGACAAATATAATTTCATGAAAGATCAATTTCTAATTTGCCAAAACCCTTAGCATGCCTGCCAAAATTCATAGCAATAGATAAAATAATTCAAGTGCATAAAAGTGATCAAAAGTACGGGTCAGAGATTATACTTCTTGAGGAAAAAACCCAGAATAGGTGAAGTGCCAATTTACATCATTCCTCATAGATGTTCCCCCTTAATCACACCTAATCCAAGGCCTAAACTCAATGTTACAAAGAATAATTGTTAACTAGCAGAAATTTTGAAATTTCATAAAACTATTGCTAATTCCATAATGCATGCAATGTGAAAAAAACTTTCCATAAACATGGCTCACGATATTCAAAATAAAGGTCGAACAACCATCACAACGCATGCGTTACATTGCTTGCGTTTACGTCGCAAGTGTTACATCGCAAGTGGTGTTACGACGCGGGCCATTACTACGCGGCCCCTTGCATCACACAGGCTTTTACAATGCATGCTTTTAAAATGCATGTGCTGTAATGGGCGGGCTCCGGGACGGACGTGCGCCGAGAACTGGGAGACAGGAACCACGACGAGAGAGAGTTACGGTGGATTGTAAGGGGGATTGTGCTTAGGGTTTAGTGTTGTGTAGGGTAATGTTTGAGGCTTTAGGGCTTAGGGTTGTGTAGGGTACTGTTTTAGAGTTTAGGGATTAGGGTTTAGTGTTGTGTAGGGTACTGTTTTAGTCGGAGGGCAGGGTAGCTATTAAGGGTTTAAGTTTTAGGCTTCAGGGTACTGTATTGTTGTGGAACGTGTGTTTACTGTATTGTGGTGGAACGTGTGTTTTCGGGTTAAGGGTTGGGTCAGGGGGCTGTAGTGTAAGGTACTAATTAAGGATTGGGAAGTTTGGGTTTAGGGGGACGGGCGTAAGGGGTGTGTTCGTTCTGGGAGTAGTATGTGTTATTTTGGAAAAAATGCGATGTTAAAGCATGCGGGGTGTTTGTGTGCGTAGTGATTGTGTTTTGTATGGATTTCAATGGTGGAGCGAAGTAATGGTTTGCGTTGTGTCAGCGTGCGTTGTGAATGTGTGTGCGATGTAAAGACGGCGATGTGAATGTTTGCGATGAAAACGCTTGCGATGTAGCGTCATACATCCAAATAAAGTGATCCCACAGCTAATGTGTAAAGTAGGCAAATAACAGTCATTTAATCCACCCACTGGAATCAAATTCAAAAATCAAAAGTGCACTCCAAATAACAGTGGTAAAGTCCAGATTGTGCATCTCTAGGCCTAAAAAGGTCACTGCCATCTGGTTGGTCAGCCTGGAGATGGGTGAGGAGTCATCCCAGAGTCCAATATCCTCTGTGAATCTCCAGGTTGACCAATCGAAACAAAAATCAAACTAGGTGTTCCAACATAGCCCCAATAAATCCAACTGTTAAGTATTAACCCAATCTTAAAGGGATGCCCAGATCTTCTTACCCTTTCGCTTAGATTTCCTTCCATGTGTCTTTCAAGAGCCCTATATGATAAGTTGGGAAGGGCAGGGGCTCTCGAAATTGGGGGATTTTTTTTTCCAGGGACAGAATATTGTTTCTGGTAACTACGGGCTGATTTTGATATCAAACAGAGAGACTTTTATAAATGCGGGGGCCCAAGTGAGATTTCTAAAGCAACTTTGACGGAATTGTTAGTGGAAGTTGAGGACTGTACAATCAGTTGAATATATGAAAGTTTGTGTTCCACACTGCTGGGTGATCTTGAGAATAGCAACAGTAAATGGCAGATAAGACTTGATTCTTCAGAACTTCGTTTTTAAAAGTCCTTGGAGCTTGTCCATATACTTCTGTGTTCGGCAGGGCTGCAGGCACAGCACTATAAATAGGAATTCGACTTATACCGCCCTCTAGTAAAAATCACAAATTGTGGGGGGAGGGTTGTAGGTACTCGCTGCCCCTGATGTTAAAGTGATGAAGCAGACTTGGTTGACATGTTTAGTACATGCTTGTCCCTCAATGCAATTAGGTTTGCGATTTCTAAATGTATTGGGAGTATTTTAAGATCTGATTTCTTTTTGACTCCCCACATGATGCTTCTGGAGGTGTACAGTGAAGGTGTGGCTAGACCTAACCAGCATTTTGTGTTTGTTGCCATGCCCATGGCCCATATCTGCATTGCTTCAGCGTAGCTGGATCCCACCCCCCCAACTTTTCTTCTATGGCTAAGGCACTTGTTGTCAATGTTTAATATTAAAAATGCTCCTTGTGAGCGTTCTGATTTTTTGCAAACAGGGAATCCTGAATCTGGATTTTCTTTTTAGAAATAAAAAAGATAATACCCCCCTTTGCCTTGGGAGTTATCTCCAACAGCAAGGCAGGCACATTGGGGCCCATTATGATGTCGGGCGGATTTGCGGAGGCAATCCGCCCGACACCAATGCCTGGATCCCCCCCCGCCATATTAGGATGGCGGGGGGGACAGCGGCGGACGGAAAGACCGTCCGCCGCTTTACCGCCACGGTCGCCTTGCGACCGCGGCGGTGATGGAATAATATGGTGGCAGTGTCCAATGGACACCGCCAGCCATATTACGATGGCTGAAATCAGGGGCCTTTCCGCGGCGGCAATGCCGCCACGGAAAGGCAGGCAGTGATTGATGTGGGGGCCCCCTGTGGGCCCCCAGTGACGGCCAAAGGGGGTGGCACACGGGGGGTACCTGTGGTACACCCCTGCATTTGCATAATCGCAGCGGCAGGCACCGCGCGGTGCCTGCCGCTTCGATTATGCAAATGCGTGCATTTATTTTTGACATTGTGGCGGCCGGTGCAGTGAGCACCGCCCGCCACAATGTTAACTTGAGGAATGCGCCCGCCACTGTGGCGGACGCATCCTAATGCCAATGTCGGGACCCCCGCCCTTGAGGCGGGCGGTCCCGATCTCCGTTAGGGTGGCGGGCGGACTTTGTCCTAATGGACCCCATTGTGTTTTTACAACTGCCCCTTATCAGCAGGGTATGCCTGGTGGTGAAAGACCGTAAAAACTGCTATATGTCTGACCATCCTAATTGGGCTGGTGGACAGATAGCAAATTCTAGGAAAGCCCTTACACAATTGGGCTGTTAAAGAGTTTGGCCATGGCGGTAATAAAGAAGTAACTGCCATGGCCATAGTATGGTCTCCCTGCATTTAAATCGGACGGGCATACCACTATGTTGGCAAGGAGGAAACACTGTTGCAGTTGCGAATAAGTTCTCTCACTGCAAGGTATAAATGAGGCATAAGCCAGAGGGTAAATTCTTTGACCAGGGCAAAGGTTGGTGTTTCTGACCTGCTCCTTATCTTAGGCAGCCTGAAATTGTGCCTAGATCCCAGACTACTGTGACTATTGACTGTCATGCCGCTTTCTAAATTTTTTACACTATTTCTACTTAAAGCTTTAAAAATTCATATCTTCAATTTCCCTTATTGGAGTTTTGTCATTTTGGTGTCATTCTGTTTAGGTTTAATTCTATATTTCTAATTCAGTTTAGGATTTTTATTATTTTAGATTTGGACATTATTCTAGTTTAGGGACTTCATAAATATTTTATATATTGCCCTATGTTAGATTGTTTTCTCTGTGCAGATAAGCAGTGGGTTGAGCTCAGGTTAATTTAGGGACTTTGAGGGTACACCCCAAAAAGAGTTGTGATTGTTTCTCGAGGTTTGTAGTCACCCACCCAAAATAGTAATTCAATTTCATACAGTTATTGATTTTGATATAAGAACGCACAGTGTTCTTGGCTAAAAAGGTCTTGCTCAAAGTGGAAAACATATTATGTGCCCACATTCAAAATATCAAAACACACAAGATGATGAACGGAATGTTGCACAATGGCAAAACATTCACCCCCAGTCACAGATCTGGGTTTAATCCATCGTTATTTTGCTCACCAAGCCACCCCAGTTCAGACATGGCCATATGCAAATCAGTCTTGACCCTGTGCCTCATGGGAACAGTCCAGACCGAATTGCCAAGCCATTTCTTCCCTGGACCGGAATCAAGCATCCTAGGACCGGTTTCTGGCTATCAGCCGTCTTCAGCCAGGACAGGTCGACAAGGAGGAAGGATAGGCAGCAAGCGCAGCAACACACTAAGGCAGTGAACCGCCTGGCCACAGCCACTTCCCTTCTATGCAGATGATGCGTCAACATGCAATGGCTAATGGCATGTTTTTAGCAGCCGTAGATTATAGCGATAATCGCTCTTAGCGAGATTTTTTTTATCGCTAAGCCTGATAAATATCGCTGACATGCAAAGCAGGCCCCAAACCGGTCGCTATCGCCTAAAAGCTGTGGCTAACTGCTGTTGGCGACAGCTTCATGATAGGGCGATAAAAAAATTTGCTGCTTTAGCTGCAAAAAGTGCCGCTAAAGCAGAGATATGGCCCTTGCTAATATGCCCCCTTGTCTTTGGTAATATGTTCAGGACTGAAATAGCTATCCTGGTTACCTCACCCCGATGTCATTAATTATAAATATTAATAGAAATGGGGTAGCCCAGTAGGTCCAGGACCTGGGAGTTTAACAGTACTAAAAAACAGTGGTCCAATGGACTAATATTTCGAATATCACAATTAATTAAACATTTTATAATTCACATAGTAGAATATTCTTTGAGAACAAAACAGCCAAAACCAATAACTAGTGGTGATTAATTTATTCTCTACCACTAATCGTCATTTTATTTTATATTTTTATATTTAAAAGTAATATAGGGTCAAAAAACGGTTGCCCCAATCTGAGCGTGCAAGAATAGAAAAGCTGAGTGGATTTAGTGATGAAGAAAAAAGAAGGAAAAGTTTGCAAAGATGGTGATATAAAAACAATTACACAATTCAAATACAAGGATCAATAATCATCCCCACATTAAGACCTGACCCTAAATCAATTCTGCAATAATCATTCGAGTTTTTTAAGAACCGTTATGACTGATAAATCCTATGCACATAGAAAGGAAATAGTATTGGTCCAGGTCAATGATCTGTAATAAGCGTCGACGTTTCGACTCGACTTTTGGCCACACGGTGAATTAAGCCTGGGCCGGGCGAGTCTTCATCAGGACTAGATGGGCAACCATTAAGCATGGGCGTAAAATCCGCTCGGCTCGCGGATTTTTTTGATTTTCGGCAAATTCGCAATCCGCGAACTCTCGCGAATTAGTCGAAAATCCGTGAATCCGCTCGCGGCGGATTTTTTGCTTGGTTGCGGCGCGCGGCGTGGTGCACGGCGTTCACTTTCCGTCATTTAGCGTTTGCCGAGTTGTTTTTCTTTGCGAGTGCCGCGCCATTTTGGATCTTGCTGCGTGATCCCGCGGGAGTTTGGCGCCCGCGAATACGTAATCGCGGCTTGCCACCTTGCACAGCACACCTCGCGAGAGTTCGCAATTGCGAACACGTAGTTGCGGCGGAAAGGAACAATCTCGCACTCGCGAAATAGAGCTTTTGCAATTCTGCACAAGAAAATTACCAGCAAACAGGATAAACCTTCAGAAAATTATGATTTTTATCAGAATCACTCCTCAGGTTGACATTTGCATGGCCTTTTTTTTTGCAAGGTGTCCATTTTTGGGGGGGGGAGGAAGGAAGTGCCCCACAGTCTCCAACTTCCTGTTCCTGTCCAGCAGGCTCCTCCCAGTGCTTTGTCCATCTCCTGGTCACTTTCATTTGGATCTGGAGCTGGAAGGATTACTTTTTGTGGGTGCTGCTGGATATTTGGATTTGAGGCCTTTTTGACTGTCTTTGGATCACTTTTGGATTAGAAATCAACTTTCACAAGTAAGTTTGTTTGGGGCATTACAGTTGCTGCAAGTACAATTTTGGAACTTTTTCAGAACATTAAATAAATTATATTGTGGGTAGCCACAGTATCCAGTAGGACCAGGGTTGGTTAGGGGTGCATGATACAACTGTTTTGTTGAATTTAAACACCATTGAGGCCATGGATGGGCTGGGATTGTGCTGATTTTTGTCGTTTTTTTGGGCCTGCTGGTGTGGCCCTTTGCCCAGGGGTGGTGAGTGTTGCATGGGCCTAGTCTTTCTGTGGGGTGTCTTCTTGAATTTAAACATAATTGAGGCCATGGATGGGCTGGGATTGTGCTTATTTTATTGTTTTTTGTCGTTTTTTTGGGGCTGCTGGTGGGGCCCTTTGCCCAGGGGTAGTGGTGCATGGACTGAGTGTGCCTGTAGTGTGGTCTCACTCTCTTTAATGTAAACATCATGGATGGCATTGGATTGTGGTGATTTCTGGCTGTTTTTCTGTTTTTTGGGGGTGTACTGTTGATGTGGACTGGCCATGTGGGTGGTGGTGGTGGCCATCTTGAGTGCTGGCTGGTACAGGCAACATGTGCTTGGGGTGTAAGGGGCCATTTTGAGGAGAGGCAGTGTCTGAGGCCTGCACTTATTTTGCCTACTTTTCATCCATTATGCCCAGGGGTAGTGAGTGTTGCATGGGCCTAGTGTTTCTGAGGGGTGTCTTCTTGAATTTAAACACCATTGAGGCCATGGATGGGCTGGGATTGTGCTGATTTTATTGTTTTCTGTCGTTTTTTTGGGCCTGCTGGTGGGGCCCTTTGCCCAGGGGTGGTGGTGAGGTGAGTGTTGCATGGGCCTAGTCTTTCTGAGGGGTGTCTTCTTGAATTTAAACACCATTGAGGCCATGGATGGGCTGGGCTTGTGCTGATTTTATTGTTTTTGGTCGTTTTTTTGGGCCTGCTGGTGGGTCCCTTTGCCCAGGGGTGGTGAGTGTTGCATGGGCCTAGTCTTTCTGTGGGGTGTCTTCTTGAATTTAAACATAATTGAGGCCATGGATGGGCTGGGATTGTGCTTATTTTATTGTTTTTTGTCGTTTATTGGGGGCTGCTGGTGTGGCCTTTTGCCCAGGGGTGGTGGTGCATGGACTGAGTGTGCCTGTGGTGTGGTCTCACTCTCTTTAATGTAAACATCATGGATGGCATTGGATTGTGGTGATTTCTGGCTGTTTTTCTGTTTTTTGGGGGTGTACTGTTGATGTGGACTGGCCATGTGGGTGGTGGTGGTGGCCATCTTGAGTGCTGGCTGGTACAGGCAGCAACATGTGCTTGGGGTGTAAGGGGCCATTTTGAGGAGAGGCAGTGTCTGAGGCCTGCACTTATTTTGCCTACTTTTCATCCATTATGCCCAGGGATAGTGAGTGTTGCATGGGGCTAGTGTTTCTGAGGGGTGTCTTCTTGAATTTAAACACCATTGAGGCCATGGATGGGCTGGGATTGTGCTGATTTTATTGTTTTTTGTCGTTTTTTTGGGCCTGCTGGTGGGGCCCTTTGCCCAGGGGTGGTGAGTGTTGCATGGGCCTAGTCTTTCTGTGGGGTGTCTTCTTGAATTTAAACACCATTGAGGCCATGGATGGGCTGGGATTGTGCTTATTTTATTGTTTTTTGTCGTTTTTGGGGGCTGCTGGTGTGGCCTTTTGCCCAGGGGTGGTGGTGCATGGACTGAGTGTGCCTGTGGTGTGGTCTCACTCTCTTTAATGTAAACATCATGGATGGCATTGGATTGTGGTGATTTCTGGCTGTTTTTCTGTTTTTGGGGGTGTACTGTTGATGTGGACTGGCCATGTGGGTGGTGGTGGTGGCCATCTTGAGTGCTGGCTGGTAAAGGCAACATGTGCTTGGGGTGTAAGGGGCCATTTTGAAGAGAGGCAGTGTCTGAGGCATGCACCTATTTTGCCTACTTTTCATCCATTATGCCCAGGGGTAGTGAGTGTTGCATACTTGCATGTCCCTAGTCTTTCTGTGGGGTGTCTTCAATGTAAACATCATGGATGGCATGGGATTGTGCTCATTTTTCTGTGTTTTGTCGATTTTTTGGGGTGTATAACTGAACTGACGTTCCTCTGTCTTCCATTGCTTTTAGGTGCACAAGAAGACTCAAGAGAACCACCAGTGCCAGGAAGAAGTCCTGCAGCAGTGTGTGTGTGCAGCATAACGTCACGCGACGTCACGTCTGGACACAGAACCCTCTGCAACTCATGCAACTGCTGCCTGCTGACCTGCTCTGAAGAAGATGGCCCCAAAAAAAGTAACCCGTAGCTCCTCTAGCAAGAAAGGTGCCAGTAAGGAGCAGAAGAAGCAAGTTACCAAGGACACTGGTGTGCCGCCCGCCCCTTTTTTTGGGAGTAAAAAAAAAAGTATGCCTGCAGCAGCAGCGGGATCTGCTGGGGACCAAGCTGGCAGCAGCACCCCCGCTCCATTGGGCTCAGTGCCACCACCACCACCAGGCCAACTTAAGTCCAAGGCCTTGAGTGCTGCAGAGGCAGCCAGTATAGTTCTTCAATCACCATCGACCAGTGATGTTGGCTCATCGCAAGAAAGCAGCAGCAATGTCCCTCAATCAACACAGGTTGTTGTAGCTCATCTGACGAGTGTTGAACAACCACAGCCGCAACAACAATCACATGTGCAAGTACAAGCCCAAGTACATGTGGAAGGAGAGGCAGCGCAAGGAGATGCGCAAGCAGAGGTGCATGGAGGGTCACAAGTGCCCACAATAGTTGTTCCTCCCGAAGTAGGGGCACATCAGGAAATCGACAATCAAGGCGAGGTATCATTTGAGGAAGCCACTCCTCCTGATGATCCTTCATTGTCTTCCACACCCCTAGCAAGGAAGAGATCAAGGGTGGTGTCTACATCTTCTTCAAGCACACCTCCTTCTGATGATACGGATCAAACTTGGGAACCAGCACCACAGCCGTCTGAGAGTGAGGCACACCATGATCCGACAAAGGTAGTTAAGCGTAAAAGGAAGCTCGTCCAAAGTCTCAGAGTTATGGAGTGTGATGAGGCTCAACAAGAAGTGGCGGATACTGCTGCTGATGAAGACTCTGCCAACGACGACCCAGTCATCATAAAGGTCACTGCAGCCCCAGCGGGCATGCAGCAAACAGACATTTTGACCCTAGCCCGAAGAGCTGCTGAGCGTGATGATGATGATGATGATGTTGTCGATGAGGAGGCAGTGGAAACACCACAATCATTGGAGTTAAGTAGTACACCAACTCGTCCCGCTTCCATATTTCTTTCTGGCAAGAAGAGACCTCCATCCACCTCGACCTTAATTAGTGGCGGTGAAAGTGCACAACGTACAAAAGTTGGGCAATCCAGATCCTCCACTTCATCTGGCATTAGCTTCATGACCACCACCACCAGTATCGCCGCCTCCTCCAGGTCCCACAGACACTTGAAGTCCCCAGTTTGGGACTTCTTTACTGTTTGTCAAAAAAATCCAAAGTTTGCCATTTGTACCCTTTGTAAGGTTGCAGTTAGTCGTGGTAAGCCAGGTACCAACTATGGTACCGGAGGCCAGAGAGGTCATCTTAGGAGACAGCACACTGTCAAATGGTTTGCGCACCTAGATGCGATCAAGAAAGGCCGAATTCAAGGAAACGTTGATGTTTCATCTGATGATGACGAGGAGGAAGAAGACGTGTCAAACACTTCCCTTACACCCAGTACCCCTGTCAGCAGCACACCCAATGTGAGGCACACTAAGAGTGTTGGAGCGAGTGAGACACCAACGCACAAAAGTTCACCAGCGAGCAAAATTGGGTCAACGAAGTCATTATCAGCCCGTAAATGCTTGGTCCAGGGCAACATTAGAACAATGCTTACTTCAGACGTGCCATATGAACGCAACCACCCACTGACGCGTCTGTATAACACTAAGCTGGCTAAAATGCTAGCTGTGGACCTTCTCCCTTTTTCTTTTGTAGAAGCGGTAGGTTTTCTAGAATTAGTGGCAACGCTCTGCCCTAAATGGAAGGTTCCTAGCCGGTTCTATTTTGCCAGAGTTGCGGTTCCAGCACTACATGAAGATGTGCTGGAGGCGATTGGGGCAGCTTTGCAGAAGAGTGCTGTTCACACAATACATCTGACAACAGACATGTGGACCAGTGACGCAGGCGCTGATTACATGTGCATCACTGCACACTGGGTCTCTTTTTCAGGTGTTAAAGCAAAGCTAAACGCAGGTGTTGACCCGGACAAAGTTTTCAAAGCTGCTCGGAAACATGCAACACTAGCCATGTTTGGCTTGGAGAAAAGTCACACAGCAGAAAACATTTTGGAAGAGTTTGACAAAAAGGTCTTGAAAATGCTATCCCCCAAAAAACGCAAGATTGGTTATGTTTCCACGGATGATGGCGCCAATGTAGTTAAGGCCATGTCGCAGGGTGGCTATTTCAGAGTGCCATGTTTGGAGCACTGTATCAACCTGGTAGTTCAAAAATTCTTGAGTGATAGAGACAGTGCAGCGTTCGCGGTAATGGCCACCTGCCGCAAAATGTGCAACCATTTCAGCCATTCTTTTAAGGCCCGGAAGCATCTGAGGAGGCTGCTACTTCAAAGTCGAATACCAGTAAAAGCACTCATCCAGGAGGTGGCAACACGTTGGAACTCAACCTTCTACATGCTTGAGCGTCTGTATGAGCAGTATACGGTACTCGATCACTATTTCTTCACAGAGGGTACATCTCAGAAGGAGGACCTGCGGATGAGTACGGCGCAATGGGACATAGTTAAAAGCATGACAGACATGCTTCGTCCTTTTGAGTTCTTCACGCGTGCAGTCAGCCAGGAGGACTGTAGTTTGGGAAAAGCTATCCCATTGTTGTGCATGCTGGAGCACCAACTGATGGCGGTGTCTTCTGAGTTTGAAAAAGATGTAAAAAAAAAAAGACCATTTTATTTTGTCTGAGAAATTATTAGAGCGCCTACGTGGTGATGAACGTCTTCAAAAGATCAAGTCAGAACAGCATTACATTTGTGCTACTATTCTGGATCCACGCTACAAAAAGGCGCTGGCAGGCGAAGCATTCTTTCCTTTTGCTGATGAAGATGTTCAAAATTACAAACATTGGCTAGCCTGGTCAGCCAAGAGGTTTGAAAAAGAACGGCAGTTTATTGAAGGAGAAGGCAGTACATCAGCATCAGCATCAGCAGGCCATCCCCAGTCACAAGAATCCACTTCTGCACCTGTGGCTGGGGCACAAGTGACCTCTCAGCCGTTAAAGACACCGGCAAATGGATCATCTGCACCACACACAACACTAACAGTGGCTGCTGTGGAGGATTGGCTAAGTTTGCTTGGGTATGGTTCTCGAAAAAATGTCACAGGCACAGCAAAAAGTAAGCAAAGTGGAGGAACCGTTGATGACCTTGAGTCGATGGTGCAGGACTATCTGAATGACTCAACAGAGGTCTTTCTTAATGATGAGCCATTGCAGTATTGGCATGGCAAAAAACAATTGTGGCCACAGCTCTCCAACCTGGCTATAAACTATTTGTCTTGCCCACTCGCAAGTGTGTCTTCAGAACGTGTTTTCAGTGCTGCTGGTGGCATTGTAACTCCCAAACGGAGCCGCCTCTCGCCCAAAAATGTGGAGCGGCTGACAATGATCAAGATGAATCAGCACCTCATACCACCAGATTACAAAGTACGAGAAAGCACGCCGCATGAAGACGAGGAGGACGGCAACGTAGATGAGGGGATTTGTTCTCTGTTCGGTGGCACTGACCTCATCCTGCCTGAATTCGCAGAGTATGATGACGAAATCTTCTTCTTATTCCCTGACACCGAGGCCTGAAAATGAGACAATGAATCAATAACTTTCTTTTTCGTCCTTATTCACTTTTATTCCTGTTTGTCTCTCTTTCTTTGTTTTGCACAGTTAATTTAATTCAAACTTTAATCACCTAATCCCAAAAACAAGACCATCAGCAGAACTGTCTTCACTTGTTTGCTTATTGATTTGAAGGTGCCGCAGTCTACATTCCTCAGGTTCACAAGTTCTGAAGAACATGCTCCTCTATCCTCCTCCTCCAGACTGCGATTTCCCTCAAAGCAGAGTGCTGGATTACGCCCAATGAAGAAAGACTCAGCACTTGTGGGGGTGTTGTACTTCTTTGCGGGTGAGTTGACGGATTTGGGCCCATTGCTGTGAAGCTCTAATAATGGACAAAAGTGTTTTGGACCAAATATGAGGTGGAAATTTCTTGCCGTTTTTGCTGACTTGCTTGCCTTTGGGGTGCTCTTTGGCGGGGTTCCAGGTGTTGGTGGGTGATTTTTGGTGTCTGGGAGCACTGCTGCGACAGTCTAATCTTGATTGCATTTGCTTTTCAGGAAATCCGTGGTGGAAAACAGGAGTTATGATGATTGATGATGATGACCTAGCTGCACAGCGCCGCGTTTGGACCGAAGGCCGAGAGATATTGTAAGTATGAGATTTAGCTTTTTCGCTGTTTGGCGGTGTTGTCGGGTGGTTTTTTCCGGGTGGGTTGGCGGGTCTTGCCTGGGGCATTCCTGGGAAGGTCTAATACCGGATAGAAGTGTTTTGGACAAAATCCTTAAGGAACAGCCTTTTTTTTGCTATTTCTTCTGTCATCTTGCTCAATGTAGCGTTTTGGGGGGCTTCCTGCTGTTCGTGGGTGGGTTGCGGCCGGGGTCTCTGTCGAAGCACTGCTGCCACAATCTAATCTTGATTGCATTTGCTTTTCAGGAAATCCGTGCTGGAAAACAGGAGTTATGATGATTGATGATGAATGATGACCTAGCTGCACAGCGCCGCGTTTGGACCGAAGGCCGAGAGATATTGTAAGTATGAGATTTAGCTTTTTCGCTGTTTGGGGGTGTTGTCGGGTGGTTTTTTCCGGGTGGGTTGGCGGGTCTTGCCTGGGGCATTCCTGGGAAGGTCTAATACCGGATAGAAGTGTTTTGGACAAAATCCTTAAGGAACAGCCTTTTTTTTGCTATTTCTTCTGTCATCTTGCTCAATGTAGCGTTTTGGGGGGCTTCCTGCTGTTCGTGGGTGGGTTGCGGCCGGGGTCTCTGTCGAAGCACTGCTGCGACAATCTAATCTTGATTGCATTTGCTTTTCAGGAAATCCGTGCTGGAAAACAGGAGTTATGATGATTGATGATGAAGGATGACCTAGCTGCACAGCGCCGCGTTTGGACCGAAGGCCGAGAGATATTGTAAGTATGAGATTTAGCTTTTTCGCTGTTTGGGGGTGTTGTCGGGTGGTTTTTTCCGGGTGGGTTGGCGGGTCTTGCCTGGGGCATTCCTGGGAAGGTCTAATACCGGCTAGAAGTGTTTTGGACAAAATCCATAAGGAAACACCAGTTTTGGCACTTTTTGTAAGTTAGGGTTCGTTAGGGTTAGCCCTAGCAGCAGGATTGCATGTGTTTCGGGGGGTTCTATTGCAACGCAGTTCTGGTGTTTTAGAGCACTGTTGGAGCGATGCTGGCTATGGATACTTTTGCTTGCTTGCAAGTGGTTTGAATACAATCCACGGTCTGTATTTGGGCCTACTGTTACTTTCAAAGTACGTTTTGTCACCATTTTTCTGCTAGGCATCGTTTTTGGAGATCTGATTGGGGTTCTTCTACATTTTTGCGACTGGCTTTAGTAAGGGTCTCCTGCTTGCAGATCAGTGAATACTCAAACTATCAATCCACCCACCACCACCACTATTTCTTCTTATAGCCATGTGTCTAAAGGAAGGAGTGGACTTCAGTCTGTTGGGGCTGATTTAGAAGTCCCTTGCGGCTCATTTTCCTCCATTGTTGCGTGACTTTTGTGACGCAGCGGCAGAACAAAAGACTCGCCATGGTGTTGGTGCGGCGTATATATTAAAAAAAAAGAAATTATGGGCGATGCATCACGTTGTAAAGCCCTGCGCCATCAGGGGGCGTTCCGGCGCAAGGGAGGGCGTACCTGCGCAGGGACGAATCCTAAAAGTGGCTGAGGGAAATCTACAAGATGTCAATCAGTCACTTTTAAGACAATGATGCATGAGTCAAACCCTGCGTGCTTGAAGCCGACGTACGGCTTGATGCAGCATTGGGGAGATAGGGTACCCCAGAGCATTGCTGGAGCTGCGCCATCGTTGGCACGCAACTCCAGCAATGCGCCGCCTTTACGGCACAGATGCGTAAGGCTTCTGTGACGTTTTGGGCCAATGGGTGGTGGTGGCATGGCACACAATTACTGCCGCATCCCTGCTACTTTGCAGGGATGCGCCGGTAATTGAAAATATGACCCTTAGTGTCTAGCATTACGCAGTTCTTATCTTTACACTACACTCATACATAATTTCTCAGGCCAATAAAATGAACACAATGTACAAAACAAATAAGCATAGTAGCAAGCAAGGCTACTGAGAAGGAGAGCAGTGCACCTGAAATGCATAGAAGATTTTCAAATATAATTTACCTACAATGTAATCAGCAGCATTATTGCTCTTGGTAAAGAACAAAGATTTGCAAATAACAGAGCCGGATAAAACAGAGTAGTGATGAATAGCTACTACTACTCACCAAGCCCGGGGACCTCTACGCCGAGCGCGTCCAGCAAGTCCCGTTCCCGGTCCATGACATCGGTCCAGCGGTGGGTGGCCTGGTTATATGTGCGCCGGACCCCAGAGAGCTTATACATGGCCCGGCACACCTTCTCCCACCGCTTCCGGCGCTCCCGGATGCCATAGCCAGTTGCGATCTTGCCGCCTCCCAGGATCGTCTTGGGGAGGCAGCGCTGGACGTGGAAGATGAGTGCCGCCACTTCCTCCGCGCTGAAGATCTCCCGCGGCACCACTTGCTCCCCCCTCAAACGCCCGCACGGGAGCCGGGCACGGGGTGCGGGACCCTTCCCCTTCTCAGGGTGCTTCCCGGCTCCCTTTACCATGGTCTGGGCAGAAATAAACTTAAATGATAAAGAAGAAATAGAATAGTGAAGAAGAAAAGAAAAGAGTTTAAAAAAGTAGTTTAAAAGTAACTAAAAGTAGCAGAAAACACAAAAATATACAGCTAGAAAAATAGAGGGATAGATAATAAGTAAAATAGATTAAATAAACTTCAAACAAGCAAAGGATGGCAGAGATTCAGAGAGGATACAGAAAGCATGCCCAGAACCATAGCAATGAATGAGAAACAAGATGGCCGCGCCCGTTCACGACCGCGTGGGTAAGTTCGCGCGAGATTTTCCTCGCGAGCACGCGCGAAATTGTACTAGCGAGCAGCACAGTTTGCGAGATTACACATAGCGGCCGGCAACGGAATTACGTCACGCAAACAAGATGGCCGTGCCCGTGTACGAC